>NC_140932.1:56939790-58139790 GCF_014529385.1 Adiantum capillus-veneris
TTACTTAAAAAAGGTTCAAAGATCTCAAAGGTTATAGAGCTTCCAATGCATGACACGTGGAGCTCTTCTCCTTCCTCAAAATTTTTAAGCTGCATTATAAAGAGTATAGACTAGTATGTGACCCGCGCGTTGTTGCGGCTAATTAGAAGCCATGATAATTTTTTGATACTCTCCTCCCTCATCTTTCCCCAAGGTGGCAGCATGTGCAAACATTCTCTATACATCGATGAGGTAGTGCCAAATATATTCTTGAATGCTTCATTATTAACTAAGATCATCCTCCAAAGCTACGATCAAGCAACTATAATAATTAACTATCAATAGTGACATCTCATACATAAAAATGGAGGAGATGACATCTAACCCTCTAAGAAGACAATCCAATGAAAATCCACCCACTTCAATGTGTTTATCCTCATAACCTTTTTGAAATACATAAAGTAATTGTTGGCTGCTTTAAGTTGCTATATTGTTCCATTGAGATGGTTATTTTTTGATGTTCATTGATTGGCAAGTGACTTAGAGGTGATACATTTTTTTGCTTGTAGCATGGCCTAATTGTTGTAGGATCTATAGAGGGGATGTATAACCTTGGTGTCCATGGTGTATAATTTATAAGGATTTGCAAACTTGCATATCACTTAATATTTCAATCATAATGTTTAAGATTTTGTTGTTCAATTAGCCAAGAAAGATGATGCATGAGTTCATATATATATATATATATATATCACTCTCTCTTTATCTTTCTCGCAAAGCGGGAGATCTTCAAGGTATCAAGCCGGAGATGATCAAATGGACGGGAGATTTTACCCATGAGTGGATGTGTGATATGTTCAACCTTGCACTTCAACATGGTATGCCTTATGATTGGAGTACTAATTGGGTTAAACCTTTGCATAAAGGAGGGGATGTAAAGAATGTAAGCAACTACCGGACTATAATGATTGGGTCTCTTATGGCAAAGTTATTTGGGTGCATAATGGAGATGAAATTGAGTGATTGGGCTGAAGAGAATGACAAGCGTGCAAAGGGACAAGCGGGTTTTCGTCGATGCCATAGCACCATTGATCATCTTGTCACTCTTCGTGTTCTCATGGAGGAAAGTCGGTTGAAAGGCAAGCGATTGTATTGTTGTTTTGTGGACTTTAAGAAAGCCTTTGATATGATTCCACGTAACAATTTGTGGAGAAGGATGGAAGAACTCCAAGTGCCAAGTGAGTTTATGCTTGCGGTTTCTCGAATCTATGAGAAGGTGATTTGTCAATTGCGCATGGGAAGAGAAATTTCAGAAATTTTTGTAAGCACTATTGGGGTTAAACAAGGATGTCCATTGTCACCAACTCTCTTTGGTCTATGCATCGATCAATTGGAACAAATGGTACTTGACTTTATGCAAGAAGAAGGCATTGAAGAGGTCACTATTTGCAACGCGGTAATCATGCTTTTGTTGTATGCGGATGATGTAGTGCTTCTAGCACACACTTTAGAAGATGCACAAAAGCTTATGGTTGTCCTTGAGAACTTTTGCTTGCATAGTGGGCTGATTGTAAATGAATCCAAAACAAAGGTTATGCTTGTGAAAACCAACCATAAGGAGAAGCCATGCATTGTGTACAACAACGAGACACTTGAAGTTGTTGAGAGCTTTAAGTACCTTGGCCTTGAGGTTCCATCCAATCACAAGTGGCATGAATGTGCTATGCGTCGTTTGGAAGCGGGAAAGAGAGCATATTATGCATTTGAGAACATGTGTAATGCGGGAAACATCAAGTGTTGGGTTCTCAAGAAGTATCTCTTTGATGCATTGGTGACACCGGTTCTTCTTTATGGAGTTGAAGTGTGGGGTGGGAGCATCTCAAAGTCTACTTGGAAAGAGTTTGAGAATGTCCAAAAGCGTTTTCTTACAAACTTTCTCCAAGTTAAGACACAAACACCATATATGCTCCTACTTCTTGAGTCCGGATCTCTTCCAATTGAGGTTATGGGCATGGAAAGGGTTGTGGAGTACATGATAAAGATGCGCCAAAACCCCTCACATCGACTTCCTACAATTGCATGGGAAGCAAGCAAAAAAGTTCAAAAGACGCATAAAAACAAGATCTTGAGCACGGGATGGATGCAAGACATAAAGAAGTGGTTTGGGAGATGGGATGCATTACACTTGCTACATGATGCTTCAATTGACTCTCAAGTGAATGAAGCTTTTCTACAACGCCAATGTATTACGGCTTGGGAGAAATCCGGTGGGTCACGCTTCATACATTACACCACCTATATTGCCCCCAACTACAAAACCATGTTCTTCGCTGAGAGAGGAAACCGTACTCACACTTACATGCTTGAGCCTATTCCCTTGTCCGCGATACGCACTATCGCAGCAATTTGGCTTAGCTCCCATTTCCTTCGATGCGAGATAGGGCGTTGGGGCAATGGAGAAGAGTCAAATCGATTGTGCACATTATGCTCACTGCAAGTTCGAGAGTCTGAGTACCACACACTACTAGAGTGCTCAGCTTTTGATCACATCCGAACTTGCTTCTCTCACATTTTCAGCCATAACTTAGACCTACACACTTTCCTCTCCCAGCCAAAGTGTGGGCTCTCCATTGCGACTCTCATCACTACAATTTTGGAGCATCGAGAGTCACTCATCAGCCATACACATACTACATCACATGTAACTTTGGTCCCATAGGTCATATTTGACCTCCGAGGACGATAATAAAATCTATCTATCTATCTATCTATCTCTCTCTCTGTCTCTCTCTCCGATTAACAAATCTTGAGTTTGACTTGTTAGATTGATCTCTAAGACCTTGGTTTCTCTACATTAGGTTCTTCTCATGTGTGTGTGTGTGTGTGTGTGTGTGTACATCTCTCTCTCTCTCTCTCTCTCTCTCTCTCTCTCTCTCTCTCTCTCTCTCTCTCACACACACACACACACACACACACACACACATACACACGTGTGTGTGTGTGTGTGTGTTTACTTTTATTTTTCCAAATGTATAGAAGTATATAGTGAATTGCACCATTGAACATATATAGTAGACTTCAAAGCATGACACAATCATACTTAAACAATAAGAGAACATGATCATAAATTACTGAATTAATTTATCAAGTATGAAGTACAATTGGCCACTCAGGAGTAGTAGGTACGTCCCTTGGTAGGTGAAGAAGAGATCGGTACCCGCCACCATCCAAATATCAAAGCTTATTAGAATAGGCTACAATTGACGGTATCTTATTAAGTTAAAAAATTATCCTTTTGAAGATGCTAGATGGATGCAAGGAATATAGCTTAAGGATAGTATGAACCTTGTCAATGTTTACAATGATGCACTAGAGTAAGCAAATGTAAATGCTTTCTAAATGAACAATGCTTTTGTCTTATAAGACTAATCCTTTTTTGTGCACAAATTTACATAGTATGCATGCTTAGAATCATGTTTGTGATGACGACGTCGCTCAACACCGAGTAGAATTTGTCACTCTACTTTGGGAGCATGATATGGAGTAAAGAGCAGACATGCTTGCGGTGGCAGCTATGTCTCCCAAGCACCAAATGGACTAGTCTCCATTCTGAAATGATGTCGTAGGTGCAAAGGATCCTCTACCCGCAAAGAAACGTAGACTAATGATTAAGACTTTACCTCTTCTAGCTCATAGTCGAGGACGACTATGATTTCAAGAGAGAGATAATGTCATAAAATTTAACATATAACCAACCCAAATGATTTTCTCATATTAAACTGATTATTTAATATGGGAGAATAAATGAGAACAACGGTTAGAATATAGACATGTGCTTATGGATCTGTCTCAACACGGGGCCAAGGTTTAAAGGGGTCCAAATGAGAGATGGTCTGTTAAAGAGTAATGCTACCTAATGGAGCTTAAAGACCTTAGGGTTAGCTTCATTAAAGACCTCCAAAAGTTAGTGTTAAAAAGTCATTTGACCTTAGGCAAGCTAGGGTTGACCTTGAGGTGGGAATCCTACCCAAGCATGAGGTGATTGTCGGCTTGCTGACTAAGGTACTTAAGGTGTTTGTGGGAACCTTGCCCAAGCTTGAGGTGTTTATCATGCTTAAATGACTAAGGTTCTTGAAGTGTTCAATTCAAACATAGTCTCTCAAGAGGCATAAATGGTTTTCATGCTTAAATAACTATGTGCTTGAAGTGTTCAATTCAAACATGATGTCTTAAGAAACATAAAAGACACATATCAAGATCCTCCACATGTGGCCCTCATGATGTGTTCGAATCCTATTGGATAAGCTTTAAAGAGGTCCAATGATAATTTAAATGTATAAATATAAATAAGTAAGTTCTTTCTCTCAAAAAGAAAAAAGAGGGTACATGTCCAAATGATATAATTAAATAATACAAGAGAGAGAGAGAGAGACAGAGAGAGGGGTGGACCAAGCATGAGAGGGGATATACTCTTCTACTCTCTCTCTCTCTCTCTCTCTCTCTCTCATTGTGTGAAGTGCAAAGTGTAAGAGCTCCATCTCCTTCTCCAAGCTTGTTGAGAAGTTGAGAGCCTACACCAACACTCTTGGCTATGGAATGCAAATCCAACCAAGAGCCATGCTTCAATGCTTCAACTTGCCGTGTGCTTTATCTTCATTACTATGCTATTATGCTATGCTAAGCAAGAAGATTGATGATAAGTGAGAACTATTTCTTTTTCCTATGGATGATTCCTCTTCCCTACCCTCGTTCCGCGCTAGCTCTCTTCACCTTCGAAGGTGTTTGAGGCCTTGGGACCGAGGCTTGGGATAGTTAATGCTTTTTGTAAAGTTTATGTTATGCTTGTGATGCATCAAGCTTTCCATCTTCATTGCATCACGAAGGTCACAAGGAACACAAGGATTGTATTGTATCAAGTCTCCATTCATGGGAGAATCTATACTACAAACGCCTTTTGGAGGGGGGACTGACTCCAAGTAAATCCGGTCCTCAACTATTGTCATGTTCTCTAATACTCTCTTTCTTGCAAAAGTATTGTTCATGCCAAGCTAATTGAGTATTATGTTTATGCTGCTACCATCAATTAAGTTCACCCTCTATGTTCTCAAAGTAATCTCACAAAAATGCTCACTCTAATTCTCTTAATTCCGTTATTCTCAAAGTTCATAGGCCATTTCCATTACAGATCCTTCATGGATCCAACTGTTTGTTTGATAGAAACACGTTGGAGAGGGGGAATGGGGAACACACCCAACACACACGCAACTGCCCCTATATAGCTCAGGGTATTCACAACACCCCTGTCCTCTCGAAAACACCTTCAAAAAAGACGATTCACACTAGCAGGGCCTCGCCTGCACTTCGCCCAATGCACAAACGCTTTGCACAATCCTCAAAAAGCGATCACACCGATCTTGCTCGCTTCCAGCTCTTCCACAACTCAACACCTCTCTCTCTTTCTCTCTCACACACACATGGGGCCCGAGGGACGCATACGCTCACACACACCGGCACCACACACCCTGGAGACGAGCAAAGAAGAAAGGGGGGAAGGGGGGAAAGATGACGCCAAAATCGGCAATCATAGCTTCTCCTTCAATGAAAAAACCCATTTACAAGACCCGTACAGTCTGCTCTAAGCCGCACCATGGCCATCACTGTTTCACACAGAGGGGCACACACCTCCCTCCAAACTCGCATCCGTCAGCACACACCTCGACGATAAATCCACCAATGTCTTCACTTCGACAGAAGTCGCTTCTTTTGGTTTCGCTCGCATAGCGGCTCCTTCTCATGGTAGCCCTCGTTGGCTCTCTTTTCTGCAAGGCGTTTTCTCTTCTGAGCTCTTTCACGGCGATTCGCCCTTCAAGCCCGCTTCGATTGCAGAGCACGCAGAAAAAAACCCTCCTACCTTTCCTTCTCCGCAAGTCGCTTGATCTTCCGAGCTGCTTCACAGCGATTTGCCTTCTATGCTTGCTTCCATCCCGAGCATACAAAGCGTTTTCGTTTTCCGCCCCTTCTCCTCTTCCTCCCAAGCAAGCAGGAAAAAAAAACCCCTTCATTTGCAGGCGAGTGGTTCTAAATCTCTATTGTATCCCTTATTGTAACTCGTGTTGTAATCTTTCATAATAATGGAGAGCCAACGCCAAATGTCTGGATATCCTCTTTTCTTTGGAGAGCCTGGAGAGGATGCAGAATTATTTTTAGCAAATTTCAAGATGTCTTGCCGTATCAAGAGGATAGTAACCGATCAAGAACGTGTAGAAATGTTTGAGGTGGTCCTTAGGAAAGATGCTAGTACTTGGTTTGACTCTTTGCCTGAGGAAGTTAAGGGGAATTACACAGAAGTTTTGAATCGTTTTAAGAGATACTTCTTTGATCCCCAAAACACTCAAAAACTATGGCAAGACATTGTTTCTCATAAGCAAAAAGACTTAGATGACTACTACTTGTACAAGCAAGAGTTTCTACGTCTTTGGGCTCTATGGATACGAAATGTTGCTAACCCTGGTGATGGTGCAGAATTTTCAAAGAAGAAGAGGTTCATAGCCGGACTCTTTCCTGACCTTAAGGTAAAAGTTGAGGCAGGTGCACCTGCTACTTTTGATGCAGCTGAAACTAGGGCTGCTGAGAAGTATAGGAAACTCAAGTGCTTAAGAGGAGAGGTTCCAATAGAAGGTCTTAGACCCAAAGGTAAGTCACAAGCATCAACATCTAGGGAGCTTCCTGAGGTAACGACTGAAGTGATTGAAAAGTTAAATGAATCTTTAAGCAGCATGTCAATTCACCTTGCACAAGCTGTAGGTCCAAAGGGACAAGCAAAGAAGTCAGAAGAGAGAGAGCCACGAACTAGGAGAGTCTTGCAATGTTGGAATTGCGGAGAGTCTGGACATGGGATGTATAATTGTCCTTGGCCCCGTGGAGAGCCAGGGAGACCTAACTTGAATTACCCAGTGATGAATGCAGGAGAAGGAGCTGGTCAACAACCAAGGCTTCTACAAAGGCCAAATGGACCAAGGCCACCTCCACAAGGGGTAGAAGGAGTTCCACCTTTGCCAGATCCAAATGTGCATGTGGTAGAGGTGACAAATTCAAATGAGGTTGACATGGAAGTCAATGGCATTAAGCGTGGCCGAGGGAAAGGTAAAGAGAAAGAAGGAGTCACATCACAGAGTGACCATGGACAAGGCAAAAAGGCAAAGGAGACCAAGGAAACCAAGAGGACTCGACGTCGTATCAACCTCCAAGACTTCCCTCTTGGACATGGTATGGCTCCGTACAACTTGTTGGAAGACATGAGAGGTAAGGGTCCTGATATTTCATGGCCTCAATTTCTTGCATTATGTCCACAAGTTAGGAGGGATTTAACAAGGGCAGTTAGCACTAGGAGAAAGATAAAAGAGAGTGTGCCTGTTGTACAAATTGCACAAGCTGAAATGAATGAGGACATTACACCGGTGCTAGACTGTTACATCAAAGGAAGATTGGTTAGGAAAGGTCTAGTGGATGGGGGTGCACAAATTTGCATCATGACAGAGGGACTCATGCAAAGACTAGGCATGCACATCCATGAGACACCTGCAATCAAAGTCAAGATGGAAAACAATAGCAAGGCTAGGTGTGTAGGCATTTGTAAAAATGTCTTTGTAGAGGCCTTTGGCATTAAGAAAGTGGTGGATTTTTATGTTATGTCGACCAAGGGAAGTGGTTATCCATTTATCCTAGGAAGACCATGGCTAATGAAAATGCGAGCTTTGCAGGATTGGGAGAGTGGGAAATTAATTTGCAGGAATGACAATCATAAGAAGGTTGTCTTTGACATGAAGGAGCAACGCCAAGAGGAGCTCCATGAAGAATCATCTCAAAGTGAGACGGAAGAAGGTTGGACCGATAGCACTTCAAAAGAAGAAAGTAGCGGCAGCATTACTGAAGAGGAGTCTTCCATCGAAGTCATGGGGGTAAGGTTTAAGCCAAGCAACCAAGAGACCTCTTGTCAAGGCTTGGAGGAGGTAGGTCCTGAAGAGAACGAAGGTGTTCAAGATGAAGGGATGTTGGAAGGTATGCTATCAACAACACTTACAAAGGATGAAAGAGAGGAGTTCAAATGTGTGCTAAGGAAGTTTCTTAGGCTTTTTGCTAAAGACTACACCGACGTGCGTGGGGTAGATGTTGTTCAACACAAGATTGAGTTAAAGCCTGAGGCCACACCTAAAGCTCAGAAGCTACGAAGGCTAGGAGTTATAAAGGAACAGGCTCTACTCAAGGAGGTAAGAAAGCTTCTAGCAGCAGGTTTCATTTATCCAGTGGAGAATTCAGAGTGGGTCTCTCCTGTTGTTGTCACTCCTAAGAAAAATGGCAAGTGGAGGGTGTGTGTGGATTACCGTCCCCTCAATGAGGCAACAAAAAGAGATCACTTTCCCCTCCCATTCTAGGATGAGATACTAAATGAGGTAGCTGGTCATGAGAAGTACACTGTGTGCAATGGTTACTCAGGTTACTTTCAAATAGGGATTGCATTGGAGGATCAATTGAAAACAACCTTTATCACTCCTTGGGGTTGTTATGCTTTTAGAGTCATGCCATTTGGTCTGACAAATGCTCCTGCAACATTCCAACGTTTCATGAATATGGTGTTTCAAGCATTCTTTGGAAAGTCAATTAGGGTGTTCATTGATTATTTCTGTATTTATAGCTCAAAATCATTGCATCTACAAAGGGTAGAAGAAGGTTTAAAGAAGCTCTATGACATGGGAGGTCAACTCAACCCCGACAAGTGCCATATAGGTGAGGATGAAGTAATCTTGCTTGGTCATAAAGTTTCTTACAAAGGCATTGAAGTGGATCCTTCAAAGGCAAAGGCTCTTATTGAGCTACCATCACCCAAGAGTCTTAAGGAGGTCATCTCATTCATTCAAAAGGTGAAGTATATGTCACGCTTCATTCACTTAGCCTCGGAGTTACTTCACCCTTTGCAAAAGTTGACACAACAAGTAGAATTTGCATGGTCTGATGAGCTTGAAGAGTACTTTTGTAACATTAAAGCCATTTTGTCAGAGCTACCAACACTCATGCCTCCTTGTTGGGAGTACACATTCTTTGTTAGCTCTAGTGCTGGGAAAGAAACAATTGGTGCAGTTTTGCTACAACAAGATCCCTATAGTACCAGGATGTGGCCCATCTACTTTGCTAGTAGGGTCATGAATGCTTTAGAGAGAGGCTACACGGAGGCAGAACTCATGATGCTTTCTCTCATGTTTGCGATAAGGAAGTTTAGATCCTACTTGCTCCCAAAACCTTTTGTAATCCTCACCGCAGAGAATTTGTTCCCTTGGGTGTCATCTCAAATGAATCTTAGTACTAGGATCTCAAAGTGGATTATGGAGTTGCAAGAGTTTCAATACTCTTTCAAGGTAGAAGATAGTGTGCGTGCACAATTGGCAGGGATTCTCACTTATAGGGTGCATGAAAAAGAGATTAAGGTGCCTGAAGTAAAGACCCTACCATTGCCACCACCAAAAAGTATTCCTAATGCTTTTACCTTGTTCTTTGATGGAGCTTTTCGTCGAGCCACAGGAAAAGTAGGGGGAGGGCTAGTGTTGCTCAACCCAAGTGGAGAGGTGGTCATGAAAGAGAAGTTCAATCTACCAAGTTCAGCTAGCAACAATGAAGCAGAATATGACACACTACTTCATGGTTTAAAAATATGCATTGGCCGTGGTATACAACGTCTCATGGTAAAAGGGGATGCACTTCTCATTGTGAAGTAGATTTTAGGCATCTGGGCATGCAAAAATAAAAGACTAAGGGCCAAAGTTCATACCATCCGTAGGCTATTTAATCAATTTGAGGAGGTGCAATTATATCATATTCCTAGGAAACAAAATGAAGATGCTGATTTACTTGCACAACAAGCCGTTGCATCTGTAAAGAAAGAAGTGCAGGTCATCATGGTGGTGGCTGCTGTGAAGCAACCGAGGTACCAGGGATTGGAGTCATTGGCTCCCATCATTGGCTACATTTTGGAGGGTGAGTTTCCACCAGACTTCACAAAAGCTCAGAAGAGGAGACTCATGAAGAAGGCAAGCATGTATCTCTTCCTAGAAGGCTCCCTCTATCAAAGAGGGAAGGATAAAGTGTGCAAAAGAGTACCAACTATCGCGGAAATTCCAGCCATTCTAAAAGGTTTGCATGAAGAGGCATGTGGTGGTCATTTTTCCCAAGAATTAACTGTGAAGAAGATTTTGCTTGCGGGGTATGTTTGGCCAAGTCTGCATGTGGATGTCCAACATTGGTGTAAAAGTTGTCACAATTGTCAGGTAAATGGGAATAGAAGATTGATTTATGGTCCAAGGCAAATTGTGCTTGCAAATGGACCCTTTGAAAAGTGGGCATTGATGCTATGGGTCCTCTGCCTAGGACAAAAAATGGTGAAATCTACATTGTAGTGGCTGTAGACTATATGACTAGGTGGGTGGAAGCACAAAGTGTGGCAAAGGTAAATGAGAGGACAGTGAGCAAATTCGTCTACACTCACATTTGTTGTAGATTTGGCACACCTTTGGAGATTGTTTCTGATAATGGTCCAGGGTTTAGAAAGGGATTGCTCACAAAAGTCTGTGAAGAACTTCGCATTCTACATCGTCACAGTACACCCTACTATCCCCAATCAAATGGTTTGGTAGAAAAAGCTAATGGTGTCATTGCAGGCATCATTAGAAAGATGGTGAAAAACAAGACAAAGTTGTGGGATGACTTCTTGGATGGTGCCTTGTGGGCGTATCAAACCACATATAGGGAAGCCACGGAGTTCACACCATTTCACTTGGTCTATGGTCAAGAGGCTGTACAGCCAATTGAACTAAACATTCCAACAATGCGACTTCATGGCAAATCAGCACAAGATGATCAAGAAGCATGGATGGATCGACTTCTTACCTTAGCTGAGCTTGAGTGGAAAAGAGAAGCAGCATACGAGTGCTATAAGAGGAAAGCCACACAGACAAAGGAGAAGCTTGACAAGAAACTGAAGGACAAAGGCATCAATGAAGGAGATCTTGTGCTAAGGTATGACAATCGACTCGATAATCGTTTTGATGCCAAATTTGAAACAAGATGGCAGGGGCCATACATAGTCAAGAAGGCTTTCAATTCAAGTTACTATCAACTTATGGACTTGAATGGGAAAGAGCACTCCAGGAAGGTAAACGACTATCGCTTGAAGCCTTACTTGAGTCGCCTTCTACCAAAGGATCCACCAGAGCAAAAGGCAACTATCCCATGTAAGTATTGTTCCATGAAGCATGAGTGTAACACAAACCAAAATTCCAAGGGGCCAAACAATGAAGATCTTGTCAAGGACTCTGAAGCACTCTCTTTGGAAAAGATTCTTTATGATGGTACATGAATATACCATCATCCTGGGGGAGGGCTAATGATAGCCGTTTTTCGGCTCTCTGTAATTGCCATAGTGAGTTATCTCACCCTATCAAATCACTCAAACACTGTGGTTACCCTCACCCTTTCACTGTATATAGGTGCGTGTGAGTTAGAGGACTTTTCCCATATCTCCTTACTGAAATAAAAAACCCTCAATTAGCTAGTCATTGGGCTAGTTGAGCCAAAAAATATATATATATAAAAAATATAAGTATATTATGGCCCATGCATATGTAAATATTTCTTTGTATATAGGGCCTAAATAAAAGATTTTTTCATAATTATTTTGGTATTTATTTAAATATTTCTACCTAGGTGTGTGTTATTTATGCTTTGTACATTGCCTCACCATTACCACAATTTTTCTTACCATTTTTCATACTTTTTATTCCATATAGAAATATTTTCATGTAAGCTTCTCTTATATTTGGTGTAACTCCACCCCAACAAAAATCCAAAAAAACTAGTTTTATTTATGTGTATATTTTTTCACTATTGTGATTTTTCCCTTCCTACATCTATTTTGTTTTTTTTCTAAAAAATTAGAACACCAAAAATATTTATCTTTTTATGGCAGCCTCATAATGAGAGATTTCTTTTGACCCCTTTATATTTTTTTCCACTTATATTATTTATATTTGACATGTACATATTTTTTAGACCCCTCAATATTTGATTTTCTTAGTTGTACTATTCACTTATATCATGATCTCAACAATATCTTTAATTATAGACCTACCAAATAAGGTCAAGGGTAAGTGGCATGCATACATGCACTATGGAGGGCTCACTCTTGGAGGTATTCAAAAGAATCATCCAAAGAAGGACCCCACAAGGACTTTGTGCATTGGAAAAAAACAGTCGGTTTTGCTGAATTTTTAAAGTTCACTTGCTCTCCGAATTTGAAAAGGTGATACAAACAAAAGTTGTAGCTCGTGGGCTGAACTTTTGCCTCAAATTTTTTCATATTTTTTTGAGCTACGAGCTGTGAGCTATGATTTTATTAGTGGACCCCAGTTTTCCCATGCTATGCAGCCACACTCTCTTTTCCACTTTATCATTTTCCTCTTTCACACACACTTCTCCACTCATCATCCCCACCTCTCTCACCACTCCTCTCTGCACCCTACTCACCTTCTCCTCAACCTTGAAGAATAAGAGAAACCATGGTGAACTCATACCTCCCACACACAATTCCATTCCAAAATTGACCACCTAGTCTCATTTTTCCTCCTCCAAATTACCCATATCTATCAAAAAAACCACAAAATTCAGCCTCTTCTCTTAAAAGACAGCATCATGGTGGTTGATTACTCAGCTTCAATTACCTTGTCTCTCAAGGAAGGTCAAGAGTGGAGACAAAATGTACCGTCAAAGCTAGTGGACCGTCAACAAGCGTCAAAATTGGCCCTACTCAAGACACTTGGAGCATCAACCTTGTAAGAAATCCACCTTTTCTTACCTCTTAAGAGTTTTTCTTCCTTATTTGTATCCTACATGGATACTCCCATTGTAAATATCCAATTCCATTTGTAAATTAATACTAACTCTACTAACACTAACCCACTATGAAAAGTCCTATCACCTCCATTTCTCTCCTCTCTCTTTCCCCACCAACTTCTTGATAATTCCAAGCAAAAGAAATTAGATAAATTGCTGAAAATCTAACCCAACCATGGTTAGAGGAGTAACCCTAGCCTTCAAAATTGCTATAAAAAGAGGGTGTAGCTAGCACAAAAGCGGGGAGAAGAAAGAGCACTATGCTATAGCTTGAGAAGCCAAGCTCAACCTCTTGAGAAGGAGCTCTTGAGTGGAATCTCATTGGCATTAGGCATATGTATGTGTTGTATTAGGGGTGATTAGCAAGGGAACTCTATGCCATTGTAAGAGAGAGGGATCATTAAATTGAGAGTAGGAAATCTATCAGTTCTCCTACTAGTGTAAGCCCAACATTTGCTGAATCAAGGAGGGTGAATTTGGACTAAGCATGGATACCTTGTCTCCCTTCCAACGTGAAGTCATGGACAATAATGATGTGTAAGTGTCTTGGTGTTTTATTTAAGTTCTTGATAGCTTGTCTCCGGGTATTGTTATCAATTTAGCCATAAATCCCACATGTTGTAAGAGGGCGACAGGGTGGAGAGGACTCCCCTGGCCTTAAGACACTGATTGGGGTGGCTTTTTTCTTGTGATGTGTTGTGGTGTAATTTACTCAGGCTATGTTGAACAAATACTAATCTCACTTTGATTGGTCATGACAGATTTGTAAGAAGGCATTAGTGGAACAAGCACCCCCTTCCCCCTTCTCTCTCTTTCTTACATATATATATTTATGTTTGCTTGATCATTAACGATACACTTCAAAGCAGCCCGAGCACCATCTCTCTCTCTCTCTCTCTCTCTCTCTCTCTCTCTCTCTCTCTCTCTCTCTCTCTCTCTTGTTTTAGTGTGTGAGAGTGTTCCATTGGTGTTAGGGTCAGTGTAAATTCCTTGCTTGTTTGTGGGTTGCTCTAACGATTCTCCTCTTTTGCGTCCTAGTTCGCTCTTAAACTAGGTGGTGCCCCTTGTGTAGTTGGGATTTGGCTGGGGGTTTGTTGTTTTGGTTTGTGTTGTGTTGTGCCCCAGCCCCATTGAGCAGCACGGGAGCCTTGAAGGGTGTCTAGAGGTTGCTCTTCTTGTTGCCCGCCCCGGACCGCTTCACCACAAACAGGCTTATTGCGCTAAAAAAACTGCCACACCAAAACAAACTCTCTGCACATCACAAAACCACCTAACATATGTACAAAACCTTGCATCTGCTACCCGCTGTCTTTGTTCATGCGGGTTGCCCAACCCCCTGCTTTACCTGTCATCAACCGCCTGGGTCAAACACCATGTATTGGTCTCTTCCATCCACCTGTAACACCCTTGCATAATGCCATACCAAGGCACATAGCCAACTGCATAGCCAAACCGCCAACAACATACTTCTATTATTCCATGCACCCCATGACATACTGCCCGCTTGCAACAAAGCACCTCCAAGAACACCAAATAGAGCACCATTGTGCTCAACCAACACTCTCGGCATATGTGCATCATCACTCGTACCAAACAGTCTCAACATATCTCACCCACCCTCCCATCCATGTAAAGCTAGATCCTCGTCTAGCAGATCTTGTACCTTCTCAACAGCGCACTGGACAACCTCTTTTATTAGCATTCCCTTCAACCACCACTCATAGACCTCCTTTGAAAGTTTGGACACTGCCTTGGAATCCGCATCACTTGTCATAGAGGGCACTGACTGCGTAGGAAGCACCTCTAACTTTGACTCCGCACTATCCTTGTCATCTGCCATGCACTCAATTCCAACATTGTCGAGCTCTTCCTCATCTACTGGCCCTTCAAGGTCGATAAGCACCACTTGCTTGTCGACTTCCATCACCTGCTCTTCAAGCATCTCTTCTATTGTTGCATCATGCTCCATCAAGGAAGAGAGAAACTCATTCTCTATCTCATTATCCTCATCTTGATCTTCATCCATAAGCAAGGCCACCTTGTCATTCTTGGCAAAACCCTGTACCTGATGCACCACCATGGCACACTCCACTGCCACTTTCATCAGCATGGCCATTAACATGGCACTACACACCAGCTTTACTTGCACATCATCACTCGTAGGCCTAGACTGCTCCACTTGGTCTTCACTAGGCATCTCGGCTTGCACTTTATGCTGCTCCTTGCACACATTCATTGTATCTCCACCCACATGCAAGAGATCGAATTCATCATACCTTGACTGAGACGACTTGGTCTCCCAACTTGTGTCAATATCCAAAGAGCTACTTTCACTTGGCTCAACCTCGCCTTCTGTCTCAAGCTCGAGAATCTCCCCTAGCTTCATCGTTTCGATCTCATCTACAAACCGAACCCTTTGACCTTTACCACCCTCTGATGGAGCTTCTACTGTCACACTTGAGCTTGGTAGCACATCCTTTGCTTGATCGGGAACCACATGTGCATCCTCCACAATTGGAGCCGCCATAACTGGCATCCTCGGCATAGGAACCACCCTGTCTTTCTGTAGCCAAAGAACCCTCGGTTCCTCTCACACATGCACTTCTGTTTGCACAATCCTTGGCTCGGATACCACCGCATCACATTTTCTTGGGATCACAACACCTGGCAAACCCTGTCTAGCTTCACGCTTCTTGAGAATCTTCTTGGTTCACCCTTTCGCTAGAGCCACCGCTTCTTCGTATGACACCGGGCCGTCTATCTCAACCTTGTCGCGCACTTCCTCATGCAAGCAATCCATGAATTTCCTCAACTTTAAAAACCCAACATTCTCAACAACAGTTACCTTTATCAGCTTTTTCCAAAGGACCTCAAACTCCCATAGGAACGCTTGAAAATCCGCTTCCAAGCCTTGCTTCAAATTGTCCAGCCTTCTCTTTACTTCATCCAACTGCGCATCTGCTACATATTTGCTTCGAAAAGCCGCTTCTAGTGCTTCATGATCCACCTTTTCCTCATTAGGCAGGCCATCAAACCATAGCCTCGCTTTACCACGAACCAGGAGAGGAAACACCTGTACCGCACCTTCTTCCCTTGACAAACCGCTTTCTAGCACGAACAACCCATAGTCTTGGAGCCAGGTTTCTGCATTTTTTACCCCAGTGAAAATGGGAAATCCCGTCCAAGCCATTACTTCTCTAGCAACACCTGCTCTTCAAAGGCCGCACCTTTGGCATCACCAAAATCACCGCTTTGACTTCAACTAGGAGCATCAGTGCACTCCTCCGTGGGGGCACCAGAAGATGGAGAGGGGGAATGGGGAACACACCCAACACACACGCAACAGCCCCTATATAGCTCAGGGTATTCACAACACCCCTGTCCTCTCGAAAACACCTTCAAAAAAGACGATTCACACTAGCAGGGCCTCGCCTGCACTTCGCCCAATGCACAAACGCTTTGCACAATCCTCAAAAAGCGATCACACCGATCTTGCTCACTTCCAGCTCTTCCACAACTCAACACCTCTCTCTCTTTCTCTCTCACACACACAGGGGGCCCGGGGGGCGCACACGCTCACACACACCGACACCACACACCCTAGAGACGAGCAAAGAAGAAAGGGGGGAAGGGGGGGAAGATGACGCCAAAATCGGCAATCATAGCTTCTCCTTCAATGAAAAAACCCATTTACAAGACCCATACAGTCTGCTCTAAGCCGCACCATGGCCATCACTGTTTCACACAGAGGGGCACACACCTCCTTACAAACTCGCATCCGTCGGCACACACCTCGACGATAAATCCACCGATGTCTTCACTTCGACAGAAGTCGCTTCTTTTGGTTTCGCTCGCATAGCGGCTCCTTCTCATGGTAGCCCTCGCTGGCTCTCTTTTCTGCAAGGCGTTTGCTCTTCTGAGCTCTTTCACGGCGATTCGCCCTTCAAGCCCGCTTCGATTGCGGAGCGGGCAGAAAAAAAACCCTCCTGCCTTTCCTTCTCCGCAAGTCGCTCGACCTTCCGAGCTGCTTCACGGTGATTTGCCTTCTATGCTTGCTTCCATCCGCGGACGTGCAAAGTGTTTTCGTTTTCCGCCCCTTCTCCTCTTCCTCCCAAGCAAGCAGGAAAAAAAACCCCTCCTGTCCCTCGAAAAAAAAATCTCGCCCTCCTTTTCTTCACTTTCCCCTTTCTTTTTTTCTCAAGGCAAAGCAACTTTTTTTTTTTAGCACTCCCTTTTCCAATTAAGCCTTGAGCTTTTGTTTTCCTTCTTCCCCTCTTGAGTCCAGCCACCCTTTCCAATTCTTTTTTTATTCACAAGCAAAGGGATTTTTTGTCTTCATTTCCCATGGAACCGTCGCTCCATGCGCTCGATCTCACCAAATGAATTTTTCCGATCACGCCGCATGGAAACTTCACTGTATTGATTTCGAATTCCAGCTCTCGTCTGAAGGAGTACGAGCGGAAGTGCGACGCGAGAGAGAGTGCGAGAAGAAGAGCACGATGATATGGTGAACTCGCTCTACTGTAATGTGTAGAGCATAGTGAGTTCTTATTAGGTTTTTACAAAAGAACATGTGTACATACCTGGCGGCCCGCCCACTTACCTGGGCGACCACATTGGGCTTTATACCCCAACAACCTCCCACTTAAAGTCCAATGTGGTACTTTAAGTGTGAGAGAAGCTACTATACAAGCTAATATACAAGAAATGTAGAGAAGTGATGTACTACCCTACACCTAACTGCTTGCGAAAATGCGCAAAGCTCTCTGAGGGAAGTCCTTTTGTAAGTAGATCAGCAGGATTTTCTGTGGTGTGAACTTTGACAAGCTGAAGTTGCTTATCCTCGAGCATTTCCCTGATGAAATGATACTTCACATCCACATGCTTTGTCTTTGAGTGATAAACTGGATTGCGAGCCAATTGTATAGCACTTTGACTATCACAATATAACACAGGCATCTCTTCTTTGATTCCCAAATCTGTTACTAGTCGATTAAGCCAAATTGATTCTTTGCATGCCTCTGATGTTGCAACATATTCAGCCTCTATAGTAGACTGAGTAACACAATCTTGTAATCTAGAACGCCATGATACTGCTCCACCAGCCAATGTAAAGACATACCCTGACGTAGACCTTCGGTTGTCTAAGTCACCTACATAATCTGAGTCTGTAAAACCCTGTACACTTAGCTCCTGACTCCCATAGCATATACGCATACTCTTTGTAGCTTTCAGGTATATCAATATTCCTTTCACTGCCTCCCAATGTTTCTTACCTGGGTTTGACATGTATCGACTTACTACTCCCACTGCAAATGCAATGTCTGGGCGAGTAGCAATCATTGAATACATCAAACTACCCACTGCAGACGCATATGGAATCTTATTCAGCATGTTCTTCCTCAAACACAGGAC
This sequence comes from Adiantum capillus-veneris, assembly GCF_014529385.1. Lineage (NCBI taxonomy): Eukaryota > Viridiplantae > Streptophyta > Polypodiopsida > Polypodiales > Pteridaceae > Adiantum > Adiantum capillus-veneris. Next base: position 56,958,121 of record NC_140932.1, read on the forward strand.
AATCTTGTTTGCTAAGTTTCACATATGGTGGCAATGGAACACTCAGTGCCTTTCCCTTCTCCATATTGAAATGTTGCAAAACCTTGTCAATATACTTTGTTTGAGATAACCAAATCAACTTCTTTGATCTGTCTCTCTCAATGCGCATACCAAGTATATGACTTGCCTCACCCATGTCTTTCATGTCAAACGATTTTGCCATCTTTGACTTCAAAGCTGAAATTTCTTCCAAGTGCTTGCCAGCAATCAACATGTCATCCACATACAAAATAAGGATCAGCCAACTTCCATCCTTAGCCTTCTTTGTATATAGACAGTGATCGAACTCACTACGTTTGTAGCCTTGAGAAAGCATAAACTTGTGGAATTTATGGTACCATGCCCTCGGTGATTGTTTTAAGCCATAAAGACTCTTTAACAATTGGCATACCCAATCTTCCTTGCCTTTCTCAACAAACCCTTCTGGCTGCTGCATGTAAATTTCCACATCTAAATCACCATGCGAGAACGATGTCTTGACATCCATTTGGTGCAACATCAAATCTAATATGGCAACCAATGCAAGAAAGCATCTCAATGTAGTCATCTTGACCACCGGAGAGAAGACTTCATCAAAGTCAATGCCTTGTTCTTGCTTAAAGCCCTTGGCAACCAGCCTTGCTTTGTACTTTGGCTGACTATCATGAGCGGTGACCTTATACCTGTAAACCCATTTACAGGGTAGAGCCTTTTTGCCCCATGGTAATTTAAATAGCTTCCATGTCTGGTTTTTATGCAGAGCTGTCATCTCTGACTGCATGGCCAATCGCCAATTCCCGGAGTCCTTCATTTGCACTGCTTCCTTGTAACATGAAGGCTCATTGCAATCAGTCAACATGACATAGTTCATAGATGGAACAAACCTATCAGGAGGTCGCGTGACACGTCCAGATCTACGCACAATAGGTGGCTTAGGCTCAGCCACAATCTATGGTTCCACTCTATCCTGTCCTTGCTTCTCTTGAGCCCTGACATTTTGTCTTGCACGTGCAGGTCCATCTTCTTGGAAGACAACTCTTCTAATCTCCTCAACCCTCTCTGGTTTAGAATGATATTTGGATTCATTAAAGTGAACATCATTGCTGCGGACAACCTTTCTGGATTCGGGATCCCAAAGTCTGTACCCCATCTCACCAGAATTACCATAGCCTAGAAAGATGCACTTTCTACTCTTTGGCTCAAGTTTGTTCCTAAATTCCTTTGGAATGTGAGTATATGCCTCACAGCCAAAGACTCTGAGATGCTTGTATGAGGGCATTTTGCCTGACCATACCATCTCTGGCACTGAATCCTTCTGCAAAACCTTGCTAGGAGATCTATTTACAAGATGAACAGCTGTTGATATAGCTTCAGCCCAAAACCCATTTGGCAGCTGTGCATTAGACAACATACTTCTGACCTTCTCTTGTATGGTCCTATTCATCCTCTCAGCAACACCATTTTGAGGAGGATTGTAAGGAGCAGTAAGTTCACGTTTTATACCTTTTGACTCACAAAAGTCCTGAAAGGCCTTTGAAACATACTCTCCACCATTGTCAGTGCGTAAGCATTTAAGCTTCTTGCCACTCTGATTCTCCACAAGTGTCACAAACGTTTTGAAAACACTAAACGCTTCATCCTTGTGCTTGAGAAAGTAAACCCATACTTTCCTCGAGTAATCATCTATAAATGTCATAAAGTAAGAAGCTCCCCCTAGAGATAGGTTAGGCATAGGTCCACACAAATCACTATGAACAAGTGCCAACTGTGTATCTCTTCTACTGCTTCTATGCTTATGTGGCTGCTGTGTTTGCTTACCATACAGACAATGTTCACAGAATTCAAAATCATTAAATGAAAAGCCAGGCAAATAACCAGAACGAGACAAGATTTCCATTCCCTTCTTGGACATATGTCCTAACCGGCTATGCCACAAAGAAACGTTCGGCTGCTCAGTTACATTGATTACATTTTTAGAGACATTTGATACATAAATCATGTAAAGTCCTCCAGACTTTACTCCATGTGCTACTGTCATAGAACCCTTGGATATCTTCCACATGTTCTGTCCAAAAGTGGTGACGTAGCCAGCATCATCAAGTAAACATGTGCTGATCAAGCTCTTTGTAATTGCGGGAACATGTCTCACATTCTTCAGCGTGAAAGAAGAGCCATTCTGAAACTTCAATTGAACATCTCCAACACCTAAGATCTCACATGTCTGCCCATTGCCTAGCCGAACATGATCTTTAGTGGTCCATAAGAGTTAAACCACTCCTTGTTTGGAGACACATGAAGTGATGCCCCTGAGTCTATAATCCAGTCACTCAGTGCATTTCCATCAGATGTTGTAAGAAGAGCTGAGTCCATTGTATTCTTCAAGAAGTAGATGTCTCCTGACACTAGATTGTCATCCTCTGCAACAGTGTTTGTCACATTTATTTCTTGAATCTTCACTGAGGACTTGTTCTTCTCACCATGGTCTTCAGCTTTCTCTTTGCTTTTTTCTGCTTTCCATTCTCTGCAGTCTCTTTTCATGTGACCCTTCTTGCCACAATGGTAGCATTCTATGTCACTCTTGCCTTTAGCACTGCGGGACTTGCTACGAGACTGATTCCGCTTTCCACCTTTGTAATTTTCTTTGGTCCTTCCCCTGACAACTAAGGCTGTTCCTTTGCCTTTGTCCATTGTCTTTCTATTGGTTTCTTCAGTAAGCAGACTTCCTTCTACACCTGCTATGTTCAAACCATCTGGAGTTGCAGAATTACTCAAAGCTGTGCGAAAAGTGTCCCAAATTTCCGGCAATGTGATCAACAGGAACATAGCTCTAACAGGTTCATCAAACTTGACACTTGAGCTGACAACTGACTATAGATTGTGTTGAATTCATTCAGATGATTGGACATAGGTGTCCCTTCTTTCATCTTCAAGTCAACAAGCTTCTTAAGCCAGTATACCTGTGAAGCTGCACTCTGCTTCTCATAAAGATCACTCAGCTTTAACCATGCTTGATAAGCCGACATCTCGTCTGCTACATTGAAGTAAACGCTTTCTGCCAAAGTCAGCATAATGGTAGAAAGTGCCAATTCATCCATTTCGCTCCATTCATCTTCGTCCATATCTTCTGGTTTTATCCCTTTGAGCTTTATAGATTTTATCTGCTTCTTTTGTACCAACACGTGCCAAATCTGCTTCTTCCACAATGGGAAATTGGTTCCATCCAGCTTCTTGATATTGTAAAGAGCAGTGTCCTGTGATCCAGCCATAGCTACGCTTCACAGTAATTTACTTTTCTGGGAAAAATTCGGCAGAGTTTCCCCTGTAAACTGACCTCTGAACCAATATCAACCTATCAAATGAACCAAGAAAGCTTCAGATTTTGCAGAAATTTTGGCAGAGTCTCCTTTGTAAAATGGTTCTGGTGTACTAAAAACAGACCAAAAAACAGCTCCAAAAACCACTGTCTCTCTAACACTGTAAGTTGTGGGTAAACCTGTCCTGCACCTGTACTGTCTCTGACTGTCCTGTCACTGTCCTGTAAGCATAGACTGCGACAATGCCTCAACGGCAGTAAAGCAAAGATGCAATCCCAACTGTCTAACTCACAGTCAATACATCCTAGCTGCCTATCTAAGGGTGCTCAAGGGATCGCTCCAAGACCTGTATCACCGAAAGGATCTCAACATTCGAGAATCCCCCAGCTCAATAAAACCTCACTCGACCCTCAACAAAGGCTGCTGTAAATCTGACAGTACATAGACTTCCCACAAAGTCATACATCCACAAATTTCCCACTGTATGTTGTAACCGCTGCGGCGGTTGTTTGCTGCGTGACTCACAGCCAGCAAACCCTCAACGGACATACATCATCTCTGACAATACATCCCATGTGGAAGTACCTGCAATGTCAGGATGAAATCTGGAATATCAAGCAGCAAACACAAGCTACCTGATGAACTAGTGGATGTCGCCTACAGTCTGTGTGTAGATGCGCCCGTGTCGTATGTGACACGCCTCCAAGAACTGTGAGCCATCCTTCGACGTGTAGACAACCACAAATAAACACTCTGGGAGTGTCGATATCCTTAGCACCTGCAGTCGTAGGCCGAAAACCCCAAATTTTCAGAGTCAGATCTGCACCCGTCGAGACCACGTTGTCGAAAATGGCATGCGCAGACCTTTGTCGAAGCCAAACGGTGGCCGAGATGACCTCAGAATGAAATTTTGACAACGAGATTTGGGGCCGTGTCTTTGCCTGTCGAATTTCACTCCAATCTGAGTTGGTGACTCTAGCCTCCTGCAGTGCTGCCCCGAGCCTCGATCTGAGCTCTGATACCAGTTGAAGGAGTACGAGCGGAAGTGCGACGCGAGAGAGAGTGCGAGAAGAAGAGCACGACGATATGGTGAACTCGCTCTACTGTAATGTGTAGAGCATAGTGAGTTCTTATTAGGTTTTTACAAAAGAACATGTGTACATACCTGGCGGCCTGCCCACTTACCTGGGCGACCACATTGGGCTTTATACCCCAACATCGTCCACCACTCGATGTCACGCTAGCCTCGGACAACACGTCCAAAAAAAGAAAAAAACTGAGTTTACCCCTGCCGCAATATCCTACTGCCAAGCTGCAAAGCCCGGATGGAAGTTTGCATCGCCGACTTGCTTCAACACAATCACCATTGCTTCTCGACTCTTCCAAGCTCGCAATCTGTGGCAACCCAAAACCAAAAAAATCACCTGTGGCCTTTCATTGCCCACGGCTCCCAACTTCATCTCGCTGTATTTGACCGATCGAGTATCCAATTGACGTGCAGTCGACTCGTGTTGACTCCACATAGCGCACACTATTACCGAGAACCTTGGCGAGGCCCAAAATATGCAAAACAACACATCCTTCAATGTGGTCAAGTGGGCTCAGACCCGGCCCCCGAAAAATCTTCAAACGGCCATAACTTTCTATCCATAGCTCCGATTCGCAATCCGAGAAGACAAGCATGCTCCGTAACTCGAGCTTTACACATGTATGCACTGACATCAGTCCGGGCCACCTTTACCTGCTTTTCCACCTAGACCATTATGGGGCCATTTTTGGCCTAAAAAACCGCGTTAGACATACACTTCTGCCACGACATGCTCTCCCAAGGCCTTCATTTCTGCTTTAGCCCTTTGCCATGCTCATGCTAGTACCCATAGCTTGGTATAGAGCGCGTTTCTACACAGACCAACTTTGGCTGCACCAACGTGTCAGTAGGAGGTTCAATGAAACTAAGAGTAACATCTTGATTTTCCACATTTTTGTCCCTTTGGAACCGCCTTGTGTAACCGGCTCTTATACAACATAGCATATAGACTCCATTTAGAAATCACTTGAGTATGCTAAACGAGTTATCTCAACTAAGATGTACCTGAAAGAGTACCTCTTTTCACTTTCCATGAAAGTAACTGGGTGACATAACTTATCAACAAAATATAAGTCCTTGACTTGTTATCACTTTTCATCAGTAAACAACCCCACCATAACCAGTGTTCAAGGTTGAGAATCTGATTTAAACATGAAGCTCCAACTAGAGCAATAAATGCTTACTAATTGGAGTGCTTGGTGCTAACGTACGCACTTTGCATATCCTTTAGCACAATATTACACTTTGTAATCTGTCGACTTTGCATATCCCCTTGGATAATTGACAGTACTGAGGTTTGTTTTTCCACGGTTTACATACAGTCATCCAGAATGACTGGTAAACAGGAATCACAATGTGAACATTACTGAGGAATCAACAATGTCTTGAATAACCATCATGGTTAATTGGAAAAATCCACAAGCACCCAAATCAAGCCATGACCTCTGTTGGTGATTGGTAGGTCCAAAAATAATCTCATAGAGATACTCCAGATGGAGTGCAAAATGCTTCATAGCACTAATGCATGAATATGCATGCTGCTCCAAATCAGACACTAGGGCCCATAAGAGCGCAATTTTTGGGCGAGCAATTTCTGGCAAGCGCTTTTTAAGAATCAGGCGAGTGTATTCCCAAAAGAAGGGATAATCTACCCATCTCTCTCTCTCTCTCTCTCTCTCTCTCTCTCTCTCTCTCTCTCTCTCTCTCTCTCTCTCTCTCTCTCTCTCTCTCTATCTATCTATCTATCTATCTCTCTTTTGTTTTCTCTCTCTCTCTCTCTCTCTCTCTCTCTCTCTCTCTCTCTCTCTCTCTCTCTCTCTCTCCAAAATTTGATTGTCAGTTCACGACCAACTTACATTCAAACAAAAACCACCATGGATGCATTCAGTACACTATTGATAATACAAACAGAAGTTCCTTACACACAATTATGGTCTATTTCATCTAACAAACCCCAAATCTATGTGTTCCATTGCATCAAAAGTAAATACATATGGGGGGGGGATACATCATGTATGAGATGGATGAAAGAAGGGTGGTGGGGGGCCATATTCTCTTGGAGGAAACAAAGGTCGTGCCAACCAGGGCAGTGCACCAAATGGTGGGGGAACTCCTCCAAACGGCAGAGGGTACGAACCATATGTGGGGGGGGCTATAGGTAGTGAAAGAGGCAATGGATCAACTCCGGGCAGGGCCTCAGATGTGGAGGCAATGAATACACTGGGAGACGGTCCAGTTGCACGCCATGCCAAAACTAGGGTCGTGAAAGTAGTATACGGAGCTGCTACTACCCTGCCCTAATTGCTGAGTGGTGTCGGGAAAGGTGGCTCCAGTGGATGAAGCTGCTTTGTCACCTGCTTCAGATGCTCAGTTACCTGAGCTCTATCACTCCTATGAAACATCAATGTCGAGCCTAAATTGGAAGGTAGGCGTTGAGCTGGCTCTAGACAAGCACTGAATGCTGACCAATCCTTCTCACAATTGATGCAATGCCTGCGTAGTAGTAAACATTGTGCTGCCAATGTCCCCACCCTGCAAAACGATCCAACACAGCATATCCCATGTTTGTGAAGGTACCTAGTAGCCATCTACAAAAAAGCAAAAATCTTTAGATTTGTTATACCTATAATTTTATAGGAACATGAAGAAAAACTTCCAAAAAGTTTCTAGCACCTAGCAAACGCTGGACTCCTCTCAACACCTGTACGATAAGACCTGCCCATACAATCAAGCATCCACTGTGTGGAATATGTACCTGGTAGCTTCTCCCACAACATGTTGTCATCTGCAGAGAACCCACGTACATTTGCTGCAATCTCTCCATCCGCTCGATCATACCTCAAAAGCCAACACCCACCGATTCTAGGGGGTGAAAAAATGACCAGCAACAAAGTACCAACCTACGAATAACAGTAAAACATTGATATTTTGAAATGCGAACATCGAAGTTACTATTCAATATCAAAACAAAAAATAACATACCCCCTCTACATAGTCCTGAACAGTCGTGCAACTAGACTCCGGCAGTCGTATGTACAATATTCTCAACAACTAAAAATGAGCTCCCTCTACCTTCGAAGTGACAATGGACAGATGTTCTGCACGACATGTCGCCACAACCATGCCATCAACCAAAAGAAACTCAGTTGCCAGAAGGAATGCAACATCCACAAGCTCACTATCCCATTGGTTCCATAAAGGAACCCCACCCATGCTAGCTGCATGTGGCCTAATGTGTAAGGGAAAGGCCATGTACATTAAACGTACGCCACCCAATCTCAAGCTGGTGTTTATCTGCCCTGTTCCTACTAGAGAGCCCAAGAATCTACGTAGTGACTGCATAGACTACATGCAATCTTTGTTAGCACTAAAATTGTGGACATAACTTTGACTATAAATTAGTATGGCTTACCTGTCATTGCACAAGACATCTGGAATAGCTTTTGCCAAGCACTTGACACTAGCATGCACTGCAAGGTGGTGTGGCTCTACATGCATATCTGTATGTAGCAACATAAGATCAAATATATCTTTCAAGCAATGCTAAAGAGAACAACACAACATTAACCATTTTCACGTACCTGGAGGGTTTTCTCCCACCACTCTGGCCATGTCTAGTAGGTCCTTTGCAGCCCTGCCATGTGATGGTGAACATGGAGGGGACTCCTAGATGCCCCCTGGAGTGAAGGAAAGTGTCAGTACACTGTGGCTCATAGCACCAAGGCTATGAGCACTATCGCTGACATCTACAGAATACTCCTCAACCACATGCTCGCTCTCAGTATCACTGGAAGCAACAGCTCTCTTCTTTCTCTTCCCACGTTGCCGGTCAGCCAATGGTGCTTGCGTGTCTTTCTTTGAGGCCTGTTTCTTTTTGTCCGGTTTCTTTGTTGTGTTTGGAGATAGAGCATCGTCTATCACAACGGCTTTCTTCTATGAAGCAGTATGCTTCGCTATTAATTAAAAAAGAACAATTATTGAGCCCATGTAGTATTGTTGCATGGCAAATGTAAAAACTATATAGTATGATACCTATGTATAGCGCTTCCTCTTCGGGTGGGTACTCCTTGTCCGGGTAGTCCAGCCACCAAGGACACTTGAGCCACGCTCCCTTTGGCCGCAAGTCGTCTATCCATGCGTCATGATATACGCCCGTCTCCTCTCTCTCCGACATGCACCATGCATCACTGGGGTGCTCGGGAATGGGGAAGACAAAAGCATCTCTCCACCATCCCCAAGACAGAACACAATGTTTTGAGCCACCAAGAACAAGATTATTGTATCCTACTACATTCTTAATTTATCAATTAAAGATGTCAAACATGTACAACAAGCGTCGTGCCATGCAAGCAAAGTGGGGTTGCTCTTCGGGATCTTGTGTGGACTTGATCCATGCGCTGCACTTCTTGAAGGCTTTGTCAAAGTGCTTCCGTCTGTACGTCAGTAATGTGTGGGCAAATGTGCAACCATGCCTCTCTTCAGCCTTCTCGTGTTGGATAGCAACATGATGATTCTCGCCCTCCATTTTCTCAGCCATCTCAAGCACTCTCCTGCAGCAAATAATAGGTCACAAGTTAGATTATCAACAAATTGCTAGCTTGTGCACATAATCACTAAATCTAACCTTTCCAATTGTCACCAATACACATGATATCAAAGCCACTGGATTCAAGCCTTCTTTGTCAACCCTATACCATTCTCCTTCAAGGATGCATCACCACCTTGGAGCAAATCAATCAAGCGGAACTTCCTAGCAAAGGAAAAGCGAGACTTATTTTTCATTGCTACATAATCAAAAGAGAAAGATATCGAATGATTTAAATGACATTTACTTACCCTTTTGGGCTAATGCCGGCACGTGCAACCTCTACCACTCTCGAGGGTGTCATTTTGGTGGTCTTCTCACCCCAACCTATAAATGATATACCTTTTTGGAAAAAATCGTTGCCATTCTCTGGATTTGCAATGGTTGCTATCTCAAGCCCTTTGCGCGTGAAATATTGCTCTGTTTGAGATAGCGCTAGATTGATGCTTTCCTCGTATGCGTCAGGTGCCAATTCGTAGTCAAAACTCTCTTTTGATGGCAGTCCTTCCGTTTTACTACTATACATAGCATCAAACTCTTCCTATCATTTGCCAAGGACACAATCAGAATACACATAATAAGATTTCACAATCAAAACATATTCTCATTTAGCATTGGTTTCAAGCATACCTTCCAAATGAGTTGCGCAAGGACAGCCATTGGTAATTTTAGCCACTTTGATTTGTTTGGACCCCTAAAATTCAAAGCCCTTTCTGCTGCGAGACGCGCTCTTTTCGAAAATTTCTGCAAATGTGAAGTAGGTTCCGCCAACCCTAGCTTTCTCATCATGAATATATCATGAGCAATTTGTGTGAGGCATTGAAACCCTTGTGGCCCTTTTTAACACTCGATTGTAATTTACATTGTCAAAAAAATAAGATGCATTAACATTTGCAAAAAAACAGTTGGAGCTACATATTGATCATTCCCAAAACCAATACAAACTCCGCTGTCTGGAGTCCTATCATGTGGCGAGCGAGATTTTTCAAGCAAGAAAAAATCCGAGAAAATGAATGAAGAATTACTTGGAACATTTGAAGTTTTTATTGTGCCAAAAATTTATAATTAGTCTGCATCAAACCTGCATCTCTAGCCAATGGTATTGATTAGGTATATGTAGCTCAAACTCCATGGATCATTACTCATCATTAATTTTCATGTTCTGAAGGAGGGACAGCCTATCACGCTACCCGTGACCCTGCCATAGGACTCTATGTGCATAAGCTTTGCATTCTGATGATGAGCAACTGCCACTGTGACTTGTAGCCTATGCCACAGGCTTGAAGTACCAATGCTAAAATCACCTCGCCGGCCATGTTGACAGTGGAGGTTGTATCTGAATGAGTCGGCCCCTTACCTTGGATCGCTCTACCAAGTCATACCATTACCATGTTGAAACTCAATGGATGATGGTCATGTTTGACTCCGGGTCCGCTTACCTCTTCACAAGGTGTTTGACAACTCTGACAAGACTGACTGATGAGAAATTTTATATCTGAGGGCCAATCCAACTGGTTTGCCCGTTTGAAGGTGATTGCTGAGGGGGACACTTAGCATTGTGCCCCCGCGGCGGCTGCCCGATGACTGGCCACTGATTTGCTTCTTGATGGATGATTGTTGGACATGGAGGGACTCTTCATCTAGAGCCCTCGCCAAAGAAAATTAGAGCCGACGTCTTTTGACGACTCGAAATACCCATGTTGGGCATGTCTTCTATGTATACCTTGAGCCACGATTGGGCATCTGCCGCCAGGCTTCCCACGTTCCATTGGAGTCGCATTACTTTGCAACCCCAATGACATTCATGGTGACCCAGTGTGTTTGCATCACTAGCTCTCACCTTTGATGATTCATCTTGGCAATAGATATCGCGTACTTTGCTTATGATGTTCGTCGTTGGCAATCGCGGGTTTAGCTCTGATGAGGTCTTCATAACTAGTATTATTGAGACAAGCTTGGAGCAAAGGACACCTCCATAGCAATATCTCTCAATAGTTTTCAACACATAAAACCCACACCACAAACCATATTAAAGTAATTCCCACAAAACTACAACTCAAAGGCACATGATCCAAGCACACATCCACCCATGGAAACTAGAAATACTGCAATGTGCTCTCCAATACACTCCAATACCATATCAATTACCCTTGCCAACAGGGGAAGTTGGATAGGAGTGCAAAGAAACATTGATCCTTTTTTCCCCCGAGCTGTTAGACTTGCATCCTTTATACACCTCTTAGGGAAAGAGCAACCGTGACCATTAAACTCTATTTTTGAAAAAAAAAGTTAAATTTTTTAAAGAAAGAACTCCTGCTCATAAACTCTAATTCTAAAAAAGGACTAAGGACACAAACAATATACATAAAATTCTATCACAATGGCTCCATAGAGTGCACTATCGAAATGCATGCCGTTTCAAAAAAAGCAACACATTTTCCAACAAATTTTTGTAGCTTTGTGGGTAGAAGCATGGATGTGATTGATAGCCCCCAACTCTTCCGAACTCTTTTGCTTGCAGACATAAACATCGTTGTCGCTATATTTACATTCTTGTTGTACAAGTCCTTATGTTAAGAATTATGAAATAATGTATTCATCTTCAATCAATCAAAATATTTTGTACTTTTTCCTATAATAGGATTAAGTTTTGATTCTCATCCTTTGTGTACTCGAGTACCTAGCAAGTGTCAAGAACACTAACATTTTCTCTAGATCATTTGTTATTTGCAATTTTCAGACAATCCGGATGTTGAACAATGTACCAGATGAATTTTTAGAAGAACGGGATTTGCATTGAGACCTATTGAATCATATTCAGATTTATTACCTAGAATATCCAAAAATTCCCTTCTCAAATTTGCAAGAAATAGTCTATGAAGCTACAAATAGCTAGAACAATATGCAAGTCAAACTCGGGTGTGCATGATTAAAGATACACTTGCTAGTCTGACCATCCCATCCCTTTCTCCTCGTTGTCAATGGTGCAACCACTTTAAAAAAAATAGCCTGGAGATCTTTACCAAACTCTCTTGACTCCTAGATCCTTGCTTTGCTCCTGTGCCACCTAATTATTGTCTTGCCTGCTCATGTTGTTTCCCGAATCTTGCCATCTATATGCCTTCTAATCTTTTTCTCCCCAAGGAATAAATGAAGGTTTATAGTAATAAGGGAATTATGCTCTCTTCTTTATAAAAGTCTTGAAGGTTTGTTCTCTTCTTTGGCCTAGTCAAAGCGGTTTGAAAGTGACTATGTCGACACGGAAGGTTTGGGATGGATGGTTGAAACAAAATGGACAAAGCTAATATCTAATAAATCGAGTCTAAATTTGTCTTAAACTCGCCATGTCGACATGGATACTTTGGGACAATTGAGAGAAGCCATTGAAATTGTGCTGGGACAAAGACCTTGCTCATCTATGCTTGTTAATTTACTTTGCAATACTATAGCTCCACACAACTTTCACACAATTTGCAAGAGTCTAATATCTAAATAAAACTGAGTCTACATTTGCTTGAAACTTAGCGTGTCGACACGAATATTTTGGGACGATGGAGGAAAGCCATTGAAAGCTTGCTGGGACAAAGGCCTTGATCAACCACTGAAGTTAGTCTTCAGGAAAAGTGTGCCTAAGCTTAGCATTGAGCCAGTTCAAAAATCAAAACATAGGTTGAAGGGAGGAAAAGAAGGAGAAATCCACTTTGAAAATTAAAGAAAACAAAGTTAAATTGTAAAAGATGCCCAATATTTTGCATATTTATCGTGTATGTTTGTGAAATTGATTTTTTTGGAACGCTGAGTCCAAAGCATGTGAACCTGCGGTCTCTCTCACTCACTCTCAAAAAACTATTTGAAAGAGTGCACGCTGGCACGCGCTCTTTCAGATAGTTTTTAGAGAGAGAGAGAGAGAGAGAGAGAGAGAGAGAGAGGACATGACCACTTGAGGCTCTGAGAGCGAGTGATATATAGATGGGTTGGGTCTAATTAAGAGACTCTGGTTGTTTGGGATGCTACCTTTATGTGCTCTCTCTACGAAGATTCTAAAACATGCAGCTAGCACGCGTTAGCAGAGATAGACACCGCTGTAGTGCAGTGTGTATAAGCTAAGGGGGGAATTAAGAGTTTGCGTTAACACACGCAAGGGTCCAAGGGAGAAATGAAGAGCCATTACGCTAGCTAACGCGGAAGTAAGTGCTTCCATGAAGCTGCCTGCCGAGTGGCGGAGTGAAAGAACTCTCAGTAGAAGAGGGTGGAGATGCTTCTCCCTGGCTTGCTATTCCTACAGCTCGCCATCCCATATCAAAGGTGAAGCCCGAGCCCGGAATGCATCGCTCCTCCTTGTTGTTCCATCCCATAAGCAGGAGGAGAAGGCGGATTTTGAAGGCTGAACTACCTGTTGTGAGCATGCCGTTGTGGAAGAAGAACCTTGTGCGCTCTCTCTCTCTCTCTCTCTCTCTCTCTCTCTCTCTCTCTCTCTCTCTCTCTCTCTCTCTCTCTCTCTCTCTCTCTCTCTCACACACACACACACACACACACACACACACACACATTCTCTGAAAGGGAAAATTACCAAAATACCATTTGCAGAAATTCCCAAGATACCCTTCAAATTTCAAAAACTCCCAAAATACCCCCCATTATTTTATCATAAATTCCCAAACTGTCCTTCAAAATTTTCAAACTTCCAAAAATACCCCTGGTTGTGAGAGTAAATTTATCCAAAACAATTTTTTCTTAAGCTTCTTATAAGATGATTAATTGTCTATCAAACAAGATGCTAAAGCAAGAATTTGAGCTGATACAAGGGTATTTTGGGAGTTTCTGAAATTTGAGGGGTATTTTGGAAATTTTCACAAATTAGAGGGGTGTTTTGGTAAGTTTTCCTTTCTCTGTGTGTGTGCGCACGCGTGCGCGTGCACGAGAGAGAGAGAGAGAGAGAGAGAGAGAGAGAGAGAGAGAGAGAGAGAGAGAGAGAGAGGACTTCTATTCAATGTCTTCACAATCACCTTGGCCCCCTCTTTACCCTTAATGTTCGTAGTACCTCCATGATCTTCATCACCTCCCCGCCCATGAAGTCCTCGTTAATAAGGGTAAGAGTTTGCAATCCTCTAAAAATTCTCAGAAAGAGTCCCCGCAAATGCGGTAGAGTTTTGAAGAGTTTATTTTTAAGGGTTTGGTTTATCTAGTCACTGGTCAAAATGAAGATGGTTGACCTTCTTGCTTCAGCTAGTGTGCCTCCAACAAGCTTTAAGCATTTCCTTGCCCAACCAGACTCGATAAATATGGACCTTCATATTTGCCTTTCCTAGCCAATGTCATTGTGGCAAAGCTATTGGTTGTAGCAGCCAAAAACCCAATGAGCCCTTGGAGGGGGGTACCATGTGGGTACGTGCTCAAGCAGGTGCGCATTGACATTCACTTTGTTCAAATTTTGGAAAATAAAGTACCACCTAATAGGAGTGAGACAACTCCACAAGGTAGTGGAGAGGTTTCAGCATGATTACAACAGAGTTAAAGGAAGCGGCAAGAGCAGAGCCAAGTTGTTGCATACACTAGGGGTTGCAGTCTTGTAAGAGTTTCCAAGAAAGGAGGGGAAGATGATGAAGCACTCTGGGCATGGCAAATTATCCTATGGTTGAGAAGGTAGAGATGATAGTGAATTTGTCGAACAAATTACTGTGGATGCTACTACATTCAACTCAGTGAATCTCTTGATCGCTTGAGTAATGCTTGAGGTGTTTAGGGACAATGATAGATAGATAATATGTAATTTGATGCTAAATGTTTCCTATTATGATTTAAGTTTTATATGTATTTTGTTTCATAGTTTTGCTCGTTTTTATGATTGCTCGGAAAGGTTCTCTCGGAGTTTGAAATTCCCCCACTGTCTCATGGGGTTGAAAATCAACAAGAACGCACTCCACCTTTGATGCCTTCTCAATTGGGATGTCGTTCTCGTTCATCCACCGCATCCATGCCTCCACTCTGTGATTACCATCCCAAACCACAAAGTACCTCTCGACCATGTGACTAACCTCGGGGATTTGACGAAGCTCCTCGTCCAAATCATATGACATTGCAAGATCTCTCAAAGTGTGACCACGACAAGAAAATTGCTTATGATCCTCCCCAGGAATCCGTTCACTAACAATAAATCTTGCCATGGTTGGTTGGTAGCTTTTGTTTGCAATGGAGAGTTGCAAATCCACCACGTGGTCATCATGCGTGCGGATGGCAGGGTTTGAAAGAAGTCAACATAGAGGCAAGCGTGGAAGTTTGCCATCATATGGAGCTCTATGAGAATCCACCCAGCCCAAAGAAATGTGTTTGTCGACCACATTTCCAAACGCTTCATCTCTTACATCTTCAGTTGTGGTAGAAGTTTCCACACGATGACTCAATCCTCCACTTGATTGTGTTGTTCCATCCACACCGGTTACGATGGACACAATCCGATCTAGAAAACTCGAGGCTTGAGATTGTTCGGTCTCTTGAGTGCATCACGGAGGGACTTCTGTGTAATACAAAAAGTAGAGATGAGGAAAGATAGAGAAATGAAAAGAGTTTGTCAATGCTCTTTATAAAGCTTTTAAATTTTATTACTTAAAATTATTTTTTAATTTAGTTTAATTGAAATGTGTGTGTGAGAGAGGTGGGTGAGTGTGTGTGTGCGTGTGCGTGCGTGTGTGCGTGTTTGTGTGCCACACACAACATGCACACACATACGCCAATGTGTGCACGTGTGTGTGTGTGTACACACACACGTGCATGCCAACTTGTGTGTGTGTGTGTGTGTGTGTGTGTTTACACACACGTGCTGCACACACACACCAATGTGTGTGTGTGTACACACACACACACACGTGGCAGTCCAAGTGGCCACGGAGCGGCCACGTAGGCCGCCTCATGGCCACGTGTACTGTACCACATGTACCGTCGGTATGCCATGTGTATCATCGATTGACGACGATACACGTGGCCATGTGGCAGCCTGCGTGGTCGCTCTGTGGCCACGTGGACTGCCGCGTGTGTTCACACACACACACATGCGCACGCGCCCGTGCACGCGTTGATGCTTGTGTGTGTGTGTGTGGACTGCCGCTGGACGCGTTGGCCAGGGGCGGACACATGCCTCCGTGTGGGGGCGTGCGGCGCCCATGGCCAACGTGCTAACCAGGGGCGCGTGGCCGTCCGCACACACAAGAACCCCCCCTTATAAGCTGCCTGCACACAGCCCCCCCTTATCGGGCCTCGCACACAGGCCCCTGTCCCTAGTAGTGTCCGCACACACGTCCCCACCCCTGGTAGCGCCCACACACAGGCCTCCACCCCTAGTAGCCCCCGCACACCGTCCCCCCCCCTTCCTCGTCGCCCACATGGGGGGGACGGGGTGCACCCTCGATAGCGCCCGCACATGTGCCCCCACCCCTGATAGCCCATGCATACACGTCTCCCCCTTCCTCGGTCGCACGTCCCCGTTCCCCGGTAGCCAGCCCACATGCCCCTACCTCCCAATCGCCCGCCCACACACGTCCCCCCCCTCCCCCCCCCCCCCCCCCCCCCCCCCCCCACCCTGCTTGGCCGCCCGCCCGCTGCCCCCCTCCCTCGACCGACAACACTTCTTGCCCCCCCCCCCCCCCCCCCCCCCGGAGCACACCCGGCCCCCCCACGGTCGTTAGCACACCCGACCGCTCACACGTCCCCTCATACACACAAACGTTCAAAAGAAAAGTTTAAAGAATTATTCGGACGAAATTTTTCCTTTTATCCATTGCACTATACTAATATTCACGTGCTCACACAGTCACACACAAATATATATATTTTTTAAATCTTTTGTATATTTGTACATAAATTTATTAAAATAATAAAATATTATTAAATTTAATTTTATAACGGCTATATTATTAGATGTGAGTATATAAACAATTTGTTAGCTTATATAATGTGATCTTGTGCTTAATTATCTGTTTAGCTTATTATTATGGCTTGCTCTTTATTTTTCTTGGGTAAAGAGCTTTCTTATCCTTTTTACAATGGTAAATTTATAATATCTGAATCATTTCTTTTAGAATTAATTTCTCCAATGCAATCGACAACTTTAGATGCAGTCATCGAAGTTGGTGATATTGAAATGAATTTGCCTCTTGAAAGGACGCTCAACAATTTGGGTGAATTCATCTATGTACTGGATGAACAACTTTCACATAAATACAAAGTCAACGTATCCCATCAAACACAATATGCAGGCTCACCTAGCACGACTCCCATTGCCATTGTGGATAGTCTGTCACAGGTGCAACTCGCTCAAAAACTCCTACAAGCCGAAAAGAAGGGCACATTGACAAAGCTTTTAATGCAAATACAACAAGTGGAACAAGTTACAGAGATGCTAAGGTCTTACAATGGTGATCTTGTTTTAGAATTTCCACCTACCATGGGAAAGTTGCACCATATGGATGCAATGGAGCAAAAGTATGATCCTCATTTGTGGTCGAAGCCACAAACGTCCAATATAGTTTTTCCAAGTGTAGTGCGTCTTAGTCATTGCATATGATCTCTCAAGTGCATGAATAAACAATGTGTCCGCTTGGTTAATTATCATATTCCCAATGCAAGTCATTTCAACGGGTACATACAAAAGGCAACTGTACTTGGACAATATTGTAAGATTGGAGATAAGAGCCTTACGTGCCACTTTTGTAAGGCAGTTGTTTTCTGTATTGCAACATGTGATTGTGTAGTATACTATGTCATGCCATCCGATGAGACCACAAAGTCATGATTCATTGTGGCACACATAGACACGATGTGTGCAGCGGCACATCCAAAACACTAACGGACAACACCAAGGTGATGGTGCAAAGGATTTTGACTGTTGACCCACACGCAGGAGCCAGGAAGGTTAAAATGTGTTTGGCAAAAGAAATTATAAGTACAACACTCCTTTGCAACAACACCAAGGAAGGAATTTTAGGCGAGCAACAGCTATTTGCAATCGCTGAGGACTTGGGGCCATTGGTGCAAGATAATTGGTATGAGCATTTCCTAGATTCTTATTTCGATGCAAAACTCTATGCTAAATTATTTTTTCTCTAAACACTTTGACCATTGTTAGATTTCGAAGGTCAGTATCTGTTTTACGAAGAGGGGTTGACAAAGAATCTTTCGGAATCGATGCACTCCTAAAGCTGAAGTGAGACTGCACATACGACTTTTTCCATGGAAGCCGGTTTCCTGGTCAAGGTACGGAGGGGGAGAAATGTTATTTCTTCAAAATGTCCACAGTTGGTCCAGCATCCGGTGTGGACCTGGTGAACCGAATGAGACAAGATCGGGATGGCGATCTTCGACGTGCGTGGATCCAGTTTGATCACACCATACGTGTTAACGAATGGGTGACTATGGCCTGTCATATCTATGATCCAAGGTACATGGCGCACCTTAACAGCTTTTTGGGTTGCCTTTGACTCTCTCTAAAACAATTTGTTTGCAGCATGCAGGACCTTTTGACTATTGCAACTTGTGAAATGAAACACGAAAACATGGAAACGCAATGTTTGTTTTGGGAGTGCCTCAATGATGTAATGATAACATATGGATGTGACAGAGCTAATTTCTTTGGCTTCATGGCGGATGAAGCTCAAGAAAATTGGAATGCAGTTCAAATTGTTTTCAATGGTGGTGACAAGACCAATACAATGAGCGATCGAGAGCGTTCTTGTCTTTTCCATTGGAAGCAAAGCTTAAATCAACACACAATGAAGTATGTGGTGCAAGCTTCTCAACACACATACAAATAAATGTGTGAGAAGTGGAGGCAAGCACCAACAGAAGAGGCTGTAGCAGCAGAGGCTCGTCTGATACGCCAATGGTGGCGTAATGGTCATTGCATAGACCGTAACATTCCATACATGGATTCATGGCTTAGCTGGTGGGAAATTCGTATTGCACATTGGGGTGCCATTATGACGTGCGGAGAAAGTAGCTCTGATGGACCAAACACTCCACGCACAAACCTTGCGGAGAGCAAGCATGGCAGATGGCTAGTAGGGGAGGGTTTTCGTAAACGCATTTCATTATGTGATGCATGTACAACCGACCTTGCAAATTCCATCTTACAAAGCACAAAGGCCATTTCATACAGCCATGGAAAACATATTGGGAAGGGTCCATCAATACAAAAGCTTGTGGAACACCATGAAAAACGTCCCAGCCAAGTGATAAGAGCAATGAATGAGGCTACTGAGGGCACTCCAATGTATAAACAACCAACTCCGTTGACAGGAGATAAGGAGACATCAAGGCAAAAACGCAAGCCAAATGAGGTTATCAATGTGGAAGATGATGCATCGCATAGGCCTGAGTACAAGTCAGTCACCAAAGATCGCAAGAAGTGTGGAAGACCACGTAAGATCAACTTGCAGAAGAAGGGATATCACAAACCCCAAAATGAAATATAGGTTTGAGTGGGCAGTATGTAGTTGAGCACAAGGTGAATGAGGCAATGTGGGCCATACGCTGAACCCCACAAGGTAATAGAGTCACATGTAGCGGCACGCCAAGAGGAGGACGAAGGTGTGGATGCAGTATTGTAGGTTCTAGCCTTGGTATACCGCCCCATCTTTTAAAGGATATCAAAAGCATCCGAATGGTGTGGTGCATCAATGGTATTGGTTTGTCCGGATCATGTCTTGCATTGCCATATAGTAGACCAGAACATTGAGCCGCAGCCTCAACATCCACCATACACTTGGCCCGTGCATGTGGGCACCAACCTATCGGAGGATGAGGTGCAAATATTGCATGAAGGGGGGTATCAAGTGGAGCTGAGGAAAGAAGGAATATCTAATGTAACGCCGGTTGTTCCTGCACAAAATATGACCAACTCTCCTTTCAAGTCAAAAGATACATCCACTCCTGAAGGCAGTGCACAAGCCACAGTGCGAGATGGTGTGCATGTACAGTATCGGACTTCCATTTCCAAGGACGCTTCGCAAGATCATCTTAGCACTAGCACTAAGAGCGAAGGTCGTAGAAGAGATATATGCAACAGATGGTGTCAATGAGGTCTTCAAAGTAGAGACCAAAAGTGAAGATAGTCATGTCGGGTTGTACAAAGCTTGTACTTGCAACTAGCCATCGTGCACATGTCCAAACTTCATGGAACGAGTGTCAAAGAAAAAACCATATCTTGTATGTAAACATTTGTATTTTATTTATCTGCGTGTGCTAGGGTTAAGCCAAAGTGAGAACATGTTTATCCATCAACCAATTCTGGCAGATGTTGATATCTTCAGGACACTGAGCCAGACCTATCCAGGCATTGATGCATAGCATTTGTTGTTTCTCACTTTTTGTTTGTATGCTACCTAAAATGGACAACTGTACTAGTTTCTAATTTTATCTTATGATGGCCACATTTTGGTACATCGATTTGCAGTTTTTTTCAATTTGGGAAATGGTTGTTTATTCGTCAAATCGTGGATAAAGTAATATAATATTTGAACAATGGCTATAAATTACCATTGCTTGAATTACTTTTGTGAAAGCGTCCAGTAGCTTCCATAGCACACCTCTATTACTTTTCACGATGTCCGACGATCTTGAGAATAAAATCAAGTCTGCGTGGGATGCCATGGAAGCCATTCCCAACGAAGAGGCGTTGTATGGAGCCGATTGGTTTAGGAAGGCTCTAAAGGCGACAATCAATGTGTATTGCCTCTATCGTTGCCTCACGGAACTCAATATGCAGACCTTACTCAACTTGAACAAGAAGGGACGATTCGCTTTCTCTTGATGGAAGAAGATTGGGCTCATCACAGAGGAGGATGAGGAGGAAATGACGCAGTAGCTAGGGAACGTGGAGAATCTTCTTTTGCCACTCGAAGGCAGCACATCTACTCCTAAAACTCGGCCTTCCAAAAGATGAACACTTCTTGCCTATGTAATGCAAGTGCAATAAAATGTAACTTTCGATTATTAATGGATGTTCTTGTTTTAAGTACCCTTGTCTCTGTTGTTTTTGAAACAATTTGTTTAGCTCGCATATCTTTGTCTATGTCTCAACCTCCCTAATACCTCTCTCTCTCTCTCTCTCTCTCTCTGAGAGAGAGAGAGAAATATGAAAAAGGCAAAAGAGTCGACAAGGAGGAAGAGAGAATCTTTTTAGGAATCTGCTCACCTGATTTCTAAAAAGCACTCACTAAAAATTGCTCCCCTGGAAATATCCCCCGGCCCATAACACCTAGTGTGCATGCATTTAGCAAAAACAGATCCGAACCTGTATATATCCAAGATCATCCTTGCCAATACTTATGGCAAATGTGATGCTCCTAGCACACATTAAAGAGGAATGTAAATAGTTCTAAAAAGGAACTAAAGAATTTCTATTGCAATCATTTGCAAGCCTTGCTGAAACATTTGAACCATAATAGAATTTGAAACATTAATCACTTCTAGGTACAAACAATGAAACCTTTTCATTAGCAACTCATAGCCTTGCTATATGCATAAAAAATCATCCGTTAATATTGTGTGCAGCACTTGTACCTTAACAAGTCATTCTAAGTATCCGACAATATCTGACCACCGAAATTATTCCCGATATGATGTGTTGAAAATGTTCTAGAAAACGGGTTCGACCAGCACCTAGGGACATTGTTTGCGACACATAATTGAAGTAGCAATGCCAGTGTCTGTCCCAAAGACTCATATTCTCCACATGTGGAATATGTCTCAGGGAAGGATGTCTGAAAAAAGAACATCCTTCAAGTACGAGATGTACTTGGGTGTGGAGGTAACTGTAAACACACATGTGACGTGCATGAGAGAGACCCTCATTATCCATGCTCCACACTAGCTAAACCAAACTCCTTGAGTTCCTAGACCATGTTGTATCCCATGTGACATCATGTGCCAAATCAAACCCTACAAGTGGGTCCATAATTGCATAATGCAGAAACTGATTTTGGACACTACACCTCAAATTGCTTGGCTCTTAGATGACCGTGTCATTTCTCTTAAGAGCAAAAATGGATGAAAAAATAGTTTATGCATCCTCTGTGGACAAGAAAACAAAGAGAAACAAAACCAAATCAGATGCATACCTGGAGGTTGAACATACTGCTCACTTATCTGTAGAGAAAGGTACTTGCCCAAATTTCCCACTTGCAAAGGCCTGGGAGTGCTAACTGAAAATTAGTGAGGTGCAAGTAGTATTGCACATGTAACCTTGGGTGTTTCCTTTGCAATCCAAACCCCTCGGTTAAAATCCACATTAGAAAACTGCATTGTTAGACTTTTGTAAGAAAATTGCTCCACTAATAGCCAAAAATACCTGATTTCAACTTTGGAAGTTGAAATTATCCACTACCCTTGGCAGCGAGTCTTACCATACCCCGAGCAATCTTTTTCGAGCAAGCCCAAATCCGAGCAAAGCATGTGGGTTTGAGTGTACATGTAATCTATGTCTTAGATAACAAGGAAATAGAAAAATTAGCTTACATAACCAACACATCTAATACATAGTATAATGGAGAAAGCAATTCAGGTTGCCACGTGGTACCACTTTCTTCTTCTTCTATATTTTGTGCTACAAGTGCTGCCAGGTCTGCGTGGTGGGCATTGCCAACGATGCACACGTTGCCAATTGGTGCCTAAGCTAAAATATGTTGATTATATTTCTTTTAACGTAGACTCAATAGAAGCACTCAATTTTCAAAAAAAAAAAAGGGAGAATCTTTGGAGATACCTCTGAAGTCTATAGTTATAAATAAAGTTTTAGTGCACTAATTTTAGAGGCACAGCACCAATTTTTTAGTGCACTAATTTTAAAAGCACGGCATCAATTTTTTAGTGCACTAATTTTAGAAGCACGGCATCAATTTTTTAGGTTTTTTTTTTTTGGAGAGAGTCTCTTTCGCTCTCTATCACGAGTGGCCTCATCCTTTTCAATTAAGGTGTCATAGATGGGGGTGGCCATGGTGGATGGAGATGCCTGTGTGTGTGTGTGTGTGTGTGTGTGTGTTAGTGGAGGCCTGACTTGGACAACGTTCCGTGTGTATGTGTGAGTGTGTGAGCGTGAGTGCAAGAGAGAAGAGTGGGATTATCATGCTTTGCAGCTAAAATGGGAGAGAGAAGGAAGCTGTTGCTTTGTGTGCAGTCAGATTTCTATGTGCAGTCTTGCGTATGTACCACTACGCTCTCTCCGTACCCTCTCTCTTCTGGCCACATGCGCCTGGGCACTGGACACTCTCTCTCTCATCAATGCATGATCAAGGCTCCAAGCTCTCTCGCCCGCTATCTCTGCATCAGTGAAGAGAGACAATAGTCTCTTTCTCTCTGATTTCTTTAGATCGGCACAGGAGAGAGGCAGCGTCGTCGTGTATACCTAGAGAGCGAGGAGGCAGGGAGCGCAAGGACCGCACGTCGACATGCATACCTACACCCCCCCCCCCCTTTTTTTTAAATCATAGTAGCGATTAACTTAAAGATTTGTTGGTCTATATTTTTGACAATGGTGGGTATTTTTACAACACTTTAGTGAATATAGATCGTCATCGCTCCCAGTATTGTCCCTTCCTCCCCGTGTACCTGGGCTATAGTGTTGTTGCCAGCGTTGCCATGGCAGAACACCATGCTTTGCTTGGGGTCAAATTTTACAATATTTAGTGTAAATACCGACAAAAGGTTCAAATTTTGACCTAAAAACCGATCACCTTTCAACTTTGCCCTTATTTCCTTTGGTTAGGAAAAATGTTTTTTTAAAGCCCTAAGGTGGTCCTCTTGACCCTCTTGTAGGTATCCTGTAGGTATGCACATCGACGTGCATACCTACAAGAGGGTCAAGAGGAGCACCTTAGGGCTTTAAAAAAACATTTTTCCTAACCAAAGGAAATAAGGGCAAAGTTGAAAGTTGATCGGTTTTTAGGTCAAAATCTGAAGCTTTTGCTGGTATGTACACTAAATATTGTAAAATTTGACCTATTTTTTCCAAGGCAAGCTCAAAACTTAGCCGGGATTTTGCAACCTTAGCCGATTAAAAATACACTAAATCTCGATTTTTTTCGAACACCGCTCAGCACCTCTCAAAAGTAGGTATGAGGACTTTCAAGAGGAGGCACCCTCTTGCAAAGTATGGTTGTTTCAACGAGCATGTTTAGTGAATCATTCTGTAGGAATGCACATCGACGTGCATACCTACAGACAATAAGCCAACATGAGAAAGACATTTAGTTTGTGGGGCCATTTGTCTTTGAGCATGTCTAGATATGTATGTAGGTATTTTTTGCACATACTATTCACTAAACATGCTAGTTGCTTCTTGAGAAACAACCATACTTTGAAGGACGGTGGCTCTTCTTGAAAGTTGCCAGACCTACTACTTTTGAGAGGTGCTCCTCTTGACCCTTTTTTCTGAGAGGTGGGTTGATTGAAGTAGTGAAAGATGATGCATGTCCAGTGTTTGGAAAGCAGACCCTCATACCTGTTGCGTTTGCTGGCCATGGTCATTGAGACCTTCAAGAGGTGGCGTATATTCAAGACGGACGAGGCGACACGTGGCAGAGAAGGGATGGGTAGGAGAGGAGGGGTATGTGTCGTGCAATACTAGTTAAGGAATCTAGCCGATATTTGAAATTTTTTAGGCTTGTGGGCAAGCCTCTCCCTAAACATAAACATAGCACAAAACACTTCATGCCGGTGTGCAGTGTTTGTGGCAGGAGGCTAATAATTAATTGAGAAGCTAAACACCAAGGTAATATTGTTGTTTCTATGGACGCGCGCAGGCATGCATGGATTTTGGAGATAGACCAAGCTTGTGAAGATCGCAATCGCAAATTGTATGTAGAGCTGATGCAAAGAACTTGTGACTTATCGAAGAAATTGGAGGGAGAGCACAAAATTCGGACGCACATGGGAGATTCTGAAGGATATCCATACCCACCCACACCCTTGTCTGGTGCTCAACTCCATGTTTGCAAATAGCTAGTGCTCTCTCTCTCTCTCTCTCTCTCTCTCTCTCTCTCTCTCTCTCTCTCTCTCTCTCTCTCTCTCTCTCTCTCTCTCTCTCTCTCTCTCTCTCTCTCTCTCTCTCTCTCTCCCCGCTTAGTGGACGCTCATGGAGCTCAAATCGAACCAAAGCCTCTGCTCGCACCGCCTTCACATGCTGGAGCGTATGAATATTTGCAGCCTCTGAAGGTGGAGTCTAGCCTCCACAGCCTTTACATACATGCATGCTAGTGTTCGTTGCATTTGTTGGAGAGATAGAGTGTGAGAGAAGCGAAACGTGCTCACGCCGACCTAGTACCTTTCAAGAGTGACAATTCATACATATCATCTACATTAGGAGCCATATTTTGCTTCAAAATTCAAAGATTTTTAGGGTAAAGATTTTTAGGGTAGACGAGCAATTGCTGACGGCATACTACACCACTATCAAAGCCCTCGACAAGGAGAATCTGCAAAAGAAATTTCAGGTCAAATCGAGTTAGGTAGGGCAAATATTGTTGTTGATTTCTAATTCATGTGTAAAAAAGTGGGTGCCAATGGAGAACCTCTCAAGGGGGTATGTAAAAACAAATGTGCCAACAAGGTAAATATCCTGGATCCAATGGTTAAGATCAAATCTAAAGTGAACTATCAAACCCAACACTCACCCAACCTTGACTTTAAATTGGCGCAAAGTGTAATTGAACTAGGCAAGACTTGTGTCCCTAAATTGGTGACCGGTTTTTTATTGGCTCCTATAGATTATAGCTAGCTTGAGAGAGAATGAGAGAGAGAGAGAGAGAGAGAATTAAAAGGTGCACAAAATTCTCTAAAGAAAGTTCTATATGCCAATTTGTCCATAGAAGACGAATTGTGTGACGATGCTTTAATTAGGTTTTGATAAAAGAATGTTGCAAAATATTATTAATTAGGGCTTTCGATAGTTTGGTCTGAGTCTACTACTCCCTTCTCATGGATGTATGTAATCTTTTGTGTTCTTTCTTACATTCACGCGTTCAATTGACAAAAAAAAAAGAAAATATTGTTAATATCTTTGTAATTGTCTGCTCGCTTTAGCACTCGCTTAGATTTGCTCGCTCGAAGAGCAAGATTCTTCCCTTGGCAGCTTATGGACTTCTTTTCTTGAAAGTGCAAGTATGATGGGTCCAAGAATTGACCATCAACACTTTAATAAGTGATTGAGTAATTACGAGCTCGGTCTTACCCAAAATTGTACTCGTATAGATACTCTTAGTGCTATAGATAAAATAGAAGATCCACTCAAGTTTGAATCGTATTCACCACTGGATCTGTTCTAGACCCAAAAATCCATAATCTTGGGTTTTTGTGAACAGCCGTGCTGTCTGAAATGATTGCTCCATCGATACACCTTAGTAGAGAGAAGCCTTTACGAGTTTAAGTTTTTCAAAAACTCAACTTGATCTTCACACTTAAGGTAAATAATACCCAAAAAATTAGTGGCAAGACTCTTGCTTGTCCATTAAAATCGATGGGTACTCAACTGAATAGAGTTGTTCGATCTTGAAAGCAATTACTGATGGATTACAAAAAGATGGCATTAGCCAAAATAGGTGGCAATAGATGGCTCTTAGCCCTTCCTGTTACCATATGGACATAGAAAGATGTCAATAGAATCATGCTTAGTTTCACCTTTCCCGCAAAGAAGTTGAAGAGAGAGAGAGAGAGAGAGAGAGAGAAAGCATCGACACCCTTGTGGGATGTAAAAACCTGCAGACATCTTGGCAAGTGTTCCCCAGTTCGTATGCTAAAAGCATATTCCAAATGTGGGAAGTGATCATGTAATATGTCCTGAAGTGAACCTGGCTTCACAGTCTCATTGAAAGGTAAGATGTAACACAACTTTAGTGCTCATAGGTAACATGTGCTTTGCTTGACACCAAAATGTCAAATAAAGAGAATCGACTTTGTCAAACTGTCAGAGAGAATCGGCCTTGCCGACCATGTAACTTATTTTATCTCAAGCATCAAACTCTACTTAACCAAATCAACATTTGCTTGACAAGCTAGCATTGTAGAGATTCCTATTTGCCTGCACATTGGCAAGCGACAATAGATTTGAAGTGTATATGCATCCAATGCATGCACCAATATGGAGCCTTGCTCTTGAAAGCCTTGCTTTTTCCCTTCAAAGAGATACTGCTCAACGAAGCCATCTGTGGCTGCTGAAAATGCGAGCCTTGCTCCTTAATTATGACATAATCATCATGGTTATGTTCATGCAGAGTCGTACTCCCTAGTCAAAACTTGATCAATTTACTTGGTCATACGGAGTGGTACTTTCAACTGGTGACCCGTGCATTGTCAAGACACCCATATATTACCTTATGTCTAGACTCAAAGTCGAGACAGAGTTACCCCCTCTATGTTCGACCATATTCAAAGCATAAAAATATCGGTGATGATTTCACAGTCAAACCATACCTACGTTGTCCAATATCCATTGTTGATTATCTTCGAATCATGTTGAATCATGCAAAGTACGTTTGCCATTTACTTCGACCATCGATAATTTGCCAAGCCTTGCCTAACATACCATGATTCTTTGCCTTCAGCATGCCTTGCATGACTTTGACATGGGGTTGATGATTATGTGATAGTTGTTCGTCTCTTTGGATAGTCGTTCGTCTCTTTGAGAAGCGATCGTTTGGGTTCAATTCCCCTTTGCATGCCAATTTTTTCAAGCCTTGTTGACCATTTTTGTTGTCGTCGAATCATACAACCTTTGCATGCATGATGTCCTGCTCAGCTTCCCCTTGCGGCTATCCTTGGCCATGCGGCTTCGCACGGCTATTATGGTAGTGTGACGGGGCCCTTGGGTGGCCCATGGGCACCCTAGGGCGCCCAATAGTGTGAAAAATCATGCTCAAACCTAGCTATAGCATCACATTGTCATCTGTGCAAGGAGAGAACTTGAGAGGACGCGAGGTTCGATGATATTCGGGCCTTGCTCCTGTGACGTGTTCCCCTCCTTGGCCCATGGCAAATCCGGCAAGCTCAAGATAGCTCGATTTCACGTAGGTCGAAGTTGCCTGCCTCCCTCATGCAAGCGGCCCCTCCCACCTCTTCTTGGCCATGACAAGGAGAACTCATCATCAAGATGTAAAGAAAGAGGATGCAAGAGAGCTACACAAGACAAGCACACACCACACAGAGATGGAAAGCTTCTTCTTCTTCTCACAGAAAAGAGAGTACAAAATGACTTAGTGCTAAAACTGAAAAGTAGCACATATGTACATGCGGTCACTAAGTGTGAACTCGCTAGAAGCGTACTAGGCTGGCACTATAAGTGTAGTCCAACTGTAGAATCGCTGGCAGAGATCCTCCGTGTCGGTCACCTAACGCGCCAGTGAGTAAATGCCGTAAGCGGCCAAGACCCGTAGTGGATGCCAGCTCAAGATGTAGAGCTCGACATCTCAACACTCCCCCTCGAGCTCTGCATGTCGCAGAGTCCAAGCATAGTCCGAAAACGTCGAAGCTTCTCAGCTCCGAGGGCCTTGGTAAAGATATCCGCTATCTACTCCTTTGTGCTGACGTAGACCAAGTCGATGTCGCCTGCCAACACTCGCTCTCGAACGTAGTGGTAATGGACCTCTATGTACTTGGTCCTGGCATGGAACACTGGGTTCCTAGCCAATTGCATGCTGCTGAGGTTGTCACAATGGATGACAATCTGCTGGTCCACCTGCACTCCCAAGTCCTCAAGTAATGTGCGTAGCCAAGCTACCTCGCACGCTGCAACTGCTGCACCTCTATACTCGGCCTCTGTGCTCGATAAAGCAACCGTAGGCTTCTTTTTGCTGCTCCAAGTAACAGCAGCACTCCCAAAAGAGAACATGAAGCCACTCGTAGATCTCCTATCAACAATGCTACCTGCCCAATCTGCATCTGTATACCCATACAATGCTAATGGCGCATCTGCTGCATAGAACAATGCGTAGTCAAGAGTCCCTTGCACATACCGAAGTGTGCGTCGTACTCCATCCAAATGTGGCTTCCTCGGAAGCTGCATGAACTGACTCTCCAAGCCTACTGTGTAGCTCAAGTCTCGCCTCGTGATAGTCAAGTAGATTAGACTACCCACAATCTTCCTGTACATCTTGACATCCTCAACAACATCACCCTTCTCTGCACTCAGCTTTGCATTCACATCCAAGGGAATAGAAATTGGCTTACAATCAGCCATACCATACTTTGACAACATGTCCAAAGCATACTGTCTCTGTGACAGCCATACACCCTCTTGTTAAGTATGGAGCCTGATTTACCCTTGTAATTTTCTGTGGTAAAAGCGCACATTTGTAAGGCCCCCATTATGAGGAGAAGCCATCGTGCGTGAAGGAAAATCACTCACCGGAAACCAAAATTTTCACGGACAAGAATCAGGGGCAACTTTAAAGGCCTCGGGGGCGGAGGCCCCCGAGACTTTTTTTCGCCGGAATATTCTTTTTCGCCGGAATATTATGGCCAGACGGCGGCCGGAAAGTGGTCGGAAAACAACCGGTCGGTTGGCCGGTGGCCGGTGGTCGGAAGTCAATTCAATGGCCGGTGGCCGGTGGCCGAATTCAAAAGCGGACTTGTCTTCTAAAGGGCGGCCACACATGGGCGGATTGGAGGGTCCGATTTGGACTTATTCGCACAAGGGCGGCTACACATGGATGTCTCTCATAAGAGAGGGCAGTCCTTTTGGCCTATAAAAGGAGGCCATTTCTACACACATTTCATAGTGTGAAGTTGATGCAACAAGGTGAGTGTGAGGTGGTGAGAGTGAAGCAAGACGGGAGCTCCATTAAGGGTATAATCCCTTTGTAAATTACTTCTTGTTTTGAAATACTAAAGCCATTGAGTGGCTGCTTTCCCGTGGACGTAGCCCACATTGGGTGAACCACGTATATCGTGTGTACTCTCTCTCTCTCTCTCTCTACTCTATAATCTCATGTATGTAAATCTGTCTCTCTCCATTAAGTAATCTACTCAATTATCTATTTAGCTACGTCTTATTTCCTAACAACTGGTATCAGAGCAAGGTTTGCTCGTAGCTAAATTATCTCAAGGAAAGAATTCCTTGAATTGAGTGGGAGTTATGGCAGAGGAAGGGAAGCTCAAGATTGAGAAGTTCAACGGCAAAAACTACCAACATTGGAAGATGCAGATTGAAGACTATCTCTACCAGAAGGACCTCTATTTGCCACTAGGCGTTCTTGCGAAGAAGCCCGCAACAATGGCAGATGAAGCATGGATTGTCCTTGATCGAAAGGCACTGGGAACAATCCGGTTAAGCTTGGCGTCAACGGTGGCCTTCAATGTTTTGGAGATGAAGACCACGGAGGACTTGATGAAGTCACTTGACGACTTCTACGAGAAACCATCGGCATCCAATAAGGTATTTCTTATGAAGCGCTTGTTCAATCTAAAGATGGCAGAGAATGGTTCAGTTGCAGAACACCTAAATGACTTTAACACAAACATAAGTCAACTTCGATCAGTGAAAATGAATTTCGATGACGAAGTGCGAGCTCTCCTTATGCTATCATCTCTACCGGATAGTTGGGACAGCCTTGTGATGGCTGTAAGTAATTCTATCTCTGGCACAAATACTCTTAAGTTTGATGATGTTGTGGGTGTTCTCCTAAGCGAGGAAATGCGAAGGAGAAGCACAGGAGAATCATCAAGTGCTGCACTATCAGTGGAAACAAGAGGAAGGCCTAAGGAGAGGTTCAAAAACCAAAAGGGTCGTGATCGCTCAAGGCGGAGCAAGTCACGCACAAAGTCAGTTCTTGAATGTTGGAACTGCGGCAAGAAGGGCCACGTCAAGAAGGATTGCTGGTCCAAGAAGAAGAAGGAGACAGAGTCTCAAGACAACAAGCCAACATCAGAGGCCAATGTGGCAGGTAAAGTAGAGCAAGATGCTCTAATTCTCTCATTAGACAATGTGTCTAATTCCTGGATAGTAGATTCCGGGGCTTCATTCCATGTGACACCACACAAGCAACATTTCCAAGACTACACCAAAGGTAATTTTGGGTATGTATACTTGGGAGATGAGGAAGCTTGTGAGATTGTTGGCAAAGGTACAGTTTCTATCAAAACTGCTAACGGAAATGAATGGAAGCTTAAAGATGTTAGGCATGTTCCTTCTCTTCGCAAAAATTTGATCTCTACAGGACAATTGGACGATGAAGGTCACAACATTGCATTCGGAAACAAACATTGGAAGATCTCAAAGGGATCTTTGGTGGTTGCCAAGGGTGAAAAAGTCGGTACACTTTACTTGTGTACTGTTAGCACGCAACCTTCAGCTTGTGCAGCAACTACAGAAGTTGACAGTGCGGTGTGGCACTACCGACTTGGGCATATGAGTGCCAAAGGAATGCAAATCCTTCAAACAAAGAAGCGTCTACCAGGTTTGAAAGAAGTGGACTTAGAGTTCTGTGAAGATTGTGTTTATGGTAAACAAAAGAGGGTAAAATTTCAAAAATCAGGAAATGAAAGAAAAAATAAAAAACTTGAGTTGGTTCATTCTGATGTTTGGGGTCCTGCAAGTACACCATCACTTGGTGGCTCATTGTACTATGTAACATTCATAGACGATGCGACTAGAAAAACATGGGTTTATGTCATGAAGAATAAATCCGATGTATTTTCCATATTTCAAAGGTGGAAAGCCTTTGTGGAGAATGAAACGGGTACCAAGGTTAAATGCCTCAGATCCGACAATGGAGGCGAATATTGCAGCCAAGCTTTTGAAAGCTTTTGTGCTAGAAATGGCATTCGGAGGCAAAGGACAACCCCAAGGACACCTCAACAAAATGGGATTTCGGAAAGGATGAACAGGACAATCATGGAACGAGCACAAAGCATGCGGCTACATGCAGGCCTACCGCTTGAGCTTTGGGCGGAAGCTGTAAGTACGTCTGTGTACTTAATCAATCGGTCACCCTCAACGGCATTGGATTGGGGAGTTCCAGAAGAGGCATGGACAGGTAAACCGGTGAATTATGCATTTCTCAAAGTGTTTGGGTGTGAGGCTTTCATGCACATAGATAGAAGCCTAAGATCAAAGTTAGATGCAAAGTCCAAAAAGTGTTTCTTCATTGGCTATGGAGAAGGAGACTTTGGGTATCGCCTATGGAATCCTGAAGATGGTAAAATCTTAAGGAGTAGGGATGTAATTTTTAACGAAAAAAATATGTACAAAGATTACTTGGAAAGAAAACAAACAAAAGAAACAGGTGATGAGTACATGGAGCTTGAGGACGGTGAAGACTCAAGGACTGCAAACGGTGACAATGTGCAACAACGTCAACCAAATGAGGAGCCTCAACCTATTCCCCGAAGATCTACAAGAGCAAGTAGACCTCCAGAAAGGTTTGTTCCTTCCTTCAACCATCTCTTGATCTCAGATTCTGGAGAGCCGGAATCATATGAAGAAGCTATGCAACATGAATCCAAAGAAGAATGGACGAAGAGCATGCAAGTGGAGATGGACTCACTACATCGCAACCAAACATGGGAGTTGGTTGAGTTGCCTAAAGGTAAGCGGGCACTTCAAAACAAATGGGTGTACAAGCTAAAGGAAGAAGAAGGTGGGAAGAAAAGGTACAAGTCTAGGCTTGTGGTAAAATGTTTTTCTCAAAAGAAAGGTATTGACTTCAATGAAATATTTTCTTCTGTTGTAAAAATGAACTCAATTAGGCTTGTCTTAAGCCTTGTGGCTGCTCATGATCTAAATCTCGAGCAAATGGATGTAAATACGGCATTCCCTCATGGTGATTTAGAGGAGGAAATCTACATGCTTCAACCAAAGGGGTATGAAGTAAAAGGTAAGGAGAAAATGGTTTGCAGATTAAAGAAGAGCTTGTATGGTTTAAAGCAAGCATCAAGACAATGGTACTTGAAGTTTGATCGATGGATGTTGGATCATGGATTCACAAGATGTAACTCGGATCACTGCGTCTACACGAAGAATTTGGGAGATGGGAAATTCATCATCCTAATGTTGTATGTTGATGACATGTTGATTGCAAGTGCTAACATGCAGGACATCAAAGACCTAAAAGAGGAGCTGTCCAAATCTTTTTCAATGAAAGATTTAGGTGCTGCAAAGAGGATACTTGGTATGAAAATATCAAGGGACAGGACGAAGAAGACAATAAAGCTATCTCAAGAAGATTACATCAAGAAGGTACTAGAAAGGTTTGCAATGCAAAATGCAAAACCAGTTTCTACACCTTTGGCTGGTCATTTCAAACTAACGAAGGATATGTGTCCAAAGACACAAGAGGAGATAGCCTATATGTCTAAAGTTCCATATGCTGCAGCGGTAGGTTCTCTAATGTATGCTATGGTATGGACAAGGCCAGACATTGCACATGCAGTGGGAGTTGTGAGTAGGTTCATGGACAACCCAGGTAAAGAGCATTGGCAAGCTGTGAAGTGGATACTTAGGTATCTAAAAGGGACAACAACAAATGCTTTGTATTTTGGAGGAACTGATATTTTTCTAGAAGGGTATGCTGATGCAGATATGGCAGGTGACAAAGATACTCGAAGGAGCACTACTGGCTATGTGTTCACGGTTGGAGGCACAACAGTAAGTTGGGCTTCAAAGCTGCAGAAAGTGGTTTCACTTTCTACCACGGAAGCAGAGTATGTAGCAATGACGGAGGCAAGCAAAGAAATTCTGTGGCTTCACAGATTCTTAGAAGAGCTTGGATTCAAACAAGACAATTGTGTTTTGTACAGTGATAGCCAAAGCGCTATCCATCTTACGAAGAACTCAGCCTTTCATTCAAGGACAAAGCACATTGAGGTGAGATATCACTTCATACGAACTCTTTTGGAAGAGGGACAGCTAAAGCTAGGAAAGGTGCATACAAGTGAAAATCCTGCAGACATGTTTACAAAGGTGGTCAACAAGGAGAAGTTGAGCTTTTGCTCATCTTCAATCGGCATTCAAGGATAAGAAGCCAGAATGGAAAACAGTCACAGGTTTGGTTTGGAGATCAGTCTCCAAGTGGAAGATTGTTAAGTATGGAGCCTGATTTACCCTTGTAATTTTCTGTGGTAAAAGCGCACATTTGTAAGGCCCCCATTATGAGGAGAAGCCATCGTGCGTGAAGGAAAATCACTCACCGGAAACCAAAATTTTCACGGACAAGAATCATGGGCAACTTTAAAGGCCTTGGGGGCGGAGGCCCCCGAGACTTTTTTCCGCCGGAATATTCTTTTCCGCCGGAATATTATGGCCAGACGGCGGCCGGAAAGTGGTCGGAAAACAACCGGTCGGTTGGCCGGGGGCCGGTGGTCGGAAGTCAATGGCCGGTGGCCGGTGGCCGAATTCAATGGCCGGTGGCCGAATTCAAAAGCGGAATTGTCTTCTCAAGGGCGGCCACACATGGGCGGATTGGAGGGTCCGATTTGGACTTATTCGCACAAGGGCGGCTACACATGGCTGTCTCTCATAAGAGAGGGCAGCCCTTTTGGCCTATAAAAGGAGGCCATTTCTACACACATTTCATAGTGTGAAGTTGATGCAACAAGGTGAGTGTGAGGTGGTGAGAGTGAAGCAAGGCAGGAGCTCCATTAAGGGTATAATCCCTTTGTAAATTACTTCTTGTTTTGAAATACTAAAGCCATTGAGTGGCTGCTTTCCCGTGGACGTAGCCCACATTGGGTGAACCACGTATATCGTGTGTACTCTCTCTCTCTCTCTCTCTCTCTCTACTCTATAATCTCATGTATGTAAATCTGTCTCTCTCCATTAAGTAATCTACTCAATTATCTATTTAGCTACGTCTTATTTCCTAACACCTCTGGAGTCCTGATCACCTCAATGCCAAGAAAGTAGCGCAACTCGCCCAAATCTTTCATTTCAAACTCCTGTTTGAGAAGACCCTTCACATAGTCAATCTCCATAGCATTGTCACCCACAATAATAAGGTCACCTAACGCGCCAGTGAGTAAATGCCGTAAGCGGCCAAGAGTTTTATACACCCATTTACAGCCAATAGCTTTCTTGCCACTTGGCAATGGCACCAACTCCCATGTGTCGTTTGCTTCCAATGCAGCCATCTCTTCATTCATTGCATCATCCCAATGCACATTTTCAACCGCATCCTCAAAACATGTGGGCTCCACATCCTGTATCACCTTAGCCATGTAGGCTTGGTGATGCGCTAGATACCCATCATAAGTCAATTTCTGAACTGGATTTCTGACTCTGTTAGATCTGCACGGTCCTGGGTCACTCCTTTGCTCTCTAGCATCTTCTTGTACTTTCTTTACACCAGGTGTCCTGACAGCCGGAATTCCAAATTCCTCATCAAGACTTTGTTCAGAACCATTTGAATCCATGTCTACATGTGAAAACCCTGATGATGCATCAACCATAAAGGGAGGTTCATCTACCTTTTCCTTTCCTTTTCGTGATACATTCCCTGTACCTGCTGGTGGAGTAACCTGCATACGTAGTCTACCATTCCATGGCTTCTCAACAGAGCCACGAGAAGACGACTCTTGTGGTCCACTCAAAATCTGTGACTGTGGCCTCACATTTTGTACAACCACATCATCTTTTACATCAGCCCCAATAGTGCCATGTGCATTACTTTACCAGCTACTCATCTCATCAAAGACTACATCTCTGCTCACTCGTAATTCTCGTTAGTAGGATTGTAGCACCTGTACCCATTTTGTTCAAGGGAATATCCCACAAGAATACATTTCTCTGCTTTAGGATCCAATTTCCTATGCAACTCATCTGGTACATGCATGTAAGCTATGCAGCCAAACACTTTCAAGTGTGCCAAATCAGGCTTTGTACCTGTAAAATTTTCCTCAGGCGTTACATCATGCACCGCAGCTGTAGGTGTCCTGTTCATAATGTACACAGCTGTATTTATAGCTTCAACCCAGAAATGATGAGGCATGTTCTTCTCATTCATCAATGCACGTGCAACCTCTGCAATGTGCCTGTTTTTCCTTTCTGCGACCCCATTCTGCTGTGGAATATATCTGCATGTAAACTGCCTGCGTATACCATGCATTCGCAGAAAATCTGAAAAATCATTGGAGAAGTACTCTCCCCCTCCATCTGACCTCAATGTCTTGATTTGCATATCTGTCTCCTTCTCAATCATGACTTTGAAGTCCTGAAAGTGACCAAACACTTCACTTTTGTTACGCATGAAGTAGACCCATACTTTCCTTGTATGGTCATCAATGAAAGAGGCATAATACCTGCAACCATGTATACTTTCAGTATCGGTTGGACCCCAAACATCTATGTGCACCACCTCAAGTGGCTTTTTACATACATTGCGCTCATGTGGAAATGAGCCCTTTGACTGTTTTCCAAACTGGCATGCTGCACACACTTTATGCATACCATCGACCTTGAATTTGGGCAAACCTTTTACAATATGTTTTGATTGCATGCTGCGCAATCCCTGCTCATTGACATGGCCAATCCGTTTGTGCCAAATGTCAACATCAGCCACAACACCTGTGCCCTATGCAAATAATGCAGCTTTTACCTCAGGCATGTCTACATTCAACGTAAACATTCTGCCCACACATTTGCCCTCTGTGATCAGCTTACAGCCATTCTGGAAATCTTCTACATAACAGCCATTTGGATTGAAGCGAACCTGCAAACCCTGCTCAACCATTTGTCCCCAACAGAAACAAGATTCTTTGTAATGTTTGGGACATGAAGTACATCTGCCAAGTACTTTGATTTCCCACTCTTCGTATTTAGAGGTATGTCCCCTACATGAGCAATGGGGTGAGCTGTGTCATGTCCTGTCTGCACATAGCCTGACACATCTGGTTTGCGCATATCTCTAAACCACTCTCCAAGAGACGTCATGTGATTAGAGGCACCTGAATCCACATACCAAACATCATCTTGGGTGGAATTCTCTGCAGTCATTGTATTCATTACATGCTGCATAACAAACATGCGCTCGTTTTTGCTGTCATCTGCATCTCTGCTAGTAGATGCATAGTTGCCCTGTTCTCTCTTTCCACTTGCTTTTCCCTTTGGACACTCACGTGACATGTGACTTCTTTCACCACAAGTCCAACATTCTCTGCTATCTGCAGTATGTTGCTGCCTGCTTGATCCTGCACCACGACCTCTTTGACTCCCCCTGCCTTGAGACTGGTTTCCCCTGCCACCTGTATTGTTTTGATTTGATTGACCTTCTTGAAAATGGCCCCTGCCACCACTTGGGCCTCGACCATGACCTCTACCTCTACCTCTGTTGGAGTTAGAATAGAAGGCCTGTTCAAAATTATTTCTGCCATGAGAAGAAGATGTGTCAAGGTTCTTCTCCTCAAGAATAAGCATAGAAATCAAATCTTGGAACACGGGGATGTCGTCTCTTGTATTCATGGAAGACCTGAAATGTACATACTCATCTCCTAGACCATCCAAGCATGCACGGGCAATGTCATAGTCTTCCACTGAGACTTTAATAGATCCAAGAGCCTCAATGATACTCTTGATCTTCAAGGCATAATCATTGATGGAGAGGTTATTCCTCTTAACCTGATTTAGCTCCGACTTTAGTTGAAGCTTCCTGGCCTTGGTGTTCACCTCGAACACTCTGCCTAAGTTTTTCCATGCAATGGCAGGGGTTTCCGCATCCTGTAGATAGCCCATCATGCCATCTGTGATGCTCATAGAAAGCCAATACATCACTTTGCTCTGGCCTTGTTGCCAGTCCCTCAAAGCTTTCCTTTGTTCTGCTGTAGCATTTGCCTCGGGAATCTTTGGTTCTTTTTCATTGTCTCCTTCTACATAGTCCCAATAACCTTTTCCTTTTAGGAAATTTGTTATTATGAACTTCCATGCAGGGTAGTTATTTTTCTCAAGCTTCTCAGTAACAATCTGATTAAAACCGTCAGACATCTTGAAGCACTAAGACAAAATAGCTGCAATCTGCAAAAACCTGCAAATATGCTGAACCTGCTATCGTGGTACCTGTAACGCTTTCTACACTCAACAAGTGTCCACAATCAAGCGTACATACAACCACTGTACTTGTACAGTAAATCTCTGTGTACTGCACTTTGGAGACCTGTTCAGAAACTTGTACGAAAAACCCCTAAATTTTTTTCCGCTGCGTGGGGCGCCTTCGGCATCTGGTCGTGGATTGCGAACGAAGGGATTGTGATGCTCTTGCTCTCTTAGCCTCTCTTGCCTGCACCAGGCTCTGATACCATGTAAAGAAAGAGGATGCAAGAGATCTACACAAGACAAGCACACACCACACAGAGATGAAAAGCTTCTTCTTCTTCTCACAGAAAAGAGAGTACAAAATGACTTAGTGCTAAAACTGAAAAGTAGCACATATGTACATGCGGTCACTAAGTGTGAACTCGCTAGAAGCGTACTAGGCCGGCACTATAAGTGTAGTCCAGCTGTAGAATCACTGGCAGAGATCCTCCGTGTCGGTCACCTAACGCGCCAGTGAGTAAATGCCGTAAGCGGCCAAGACCCGTAGTGGATGCCAACTCAAGATGTAGAGCTTGACATCTCAACACAAGATACTCGTCATCAAGCTTCCCATGACCCAACACACACACACACACACATAGAGAGAGAGAGAGAGGAGAGAGAGAGAGAGAGCACATGCAATGCCCTGCATTCCATGCAAAACCTTCCTCCCTCATCCATAGCTCTTCCCTCCCCTAAGCTCTGATACAAGTGAAAGGCCCATGGAACTGCCATACTTGATCCTCCCGCCCAACCTCCCTTTATAGGCCTTGCCCCTAGGATCCCGTCTCCATTGGCAGCTGGCCCTCGGCCCTTGGCCCGGTCTGTGACCTCCCTTGGGTTTGCCCTTGGCATTACAATCTACCACCGGGTAGTGAAGAAGTTCAACTTCTCACTTTAATTCTAATCACTTTTAGATATGGTAGACTGTGATAGTTGCCGTCAAAACTGCTAGTTTGAGCAATTTACCTGCAGAGTCTAACCAAGGGGTTTGACAAGGTAGATTATAACCAAAAAGTTTGGATTGCAAAGGCAACACCCAAGGTTACCAATTAATACTGCTTGATTTTCACTAATCTTTCAATTAGTGTTACCAGGCCTTTGTAGGCGGGAGATTTGGTCATGTACATTTG
Organism: Adiantum capillus-veneris; assembly: GCF_014529385.1. Classification (NCBI taxonomy): domain Eukaryota; kingdom Viridiplantae; phylum Streptophyta; class Polypodiopsida; order Polypodiales; family Pteridaceae; genus Adiantum; species Adiantum capillus-veneris. The sequence goes on from NC_140932.1 coordinate 56,997,293, forward strand.
ACTATGGGTAAGTGCACGCTACGTTCAACCTTCAAGTATGCATATTATTTGGTTTATTCCAATTTTGAGTATACTTTGCTTGCATTTTCTAAGTAGGATGTGTCATCTTGAATGCTTTCATCCATTTTTCTCTTCAGAGACATGACAAGGTCATGTAGGAGCAAAGTATTCTGGGATGTAGTGTCTGAAATACATTTATACATTATGCAGTTATGGACCTACCTACAAGGTTTTTTGTTTGGCACATGCTATCACAAGAGGAGCAACATGGTCTAGGAACTCATGGAGTCCGGTCAACCAAGTGTGGAGCAGTGTTTACGAGGGTCCCTCTCACTCATATCGCTGAGTGTTTACAATTAACTCAACACACAAGTACCTCTCGTACTTGATGGATCACATTTTTTTAGACATCCTTATATGAGACATATTCCACGTGTGGAGAATATGAATCTCTTGGACTGACACTGGTGCCCATTATTCCATTATGTTTTAGGACAGAGTCCCTAAGTGTTGGTCACATCCATTTGTTAGACCATTTTGAGCACATTGTATCATGGAAAATTTTCAGTGGCCAAAATTGTTGGATACTTTGTAAGACTTGTTAAGGTTACAAGTATTACTGAACAACTTTTATAGACGGTTGTTTACACATGTAGCAAAGTTGTATCTAGTTAGTAAACTAGTTCATTTGGTCCCTAGATGTGATGGATTTTCACATTCTATTATGGTCCAAATATGTTGGTACGGTTTTCAGTTACAAGTATTTAGTTCTTCTCTCGTGAATCTATTCTTTGCTAAATGCATGCACACTAGGTGTTATGGGCCCTAGTGTTTAGCAAAGGATGATTTGGACAGCATGCACATTCATGACATTATTAGCTTTTAAATCATTTTGCATGCTATATTCACCATTTATATGACATTAATTGTAGATTTATCAATCACCAATAGCTTCTTGCAACATCTTGGTTCACCACCTCCTGCATGAATCATCACTCTGGCATCATGGCACGTTGGAGGCACCTTGTACACAACTTCTTGTGGGGTGGCCTCGATGGCTCTATTGACACTTGCCCACGAGTCCATTGGGACACAATCATTTTGCCTAAAGAGGAGGGAGGATTGGGGATTATTGATCCGGAGATGCAGAGTAAGGCATTGCTTATGAAGCTCATAATACCCGGTTTGTTTTCGGGGAATGAGCCTTGAAAACAATTGCTGCACCATGCTTTGTCACATCCCTCTCCTAGTTTTGGATCGCTAGATATTGTCGCTGTTTGGTTCCTGACCATTAGATTCATCTTCACAGATACACCCTTGGATACGTTCCATTTGTCACCATATATGTGCACAAATTACGTTTTGCTTTGATTCGACATGTGCCTTCTTTTGTGTGTGTGTGTGTGTGTGTGAGAGAGAGAGAGAGAGAGAGAGAGAGAGAGTGGCAGTCCAAAATAGCTTTGGAAAGCAAAACCTTGAGAGTGAGAGAGAGAGAGAGAGTCAAATTTAGGGTTACAACTTTCCACTCTATATAGTGCGGATCGCCCATCCGTTACAATCAATTACTTGATCTTATCTGAGCAGTCGCCGAAGGAGGGCAGCGCAGGCATCATGGGCGCAGGCACAGCGAGAGAACGATGCGCCGCTGTACTTGCTTGGCGCTCCCTTCCCTTTCTGCGTGAACGCCTCATCGAGCATGCGCGTGCTTTCCCCCAGGAGGCTGCGGTGACGACTGCCTGCCATGCTAGGCCCTTGTCCGATGATGCTTGAGGCAGGCTTACCCTCAAAAGAGTTACGTATCTGGCTTTCTTGTACAGGAAAGCCTTAATTTGGTCTAGCTAGCTTGATTAGTCTGGCTATGGCGGGGCGCTGCAAGGATGATTCGGATGATCCCAGCTCACTCTGAGCTACCTCTTAGGGGGTGGCTTTGGTTAGAGAAATTTCCGTCACAAAGTGCTGAGCAGCGCCCTTGCCATCGGCTTTTCTTTCAAGCAACTATGGAGGGACCTGTGTAAAGATGAAGAGAAGATCTCTACCGAGGATGTGCATAATATAACCATGCTAATTCTGATGGCTACAAAATGCCAAGCTGATTGCATCATCTCTCTTTTATGTTCTGAGGTTCAGATCTTCTGGATATGTGGCAGGGTAATGTATGAAATCAGCGGTTTAGGTGTGTTGGATTTTGAGATAATAGTGTGTGGTTTTTAATGAATGAAAGCCTTTGTAAGGTATTCAATCAGAGAGTTGGTATTTATTGCGAGTCTTAATTATAATATGTTGACCGGTAGCAAGGTGTCGAGGTTGAATTTTCCTTGTGATGCCCCATGATTGTTTGTCTGAGTTTGCAGGGAAGAGGTCGTCGATCGCACTGCATTTGAGCGATTAAAAGTGGGTACTTCAATTCTTCAATTGAGCTTGCAGAGCAGATGCTGTAAGCGATGACAGCTTGTGGGAGATATAGACCTCATGGTTCTTGAGGTTCCTCAAGAAATAATCACATATTGAGTTTGAGTGATTATGAAGTCTGCGTAGTGATTACACGACCTGTCACGAATGTGTACTAAGGTAGATAACAGATGATATACCAGCTGGCATACACGAATCGCACGTAGTGCAAATGCTGGAGCATAGGTCATACCCTTTTAAACCTTTAGTCAGTACAATTACAAGAATTTCAGCAGTTATCTTTGTGAAAGGTAAGTGATTAAACATTGGACTGTGTGATATGGCTCCTAAGGTTTAAGTCGGATGATGATGCTCCAGAAAATGTATTCAAACATTGCCCTAACTCAATTGTTTTTGAGTTTAATTTGTATATCAAAATTCGTGGCATGTCAACTTTCATTGAAGATTTTTTCTGAAGGATTTTTTATTTTATAGATTTTTCTTGCATCTAAGTTTGATGGACAACTGTCTTTTGTAGATCATTGGATGGGCTAGAATAGAACTCTCAATTCTCTTGTTCCAAAATTGTCAGCTTATGTCATGTCATTTATTAGCAAGCCATAATATCTCTCTTGTGATGTGGCAATGCAACTGAAGGTCAAATCGTAATGGACCTCCTGCATATATTCGGATTTTGGCATCTCTGCATATATCCAACAATCATACAACCTGATTTTATTTGTAGACTTATAATCAGGTGCATATGAAAAACATGCATATTCAAACAATTGATGCATTTAATTAACGAGCCTTTAAATGCATCAGCCCCTTAATAAGTACAATAATCATTGTATTAAATCTTGAGATTAGTTCTAGCTTAAAAATTTAACATACAAAATGTTTTTCTAAGAAATGTAAAAGTGGAAATACTAAGCTAGTGTATATGCTCAATGAATAATACCTTGAAATTTGTAATAGCTTGTTTTTTAAAAAGGTAATCTTAATTCAAAAAATCGCACAGCATCAAAAGATCTTCTCAACAACGTAGATTCTCAAAAGTATTAATTGGGAAAGGTGGATATTTTTTTTATATCGACATAAAAGGTCTTTTAACTTTCAACCTTGTTTCTTTTTTAAACTTTTCAATTTTGTCCCTTCATTTTCTTAAACCCGCCCTGCACTTGTACACTGAATATGTTTTGGGAGAATTTTTATTTTTCTAAGATTGGGGATGGCCTAATTAGTTCAATGGATATATTTTTTCGACCTTCATATTTAGCTCACTTTCAAACCAAAGATTTATTTGAACGATGAGGATGTTTTTTACTTCACTTGATTCCAACCAATCTTAACGGCAAGAAATATGTTAAAAAGAAAAGCTTGTTGTAGTTCTCAATAAGATGCACATCTATTTTCTAGTCCTTATGAGTAGGTCAAGGAAGAAAAGGGGGTTCTCATTGGCTGTTTAGCACCTCCGGCGTCTTCTTGACCTAATGTTTTTTTTGTCTAAAACCTCTTTGGCTCGTTACTATGGGGTGCCAGCTGGTGTTAAATTCGTAAATTGATGCCAAGCGATGTAGCGGATGATTTGACACACGAGGCAAGATTGTGAGGCTGCAATCGAGGCAGAGTTGTGAGGGACACATGAACTTGTAGAGGGCGCAATCGTGGCAGAGGAGTCGAGGAAAGATGAGCTGGCTGTTGTGGGGTCATTTGGAATTTTTTATAATGCGTGCGCTGTTATGTTGCAGCGAACTAGGAGTGGTAGGTTGGCTAGGAGAGTTGCTCTTTGAGTCTTTGGCAGGTCGCCCGTGTACCAGTCCTGACTGTACCTTTTAGAGAGAGTTCTGAATGCGAAGCTTGAAAAGCCTACGAGCAATGGAATCTAGAGGAATCTCATAATGAAACGAATGTAATACTAGCGAATAGAGCACCCAAAACCTTCCGTAGAAATAATTTGACATAGTGGCCGCTGTGGATTCCAAATTATATTTGCAAGATTCACCCATGTTGATTATTGTCATTGCTTGCTCGACTTTTGTCAAGGGGGGACAACCGATTGGACTTGACTGTTTACGCGAGGTAAATATTCTTGGTTTGTGGTTCCTAAAAGTGTTGGCTCTTTGGTCATCGTCAAAATTTGGAGCTTTCTAGTTGCCATTCGCAATCTTGTTGATCAGACAAGGGAAGGTAAATGTGAGGGAGCAAAAAACGAATAAATCACTTTCATTGGACTCAGGAAAGGGGAGCATCACATACTTCCATGTTCCTCTTGTACCTTGCTCTCTCTAAGACCCATTGGCATCTTTCCCAATGGGGCACCCAAGTGTCAAAAAACCTTTCCTTTAGACATGATGTCTTCCATATGTAATGCTGTGCGGAATGTATTGTCTTTTAAAAGTGATCAACCTTGATTTATCAATATTGCACTTTGACCTTGAGGCTAATGCAAACATCTGCACTATCTCTAGTGCCTTCTTCATTATCTAAGGGTGAGCTTTCAAGAAGATAAGGGAGGAGTCTGAGCAGCTTTGCGAGGAATTGATTAGGCAAACTCAACAACTAGACCTCCCTTGCATCACTATCTTCGAGCATGGTAACCAGAGGATGTCATATGATGGCAAATAATAATGGGGCTAGAAAGCATCCTTGCTTGATAGATCTTTTGATTGCAAGCACCAAAAGTGTTCACCAACCTACATGGCTGTGGCCCAAAACCAATGATTTTGTGACAGCTTCTATCAATGATTAAGTGGTTGTCTTTACTTTGTCTTTTTCTCACTGTCATGCTACTTGTTTGTTGAAACATTCCTAAAAGTTTGCTAGATTTTTGTAAGACATCTTGTTTTTTATTGAGTAATGATTGTGATGTCGTCCTTTTTTTTTCTCACAACTATGTGTTGATAATAAAGTAGCATTACAAATTTTTTACATAATGCATCAACCATGCTCAATGGCATCCCATAAACAGAGAAAGACCGCTTATAAATTGGGTAAAGAGGGAGAACCACCCCAAGTCAATCTATAAAGGTATTATGCTTACTTGGCTACATATAATGTTGAACTTATTTAAATGTGGCACGATGGAGCTTTCATTTGTAAATTAGGTAGCTTCGTCATAGAAAAGACCTTGGTGGAAGCATTCTCCTTCCCACAAGAATCACAAAGCTTTTTCCAAAGCCTTCCAATCATTAAGGGCAGCTTTCGATCATTTCCCCCCATAAGAGTCAGACTCCTTCCTGCAATTATTACAAAGGCTTTTCCAAAATCCTTCCAATCATTGAGGGCAGCTTGAGGTCGTTTATTTTTCTTGTAATAAACGGTAGAGAGCAAAATATTTTCATTTTTAAAATGTAAGCAAAATAAAATTAAAATCCCGAAATTTGGAAAAAATCTCCACCTTTTTACCATTTTTCACGAGATGTTACTCTTAGGGGACCCACATGAAGTCTCTTTAAAATATCTTGGAAATAGATTCTTTTCCCAAAAATTCTAAAGCATCGAGTTTCTCTTTTGGACCAAATTTTGAATTTCTCCCCACTCAATTCTATCAGGCACATTTCTTTTCACCTTATCTAACCCCATCGCCTTTTTGACCTTGGTATTACAGCTATGAATTATACTAGGAGAGGTATCTATCATCTCTACGTTCAGTTGGAATGTAAGTATTCCCTTTCAAAAAATAAATAGACTTTTTGAAGCTTCCCTCCTACCATTCAAGCAATGAGATAAGAGGGAAAGAGCACATTGACTTATGCACATTCTTCAATTGTCTTCATTGATGATATTTGTAGGAGATTGCATTAAAAGGCTCTTAGGATATACACAAAACCTTGCAACAGAGAGGGACATTCTTAAGTTGGAAAACCATTTTCTATAACAATTCAAGGATTATCTCAACTACCAGCCTAAAGAAATCAAGCAGAAGATATATAACCTTCAATCATTATTGAATACAACCAACAAAAAGAAGATACGGCATGGGATTAGATAAAGATAAATGAAGTTGAAGAAAGAGTCTCAAGCAAGGAGGTGGAGATTGCATCAAGAAGAATCAAAGTAGTGAGGTAAGACTCATTTATTCTTCACGTTGGTAGCTTTAGATGTCTTAGGTGCTATAGTGTTTGTTTGTGTTTACCTCAGGCCCCTAGGTCAACCAAAAGACTATACACAAGGAAACATGGGAGGTGGATCACAATCATGCTCTAAAGTGATTCCACATGTTTAGTGTATATACAATGCTTTAAAGGGTGCCAATGCCAAAAGCCCTTGTATCTATTGCATGGGTCTCATGCATCAAAGGAATTGAATCTTGGTAATTGGAATAAAGCCCTAGATAGACACTCTAAAGATCTGAACTTTCAAGCAATTTTAGATATTCCTATTGCAAATATCCACTCGTGCACATTGCATGCACTCTGTAGAATCATTGAGAAGATTGTGCATGTTTACTTGGGGTTTGAATAGAAACTTCAGTATTTACTAGCCAGGTAAATCGTTATAAAATGTATTGAATGGATATTATTTGATATTTAACATCATGGGGAAATGTGGTGATTGAGACAAACCTCAAGAGGTCATATAGTGGAAACAATGTTGCTAGAAAGGATTCTATAGGTGGGTTGAACGCCAAGACCATTGCAAGATTCCATGGAAAATTGGATAGGAGTGCGTCCAAAGTCTAATACAACCAATAGAAGGCCCTACATAATGTTGTGAAGGACCATGAAATTGATGGCATAACAAGAAATCAGACGGTTGAAGTGTGGGAAGCCTTGAATGGAGTCTTCTCTTATTGTGATAAAAGTCATCGGGAAAAAAATAACCTCTCCAACTTCAAGAAAGAGCTCAAAAGTTCAACAAAGCTATGACAAGTGCTTGGAGCTCAAAGCACTTCACATACTACATATAATAGTTGACAATTATGATTTTGCTAATGTACACCAAAAGATTATAAGGCATTAGATTCTATATCAAGTATTGTTTTTTTTTTTTGGCAAAACTCACAATTGTGAGTGGATAGTATTAACAACATTAGAAATATACACCAACCTCGTGCTCAGACTAAGCCTTGAGGGCCAAAGGATTACAAGTTATCTCCTTGGCAGAGAAACCACTACTACTCCTAGGATTTACTTATTACAAGATTTATGTATTGTTCTAGACCAGTCCTCTGAGGCTTGTTTGCCTTTGATCATGTGGATCATCACTCTGCTCTCTTGTATGATTTCACAAAAGCTTGCCACAGTTGATCCCCCTCAAACACGCGGTGGTTCCTTGCTTGCCAAATATGGTGCAAGAAGTAGTACCTGATTATTTGAGTGCAGACAAGAGGAGCAGGACTTCCCAACCTGTTACTACCAAAGAACAAATCATTCTTGAAGAACTTAATTTGCCATGTCCTTTGAATCCACTTGCATATTTTCCCAGCCATGCCCCTGATTGCCTGGCATCCCATGAAAAGGTGGGCTAGGTCTTCACTAGCTATTCTGCACCCTGAGCAACGATCGTACCCGATGCCTCTTTCTTGTATCTTTACGCCCGTTGGCAGAGCACCCCACATCACTTTCCACAGAAATATCTTTATATACTCAGGCCACCTTGGCTTCCAGATGTTCTCCATGACTCCCTCCCACCGCTTTTCTGTCCAATGCCTCTTCCATAATTTGTTGAGGGGGCTATACCAATTAGCCTCGTGCATTAATGCATGGTAAATGCCTTTAGAGTGTGGTTTCCAAAAGAGGCTGCTCCCAGGCCATCTCCAAGCGTCCCATTCAAAGTTGGATTCACAGATTGGCATCACCACCTTATCAAGCTCTTTCATCACCCTGTAGACTAGTAAGATCTCAAAGCCATTCATTTGAAATTGGATGGCTAAAGAGTCAGCAGTTTTCCAACACTTCCTATTGCCATCCCAAAATTGCTCCAGTCGAACGAGACCCTTATTATTCACATTCCTGGCCATTTCTATCCAATAGGAGCTTTGTGGCGGTCCCAATATTTTAGAGAGCCAAGGGGACCAGCGCAAAATGGAGTTCTTAAAGTATCTGGTTACTTCCCCCCATTCCAAAACCTCAGCTGCACTTTTGCACTTCCTCATCAGCTCCCCTGAGAGTCCACCAGATCTAAGATAAGACCACTTCGGGGCAAGAAGTTTGTCATGCATCACAACCCCCTTCCACTTTCCCCCTTTCGATCCCAGTTTTGCTGCATCAAGCATTTCCTTGGTCATGATAGCCCAAGCTTGGTCTTGTTTAGCCAATGAGACCATAAATTTGGCACAAAGGGCCTCAGCATGGGATAAAGGGTTAAGAATGCTGAGCCCTCCTTGGTCTACCGGGCGAGCAACTACCTCCCATCTAGCCCATTGCCATGGCCGGGAGGTTTTTGTGTTGTTCTTCCAAAGAAACCTTTTCATTGGTTCTAAGAATTCTTTCCAGTTACACTTAGCCATCTTGAGCACGGGACTGAGGAAAGCAATATACGGGATCATAAAAGCATTAATCACTCTAATCCGGCTTTGGAAGGGTAGGAGAACAAACTCCCATCTCCTCATTTTTGTGCTTATTTTTTCAAGGACCCATTGAAATCTTTGACTATGGGTTACGTCCACCTATGTGGGCTCTTAGGTGTCTAAATACACTCCCTTTTGAGATAATCTCTCTTGTCGAGATTGCAAGGTCAAAAGAGTCATTCTCCGACAGAGAGATTAGTCTTGACTTCTCTATATTGCACTTGGATCCCAAGGCCACGGCAAATGTTTGCACAATCTCCAAAGCTCTCATGAAAACTTGAGGGCACACCTTTAAGAATAGGAGCGAATCATCTGCAAACATTTTGGCCAGTAGCTGGTCGTTGCCCGGCAATGCCAGACCTTGAATCTCTCCCCACGCAGCACTGGCTTCGAGCATCATAATGAGAGGAGGCGACCCGATGGCGAAAAGCAAGGGGGCCAAGGGATATCCTTGCTTAATAGATCTTTTATCCTCAAAAGAGCCCACGATTTTATCATTAAACAGGAGCTCTAATTGGCTGCCAACGCCTAGTGTGCGTATGAGGCACAAAGGCGAGGCCCAAAGCCCAGAGCTCCCATGACTTCTTCTATATGGGACCATTCTATCCTATCATAGGCTTTGTCGAGGTCCAGCTACAGCAAGATGCACTCTTTCTTGGACAAGGATGCATGCTCTATTCCTACCATTGCTGCCAAGATATTGTCATATAGATCTCCCTTTAATGAACCCGTGTTGACGGGGAGAGATGATCCGACTCAAGAGGGGGGAAAGTTTGAGAGCTATCACCTTGGCAATAATTTTGTATGCTACTGACATCATCGTAATGGGACACCAATGTTTAAGTTGAGAGCAGCAAATCCGTTTGGGGTGGGCTTGATAAGCCCTCTCTTAACACTTGCATCCAACGACTCGTCGGAAATAGCTTGATTGGCCATCTGTGTGACTGGACCCTTGAGATCATCCCAAAATTCCTTGAAGACTTTAGTCTTTAGTCCATCCCAGCCGGGGGACTTTTCATTGCTAAGAGCTTTTAGTGCTGCTGAGCATTCCTCCTCAGAGAAGGCCTTTTCCATGCAGTTGGCTTCCTCTTGGGGAACCTTCTTTTCAACACTTCCGAGTAACGATGTCCGGGCTTCTTCCGCTTCCTGAGATTGGGTCTCTGGCTGTCGATAATCTGGCTGAGATACTTGAGCATAAGTGCAACCATCTCATCTTGGTTTTGAATTGTATTCCCTTTCTCATCATCAAGCACTTGCACTCGGCCTCGACTTTTCCTCACTTTCAGAGCTCTAAAAAAATGTGCTTGGTTAGAAGGATCTGGTTGAAGGAAATTTTCCCTAGACAACAATCTCGCCTTCTTGATTTCCTCCAGCTGTTCGTTGGCCAGGTGAGATTTAGCTTCAAGTCATCGCTTGTGCTCATCATCGGTAGCCAGTCCGACAGCCTTCCTAGAGGCTAATTGCGCTACCTCCTCTGTGAGATGTTTGATATGTGCCTCATTGGCTTTTTTTACACTCCGAACCAATACATTCCAAGCACTAGGTTTATTCATCCCCACATCTTTCTTGAGCTTTCCCAATGCTTTCTTGGTGATGATTTTGAAGAGAGGGTCTTTGAATAGGTGTGTCCCTGTAACAAGAAGCTTTTTCTCCCCACTCAGGGATTGCCTTCACCCCCCCATCTTTCTTGAGTTGTAAGTGCAATGGCATGTGATCGGAGAGGTTTTTTGTTGAGATTACCTTCATCTCTAACGTCACTTGATGAGAGCAGTAGCATCTGTCGAGCTGGGAGGTAGTGCGGGCATCCTCAAGGCTTGTGTAGGTGAATCGAGGCATGCTGTTCCATGGGCCCACTTCCCACAAGTCAATCATAGCCCATTTCTCACATAAACTCAGCCATTTAGACTTTTCTAAGCTAGCCAGTAGACTGGCGGAGCCTGTTATGTCCTTCCTTTACTCAACCATATTGAAATCTCAAACCATCAGCCACTCCCCTTCGATTGGAGTATCCCGAAGCTGCATCCACAGTTTAGCTCTATCCTTTGCGTTGCAAGGGCCGTAGAAATTTACTATGGTGATAGGTTGATTGTCCCATCTGATTCTAACACCAAGGACTCTTCCGGAGGGGTGGTTTAGAACCACCTTTGACTCCAAATCTCTGTCAGCAATGAACAAGACACCACTGAAATCATCGCTTCCTTCTCCATAGAAGATAAGTTTTTTTCCTACAGCCTGTTTTCTCTTGAAACGAGCCTCCAAATGGTGTTCTTGGATGGCCCAGCAATTGACTGCCTTATCTCTCTTCACTTATTCCCAGAAGAGAGTGCCCTTCTTCCGGGTTTTTAATCCCTTCACGTTCCAAGATTGAATAGAGAGAGTATCCATCATTGGGAAAGGGGGACAAATTCTTCTGCCTCCAGGAACTCTTCACTAGAGTTCCCATTTAGGTTGTCCTCTTCCATTGGCTCCTTTTCTATTGGAACCTACATGGTATCCAGCTTGGAAGTGAAAAGGTCCTCTTGATTTGTTTTCCCCAAAACTTTGGATATGTTGTCATATAGGACAGGAGGCTTTGGGAAATCTGGTGGGAGACCTTTGATTTGTCCCAAGGCCCTAGCCTTTGCTTTGAACCGTTTACATGAAATATGAGATACTTGTTGGTAGCCCTCATCTTTTGACCTAAGAGTTGGAGCCATCACAATCTTCTGCATTACTGGGGTGGCCGTTCTTTGCTGAGCAGTGGATGAAAAGTGGTAGCTTTGGGTGGCCTTGCCCTTACCCCGGTTGCCATGATCTTGTTTCTCCACATCTTTATCCGAGTTGACTTTATTTTGCCCACCCTCTGCCTTGCCAAGATCAATAGGCTTCTTTGTTGGATCTACTGTATTTGTGCCACCTTGTGGGGTAGCCTGTAATTCGCTTCTCTGATCTGTAGGCTTTAGCACCTCAGCGGGACACGCCCTCACATAATGCCCGAATTTGTTGCATTTGAAGCATGCCCCGAAGAAGGTGTTAAAGTTAAGAGCAATGATCTTTAGCCCTGCCCCAACATTCACCACCAAGTTCTTTGGCTGTGGCTTCCGCAGATCCCACCAGAAACAGACCTTGTTTGTTGCTGCACTGGAGGCTCTGGAAGATGGGACAAACAATGGATCACCAAGTGATGCTGCGAGGTCCTTCAAGTTCTTCCTAAGCCATACTGGGAGGTTGAAAAACTCCACCCATACTCGGCAGAGATCCTTGAATGCCTTGCTAGATTCAAATAGAGGGTCCCAAGGGAGCACACACACCGGCGCGCGATTGAAGGACAATGGGCTTTTTGCCAAAACCCTCTCAACCATTGCACTGTCGTTGAACTGAATTGACACAAATACTTTTGCTATATATTGGGTGAACATTACCGAGCTATGCTGATTCAAAACCAGTGGACTGCAAAGCCAATTACAGAGCCCAATTCTATTGGGAACTCTCCCCATAAACCCAAAGACCAGAGTGGAATTTTCAACCTCCGCAAGTTGTTTTTTCACAATGGCAAGGGGAACAACCACCTTAACGACATCTTCCACCTCCACACGCTGCGGGAGCGCCTTCTTAAGTGCTTGGAAAGCTCTATCCCCTTTGGCCACTTCAGCAGCATCCTCCTGCGTCGTCGAATCTTCGCGCGACCTTTTGTTCAATGACAATCCACAAAGGATTGCCGCTAGGTCTTTTTCCACTCGCGTCTTTCTTTGTTTCGGTTCCTCCTTACTCAGATTAGTAAGGGAGCTTTGACCTCTATCATCAGCGCCCGGTTTTGCAAGGTTGCCGGTCGGCTCGATAGCCTTCAAAGCATCGGGCTGCTCTTTTCCTGCCACATTGCTTCGGTGTAGGACGGCTTAGAGGAGCTCGCCATGGTGCGGTGACAAGCCTCACCGACACCAAGTTACAAAAGGGTTAATAATCACCTTAACAAAAATATAATAATCTCTGATAATAATCACCAAAGATAATAATTGCATTGCCTTGCTGCTCAGCTCACGGTCTCTCACAAAAGGGAGATCTTAATCGAGGAGATAGAACTCGCTAATTCTCCACATGCACATGCGATTATAAGGTAGGCTCAAACTGCGATTATTAAGGCTAATAATCGCGATGCAGGCAATCCCAAAGGTGATTATTATCACCAAGTGTTAATAAACGCAACTACCTGCCACAATAGACAGAGGGAAGCTCGGCGTATGCAGGCAACAACGAATGCAGGCGGACAGGAGGGGAGATGGGGACGCTTAAGGAGGGGAGGCTGTAAGGTCTCTGACCCGATCACAAGAGCACCCTTGTACCACGAAATGAATACAATGGAATAAGTTACTATTTTTAGCAGTTTTTCAGATTCTGTCAGTGCCATGATGTTTAGAATGTTATAAAGCTTCAAAATGTGAATTAAAATAATTTTTGTGAAAAATTTCCAAAAACAGTAAGTTTTTGGTCACCCGACCCGTCCAGTCTTGACCGTCTCGAAAATCTGCACCCGTACCCCGAATTTGAAAAAAATGCATTTTCGGACCCCGAGGGCTGCTAAATATGGTAGGTACTCGGGCCAGTACGCCTTAGTTAGAGCTTCGTATGGCAATTTACGGCATCAAAATCCGATTCGTATGACCCGTTTTAGCCTAGAACCAAATTTCCTAAAAATTGTCCGGGGAGGCACCGGGGGCCCGGGACTGTGTGGGAACAGGTCCCAGGCCACTCCAGATCAGCTTTAGCAGCTAGGGGGCGCCCTCTTGCTTTGTGGGAGTCTTGGGGAAGCTGCCAAGCCTGCAACTCAGTCTCAGAACCAGTTAACCAAGCCAACCTGACACTTGGTGGGCAGAGAACTGGACTTGCCATGCTTAACTGGAGAAGCTCCCAGATGCATTTAGCCACCCAGATCGATTTTCAGCCTGTAGGAGCCTATTTAAAGACCTGCACACACACACACACACACACACACACACACACACACACACACACACACACACACACACACACACACACACACTTATGATCACACACACACACACAGTGCATACACACACACCCACACACATTGGGGAGGTGCTGCCGAATCACACACCTATTGAAGAGGAAGCTAGGAGGGAGGTGCTGCCGAATCACACACCTATTGAAGAGGAAGCTAGGAGGGAGGTGCTGCCAAATTTTCATCTCAAGAAGCTCAATTAGATCAGAAAATCGAGAAGATTACCAGCTCTTAATCACGGTAACGACAGTTTAATTAATGCCATCTGTGAATCTTTTTCTCTACCATCTAAATCCCTTGTCTATTATGCTTATTCCTAGTCAAAAATCTCTATGACTACTCTCTAAATTCTCCTTATTCGTACTCTATTATGTAATCATCATCCCATAGCTGAATTATCTGCCATTCTTCACTCTCGATTAATGATTAGAGCATAATTATCAGAATCTTCTCTCTCTAGATAGCATAGTAATTAATCGGTAAGCTAGTATTTGTACAGATTGAAGAGAATCACTATTGTAATCACTCATTAACATTGCAGCTTAATTGAATTCATTTTTTTCTTATGCATTAAGACGTAATTAAGGAGAAATTAATCCGTCATTAAGTCTCTAAGAATTGGTTTTTCCTCACACATATGCATAGGGTAAATCTGCATCATCTAATTGCTAGGAAATAGTTTAATCATACTTAATCCAATTCTCTGGTAATTCTAATAGTGAAATCTTAATTATTCTTGATCATGCAAGCCGAATAATTATCTTAGAGCCGGTTCCCATAGGATTATGTGCCATCCTTAATGATTGCTTATGAAAGAAATCTAGACTCTCATATAGGAGGGATTAATTGATGTCACTAATCTACCCATTGGACTGTTATGATGCTTGTGAACCTTAGCTCTTTCTCCAAGCTAATCATTTAAAGTAGTGAGAAATGGCCCCGGTTAAGAGGACGCGCTTCGGTGGTGCCCATGATCGCGAAGCAGGAACGAGCAATGTCAACGGAAAGGGGAAGGCTCCCATGGACGAGCAAATACCGGCCATCTCACGGGCCATCGATGAAGAAGTGGAAGAGGTAGACCATATTTTTTTCAAGTTGTTTAAATTAACATTGCATACGCTAGTTAGGAATGCTCATATCCCCAAACATGTTGGAGAAATCCGACGGAAACCTCGGCATTGAAATCATTATACATTAAGTTCTAAAGTAGGAAGGTAATGTTTGATGGGTATGCTGTTTGCAAGAGGAAAGAATGTCTGCTAGGAAAAATTTAGCTCGGCATGTTCATTTTATTTTCAATGTTGAATCAGTCCTGACCCCCCTACTGATCACAGGGGGTAGAGTTCCTCGTTAAGGGCTCTTGAATCCACGACTTGCTTTCTATGCGGTGGATACCCACGACTTGCTTTCTATGCGGTGGGAACCCACGTCTTGCTTTCTATGCGGTGGGAGTGTCCATGACGTGCTTTCTATGTGGTGGACATACCTAGTTGTATGGGCAGCTAGGCGACAACGGGAGGAGTGAACTCTCGCTGGAGGGGGGATGTTGTACCTCCAGAACATTGGAATTTTTATGAATAAGTTTGAGTATAATTTTTACTAGAATTCTGTCTTGGTGTTGTTTGCAATACTGGTTGAAGGACTGTTTTAACGAACCATGTGATTCGGAATTAAACAAGGAATATCTATGTTGAACAACCTTTGTGGTAGTAATTAGGTCACACGATGAAGTGTGAGTGTGGGGGTGGAAAGTGGGGGATTGGCTCAGGTTGCCAATGCCTACGAGATGGGTGGTCCCGATTGGTCGGGAACTCTCTGTCCCCATAGTGCTTACTCGATATTAGTAACGCTCATTGTCCCTAGAGCGGGGAATTCTCGAGAGTACGTGCCTCTGAAACATGGGGAAAAAGGCACTCGAGGCTTCTCGCCTCTTGGAAGGTGGGTCTTAGGATCGCTAGATAGTTAAGTACGCTTCCCCTGCGAGGTGGAGCTAGATCTCGTTGCTAGTAGGCTCGAACTCGACTCACTTTGTGATGAGAGATCGTCCGCTAGTGAACCCTGAACCATTTTGTTTGCTTCCGCTATAGATCTAGTGGCCACCAGGTTTACCATCAGATCCGTTGTTTGATACGACGGGGTGGGGACCTCACACCTGGTATCAGAGCCTAGGATTAGACTGGGAAAATAAAGTCGTATTGTTTGAACATTTAAAAGGAACTGAAAGTATATAGGTAGTTGATCCGAATTCCTTGCATTGGTGTTGCAGGAAGACCCCGTGCTCGAATATCGGAAGTTCCAAGTGTTTGAGCTTATTTATGAGCAAGCTCGAAGATCCCCTGTCTACTAGTTCAGGCAAGATGTCATGGAGATACTGTTGAAGGCTTATACGCCACACTCCACTCGCATTGATAAAGGATGGGAACTTGATTGGACATTTCTAGGAGGGGTTTACTACATCAACGCTCGGAAGCTAGGATGCCTGGCTACCGACTTGAAGAAGATACGTTGGGGAGAAGAGTTGAGAGTGATAGAGATATTCTACTTGGTGCCCACACGATTGGACCAGGCTGTTTCGGGCAACTCCAACCAAACCATCAACGACTAGCTCTTGGAGAAGGTCACCAATGTGATTCCAGCAAACCGAGTCAAAACCTTTGGATTACTGAAAGCGGAACTCCGGCCCTCCGGCCCGATATCTTAGTTTATAATCCCCTCAAGAATGTGTATAAGAACTATTACACGAATGAAGTAGTGCATCATGTCAATACCATTTCCTATGCGCATGTTATACGCAAATCCATAAAGCCTTGTAATAAGCGGTCACCAGTCATTCTAAACCTTGAGGAGTTTCGATTGTAATAAATTTCCATCAATAAAGTGCTTTTTGTCTCTGAATCTCTGTCTCTTGATAAAGTGGAATTTTGAATTTTATTAAAGTCTCGTGTCTATCTTGAAATTCAAGTAATGGTATTAAGAATTTTGTATAACCCATGTAGGTACCGCCTGTTGCTCTGTACTCGGCAGCGCAAGAGAAGAAGCTCCTCCTTAAGCAAGCCCAACCTCCGATCTTTAAGGGCGAGGGGGAAAATGTGGAGAGAGATGCGGAAGTATGGATGGAAGCCATGGACAATTACTTTGAAGCTGTGGGAACCCAACCCGTAAATCAAACCATGCTTGCGATGTTCCGCCTGACTGGCGATGCCAAGATATGGTGGAAGCAACATTGCAGGGACATGGATATTAAGGGATCTTCCCAGTCCTGGGAAGACATCAAAGCTGCAATAATGGGACGTTATTTACCACCTGCCTATAGGACCTTGAGAATGAATGAATTCTTTTCACTTCGGCAGCTGAATTCAACGGTCGAAGAATACTATGCAAGGTTTGTCACTCTTCGGAGATATGCTCCTAAGATGACCTTGGAACAATAGGTGGCAAGGTTCTGTCAAGGACTAATCGATCCCTTGAACACTCGGCTGGAGGCTCTCAGGCCGTCAACGCTACAGGATGCCTTGTTGAGGGCTAAACCTCTAGCTCTCGAAGTACAAAAGGCTAATCAGAACAGGAGGAATCATTGGTCAAAGAGGGCAAGGAACACTGCTTGGGACAACAGACCAGCCAACCAAACCTATAACCAGCGCCCTATTGTGGCTACCACCACAACCATGGAGTTCCCTGATGTTCGATGCTATGGTTGCGGCGAGCATGGACACTACAGATCAAATTGCCCCAGGAACATTCATGCAACCAACGCCAATGCCATACCCTTGAATACCCGTGGGCGTGGCCAAGCTAATGGAAGAGGAGGACGCGGAAGAATGAACAGAGGGCGAGGGCGTGGAGCTACCGCCAGAGTGAATGCCGCAGTAGTTCAACCAACTGTGGGTGACGAAGCAGTGGAGAGAACAACCCTGCATGCTGCAATTGACAATCCCAATGGTTGCGAGCAATACGCAGTCATTCATACGCCAGGATCTCTCAGAGGTGAACAAGTTAACTTCCTTATAGATTGTGGTAGTACTCTTTCATTTCTTTCACCCAGATGCATGAGGAAGCTTAAGCTAGATAAGTATCCGTCAAGCAAGCTAGTTGTCGAGTTAGCAAACGGCAAGGAGGTAGTATCTCAACACTCTGCAGGCAAAATTGACTTTGATTTAGGGGGACACCCAACTTCTGCCCAATTTCGAACCCTACCCTTAGGATTCTTTGATGAAATATTAGGGATGGACTGGCTAAAGCAAAATAGGGCCCACATACATTGTGCACAAGGGAATTTTACCTTTACAGATAACTTGGGTAATGAAGCCTTAATTCAGGGGGAAAATGGGAGACCTAAGGCTACTCTAGTTAAGGCCAGCAGACTTTTGAAGGGACTAAGGAAGGGTCAGCAAATATATGCAGTTAAACTCAATAAGGTGGACCAATCAGATACCTCACTTCGACCAGACTGGCTGAGGGAGTATGATGACGTATTCCCCGAGGACCTTACAAATCTTCCACCACACAGAGAGGTAGATCATGAGATTGAGACTATCCATGGGTGTGAACCTATCTCAAAAAGACCTTATAAAATGTCACTTCCGGAGGCCATCGAACTCAAAGAACAACTTAGGCAACTCATTGAGCAAGGATTCATTCGACCCAGTACTTCTCCTTGGGGTGCTCCAGTTC
This sequence comes from Adiantum capillus-veneris, assembly GCF_014529385.1. Taxonomy (NCBI): domain Eukaryota; kingdom Viridiplantae; phylum Streptophyta; class Polypodiopsida; order Polypodiales; family Pteridaceae; genus Adiantum; species Adiantum capillus-veneris. The sequence goes on from NC_140932.1 coordinate 57,015,862, forward strand.
TTTTCCAAAAGAAGAAGGATGGGACCTTAAGGCTATGCATAGACTATCGTGGATTGAACCAGGTAACTGTCAAGAACAAGTATCCAATTCCAAGGATTGACGAACTTTTGGACAGACTCCACGGCGCCAAAATATTTACAAAGATTGATCTAAGGTCGGGATATTACCAAATCAGGATCAAGGAATCAGATATTCCGAAGACAGCTTTCAATACTAGGTATGGGCACTACGAATTCACAGTAATGTCTTTTGGTCTAACAAATGCTCCTGCAAGCTTCAACCGACTTATGCAGGATATTTTTAAACCTTACCTGGATGATTTTGTCTTGGTTTTCTTTGATGACATTCTAGTCTATTCTAAGAATGAAGCAGATCACAAGGAACATTTTCGCAAAGTACTTGATCTCCTTCGAGAACACCAGCTTTACGCTAAGGAGAGCAAGTGCACTTTTTGCTCACCAAAGGTCAACTATCTTGGATTTGTCATTTCGGCTGAAGGGATTTCAGTAGACCCAGACAAAGTCAAGGACATCGTTGACTGGCCTCAACCATCCACTGTCAGCGAAGTAAGGGGATTTCTTGGAATAACGGGATGGTACAGGATTTTTGTCAAGGATTATGCACGTATTGCTACACCTTTGACGGAACTCCTGAAGAAAGGAATGAGGATCGATTGGAAGACCGAGCACGAGTCTAGCTTTGCTAAGCTAAAAGAATTCTTGGTCTCAGCTCCTATTTTAAAGCTTCCAGACTTCATTAAAGAATTTGAAGTAGCGACAGACGCTAGCAAATTCGCTCTAGGTGGAGTTCTTACTCAAGAAGGAAGACCGGTGGCATATACTTCGCGAAAGCTGAGAGATCATGAGAAGAACTATCCTACTCATGACTTGGAACTTTTAGCAGTTATACATGCACTGAAGTTATGGAGACATTATCTTCTTGGACGCTAATTTCAGTTGATTACAGACCACAAGAGTTTAAAGTGGATTTTTACTCAACCCATTCTCATTATGCGACAACGGCGATGGATAGAGCTATTACAGGAATATGACCTTGACATAAAGTATAGACCAGGGAAGGAAAACGCAGTTGCAGATGCCAAAAATCGTTTCTTGGAGCTATCTCTATTCCAAATAACCCTATCTGGGATAGAATCAAAGAAGCATCCCTCGAAGATCCAGAGTACCAACGTATGGCTTCATTAGTCCAGCAGAATAAGATGCCTGACGCGAAAGATTACTCTCTTATGGGAGGATGTCTTTACTACAGACATAGACTCTGTGTACCCAGAGACCCAGCTTTAAAGAAGGCCATTCTATATGAAGCACACGATAGCCCTACATCTGGACACCCAGGCTATGCTAAAACTCTTCACGCCGTCAGAAGAAGTTATTTCTGGTCTGGAATGAAAGGAGACATACTTCGCTATGTGAGACAATGTCTTTCTTGTCAACGGATAAAGGCCGAAAGGATCAAATTACCAGGGCAACTTCAACCTCTTGACATACCCCAGATGAAGTGGGAATGCATCAGTATGGATTTTGTTACAGGGTTACCTTCTACAGGAGGTTATGATTCTGTTTTCGTGGTTGTTGACATGCTCACAAAAGTGGCTCATCTAATACCCGTAAAGACAACCTTTACTGCTTCAGATATTAGTCGGGTATTCATCAAGGAGATTTTTAGGTTACATGGTCTACCCAAGCGTATCGTCAGCGATAGAGATGCCAAGTTCACATCAAAATTTTGGACCTCTCTTTTCCAATCTATTGGGTCACAATTAGCCTTCAGCACAGCATATCATCCGCAGACTGACGGGCAAACCGAAAGAGTTAATCAAGTCATTGAGGACATTCTCAGAGCCTATTGTTCGCAAGAACCAAAGAAGTGGTTACAATATCTACCTTTGGTAGAATATGCTTATAACTCTTCCGAACACAGAAGCATTGGAATGTCACCTTTCAAAGCTCTTTACGGACAGGACTGTTTAGCACCACTGAACTTTTCAGATCCAACCATCAGAGTAGAAGCCTCTAGAAAGATGTTAGAAGATATGGAAGCCCAGACTAGAGCCATTCGCCAGGACATTCAAGCAGCTCAGGATAGACAGAAGCACTGTGCAGATAAGAATCGTTCGGAAAGGACTTTCAAAGAAGGGGATAAAGTTTTTCTACGAGTCCGACCTAAGAAAAGCAACTTATCACTAGGCAGATATAAGAAGCTTGGCCCAAGGTACTGTGGACCATTCGAGATCATTAAGGTTGTAAGTGACCAAGCCTACAAGCTAAAGTTACCTGCAAACTTGAAGGTTCATGATGTATTCCATGTCAGCTTACTCAAACCCTATATTCCCAACCTTGATCAATTCTTGGACTCAGATCAGATAGTCATGCCAGCACAAGGAGTTCTCGAGCTCCAACCTGACTATGTACTTGAAACAAGAGAAAGGAAATTACGCAATAGAACTATCACAGAACATCTGGTAAAATGGAAGGATTACCCTGAAGAAGATGCAACTTGGGAAGACGAGTCGACGCTCTTAAAAGATTACCCAAACTCATTCTTGAGATGAGGACATCTCAAATTTTTCACGTTGGGGAGGTTGTAAGGTCTCTGACCCGATCACAAGAGCACCCTTGTACCACGAAATGAATACAATGGAATAAGTTACTATTTTTAGCAGTTTTTCAGATTCTGTCAGTGCCATGATGTTTAGAATGTTATAAAGCTTCAAAATGTGAATTAAAATAATTTTTGTGAAAAATTTCCAAAAACAGTAAGTTTTTGGTCACCCGACCCGTCCAGTCTTGACCGTCTCGAAAATCTGCACCCGTACCCCGAATTTGAAAAAAATGCATTTTCGGACCTCGGGGGCTGCTAAATATGGTAGGTACTCGGGCCAGTACGCCTTAGTTAGAGCTTCGTATGGCAATTTACGGCATCAAAATCCGATTCGTATGACCCGTTTTAGCCTAGAACCAAATTTCCTAAAAATTGTCCGGGGAGGCACCGGGGGCCCGGGACTGTGTGGGAACAGGTCCCAGGCCACTCCAGATCAGCTTTAGCAGCTAGGGGGCGCCCTCTTGCTTTGTGGGAGTCTTGGGGAAGCTGCCAAGCCTGCAACTCAGTCTCAGAACCAGTTAACCAAGCCAACCTGACACTTGGTGGGCAGAGAACTAGACTTGCCATGCTTAACTGGAGAAGCTCCCAGATGCATTTAGCAACCCAGATCGATTTTCAGCATGTAGGAGCCTATTTAAAGACCTGCACACACACACACACACACTTATGATCACACACACACACACACACACACACACACAGTGCATACACACACACCCACACACATTGGGGAGGTGCTGCCGAATCACACACCTATTGAAGAGGAAGCTAGGAGGGAGGTGCTGCCGAATTTTCATCTCAAGAAGCTCAATTAGATCAGAAAATCGAGAAGATTACCAGATCTTAATCACGGTAACGACAGTTTAATTAATGCCATCTGTGAATCTTTTTCTCTACCATCTAAATCCCTTGTCTATTATGCTTATTCCTAGTCAAAAATCTCTATGACTACTCTCTAAATTCTCCTTATTCGTACTCTATTATGTAATCATCATCCCATAGCTGAATTATCTGCCATTCTTCACTCTCGATTAATGATTAGAGCATAATTATCAGAATCTTCTCTCTCTAGATAGCATAGTAATTAATCAGTAAGCTAGTATTTGTACAGATTGAAGAGAATCACTATTGTAATCACTCATTAACATTGCAGCTTAATTGAATTCATTTTTTTCTTATGCATTAAGACGTAATTAAGGAGAAATTAATCCGTCATTAAGTCTCTAAGAATTGGTTTTTCCTCACACATATGCATAGGGTAAATCTGCATCATCTAATTGCTAGGAAATAGTTTAATCATACTTAATTCAATTCTCTGGTAATTCTAATAGTGAAATCTTAATTATTCTTGATCATGCAAGCCGAATAATTATCTTAGAGCCGGTTCCCATAGGATTATGTGCCATCCTTAATGATTGCTTATGAAAGAAATCTAGACTCTCATATAGGAGGGATTAATTGATGTCACTAATCTACCCATTGGACTGTTATGATGCTTGTGAACCTTAGCTCTTTCTCCAAGCTAATCATTTAAAGTAGTGAGAAATGGCCCCGGTTAAGAGGACGCGCTTCGGTGGTGCCCATGATCGCGAAGCAGGAACGAGCAATGTCAACGGAAAGGGGAAGGCTCCCATGGACGAGCAAATACCGGCCATCTCACGGGCCATCGATGAAGAAGTGGAAGAGGTAGACCATATTTTTTTCAAGTTGTTTAAATTAACATTGCATACGCTAGTTAGGAATGCTCATATCCCCAAACATGTTGGAGAAATCCGACGGAAACCTCGGCATTGAAATCATTATACATTAAGTTCTAAAGTAGGAAGGTAATGTTTGATGGGTATGCTGTTTGCAAGAGGAAAGAATGTCTGCTAGGAAAAATTTAGCTCGGCATGTTCATTTTATTTTCAATGTTGAATCAGTCCTGACCCCCCTACTGATCACAGGGGGTAGAGTTCCTCGTTAAGGGCTCTTGAATCCACGACTTGCTTTCTATGCGGTGGATACCCACGACTTGATTTCTATGCGGTGGGAACCCACGTCTTGCTTTCTATGCGGTGGGAGTGTCCATGACGTGCTTTCTATGCGGTGGACATACCTAGTTGTATGGGCAGCTAGGCGACAACAGGAGGAGTGAACTCTCGCTGGAGGGGGGATGTTGTACCTCCAGAACATTGGAATTTTTATGAATAAGTTTGAGTATAATTTTTACTAGAATTCTATCTTGGTGTTGTTTGCAATACTGGTTGAAGGGCTGTTTTAACGAACCATGTGATTCGGAATTAAACAAGGAATATCTATGTTGAACAACCTTTGTGGTAGTAATTAGGTCACACGATGAAGTGTGAGTGTGGGGGTGGAAAGTGGGGGCTTGGCTCAGGTTGCCAATGCCTACGAGATGGGTGGTCCCGATTGGTCGGGAACTCTCTGTCCCCATAGTGCTTACTCGATATTAGTAACGCTCATTGTCCCTAGAGCGGGGAATTCTCGAGAGTACGTGCCTCTGAAACATGGGGAAAAAGGCACTCGAGGCTTCTCGCCTCTTGGAAGGTGGGTCTTAGGATCGCTAGATAGTTAAGTACGCTTCCCCTGCGAGGTGGAGCTAGATCTCGTTGCTAGTAGGCTCGAACTTGACTCACTTTGTGATGAGAGATCGTCCGCTAGTGAACCCTGAACCATTTTGTTTGCTTCCGCTATAGATCTAGTGGCCACCAGGTTTACCATCAGATCCGTTGTTTGATACGACGGGGTGGGGACCTCACAGAGGCGGGGACGCTGAAGGCGGGGAAACTTATAGTGATGCTGCAGAACTCAAAAGGCGAGATTGAGGATGACGGATGCTACCGCGAGCTCACCAACATCTAGAGCCAACAGTACACAGTACACTCGCACACACCCTACACATCGCGCATACCCTCTTTTCGAGCTTCATTCGTGCGTTTCCATCCTCCTTACTCGACCTCATATCCTGGACCAGGTAAATCTTTACATAATTAATCTTCTATATCAAGTATTGTTAATGGATAGTTGTAGTCCACAAAGCCTTTATCATGCTCTACCCACTATGTAAGAATAACAATGTAGTAACCCTCTCTAGGGGAGAGGAAGGGGGGTCTAGGGTTTTTTGTTCTCAGCCCTGCGCGGTGCTCGTGTGTGGGGACCCCTTTGGAGGCTGTTGTAGAGGAGGATAGAGGCACTCTAGGCCTCGTCTTTGATGACGCCGGTTGTAGATGTGTGGCGTTGCCCTCGTAGCAGGGGTCTTTTTCGGGGATGGAGGACCTGGCTGGTGACTTTGCTACTGGCTCCTTTCCTCTCATGCTCCCCTCCATTTTTGGGATATCAAGGCTTGGTGGCACCCTGTTCCTGCTTTGGCGGGAGCGAAAGCTCACCTGGCATATTTGGTTTGTGGAACCCTCTGTTTATGGGGGTGGAGTTGGAGGACCTGATGGCGGCAAGAGCTGGTTTGGCGGTTCTTCCATGGTTTTGTGTTGATTGGTTGTGTTGGTTTGGTGTGGTGCTTCTGCTTGGAACTATTTTTTGGGTGGCATATCCGTTCGGATATGGTTTTGCATTGTTCTTTAGTTGGCAGCTTTACATGCAGGCTTTCCCGAGGCAAGAAGTTGCTGGTGGAAGCAGTTCGGTCTTGGTGGCAACTCAGGAAGGTTTTGATGGTGATGGGGACAGTGGGCCCCTTCAATTCGGCTTGTTCTATTCCTCTTCTGTTTAGTGTGTTGTCTCATCTCGTGTGGGGTGGCTCCCCTATGATAGCCATTGTAACTTTGCGAGTTTGCTGATACTACTCTGTGGTGGATTGTTGTGGTCTGGTTATGTGAGCAATCCTGGTCTATGGTAACTGGGGTCCGTATGGTTGTTAATATGATTCTAGCTATGGTTTGCTCTCATGGCACGGTATGTGCATGGGGAGATTTTGTAATTTTTTGTGATTTATAATATATATTCAGTCACCTATTGGTGAGTTTTGCAAAAAAAAAAAACAATGTAGTAACCCTCTCTGAGATAAAAAAGAGTATATCTTGGGGCATTACATTCTCCTTATTGTTTATCTCAGAGTTTTACCTATCATTGAGCAAGTCTTATCAAGGTAAGAAGAAATCAAGCAACCCTTGACAAGAAAATAGTGAAATGTAGGAAGACTTGTTGTTGGAATTAGGGTTGCAGAGAAACGCACACAGTTTGGAGAAGATGAAGGAAGCTCAAGGCACACAATGGAGAGTGTGTTACTTAGTGTGCAATGGAAAGATAGATAGCCCTAGAGTGATGGGCGTATATACAATGCTCGGGGGAAAAAATCTCCTAAAGAGGGAAAAAATGCCCTGACGGTCCTAGTGTGTTCACACACATCACTACCACATGTATATGGTAACAAATCCCCCCCGGAGTGATGCTGTGAACAAGATCTGGCACATGAGTAAAGGGAAGTGCCATGCCCTGAGGACATGATCAGTCCACAAAGGGGAGTAAGCCGAAAGCTTTGCAGAAAGCTTCAAGCTTCTCACGAGACAATGCCTTTGTGAAAATATTTGCAAGGTTGTCCTGTGTTGGCACATAAGCCAAGCTGATCTCTCCTGCTGAGAGCCTCTCCCTGACATAGTGATAATGCACCTCAATGTGCTTTGTGCGAGCATGAAAAACTGGGTTCCTCGCAACTGCCAATGCACTCTGATAGTGTAGATAGCGTTGGCAGTGTCCTGTCCAACACCCAAATCAGCCATAAGACGTCTGAGCCATACACACTCAACCGTAGCTGTGAAGACTGCCCTGTACTCAGCCTCACAACTCGAAGTGGCCATAGTAGGTTGCTTCTTGCTCCACCATGATATACATGAACTGCCAAGCATGAAACAAAAACCACTTGTGGACACTCGCGTGTCAAAACAACCAGCCCAATCTGAGTCCGAAAAAGCATGTAAGTCTGGCGGCAATGATCCCCCCTTGGGATAAAACAAGCCAAGATGTAAAGTGCCACTAACGTAGCAAAAAATCCTCTTGACAACCTGCCAATGCTTAGACCCTGGGCTATGCATAAATCTGCTGACCTGTGAGACTGCAAACTGAATATCTAGCCTCGTGTTGCATACATAAATGAGGGAGCCAACAATAGTTTGATAAAGAGTGACATGAGCAGGATCGCCAGCATCATGTAGACTCAACTTCAAACCTGTTTCCATGGGAGCGGCAATAGGTTTTCAATTCTCAAGTCCAAACTTACATAGCAATGTCTCTATGTAGCTTTTCTGACACAAGGCAATACCACCATCACATTGCTTAAATTGTATACCCAAGTAATGATGCAATAGCCCCAAATGTTTCATCTTGAAAGTACCATTCAAATCAGCCTTAAATTTAGCAATATGTCTCTCATTTGGTCCAGTGATCAACAAATCATCGACATAAAGAACCACAATGAGAAGTACATCACCCTCACGCTTTACATACAATGTGCTTTCTGTTGGACTGTTACGAAAGCCTTGTTTGACCAAATGAGTGTCAGCTTTCTCATACCAAGCACGAGGAGATTGCTTCAACCCATACAAAGCCTTCTTACATCTGCACACTTTTCCTCTTGTACTTTTATGACAAAACCGCGAGGTTGCGTTACATAAACTTCCTCAAATATGTCACCATTCAAGAAAGCAGTAACAATGTCTGATTGATGTACATCCCAACCAAAATGAGTTGCCAATGCACATAGAAAACACACAGTAGTCATACGACAAGTGGGAACAAAAGTCTCTTCATAATCTATGCCTTTTTGATGTGCATAACTCTTTGCAACAAGTCGAGCTTTATGGCGATCGATCTCACCATCCGGCTTGAGTTTCAACTTGTAAACCCACTTTGTACCAATGGCCTTTTTGCCAGGAGGCAAATCACATAAAGTCCATGTTTCATTATCTATAAGTGCATCATATTTTGATTGCATGGCAGCTATCCAATTTTTTGGATTCTGTGCTTCATCTCAAAAGACAGAGGCTCCTCAGAATCATGTAAGCTAGACATAGCCAAAGCATAACAATCTGATGCATAAGATGCATGGTGAGAGCCTGAACGAGTACGACTAGACAAAGGTGCATCCAATTTACTATCACGCAAAGTGTGCACTAGCCATTTTGGCATACCTCGAGCCTACTCATTTTCAGCCCTTTCCTCATCAAGTACATCATGTACATCTGCATCAGTAATAGGTTGATTTGTAACATTTTTTAGAAACCCCCATAGACTGTACATTTGCCTCATTGGAACTTACATTCGTATTTCCACCACCAAAAAGAGGTAGCAAAGTGTCATAAATGTCCTGTGAGCTTACATTACTGTCTCTAGTACATGACAGCAAGGGCTGAACAGAATCTTTCACAAACACTACATCTCGTGAAACCAGAATACATTTTTTTTGCGGATGATACAACCTGTAACCTTTGCTTTTAGCACTATAACCAACAAAAATACATTTAACAGCCTTATCATCCAATTTTTTCGCTGTGTTTGTGGCACCAAAGCATATGCCAAACAACCAAAAACACGCAGGTGCTCAATAGAAGGCTTTCTATCATGCCATGCTTCATATGGAGTAATAGACTATAAAGCTTTCGTAGGACACCTGTTAAGTACATAAGAAGTGGCACACATGATGGCCTCAAGCCAAAAAGAATGCGGCAAAGCTTCACTTTTGACCATACATGGTGCCATTTTCGTAAGTGAACTGTTTTTCCTCTCAGCAACACCATTTTGCTGAGGTGTATAAGGCACTGTACATTGGTGTTTTATCCCACGACTAGCCAGAAACGCATTAAATTCATGAGACATATACTTCCCCCCTCGATCAGAACGGAGGGTGCCCATAGTCATTTTGAGACATTTTCAACCATAGCCAGAAATTGTTTGAAGCACATAAAAACTTTGGACTTTGCTTTAAGCGGAAATACCCATGCATGCCTGGAGTAATCATCAATGAAAGTCACGAAGTAAAGGTAATTGCCCAAGGACTTTGCATGGGCCCACAAACATCACTATGCACAAGCTGCAATCTGCATGTGGCCCGAACTGAACCATCCTTTGGAAACTTAGAACGTTGCATCTTACCCAAAATACAACCTTCACAAACATGTTTGACACGTGCTTCAAGAGGCGGCAAAGAAGCAACCATATCAGATTTCTACAAACGTAGCAAACTGACAAAATTCAGATGACCAAAACATGCATGCCAAAGTTTTGCATCTGAAATAGCCCTTGAATTAGCAAAAACATTTGCAATATTATGTCCACACTTGTCATACAAGTGAGCTTATACAGACCACGAGATGCTGCAATTTCATCACCAAAACTGAGATCATGAACTGTACATATGTCAACCACAAATTTGACTACAAGTCCAAGTCTTGCAAGTGCAGATACAAACAAGAGATTCTTCTTGATCCCAGGTACATAAAGTGCATCAACAAGTGTGAAGGAACTGCCATTTGCAGTAGTAAGCACAATCTTTCCAACTCCCTGAATCGGATAAGAGGAATTGTTGGCACAAGTGACTGAATTCCCATGAGGGACAAACTTGAGAGAGGTGAACAATTCATGATGTGAGGTAATGTGCTTTGTAGCACCACTGTCGAAATACCACACGTGTGAATCTGCAGCAACTAACAAGCATGCATCATAAACAACATGATTGTAAGTGCACTCTGCGCTAAAAGCCCATTCTGCATCAACATCAGCATTACAGTCTCCTTTCACAGAGGACTCAACAATGGCTGCATTTGTAGAGGAACCAACATTTGTAGTGGAACCACCCTCTTTCTTCTTAGCCTCTTTTGCCTTCAACTTAGGACACTGCTTGATCAAGTGATATTAGCTTTACAATAATGGCAACACATCTTCTTTTTGCCCTTATCACCAGAATTTCCAGATGAAGTGTTGCCAGCAGAAGCATTGGGAACAAAAGTTTTGCCACCCGCAGCAGAACCATAAGAAGTGGCTGCATTGCTGTTACCACCCTTTCTTTGAGAAGCAATAAAAGCCTGTTCAACTGCACGCTGTCTAGTCCTCTTTTTTCTGGAAAGTGACTCTTGTAACAACAATGTGCATAATGCATCAAACTTGACAACTTCTGGATTTCATTAGGTCATAAGTCTCCAAGTACTAGCAAAAGTCTGATAAGAATCTGGTAAGACATTAAGAACAGTCTGCACAAGGGAACTGTCTGAAATGACTTTACCTGCAAAAATAAGTTGCTCATTGATATCCTTGACACCCGCAAGAAAAGTGTCCATATCATCTTCCTCATGCATAATCTTTGACTCTAGATCTTTACGTAACAAAGAAATTTTAGCCTCATTGCGGCTTGCATAAAGACCTGCTAGAATATCCCAAGCCTGTTTTACAGATTTTGTTGAACGGATTTGAGGAACAATGGTGCCCGTCACAGACAACGCAATCAATGCATGAGCCTGCACATCCTTTACATCCCAACGAGCTTGTTCATCTGTAGGCAAAACAACTCTAATAGTAGCAATCCTTGCAGCAAGACCTGCAACATCCTCAACATCGCCTACATCCTCAGAACCAGGACGTACATCAATGCCCTGCACAATATTCCAGACGCCCTTTGACACAAGAACGTGTTGCATCATATAAGCCCACATAGGGTAATTGTCCCCATCCAACCTGTCCTTAGCAGCAAACATCTTGAAGACATCTGTGTTGTTGTCAGCCATGGTAAATGCTGCACCTGATGTGAAAACTGCCCGAAAATAGGAGAAATGGAGCGGGAACAACACGTGCTATATAGCACAAACTATAGAATACTTTAAGGTACATGTTATGCAAAAAACGGCACTGACAGAAACTCTGCACAAAATGACAAAATAGCTTGTGCAGCACTGCTTGTAGTGGAAACGGAGGCCGAAATGAGCCCGAATCAGAAATCTGAGCGGACTAAGCTCTAAGAGCTCCCCCGAAATATTTTTCGACCTGCGAACACTCACCAAAGCTCACTGAAATTGGAGAAAGTGAGCAGGCGTGTGCTGGAGTAGCTGGCGACTAAGCCTGAGAGGACGCAACCTGCTCTGATACCAATTGTTGGAATTAGGGTTGCAGAGAAATGCACACAGCTTGGAGAAGACGAAGGAAGCTCAAGGCACACAATAGAGAGTGTGTTACTTAGTGTGCAATGGAAAGATAGATAGCCCTAGAGTGATGGGCGTATATACAATGCTCGGGGGAAAAAACCTCCTAAAGAGGGAATAAATGCCTCGGCGGTCCTAGTGTGTTCACACACATCACTACCACATGTATATATTAACATTTGTAAACTTTTTGTTTGTGAATTAGTTTAAGCAAACTTTTGGCATAGGCTAGTGCTTCATCTATCTATACTATATACGAAGCAATTTAAATTTTTCAAGGAAGGAGAGACCCTCCATGTGTCACTCAATGCTTCACTTAAGAGAAAACCTTATAAGACCTCTATTCTAAACAGTGTTCGGGAAAAATCATTTTCACAAACATATAAAAATCCCTCCAAGACAAATCTGAACCGGAAATTGTACAATACTAGCAAGTATTTTTGCAAAATTACACTATTTTCCATGTATTTTAAGCAGAATTTTCTCCTTCTTGCCATCCCTTCAACCGGCTACTTTGATTTTTCAACCGGATCAAGGCTAAGCTGAGGCACACTTTTCCCGAACACTGATTCTAAAATGCAAAAGTCAAGGTAGGAAGATTTAAAATGCAAAAGTGAATAGTAACATTGCAGGAAATGAAAAGCTTTTGGGAATTGAAAATCAAAGACTTTCTACTGAACCCATTTAAGTACACATAACAAAAAGACTTTTGAAAATGTAAAGTCAAAAGACTTTCTACAATGTCACTGTTCGGGAAAAGTGTGCCTCAGCTTAGCCTTGAGCCGGTTGCAAAATCAAAGTAGCCGGTTGAGGGGAGGGCAAGAAGGACAAAATTCCGTTGCAAATACATGGAAAATAGTGTAATTTTACAAAAGTATTAGCTAGTATTGTAAAATTTCCAGTTCAGATTTGTCTTGGCGAGATTTTTATATGTTTATGAAAATAATTTTTCCTAAACAATGCTTTACATAAAGTAAATGGTCCAGCTTAAGTGCACATAACAAAAAAATGAGAATTTTTGTGGATATTTTATTGTTTAATAAAAATATAATTTTTAAAGATAAATTTGCTTTGTTTTTTCAAAGGGGCCTTTTTAAGACCAAGTTTGATATCTTTTAAAAAATTGTGCAAGTGTATTTTCAAATAATTTTTTTTGGACAAACTCACAATAATAAGTAAATGTATTTAAATCTCAAAGAAATTACAAAACGGCCTCAAGCTTAAGCTTAGCTTTGAGGTGCTGAAGATTACACATTTGTTCTCTACCCGAGGCTACCAAGAACACAGGAGGTGTACTATAATAACAAACTTTTACTTACCGCAACTTGCCACAACGACATCAGTGTATTTTGAAAACAAACAAGTGTATTTAAAAAAAAGTTAAAAACAACTATAAACAGACACTTCTATACCCTTTCTTAAAGTGCTTGAAAAATTGTTGAGCATTGGGCACCTATGTTGGTGTCCCTTCTCACCCAATTGATCGGTTACTATAGTAAGTGCATGTATGTATGTGCATACACATGACAGAGACATTAATGAAAACTCAAACATTGAGTATATTTTTATGAAGAGAGGAGGGCTTGCCTGCTAATGACAAAGCTCGACCATCCATGCGGTAGCTCTCGATGCAACTCAAGTATGTCACCGGGGGGGGGAGAGAGAGAGAGAGAGAGAGAGAGAGAGAGAGAGAGAGAGAGAGAGAGAGAGAGAAGGCTCGAATCAATGAAAGAAAGATAGGGGGAGAGAGAAAGATATTAGAGAGAGGTTGACTCTCATAATTGCTCACGTTAAAATATCCTCAATTTTTGGTAAAAGATGATTAACGAGATTTTCCTTGGGATCGGGATTTTCCTTGGGATGAAACAATGGGTCGACTACACCCACACATATATAGATACATAGAGGGAGAGAGAGAAGACGAATAAGGTAAGGTCTACCTTCAATAAATCTCTCTCTCTCTCTCTCTCTCTCTCTCTCTCTCAATGAGAAGAGGCTAATTTGTACTGCTTAAAAACAACTCTAAAAATTTATACAAATGGTGATGATTCTGAGGGCACTGAAGAAACAACTTGGAATTGTACAACTAGCCACATGGGTAAATTGGAAAAACTAAAATCCAAATGAAAATTCTCTCTTAAAGGATTAAATTTTTTTCATGGTAAGCTAAATGGAGAGAGGATGATAGTAGCCTTAGAAAGATAGGCACTTCCATGAAGAGCACACTCTGCATGCTCTCTCTCTCTCTCTCTCTCTCTCTCACACACACACACACACACACACACACACACACACACACACACACACACACACACACACACACACACACACACACACACACACACACACACATATCCATGAGAAGAATTTCTAATGTATGTCCATATACATTCCTATATATATACACACACACACACACACACACATTACAGGAATGTATTGGAACCATGTTAATATGCTTATAACTTTTTACTCATGCAGAAATCAGTCGAACATACCCCGTCAGGCAAAGGTAGTAGTGGAGGAACAATATAAAACAATTCCCGAAAGGATTTTGGGAAGATTTCGTGCCATACTTGCGGAGATGGTTCTGCATATTGTATCCACAATTTTTTTGTCAAAGAATAAAGCATTTCACCCTGGTGCCATAACACAAGTGTACTCGATGGTTTTCATGGGAATAAGTTCTAATGTATTATGGGCTTCGTCTATCTCAAGCATTGAGGAAATATGATCCATAGTCGCCTGGAGAAGAGAAGCCAGACTATTGGGGGGGACAATGAGCAAGCACATCAAGGATTCAATAATTCGGCCTGGACACATCATCGATTGGAGGAGAGAAGCCAGACCAGGGGGGGGGGGAGAGAGAGAGAGAGAGAGAGAGAGAGAGAGAGAGAGAGAGAGAGAGAGAACATCAAAGATTTAGGGTCTTGGATATGGACAAGGTGGGAGAAGAAGATCAGTTGAAATCTCAACACTTCCATGTGTCGATTAGCTAAGTGTTAAGTATGGAGCCTGATTTACCCTTGTAATTTTTTGTGGTAAAAGCGCACATTTGTAAGGCCCCCATTATGAGGAGAAGCCATTGTGCGTGAAGGAAAATCACTCACTGGAAACCAAATTTTTCACGCACAAGAATCAGGGGCAACTTTAAAGGCCTTGGGGGCGGAGGCCCCCGAGACTTTTTTCCGCCGGAATATTCTTTTCCGCCGGAATATTATGGCCGGACGGCGGTCGGAAAACAACCGGTCGGTTGGCCGATAGTCAATGGCCGATGGCCGGTGGTCGGAAGTCAATGGCCGGTGGCCGAATTTAAAAGCGGACTTGTCTTCTCAAGGGCGGCCGCACATGGGCGGATTGGAGGGTCCGATTTGGACTTATTCGCACAAGGGCGGCTACACATGGCTGTCTCTCATAAGAGAGGGCAACCCTTTTGGCCTATAAAAGGAGGCCATTTCTACACACATTTTAGAGTGTGTGAAGTTGATGCAACAAGGTGAGTGTGAGGTGGTGAGAGAGAAGCAAGGCGGGAGCTCCATTAAGGGTATAATCCCTTTGTAAACTACTTCTTGTTTTGAAGTACTAAAGCCATAGAGTGGCTGCTTTCCCGTGGACGTAGCCCACATTGGGTGAACCACGTATATCGTGTGTACTCTCTCTCTCTCTCTCTACTCTATAATCTCGTGTATATAAATCTTTCTCTCTCCATTAAGTAATCTACTCAATTATCTATTTAGCTTACGTCTTATTTCCTAACAACTGGTATCAGAGCAAGGTTTGCTCGTAGCTAAATTATCTCAAGGAAAGGATTCCTTGAATTGAGTGGGAGTTATGGCGGAGGAAGGGAAGCTCAAGATTGAGAAGTTCAACGACAAAAACTACCAACATTGGAAGATGCAGATTGAAGACTATCTCTACCAGAAGGACCTCTATTTGCCACTAGGCGGTCTTGCAAAGAAGCCCGCAACGATGGAAGATGAAGCATGGATTGTCCTTGATCGAAAGGCACTGGGAACAATCTGGTTAAGCTTGGCGTCAACGGTGGCCTTCAATGTTTCGGAGATGAAGACCACGGAGGACTCGATGAAGTCACTTGACGACTTCTACGAGAAACCATCGGCATCCAATAAGGTATTTCTTATGAAGCGCTTGTTCAATCTAAAGATGGCAGAGAATGGTTCAGTTGCAGAACACCTAAATGACTTCAACACAAACATAAGTCAACTTCGATCAGTGAAAATCAATTTCGATGATGAAGTGCGAGCTCTCCTTATGCTATCATCTCTACCGGATAGTTGGGACAGCCTTGTGATGGCTGTAAGTAATTCTATCTCTGGCACAAATACTCTTAAGTTTGATGATGTTGTGGGTGTTCTCCTAAGCGAGGAAATGCGAAGGAGAAGCACAGGAGAATCATCAAGTGCTGCACTATCACTGGAAACAAGAGGAAGGCTTAAGGAGAGGTTCAAAAACCAAAAGGGTCGTGATCGCTCAAGGCGGAGCAAGTCACGCACAAAGTCAGTTCTTGAATGTTGGAACTGCGGCAAGAAGGGCCACGTCAAGAAGGATTGCTGGTCCAAGAAGAAGAAGGAGACAGAGTCTCAAGACAACAAGCCAACATCGGAGGCCAATGTGGCAGGTAAAGTAGAGCAAGATGCTCTAATTCTCTCATTAGACAATGTGTCTAATTCCTAGATAGTAGATTCCGGGGCTTCATTCCATGCGACACCACACAAGCAACATTTCCAAGACTACACCAAAGGTAATTTTGGGTATGTATACTTGGGAGATGATGAAGCTTGTGAGATTGTCGGCAAAGGTACAGTTTCTATCAAAACTGCTAATGGAAATGAATGGAAGCTTAAAGATGTTAGGCATGTTCCTGCTCTTCGCAAAAATTTGATCTCTACAGGACAATTGGACGATGAAGGTCACAACATTGCATTCGGAAACAAACGGTGGAAGATCTCAAAGGGATCTTTGGTGGTTGCCAAGGGTGAAAAAGTCGGTACACTTTACTTGTGTACTGTTAGCACGCAACCTTCAACTTGTGCAGCAACTACAAAAGTTGACAGTGCGGTGTGGCACTACCGACTTGGGCATATGAGTGCCAAAGGAATGCAAATCCTTCAAACAAAGAAGCTTCTACCAGGTTTGAAAGAAGTGGACTTAGAGTTCTGTGAAGATTGTGTTTATGGTAAACAAAAGAGGGTAAAATTTCAAAAATCAGGAAATGAAAGAAAAAATAAAAAACTTGAGTTGGTTCATTCTGATGTTTGGGGTCCTGTAAGTACACCATCACTTGGTGGCTCATTGTACTATGTAACATTCATAGACGATGCGACTAGAAAAACATGGGTTTATGTCATGAAGAATAAATCCGATGTATTTTCCATATTTCAAAGATGGAAAGCCTTTGTGGAGAATGAAACAGGTACCAAGGTTAAATGCCTCAGATCCGACAATGGAGGCGAATATTGCAGCCAAGCTTTTGAAAGCTTTTGTGCTAGCAATGGCATTTGGAGGCAAAGGACAACCCCAAGGACACCTCAACAAAATGGGATTTCGGAAAGGATGAACAGGACAATCATGGAACGAGCACGAAGCATGCGGCTACATGCAGGCCTACCGCTTGAGCTTTGGGCGGAAGCTGTAAGTACGTCTGTGTACTTAATCAATCGGTCACCCTCAACGGCATTGGATGGGGGAGTTCCAGAAGAGGCATGGACAGGTAAACCGGTGAATTATGCATTTCTCAAAGTGTTTGGGTGTGAGGCTTTCATGCACATAGATAGAAGCCTAAGATCAAAGTTAGATGCAAAGTCCAAAAAGTATTTCTTCATTGGCTATGGAGAAGGAGACTTTGGGTATCGCCTATGGAATCCTGAAGATGGTAAAATCTTAAGGAGTAGGGATGTAATTTTTAACGAACAAAATATGTACAAAGATTACTTGGAAAGAAAACAAACAAAAGAAACATGTGATGAGTACATGGAGCTTGAGGATGGTGAAGACTCAAGGACTGCAAACGGTGACAATGTGCAACAACGTCAACCAAATGAGGAGCCTCAACCTATTCCCCGAAGATCTACAAGAGCAAGTAGACCTCCAGAAAGGTTTGTTCCTTCCTTCAACCATCTCTTGATCTCAGATTCTGGAGAGCCGGAATAATATGAAGAAGCTATGCAACATGAATCCAAAGAACAATGGACGAAGAGCATGCAAGTGGAGATGGACTCACTACATCGTAACCAAACATGGGAGTTGGTTGAGTTGCCTAAAGGTAAGCGGGTACTTCAAAACAAATGGGTGTACAAGCTAAAGGAAGAAGAAGGTGGGAAGAAAATGTACAAGTCTAGGCTTGTGGTAAAAGGTTTTTCTCAAAAGAAAGGTATTGACTTCAATGAAATATTTTCTCCTGTTGTAAAAATGAACTCAATTAGGCTTGTCTTAAGCCTTGTGGCTGCTCATGATCTAAATCTCGAACAAATGGATGTAAATACGGTGAGGCGGTCCGGGGCGGGCAACAAGAAGAGCAACCTCTAGACACCCTTCAAGGCTCCCGTGCTGCTCAATGGGGCTGGGGCACAACACAACACAAACCAAAACAACAAACCCACAGCCAAATCCCAACTACACAAGGGGCACCACCTAGTTTAAGAGCGAACTAGGACGCAAAAGAGGAGAATCGTTAGAGCAACCCACAAACAAGCAAGGAATTTACACTAACCCTAACACCAATGGAACACTCTCACACACTAAAACACGAGAGAGAGAGAGAGAGAGAGAGAGAGAGAGAGAGAGAGAGAGAGAGAGAGAGAGAGAGAGAGAGAGAGAGAGAGAGAGATAGTGCTCGGGCTGCTGTGAAACGTATCGGCAATGATCAAGCAAACACAACTATATATTTAAGAAAGAGAGAGAAAGGGGGAGGGGGTGCTTGTTGCATTAATACCTTCTTACAAATCTGTCATGACAAATCAAAGTGAGATTAGTATTTGTTCAACATAGCTTGCGTAAATTTCATCACAACACATCACAAGAAAAGCCACCCCAATCACTGTCTTAAGGCCAGGGGAGTCCTCTCCACCCTGTCGCCCTCTTACAGTATGTGGGATTTATGGCTAGATTGATGACAACACCAGAGACAAGCTATCAAGAACTTAACAAAAAAAACACCAAGACACTTACGCATCATTGTTGTCCATTACTTCACGTTGGAAGGGAGACAAAGTATCGAAGCTTAGTCCAAATCCACCCTCTTTGATTCAGCGAATGTTGGGCTTACACTAGTAGGAGAAATGATAGATTTCCTACTCTCAATTGAATGATCACTCTCTCTCTTACAATGGCATAGAGTTCCCTTGCTAATCCCCTATTACAACACATGCACATGCATAAGACAATGAGCTTCCACTCAAGAGCTCCTTCTAAAGAGGTTGAGCTTGGCTTCTCAAGCTATAGCATAGTGCTCTTGCTTATGGCTCCCTTTTGTGCTAGCTACACCCTCCTTTTATAGCAATTTTGAAGGCTAGGGTTACTCCTCTAACCATGGTTGGGTTAGATTTTCAGCAATTTATCTAATTTCTTTTGCTTGGAATTATCAAGAAGTTGGTGAGGAAAGAGAGAGGAGAGAAATGGAGGTGATAGGACTTTTCATAGTGGGTTAGTGTTAGTAGAGTTAGTATTAATTTACAAATGGAATTGGATATTTACAATGGGAGTATCCATGTAGGATACAAATAAGGAAGAAAAAAACTCTTAAGAGGTAAGAAAAGGTGGCTTTCTTACAAGGTTGATGCTCCAAGTGTCTTGAGTAGGGCCGATTTTGACGCTTGTTGACGGTCCACTAGCTTTGACGGTACATTTTTTCTCCACTCTTGACCTTCCTTGAGAGACAAGGTAATTGAAGCTGAGTAATCAACCACCATGATGCTGTCTTTTAAGAGAAGAGGCTGAATTTTGTGGTTTTTTTATAGATATGGGTAATTTGGAGGAGGAAAAATGAGACTAGGTGGTCAATTTTGGAATGGAATTGTGTGTGGGAGGTATGAGTTCACCATGGTTTCTCTTATTCTTCAAGGTTGAGGAGAAGGTGAGTAGTGTGCAGAGAGGAGTGGTGAGAGAGATGGGGATGATGAGTGGAGAAGTGTGTGTGAAAGAGGAAAATGATAAAGTGGAAGAGAGAGTGTGGCTGCATAGCATGGGAAAACTGGGGTCCACTAAAAAAATCATAGCTCACAGCTCGTAGCTCAAAAAAATATGAAAAAATTTGAGGCAAAAGTTCAGCCCACGAGCTACAACTTTTGTTTGTATCACCTTTTCAAATTCGGAGAGCAAGTGAACTTTAAAAATTCAGAAAAACCGATCGTTTTTTTCCACTGCAAAGGTCCTTGTGGGGTCCTTCTTTGGATGATTCTTTGAATACCTCCAAGAGTGAGCCCTCCATAGTGCATGTATGCATGCCACCTACCCTAAACCTTATTTGGTAGGTCTATAATTGAAGATATTGTTGAGATTAGGATATAAGTGAATAGTACAACTAAGAAAATCAAATATTGAGGGGTCTAAAAAATATGTACATGTCAAATATAAATAATATAAGTGGAAAAAATATAAAGGGGTCAAAAGAAATCTCTCTCATTATGAGGCTACCATAAAAAGATAAATATTTTTGGTGTTCTAATTTTTTAGAAAAAAACAAAATAGATGTAGGAAGGGAAAAATCAAAATAGTGAAAAAATATACACATAAATAAAACTAGTTTTTTTGGATTTTTGTTGGGGTGGAGTTACACCAAATATAAAAGAAGCTTACATGAAAATATTTCTATATGGAATAAAGAGTATGAAAAATGGTAAGAAAAATTGTGGTAATGGTGAGGCAATGTACAGAGCATAAATAACACACACCTAGGTAGAAATATTTAAATAAATATCAAAATAATTATGGAAAATCCTTTTATTTAGCACTATATACAAAGAAATATTTACATACGCATGGGCCATAATATACTTATATTTTTTTTTATTTTTTTATTTTTTATTTGGCTCAACTAGCCCAATGACTAGCTAATTGAGGGTTTTTAAAGAAGATATGGGAAAAGTCCCGTGACTCACGCACGCCTATGTACAGTGAAATGGTAGGGATAGCGACAGTGTTTGGATGATTTTGGTAGGGTGAGGTAACTCACTGTGGTAATTACAAAGAGCCAAAAAAATGGCTATCAATGGCATTCCCTCACGGTGACTTAGAGGAGGAAATCTACATGCTTCAACCAAAGGGGTATGAAGTAAAAGGTAAGGAGAAAATGGTTTGCAGATTAAAGAAGAGCTTGTATGGTTTAAAGCAAGCATCAAGACAATGGTACTTGATGTTTGATCGATGGATGTTGGATCAGGGATTCACAAGATGCAACTCGGATCACTGCGTCTACACGGAGAATTTGGGAGATGGGAAATTCATCATCCTAATGTTGTATGTTGATGACATGTTGATTGCAACTGCTAACATGTAGGACATCAAAGACCTAAAAGAGGAGCTGTCCAAATCTTTTTCAATGAAAGATTTAGGTGCTGCAAAGAGGATACTTGGTATGAAAATATCAAGGGACAGGACGAAGAAGACAATAAAGCTATCTCAAGAAGATTACATCAAGAAGGTACTAGAAAGGTTTGCAATGCAAAATGCAAAACCAGTTTCTACACCTTTGGCTGGTCATTTTAAACTAACGAAGGATATGTCTCCAAAGACACAAGAGGAGATAGCCTATATGTCTAAAGTTCCATATGCTGCAGCGGTAGGTTCTCTAATGTATGCTATGGTCTGGACAAGGCCAGACATTGCACATGCAGTGGGAGTTGTGAGTAGTTTCATGGACAACCCAGGTAAAAAGCATTGGCAAGCTGTGAAGTGGATACTTAGGTATCTAAAAGGGACAACAACAAATGCTTTGTATTTTGGAGGAACTGATATTTTTCTAGAAGGGTATGCTGATGCAGATATGGCAGGTGACAAAGATACTCGAAGGAGCACTACTGGCTATGTGTTCACGGTTGGAGGCACAGCAGTAAGTTGGGCTTCAAAGCTGCAGAAAGTGGTTTCACTTTCTACCACGAAAGCAGAGTATGTAGCAATGAAGGAGGCAAGCAAAGAAATTCTGTGGCTTCATAGATTCTTAGAAGAGCTTGGATTCAAACAAGACAATTGTGTCTTGTACAATGATAGCCAAAGCGCTATCCATCTTGCGAAGAACTCAACCTTTCATTCAAGGACAAAGCACATTGAGGTGAGATATCACTTCATATGCACTCTTTTGGAAGAGGGACAACTAAAGCTAGGAAAGGTGCATACAAGTGAAAATCCTGCAGACATGTTTACAAAGGTGGTCAACAAGGAGAAGTTGAGCTTTTGCTCATCTTCAATCGGCATTCAAGGATAAGAAGCCAGAATGGAAAGCAGTCACAGGTTTGGTTTGGAGATCAGTCTCCAAGTGGGACATTGTTAAGTATGGAGCCTGATTTACCCTTGTAATTTTCTGTGGTAAAAGCGCACATTTGTAAGGCCCCCATTATGAGGAGAAGCCATCGTGCGTGAAGGAAAATCACTCACCGGAAACATTATTTAAAACGGACAAGAATCAGGGGCAACTTTAAAGGATCAGGGACAAGAATCAGCGACTTTTTTCCGCCGGACTCTTCTTTTTCGCCGGAATATTATGGCCGGCCGGCGGCCGGAAAGTGGTCGGAAAACAACCGGTCGGTTGGCCGGTGGTCGGAAGTCAATGGCGGGTGGCCGGTGGTCGGAAGTCAATGGCCGGTGGCCGAATTCAAAAGCGGACTTGTCTTCTCAAGGGCGGCCACACATGGGCGGATTGGAGGGTCCGATTTGGACTTATTCGCACAAGGGCGGCTACACATGGCTGTCTCTCATAAGAAAGGGCAGCGCTTTTGGCCTATAAAAGGAGGCCATTTCTACACACATTTCATAGTGTGAAGTTGATGCAACAAGGTGAGTGTGAGGTGGTGAGAGTGAAGCAAGGCGGGAGCTCCATTAAGGGTATAATCCCTTTGTAAATTACTTCTTGTTTTGAAGTACTAAAGCCATTGAGTGGCTGCTTTCCCGTGGACGTAGCCCACATTGGGTGAACCACATATATCGTGTGTACTCTCTCTCTCTCTCTCTCTCTCTACTCTATAATCTCGTGTATGTAAATCTGTCTCTCTCCATTAAGTAATCTACTCAAATATCTATTTAGCTACGTTGTATTTCCTAACAACTGGTATCAGAGTAAGGTTTGCTCGTAGCTAAATTATCTCAAGGAAAGAATTCCTTGAATTGAGTGGGAGTTATGGCGGAGGAAGGGAAGCTCAAGATTGAGAAGTTGAACGGCAAAAACTACCAGCATTGGAAGATGCAGATTGAAGACTATCTCTACCAGAAGGACCTCTATTTGCCACTAGGCGGTCTTGCGAAGAAGCCCGCAACAATGGCAGATGAAGCATGGATTGTCCTTGATCGAAAGGCACTGGGAACAATCCGGTTAAGCTTGGCGTCAACGGTGGCCTTCAATGTTTCGGAGATGAAGACCACGGAGGACTTGATGAAGTCACTTGACGACTTCTATGAGAAACCATCGGCATCCAATAAGGTATTTCTTATGAAGCGCTTGTTCAATCTAAAGATGGCAGAGAATGGTTCAGTTGCAGAACACCTAAATGACTTTAACACAAACATAAGTCAACTTCGATCAGTGAAAATCAATTTCGATGATGAAGTGCAAGCTCTTCTTATACTATCATCTCTACCGGATAGTTGGGACAGCCTTGTGATGGCTGTAAGTAATTCTATCTCTGGCACAAATACTCTTAAGTTTGATGATGTTGTGGGTGTTCTCCTAAGCGAGGAAATGCGAAGGAGAAGCACAGGAATATTATGGCCGGACGGCGGCCGGAAAGTGGTCGAAAAACAACCGGTCGGTTGGCCGGTGGTCGGAAGTCAATGGCCGGTGGCCGGTAGTCAATGGCCGATGGCCGGTGGTCGGAAGTCAATGGCCGGTGGCCGGTGGTCGGAAGTCAATGGCCGGTGGCCGGTGGCCGAATTCAAAAGCGGACTTGTCTTCTCAAGGGCGGCCACACATGGGCGGATTGGAGGGTCCGATTTGGACTTATTCGCACAAGGGCGGCTACACATGGCTGTCTCTCATAAGAGAGGGCAGCCCTTTTGGCCTATAAAAGGAGGCCATTTCTACACACATTTCATAGTGTGAAGTTGATGCAACAAGGTGAGTGTGAGGTGGTGAGAGTGAAGCAAGGCGGGAGCTCCATTAAGGGTATAATCCCTTTGTAAACTACTTCTTGTTTTGAAGTACTAAAGCCATTGAGTGGCTGCTTTCCCGTGGACGTAGCCCACATTGGGTGAACCACGTATATCGTGTGTACTCTCTCTCTCTCTCTCATCCTCTACTCTATAATCTCGTGTATATAAATCTGTCTCTCTCCATTAAGTAATCTACTCAATTATCTATTTAGCTACGTCTTATTTCCTAACACTGAGGGCCTCCTCAAGAGCTTAAATCTTTGGAGCTGATGCGTTGAATGTGTGTGTGAGTGCACCCATGGGTGGTTGCATGTGTGCGCACACGGGGGGGGGAGAGAGAGAGAGAGAGAGCCTGCTCATTGTTTTTGCTCCTCAGGTCCACTGTTTGATAGAGCGCTGCTACTCTCTAGCCACCCACTTATAATTAACAAGGAAAAGTCACAAATTCTTTCTCTCTCTTTACCATTTTCTTCTTGAATAGCAGGTCTTGAGTTCAAATCTCCTAGTCGGATAGATCTTCAAGGTCTATTGAGATAGTTTCTTGCGACATTAAAATTCTCTTCTTCTTCTTCTTCTTCTCTCTCTCTCTCTCTCTCTCTCTCTCTCTCTCTCTCTCTCTCTCTCTCTCTCTCTCTCTCTCTCTCTCTCTCTCTCTCTCGGACACTACAAGTAGTGCGTGGGTGTCAATTGAATGGAGTTAGGGTAAATATCCCAATAAAAGAACGCCCCCCTCTTGAGGACCCGTTCTAGACCCAATTGGATAGATCTTTAAGGTCTCTTGGGATAGTTTCCTATGACATTAAAATTCTCTTCTTCTTCTCTCTCTCTCTCTCTCTCTCTCTCTCTCTCTCTCTCTCTCTCTCTCTCTCTCTCTCTCTCTCTCTCTCTCTCTTTTGGACACTACAAGTAGTGCGTGGGTGTCAATTGAATGGAATTAGGGTAAATATCCCAATAAAGAATGGTCCCCCTCTTGAGGACCCATTCTAGCACCAATCAAATAGATCTTTAAGGTCACTTTGGATAGTTTCCTGCGACGATAAAATTCTCTTGTTCTTCTTGCTCTCTCTCTTGGACATCTACAAGTAGTGCGTGGGTGTCAATTGAATGGAATTAGGGTAAATATCCCAATAAAGTAATGCCACCCTCTTGAGGACTCGTTCTAGCCCCAAGGTATTTGGCTTTTAAGAGCCAATTTAATGACAACAACAAGCCAAATTTTCCTTGGTTAT
Organism: Adiantum capillus-veneris; assembly: GCF_014529385.1. Lineage (NCBI taxonomy): Eukaryota > Viridiplantae > Streptophyta > Polypodiopsida > Polypodiales > Pteridaceae > Adiantum > Adiantum capillus-veneris. The sequence continues at coordinate 57,041,165 of NC_140932.1, forward strand.
CTCAACCTAGATGAAATGTTGGCAGTCAATTCTCATCTTCAAGCCTTGCTGGTTGTAATTTCTCCAGATATCCCCTTGATGGATACAACAATTACCCCTTTTTTTGTGACACTACAAATTGCATTTATGCTCGTGATAGAGCTTACGTGTACCGATCAAGCTACATCTTTTTGATATAGATGCGTGCGCTCATGGCCACATTATTTGAGCCCTTCACCCAAAATGCCTGATTAGAGCTCGCGTTGGAGGTGTAAAAATTTCACTATCTCCAATATAGCTCCATTACCTATGGCTCCTTTACCCTATTCATTTTCAAAATGTCTTCATCATTTTTCTCTCCACTGGGAATCGAACTTGGGTCTCTAGGCACTGGTACAAACACTCAAACCAAATTCCAATATTTTAAAATCCCCATTATATTTTGATTGTGCACTTCTCAAGGTATGGGCAAGTCATGTCACATTGAAAGAATTTGGGGCACCTTAGTGGGGCTATTCTATTATGTGAATATAAGTATAGGATATGGATGTGCAAAGGTCATAACTTTGAGTGGTGTTGTTCAAGTACATAGCATGGGAATAGCATTTATGAGTTGTGGCGTTATATGGGGGAAAAAAAAGGGAGATCAATGAGATGAGTTAAAGGGAGATGTGAGGTGTCAAAACCTGGTACATCTATCTATATCTATATTTATATATCTATTAAAGACTATTAAAGAGAGAAGGGTGGCCCTCCATGTGGCTGCAAATGCCTGCATCCATAGGCCCTTCCTCTCCTCCCTTACTATGTGGAGCAAAAAATTTGATGAAGCTGTAGTGTACGTGGAGCAACAAATTTGACGAGGTGCAGCATGACCCGGCTCCTCTGGATGCATTGAGTCGTGAAACACTCTCTTGAGGTGTGGGCTTGGGCTACCACCAAGCTTATACCTTGACGCACGGGTTGCCATCAGCACCATGCCCAGCTACCTTGAGGTGCGTGTTGCTATCCATGCCATGGACCATATTTAGCCCTCCTCCTGCCTCTGCTCCTTTTGTCATAGGCCCTCTTAGCCTTCACACCATCAGTAACTACAACCGGTCCGTACCTGTGCAAGGAGCTACTAACTGCTGGCCCACCTCCCTCTTAGGAACTTCTCACTAGATTCCCCCTCTCTTTTCCTTCTCGACCTCCCTTTCTCAGTGCCCACATTTGATCATCCTAGACCTTCCAACTTCCACGTTGCCCAACATGGCCGCCTGCTGCTTGAGTTGAGCTGGGCATCCAAATCTCAAAGACACAACCAGGGATGCACCCCCTCCCTCGCAGACACACACAAACACACACACACAAATAGCTTGAGTTCTTTCTTCTGACTCTTCTATCTCAAGGGACAAAAAGAAGCAGGGCTAATAAGTATTTTTGGAGCACCTCATCTACATCTCTATTAAACCGTCCATTACGTGATCACACAAACAGCTATCGCAGTAATAGCAGGTGTTTGGGCGCTCTGTTAAAGGCAAGATACGAGTCACCAAGACTAACCCACTCTCGTGTGCGTGGAGTATAGTTAAAATAACCTCTTAACTGATGACCATAACTTCGATACAAAAAGATCTTTTGAGATGGAAGGAATTGGGCTAGCAGGTATAACCGCTCTGAAAAACCTGGCTCCATTGAATGTTCTATGTAATAATACTGTGGCCCTTGGCCCAGAGCCTCTGTAACCATCGCCAATCTGATATTATTCCTAAAACGCTCGCGACCCCAAAGGGTTACACGAGTCACTCGATTTTTGTATGACCACCATTTAGTCTGGGAAATAGAGGTTCCTAATTGTGGGAATAGATATAGTTCATAACGGAGTAAAGTTGCTCTCCGTGTAGAGTCACCTGATTGATAAAGGTGTGCTTTTGCTATGGAAAAAACCAGTTCTCGATTGTAGGCCATTCTTTAACACTCCTGATATGCAAACATGCGGATATGTATATTACTTTTGTACAGTTACTCCTTACTGTTACCTTGGATTGGTTTATATATTAGTGTCTTCTGGCTTTTATAGACTCACTTTTTGACTTTGAATCGGAATTGGAAGTATGAATTAATCACAAAAAAGTGTTGTTAATATGCAGTATATCGTACACTACTGAGTTCCTTGCTGGTATACTGTACCCTAGTTGTTGGATGCATGACATAAGCCGAGTATAAGGGTTTGTGGATTTTGTATTGGGATGTGTGGGATAAACCTGAGCCAGGTTCAAAAAGCTCGATAGTCGATTCGAACCAGGTATCGACTGCATTGGTGTTTCTAGTTGGTATACATTATGTGACTAGATATATATTTGACTTGACCTTGCTTTAAGGTAAATAAACATCTCTATATACTGTACCCTAGTTGTTGTGTGCATGACATATGCCGAGTATTAGGGTTTGTGGATTTTGTATTGGGATGTGTGGTTAAACCTGCGCCAGGTTCAAAAAGCTCGATAGTCGATTCGAACCGAGTATCGACGGCATTGGTGTGTCGAGTTGGTATGCATTATGAGACTAGATATTTTATGACTTGACCTTGCTTTAAGGTAAATAGCATCTCTCTCTCTATATACACTCTGTAGCGTATTTTTTACTGCCTCTCTGTTGTGTCGGGCTGCCTGCAACACGCTTTTGCCTGCGCTAGGGTTGAGGTGGCAGGTGAGTGTAGTTGCAAATACTGAGGTGAGTTAATCAAGGCCATACCGGATCTTCAACTGGGATTATCCTTGAGTATCTGGCCCGTATGGGTGTCGTATAATTCTGTAGCTGGTCCGTGTCAGTGGTGGATCTGCTCCCGATTTGCTTGAGCAAAGTATAAATGCCCCCTAAAATTGTGATTACTCTTACTCACTTGGCATTGTGCTGTATTCACTTGTGTGCATTCTATACTGTGTGGGTTAGTAGATATTTTTTACTGTGTGCTCAATCATGCCGAAAAAGAACGCGAAGGAGACTGTGGACGCCTCGCCGTCTCCCAATCTACAGGTTATATAAAAAATTCTTTGTCTTGCATTTGGAATCTCTGTGTAGCTTCGCTGTGACCGGTTTTTGGATTTTTTTTTTAAAAACCAGGTATTTTGTTTCTGGATATGAAACCTAAAGCTATTATGTCATGTATTATTCTGAAGCTTTGATGATAAAAAGATTTGAATGGGTTTTAAAAAAAAACCAGTAATATAGAGTTAGGAAAAATGGAAATTTGTTCCGGATACTTTACTTACAAGTCTTTGGGAGTTATTGTAAGTGTGAGTACATTTCTGCTCTGTGACAATTTGGAATTTATATACTTCTGTGACTAATGATGGTCGTTGTCGTAAAATAAACAAAAAATTGAGTTGTAACCTGGTTCTGGAAACTGAGTGAATGGCTCAGTTAAACTAAGTACTGCCTGGATTCTTGTGAATGATGGTAGTAGTATGCTTGGTTGCCGTATACAGTGCTGTAAAACTGGTTCTCTGATGAAAAATCTGTTAAAAAAAAAAAGGGGGAGACTGCCAGGTAAGAGGTTGTTTTGCTACTGAGGAAAGAGTACTGTATGGTACTTATTAAAAAGGAATTGTATATTGGGGTGATGATGTTATAATTCGGTTAATAAACTGCTCAATAGATGAAATGAACTCTTGTAAATTAAAAAAAACCAAAAATTCAGAAAAAAAAGACTTGTAATGATCATATAATGTTGATTAGATATTTTGGTTTATGGCTTCACTAATTTACTGCTGTCCATTGGGTAAAATGATAGTCACTTGAATAATTTACTCTCTAGTTTGGGTTCCTATTCCATTAGATCAGCGGTACACTTGTTTGAGGGCACTTAATACAGGTTTCGGAAAAGGTGTCTTGACTTCTGTTATTGAGTTGGTAGTATGTAGTATCTCATAACCATGTGAAGGAGTAAAGGTTTGGTTTTGGAAATTGACTTAACCATTTTTTACCATACTACATCTCCTACTTGTAAGATAGAACTTGTTTTTTGAGCTGATACTTATCTCACTGAATCGGCTAAAAAGCTATTTTATATTTTCTTCGTACTAGCTTCTGTTATGTTGCTCTTTTTCTTATTCGTGATAATGCTAAGAGTTGCTACACATCCGGTATTGAATATGAGTGGCAATACATACTCGGATTGTATATGGAGCTAAAGTATGGCAGCACATACCGGATTGATTAAGCTGGTTCCAAGATACTTGTTTTTTTTCACATACGATGATGTTTTTTGATAATGTTCGGTGACTTACCATTACTTCAACAGGGAGATTGAGTTCTATAGGGCTTGGTTGGGTTTGAACCTCGGCTATTCTATAAAATTTGTTGGTCTTCATTTGCCGGCTTCCTAAAAACACTCAAAGTATATAGGAGCTGACCCTAACCTAGCATCTTGCAGTATATACAATAGTGCTTCTAGAAGTTGGTTATAAAGTCCTCGGTATTATAAGGAAAGTCATATAAACTCCCTTTATACTGATCTTTTCTGGTTTTTCTTATGTCGTATCTGTCTCGGACCAGGTCTGAGTCTGATCGAAGGACTGACTCACGTAGGGCTTTGTGTTTTTTAATAAAAACAACAGTTTATTTCTGGCTAGGGATACAGTATAATAGACATGACATGATAAGCATTGATATTTCTTGAGAAATATAGTCTTTTTATATATAAAAAAAATATATAAATCTTAACAGGGGGAGTGTACTCAGATTTATAAATTTGTAAAAATTTTAAATGATCCTTTTTGAAGATATCTCAGGGTGATTTTAAAATCGGTTCTTAAAGTAGGATCTGTTCTAAATGTTTTCAAACCACAAGGATGAGGTTATCCTTAATTGAGCTGGGTTTTGGCTTGAGATTAACTTTACCTACCGAGAATGAGTGAAATTCTCTCCTATCAGATCAAAAAAGAAGTTTTTCGTTTCTCCAAAAAACTTTAGTGTAGCAAAAGATGTTTCGAAAAAAAGAGATATATATATATATATATATATATTAAATTGAGGAATAAACAGATACATAGCTGCTTTATGGGTATTCAATTTCCTTTATCAGATTGGCAAAAATGCCAAAGAAAGGTTTATTTCAAAAATGAACAATATACTTTTTAAGAACTATATGTTTTTTTAAGGTGACATGGATAACAACTGGGATGCCCTGCATCACCTGCGTACAGTCACGTGCTAAGAATTTTTTTCTTGTGGCTATGGGTGCAGGTGAGGGCTACCTTCCTTGATTAAATTGTCTAGTTCTTAACAAATGGAGGATATTTTAGTGTGACGCAAATTATCCCAGACTTTGGGTTTATGGATTCTTGAACTATATCTTGTTTTCTTCATTACCTTGTACAAAATTTATTTTCAACTGCAAATAAATTATTGTGCAATGCCACTGTACTTTTCTAGAATTTTTGGTATGTGAACAGCTAGTGTTCGTTTGCGTATATTTATATAGATTGAAAAGTGCTACACACACAATAAACGCAAAAGGGAGATTGACTTGTTTGTTGGTCTCTCTCAGACTATGATTCTAGAATCTTTCGCTTATGATAGTATAATGATTATACTCTTATAGGCTGGGGTGCTATCACACAGTCTCTGTGTTTTTTTAAACCTGACTAGTGATAAGGTTGCTAGCACTACCATACCACTTTTTATTTATTTATTTTTCACTCTTGTTAGATATTATCATTTACTTTATTTATTACTTCTATTTACCAGGTCGTGGGAAAGCTCACTGTAAGAATGAAAGTCTGCTCTGACCTTGAAAAAAGAGCTATGATTTCAGAAAAACTTCGTCTAGCTAAAGATATAGAAAAAATATTCCCTTGTGTCTCTTATAGGGCTCGGCCCTATCTACATAGGGTTGTAAAATTCAAAAAGATGTAACTGGTTGCTTTTTCCGGTCTAGACTCCTCATCCTAGAAGTTGGAATTCTAACTTATGATATTTTTGTAGATTGTTCCCCTTTCACAAGGACTTGCTCTTCCTGTGGAACCTCTCTCCCTTGCCTCTCTTCTTGTACTAAAATGTATACAAGATAGAGAAGCTTCTGCCCTAATTTATGATGCTTCGAAGGAGTCTAGTCTTTCTCTTGTCCAACTGATTTCATTTGACCTATGGGTTAAAGTTCTAGCTCTCCTTGTAAAAAAAAAAATCTGATGGTATCAACCTTTTGATTGAATTTTCTTCGAATCTAGCTGGACTTTCCAAAGCACATATTCAAGACTTAGCATCTTTTTCTTTCGAAGGTTCTGAACTGTCTAATCTTCTTAGAAAGTTTTGTGGCCTTAGTCCGATCTTTGTGACAGCTCCCTCTACTCCTATTATCCCTCCTCCGAATAGCCTCTTTTGTAGAGATGCAGCCGCCCTAGAAGCTGTTAAGGAATTTCAGAAAGACCCTTGTTCACTCAGTGAAGCTTCACTTTTGGACATGATACCAAAAGTTTCTAGGGCCTTTCCTTTTTTACTGTCACGGCAAGTTGAGGTAGAATCCTTGGGAGTTGAGCACAAGCTGTGGATGTTTCCAAATAAAGGATTTCTTGCACCCATTTCCATGGAAACCTGGGTCTTCCTTGCCAACTTGGCCCCTGCTACTATTGAGGAATGCAAACTTAAAGTATTGAAAGGAATCCAGCTCTTGGACAAAGGGGATCTTATTAAAGCCCCTTTCAATATGTGTTTCCTTGATGAAAAAAAATTATAGTTCGAATACTGGGTTGTATGCAAGAACTAAAGGAGTTATGACCTTTAGTAAATGCAATGCAGATTACTACACCGAAACAGTATGGAATGTGTTCAGGCCGTACCTTAAGTGTGCTTGCAGATTCTTGGACCCAAAAGCTTCCTGCGAGTCAAGCATAATTTGGTTTGACCATGCTATTTGGTATGCCCTCAACAATCTGCCTAGTATCTTTCCTGATAAAGCAGAAGAATTTCACCTTTCCCTCTTTTGCTCGTGGCTCGGTGGACAAGCGAAGGATCTGGTCTTAGCCCAAATTGCCTTTATTCAATATAGATCAATTATGCGTGACACTCTTGAAGAGCTTGGATCTGATGGATGTAGGACTCTACTTACCACGTACAACGGCTTTTAAGGTATCAAAAGTATAGTTGGCCAAATCAAACCAAATATTGAAGAGGATGAATCTCAAGTTTCCAAATGTCCTAATACTCTTGTCTCTTCGGCGGCATCTTACACGTCTTTCTTAACTCCCTCCTCGAGTGATTCAGTGTTTGGGAGAGGGAGAGGTAGAAGTTATGTGAGAGGTAGGGGAAGAAACCTACCAGTCAGAAACCTTTTGGACATGTAAATTGCAGGATCGAAGGATGGCTTGCGGAAGACGCCAGCTTCCTCCAAATGATGAAGTGTGTAATAGGATTTTCTCACATTGCTTGTTTATAAGAAAAAATTTGGATTTCTTTACTCCCCAAGCTGTCTTTTTAGAATGTTTTGGACATATTTTTGGGTCGAATTTATTACTAAAGGATATGATGTTTGGTTGGAAATACTCGCCACCCATTAAGAATCTATTTTATTCCAATGATTTTCTCCATAATAATGAGGTACCTATTTGCTCTTGTCATCTATTTCAAAAATTCTGTAAACACTTCATTGATTTTGGTTTACACGTTTGTACATATAACCTAGAAATCATCTCGGATCCTCATGTAAGGAGTCTCTTGAGTAACGGCTTGAATCATATTCCCCCTTTTCCACTAAATCCTCAATGTGCCTTATCAACATTACTTGAATGCCTGGCTGACTTGGCCTTAAAACTCCAATTGGAGGCGGAAGTTCACTTCCAAGTTACATTAACTCTCAAAAGTATCTTTTGGAAAAAGATTAGTCTTTTACCACATACGGGGCTTAGCACTGATACTACTTGGCTTACGCATAAAATGAAGACCTCTATCTATGAGATTAAAAAGAAATGGCTCATTATTGGCCTAGATAAATCATCTAACACTGCTTCCTTTATATGTAAAAAATTGGCATTTGAGGCTGCCAGTTCTAAACTTAATAGTAATGAATTTCTTAAACTTGATTACTCTCCTCTTTGCGTAGCTACAACTTTAAACAATGAATTATCAGGACTCGGTTATTATCCTGCATCTCAAAAAATTCCTGTACTCTTCCCAACATACAAGATGCATAAACATAAATTCAGATGGATTTCTGACGCTTCAAATAGCTTGTTCTCGTGTGTTACGAAAGATATCACCCACTGCTTAAACTTTGTCCTACTAGAAATAAAAAATATCTGTGCCATCAAACACAGAGATATAAAGAGATTCAGAAATGTAGACTATTGCCCTTTTTGGGTCATAAAAAATGCACCTGAGTTATTTATCAGCCTCCCAGATAGCATTTACTCTATCTTCACTGCTGACATAACTCAATGCTATGAAAATATCCCTTTAGATGGGCCATTTGGGCTTTTTTATACCTTATCATTTCTTATAAAGATTGCCTTTACCCACAGAAAGGAACTTGGGTATACGTGCATCTCACAAAAAGGGAATAAAGGATGGGTAAAAAAATCGAATAAATGTGCACCTTTCATCTTTAAAGAGGAAGATCTATATAAGTATATCCTTTGGCAACTGAATAACAACTGTATCCAATTAGGTAATACCTGCTACAAACAAACTCTAGGGATACCAATGGGGTTTGCATGCTCTCCGATTATGTGTAATCTTTATCTTTGTTACTTCGAATACAATTGGCTCCTTAAAAATATTAACTATACCAACAAGTAATTCATTACTCTCACACTTTGCACATTCTATGGATGACCTTTGTAGCATCAACAACCCCATATTTGAACCTACACTTAAAGAGATTTATCCACCTTACATATGTATCGAACCTACATTATCTGAGAAAGTACTATGGCAGGATAAATGGATCGTTCCTAGAACACACTTTCTGAATATTGAGTTTGCATTAATTTCCCCTTTTGTGGGAAACTTTTATACTCTTTTTTTTTTGGAAAAGAGATAAACTTATGCTTATGTCTTCTGAATTTACGAAGAAAAAAAGCAATAGACCGTACAAAAATTCTCTACACACTTGTCTAGGAATGCTTTTTCTTATAATGTATGCCTCTTCCGACTGTTTTAGATCATATGAAGAGATAGATACTTTGATTACCAAGTTCATCAAGAACGGGTTTACAAAAAAAGACCTGGTTGCATGCATCTGCAACTCCTTAGAAAGACACAACTGGACCTACCTTAAATTTGATTTACAAAATCTAATTAGTCTACTTAAATCAGACTGATGCTAAACCTCAGCATAACCTGCGCTTGATAAATACTTCTCGAGGTTGTAGGCCCCTATTCTATGGGGTCTACTACCTCATAGGATTTGGTGCCTGGGAATGGGTGCCCCGCACACACACACACACACACACACACACACACACACACACACACACACACACACACACACACACACACACACACACACACACACACACACACACACACACACACACACACACACACACACACACACACACAAATAGCTTGAGTTCTTTCTTCTGACTCTTCTATCACAAGGGACAAAAAGAAGCAGGGCTGATAAGTATTTTTGGAGCACCTCATCTACATCTCTATTAAACCGTCCATTACGTGATCACACAAACAACTATCACAATAATAGCAGGTGTTTGGGAGCTCTGTTAAAGGCAAGATACGAGTTCCCAAGACTAACCCATACTCTCGTGTGCGTGGAGTACAATTAAAATAACCTCTTAACTGATGACCATAACTTCGATACAAAAAGATCTTTTGAGATGGAAGGAATTGGGCTAGCAGGTATAACCGCTCTGAAAAACCTGGCTCCATTGAATGTTCTATGTAATAATACTGTGGCCCTTGGCCCAGAGCCTCTGTAACCATCGCCAATCTGATATTATTCCTAAAACGCTCGCGACCCCAAAGGGTTACACGAGTCACTCGATTTTTGTATGACCACCATTTAGTCTGGGAAATAGAGGTTCCTAATTGTGGGAATAGATATAGTTCATAACGGAGTAAAGTTGCTCTCCGTGTAGAGTCACCTGATTGATAAAGGTGTGCTTTTGCTATGGAAAAAACCAGTTCTCGATTGTAGGCCATTTTTTAACACTCCTGATATGCAAACATGCGGATATGTATATTACTTTTGTACAGTTACTCCTTACTGTTACCTTGGATTGGTTTATATATTAGTGTCTTCTGGCTCTTATAGACTCACTTTTTGACTTTGAATCGGAATTGGAAGTATGAATTAATCACAAAAAAGTGTTGTTAATATGCAGTATATCGTACACTGTTGAGTTCCTTGCTGGTATACTGTACCCCAGTTGTTGGATGCATGACTTAAGCCGAGTATAAGGGTTTGTGGATTTTGTATTGGGATGTGTGGGATAAACCTGCGCCAGGTTCAAAAAGCTCGATAGTCGATTCGAACCAGGTATCGACTGCATTGGTGTTTCTAGTTGGTATACATTATGTGACTAGATATATATTTGACTTGACCTTGCTTCAAGGTAAATAAACATCTCTATATACTGTACCCTAGTTGTTGTGTGCATGACATATGCCGAGTATTAGGGTTTGTGGATTTTGTATTGGGATGTGTGGTTAAACCTGAGCCGGGTTCAAAAAGCTCGATAGTCGATTCGAACCGAGTATCGACGGCATTGGTGTGTCTAGTTGGTATACATTATGAGACTAGATATTTTATGACTTGAACTTGCTTTAAGGTAAATAGCATCTCTCTCTCTATATATACACTCTGTAGCGTATTTTTTACTGCCTCCCTATTGTGTCGGGCTGCCTGCAACACGCTTTTGCCTACGCTAGGGTTGAGGTGGCAGGTGAGTGTAGTTGCAAATACTGAGGTGAGTTAATCAAGGTCAGACCGGATCTTCAACTGGAATTATCCCTGAGTATCTGTCCCGTATGGGTGTCATCTAATTCTGTAGCTGGTCCGTGTCAGTGGCGGATCTGCTCCCGATTTGCTTGAGCAAAGTATAAATGCCCCCTAAAATTGTGAGTACTCTTACTCACTTGGCATTGTGCTGTATTCACTTGTGTGCATTCTATACTGTGTGGGTTAGTAGATATTTTTTACTGTGTGCTCAATCATGTCGAAAAAGAACGGGAAGGAGACTGTGGATGCCTCGTCGTCTCCCAATCTACAGGTTATCTAAAAAATTCTTTGTGTTGCATTTGGAATCTCTGTGTAGCTTCACTGTGACCGATTTTTGGATTAAAAAAAAAAAAAACCAGGTATTTTGTTTCCGGATATTAAACTTAAAGCTATTATGTCATGTATTATTTTGAAGCTTTGCTGATAAAAAGATTTGAATGGGTTTTAAAAAAAAACCAGTAATATAGAGTTAGGAAAAATGGAAATTTGTTCCGGATACTTTACTTACAGGTCTTTGGGAGTTATTGTAAGTGCGAGTACATTTCTGCTCTGTGATAGTTTGGAATTTATATACTTCTGTGACTAATGATGGTCGTTGTCGTAAAATAAACAAAAAATTGAGTTGTAACCTGGTTCTGGAAACTGAGTGAATGGCTCAGTTAAACTAAGTACTGCCTGGATTCTTGTGAATGATGGTAGTAGAATGCCTGGTTGCCGTATACAGTGCTATAAAAGTGGTTCTTTGATGAAAAATCTGTTTTTTTAAAAAAAGGGGGAGACTGCCAGGTAAGAGGCTGTTTTGCTACTGAGGAAAGAGTACTGTATGGTACTTATTAGAAAGGAATTGTATATTGGGGTGATGATGTTATAATTCGGTTAAAAAACTGCTCAATAGATGAAATGAACTCTTGTAAATTAAAAAAAACAGAAATTCAGAAAAAAAATGACTTGTAATGATGATATAATGTTGATTAGATATTTTGGTTTATGGCTTCACTAATTTACTGCTGTCCATTGGGTAAAATGACAGTCACTTGAATAATTTACTCTCTAGTTTGGGTTCCTATTCCATTAGATCAGCGGTACACTTGTTTGAGGGCACTTAATACAGGTTTCGGAAAAGGTGTCCTAACTTCTGTTATTCAGTTGGTAGTATGTAGTATCTCATAACCATGTGAAGGAGTAAAGGTTTGGTTTTGGAAATTGACTTAACCATTTTTTACCATACTGGATCTCCTACTTGTAAGATAGAACTTGTTTTTTGAGCTGATACTTATCTCACTGAGTCGGCTAAAAAGCTATTTTATATTTACTTCGTACTAGCTTCTGTTATGTTGCTCTTTTTCTTATTCGTGATAATGCTAAGAGTTACTATACATCCGGTATTGAATATGAGTGGTAATACATACTCGGATTGTATATGGAGCTAAAGTATGGCAGCACATACCGGATTGATTAAGCTGGTTCCAAGATACTTGTTTTTTTTCACATACGATGATGTTTTTTGATAATGTTCGGTGACTTACCATTACTTCAACAGGGAGATTGAGTTCTATAGGGCTTGGCTGGGTTTGAACCTCGGCTATTCTATAAAATTTGTTGGTCTTCATTTGCTGGCTTCCTAAAAACACTCAAAGTATATAGGAGCTGACCCTAACCTAGCATCTTGCAGTATATACAATAGTGCTTCTAGAAGTTGGTTATAAAGGCCTCGGCATTATAAGGAAAGTCATATAAACTCCCTTTATACTGATCTTTTCTGGTTTTTCTTATGTCGTATCTGTCTCGGACTAGGTATGAGTCTGATCGAAGGACTGACTCACCTAGGGCTTTATGTTTTTTAATAAAAACAACAGTTTATTTCTGGCTAGGGATACAGTATAACAGACATGACATGATAAGCATTGATATTTCTTGAGAAATATAGTCTTTTTATATATAAAAAAATATATAAATCTTAACAGGGGGAATGTACTCAGATTTATAAATTTGTAAAAATTTTAAATGATCCTTTTTGAAGATATCTCAGGGTGATTTTAAAATCGGTTCTTAAAGTAGGATCTGTTCTAAATGTTTTCAAACCACAAGGATGAGGTTGTCCTTAATTGAGCTGGGTTTTGGCTTGAGATTAACTTTACCTATTGACAATGAGTGAAATTCTCTCCTATCAGATCAAAAAAGAAGTTTTTCGTTTCTCCAAAAAACTTTAGTGTAGCAAAAGATGTTTAAAAAAAAAGAGATATATATATATATTAAATTGAGGAATAAACAGATACATACCTGTTTTATGGGTATTCAATTTCCTTTATCAGATTGGCAAAAATGCCAAAGAAAGGTTTATTTCAAAAATGAACAATATACTTTTTAAGAACTATATGTTTTTTTAAGGTGACATGGATAACAACTGGGATGGCCTGCCTCACCTGCGTACAGTCACGTGCTAACAAATTGTTGTCTTGTGGCTATGGGTGCAGGTGAGGGCTACCTTCCTTGATTAAATTGTCCAGTTCTTAAGAAGTGGAGGATATCTTAGTGTGACGCAAATTATCCCAGACTTTGGGTTTATGGATTCTTGAACTATATCTTGTTATCTTCATTACCTTGTACAAAATTTATTTTCAACTGCAAATAAATTATTGTGCAATGCCACTGTACTTTTCTAGAATTTTTGGTTTGTGAACAGCTAGTGTTCGTTTGCATATATTTATATAGATTTAAAACTGCTACACACACACACACACACACACACACACACACACACACACACACACACACACACACACACACACACACACACACACACACACACACACACACACACACACACACACACACACACACACAATATATATGGAACACATGATGCGTGCTAACAACACTCCGTGATATTATGGACACACAACCACACAACAAACACATGCTTACATAGTAGCATTGGAAAAAAGACGCAATTTTTTTAACAAGCTTTTACGAAACATGACACAGGCAACAACATCATTGGCAAAAGAGTGATAGAAGGATGGATGCATCCAAAGCGGGACGTGATGATGGATTTCAAATCCAACGAACCCCCTTCGTTTTGATCTTTTATTTGTATTTTCTGGCATGGATAAGCCCTTTATTTTGTAACTTGTTTGGAATTGTCCAGAAGCATGTATACCTTGAATTAATCAGGTTTTCACTGGCATTGAGTATAGAAAGTCCTACAAAACCCAAGAAATTGGTTTTTATTCACAAAATTAATGGGTACACGAACCCAAGGTATTAACCTACGCAGTTACAATATACTGTTTTAAGGGTTCACTTTATGGTAATTGGCTTACGTACAAAAATGGTTTTACTTTTTCCTATATCAAGTAATAAACTTGCCAATATCTACAAAGAAGATAAGGTTTTAATATTAAAAAGGCCTAAAATAAGGTGGCACTCTGCATACCCTCTACAAAAAGCAAATTGCATTGCTGGAGGCGCCGAATGCCAGCACTGGCATGTTAGTCTGCAGAAGGCTTTAAGGCACCCAAAGGCTAGGCCTTTAAGGCATCGCAAGACTAAAAGCCGCTTATAAAACGTAGGCAGTGCAAGGCTCGCCATCACACACATCGTTGAGGATACTCTGCAGTGCACACACAAAGAGCATACAAATTCTGAAGCACACACTTGACACACACACCCACACAGTGGCGCAATTGCCATAGGCAATTGGTCTGTAACTCACGACACACACACGCACATAGTGGCGCAAGAAGGTGAGCACAACTGCCGTACGAAATTGATAGGCATCAAGCCACAAGAGGCTTCCTCATCACACACACAAAGGCGCAATTCTCAGGTTGACAGAATGTAGGAAAACACATAACAAAAGAAGGTAAAAACGTTTTTTTTGTTGTGTTTTTTTTGCAAGTCAATTATTAAAGTACCTATTATGGTTACACACACGCAACAAGTTCTCGTAGCATAATCTCAATACACTGTCTCGAAACACCACACACTGGCAGAAGCACATGAAGGGTGTGCTCAGATGTATGTGCACACATAAAAAGAAAAAAATGGGACACTAGCTATCATCTCATATACGTAGCTATTTTACTTTATGCTGTAAAAGTAAGACGTATCTGCGTTCACGAAGTCCATAAAGTAACGGATACACGTGTAAAATATTCGATTTACACTTACATATATATGCATAGATTCACAGTAGAGAATCTCACATAAAGTTGGGTTACAAAAAGAGGAAGCTCCATATGCATATAGGTGGTGTACGCAATAGGTTATGAATAACCGACACAAGAATAATATATTGACACAAAAAAGGTTGGGTATTGGCATACTTATACATACGGTAAGCTAGGTGCGACATTCATGTACAAAAGCATAAGCACATAAAATCATTTGAAAAGCGTCATATTGGCATATAAACAGGTTGTCTAGTATGCATAATTTAAAAGCTGTATCATAGGACTAATATCTCTGCACAAAATTAGGTGACATTTGAAGGTAACAACAACCAAGTGGTGCATTTCCTTGAGCACTAAGTGGGAAAGAGGAGCAATACAGATGTCTATTGCAGGCAATAACCAAGTGAATTGGTACAGAAAGCCTCGAGTACAATTGTTTTTAAACAATGATGTTAAAAAGAAAAGTTTTCTCCTTATCTGCTTTTCTTTATGATTTCTATATAGCATAAAAACGTATCGAGATTTGAAAGAGGGTATATGACAACCTCCTGTGAGGACAGATATTATTATGTAAGACTGATTTTTTTGAAAAAAGAAAGGTTTTACAAACAAAATGCTGCCAAAATTTTCACAAATTAGATATACTTATAAATTGGAATGCTGACTTATATACTATAGAGATAAGGTTGCCCTTAAGGCAACATCTAGTATAGTATCTAAGAATGCTAAACTCATATGTGTAACCATAGGTAACAAACATGGGTACAGGCAGACAACTAGGATGAGCATCACTTGAGATGTATTTAAGCTACAACAGATTCGGAACATGCTCATGGCAACACAGAAAGGGAAAAAGAGAACCAAGCCAATAGCAATTAGAGACCCCATCTCCAAGCCATGTAAACCCATAAAAACTTTCACAGACCGTAATTGACCCTACTTGCATAGACGAACAAAAGAAAACATAAAATATGATTAGGAGTAAGGTTGGGGTCCAGGGTGTGACAACAATAACAAGCAGTGGGGATTGCTTGATATACCTGTCACCCATTTAGTGCAAATTAATTCTGATTAATTGTACTTGTGGTTGGTTGGCAGGTAAAGATCCCTGCTTTCATCTAATAGGAGTTTCGGCTTAAAGCTCCTACTTTTTCATGTATCGAAGTATCTTGTAATGAGTTTTACATCAAAAAGTTCTACTTTGCTTTGTTCTTTACACAATATGGTAATTGCAAACAATATTTAAGTTCTCTCAGTATATGATTCTAAATGATGGGATTTTACAATCTCACACACACACACACACACACACACACACACATAGGCCTTGCTACCAAGCACTTGTGCATGGCTCAGACATGATGGTGCTCTCCTCATGTACTGCCTTAATGAGATGAGCGACAATGAGAGCATGCATATCCGCAAGCTTGCTAAAAGCTCACATGGAGTTAGGGACAACACTGAGCCATTGGACTTTGGATGCAAGTTCCCACTCCATGCTTGCTTGACACCGAGCCACTGTTGGCATTGATCATATGTTGGTGCCCCACTACGTCCCAAGCTTCTTGCTCTTCACTGCGCATGGTAAGCAGCCCCGCAAACGTCACCACCACCCTTTATTGCCCAAATCTCTCTCTCTCTCTCTCTCTCTCTCTCTCTCTCTCTCTCTCTCTCTCTCTCTCTCTCTCTCTCTCTCTCTCTCAACTGCCTATCGAGACTTGCCTCCACGTTCAGATATCTTTTGGCCTGTGTGTGTGTGTGTGTGTGTGGTTTGCAAGGCGATGTCCATTGTCATCATCACCGAAAGAAGTACGATCACCGTCATCAGTAATGTGAGGTCTTAGGCAGGTGGAAATTAGGGTGAGTGGAGTCGAGGACTAGAAGAGAAAAAAGGTAAGGGGCCAAGGGCTATTGGTGATGTTGGTGATGTGGTGCATCGATGCAAGAGCTCCCAACAATGTGGGGACAGAGAGGGGTGTTTCAATTTAGATTGCTTTGATTGCGTGTGACAAAGGGCCAACATAAGGTGTTTGTGGATGTGGCTCATGCCTCAGTCTGTGTGTGGGTTTATGCTTGTGTGTGTATTTTTGACCATATGGCCCTAGGTAGTGATGTTAATGAGTGTATAAATGGGCAAAAGTTGGAATTTTGCATGGTGGCCAAGTGGCAATCCCTCATATGTGCATGGGTTGTACGTGTGTGCATGGGAAAGTAGAGTTTTTTTGGGTGGAGGCAGAGGAAGGCTCCCTTACTTTCCATCTGCCTCCTCAACTCCAACGCTAGGCATTTTGAACGCACTCTGTTTCAACAAAATCTCCCATCATCATAAACTCTAGCCTTGCAACAATGTACCCCTTCAATGTGATGTCCATATCTATGGATGGGCAATGGGCGTGAATTTGGATGTATGAAATTTGGTGGGGACTTTGTGTGCATGCATGGGTGGATGTGGGGGGCCATACAAAATTATCTTTACTTACTCTAAGAAGGCCTCTCACACCCACCTCTTTGTAGGGGTTACGCCCTCACAACCTATATCCCTTATGCCTCTTTGTATGGCTTTTCTTTGCCGCCTACTCAATCTGCATTTCCTCCACCCTTCAACAAGCCTCCTGTCGTTGACACCCTAGGAGGTCAGCCTCTTTCATCAACTATCACGTTTCTACATGACGAGGTGGTGCTTATGTGTTGCCTCGCCGTCACTGAGGTTTTGTGTTTAAAAACTATGCTTATTTTTATAAATAGAGCCAATCTCTCTCTCTCTCTCTCTCTCTCTCTCTCTCTCTCTCTCTCTCTCTCTCATATCAATGCTAAAAAAAACTTATAGGTTAACTGTAAATTTATACACGCTTATTATAACATTACCTCAAATATTTTAAGAAATCCATACTTATATTAAACAAGAAGGACCCTTCTCCACATGGCTACTTTTGCATGAGATCAGTCGAAAGAAGTCCTCACAAGCCAACCCCCGGATTCCAGTGTCCAAACCATGTCAATAGGCCATGCCTTGACTTTACTACATGTCTTCTCCACACCTCATGAGGTTTGATCCCTACAATTGCTGCCTCTGATATTTCTCTTGCTCAACTCATGATGATAATCACTGTTGTTTTTGGCTGCCCAATGCCAACAGTTAGCCACGAGTTTGTCCTTGCTAAAAATTTCTAATAACATCATTGTAAGGATCATGCCACAAGAGTAAAAATAGAGATTAGAACTATGATGTGATTTTGCCGAGGGACCATCAAAGGATCAATATAGATGTGACTTTGAGTAAAACCTTATTGTTGCTGTCGTAGGTAGCATCGCCGCCGGAGGCAGCGGTAGTCTCATTTTTATTATTGACTTTAAAAGGATAATCTTCACTATATATGAAGCAGCTTAAAATTTTCAAGGAAGGAGAGACCATCCATTTGTCACGTTCTGCTTCATTTCAAAGAAAACCTTGCAAAACAAAGTGAAGGGTTATATTTAAAATGCAAAAGTAAAGGGTACCATTGTAAGAAGTGACATGCTTTCTGGAATGTAAAGTCAATAGACTTTCTACTTTATATAGAATAAATGTTTTAGTTTAAATGTACATAACAAAAAAGGGACAAGTCAGTGAAGATTTTATTATTTAATAAGAATTTATTTTTTCAACATATATATTTGGCTTTATCTTTTTAAGGAGTTTTTTTCAAGACCAATATTGCTATTTTTTAGAGATTTCTAAAAGTTTGTCTTTTTTGAAGAGAGCGAGAAAAAAAAAGTTCACCTCATGTCGACTTGGTGATGTCTTGCTTTGAGGACATGTATGCAAATAAAGAGGTCCATCCACGTTATTGGGAGAGAGAGAGAGAGAGAGAGAGAGAGAGAATTTTTTTTATTGTTGAGCTCATAGGCACTATATCTCACCAAGGGCATCCTTCAAGACGTTCCAATTTCCAAGATATTATGGTTTTCTTTGCATTATAGTGTAATTTAAAAGGATAGCTACCATTTTTCACCGGTAGAAAATGGAGGAGATGCCTGATAAAAACCAACCCTTACCATTGGTACCCCAAATGAGTAGAGAGATCTCCTAGTTGACGGACCTTTTACAAGTTCTCAGATATTTTGTCCTTTTTATTTTTAAGAGTGAAAATGTGGGTCATGCTTAGAAACCTATATATTCTCTAAATTCTGACATGCAAGGGTGCCTATTAAAAATAAAAGAGAGAGAGAGAGAGAGAGAGAGAGAGAGAGAGAGAGAGAGAGAGAGAGAGAGAGAGAGAGGATAATTTTTGAGCGCCCAATGAATGATGCAGCAAGGAGAAGTAGGGAGAGAGAAAGACATAACAAAATGTTTAGGAACAATTTAAAAAGACACTAAAAGTTGCACGAATCTTCAACAAAAGTGAAAATCCATTGGAGAGAGAGAGAGAGAGAGAGAGAGAGAGAGAGAGAGAGAGAGAGAGGGAGAGCGCTCAAAGTGTGGCAAATGGAAAAATAGTGAGCAGATTTGTCTACAATCACATTTTTTGTAGATTTGGCACACATTTGGAGATTGTTTCTGATAGTGGTCCAGGGTTCAAGAAGGGCTTGCTCACAGAAATCTGTGAAGAACTTCACATTCTAAATTGTCACAGTACACCCTACTATCCCCAGTCAAATGGTTTGGTAGGAAAAGCTAATGGTGTCACTGCAAGCATCATCAGAAAGATGGTAAAAAATAAGACAAAGTTGTGGGATGACTTCTTGGATGGTGCCTTATGGGCATATCAAACCCAATATAGGGAAGCCACGGAGTTCACACCATTTCACTCGGTCTATGGTCAAGAGGCTTTGCAGTCTATCGAGATCAACATTCCAACAATGCGACTTCATAGCAGAGATGCACAAGATGATCAAGAGGTATGGATGGATCGACTTCTTACATTAGTGGAGCTTGAGTGGAAAAGAGAAGCAGCCTATGAGTGCTACAAGAGGAAAGCTACACAAGCGAAGGAGAAGCTTGACAAGAAACTGAAGGACAAAGGCATCAATGAAGGAGATCTTGTGCTAAGATATGACAATCGATTCGATAATCGTTTTGATGCCAAATTTGAAATTAGATGGGAGGGACCATACACAGTTAAGAAGGCTTCAATTCAAGTTACTATCAACTTATGGACTTGAATGGGAAAGAGCACTCTAGGAAGGTAAACTGGGTATCACTTGAAGCCCTATTTGAGTTTCCTTCTACCAAAGGATCTACCAAAGATCTGTCAAAAGGCAGCTATCTCATGTGAGTTTTGTTGCATGAAGCACGAGCGTAACTCGAGCCAAAATTTCAAGGGGCCAAACAATGAAAATCTTGTCAAGGACTCCGAAGCACTCTCTTTGGAATAGATGCTTTATGATGGTACATGGATATACCATAATCTGGGGGAGGGCTAATGACAACAGTTTTTTGACTATCCAAATTTCCATAGTGAGCTATCTCACCCTACCAAAATCACCCAAACGCTGTGGCTATCCCTACCATTTCACTGTACATAGGCGTGTGTGAGTTAGGGGACTTTTCCCATATCTCCTTTAACACTAGAATGGTAACTGGACACTTTTATGTCCTTGGACACTTTTGTGTCCTGTTAAGTGACCATTTTGCTTGAATTATTTGAAGAGTATGAAAATGAATTTCTAGGTGCTATATATCCACAAAGTTGCCTTATGAGCTGAAAAAAACTTAGCATTTTTTTTTGAGTATCGATCTCACCATTAACCTTACTCTTGCACAACATTTTTGAACCTAAACTGTGTGAAAAAACGGGTCCTGTTTTGGGCTTTTTTTCAATTTTTGGCAACTATACCACTCTAAACTTCATGTTTGTGAGGTTTAGATGGCTAGAGGTTAGGCCTTCATAGTTCTCAACATGTTTTGATGCTTGTAGAGAGAGCTAAGTGTTAAAATTGAAAGTTATGACCAATTTACAAGAATTGCATAATCCTGTTTTTTTGGTCAAAATTAGCACTTTTATGATTTTTTTAGTGGATTTCTTGATATCCAAATTCAATTTTGATTGTGTAAGTGTAATGTATAACATAAAGCTAATCTTCCTTGAGTTTTGGGGGACCTAATATACTATATAGCATAGTATATGATGATGGTTGAGTTTTTTGATTGCTGAAGAATACGATACATTTTAGAGTAGCAAGTATAACTTTCTCAATATTGCTAGTTTCTTAGGCCAATTGTGTGTATTTTGTAGGTAGTAACCATATCTAATCATAGACTATTAACTTGGCTAGATATTGTGTAGTTTCTATGAGTTTCTAGAGGTCATAATGCTAAACCGAGTTTTTTCATGTTTGCTGTATTTAGAACTTTATCATTGTCCCCAAGGTTCCAATTGTAAGAGATCCATTATCCTTTTGACATGCTCCATGACTCCTTTTGAATCCAGAGGCCCAAAGGGAACTAAGAAAACATGTATATAGTATCTGTATTGAGCGTGACTATAGAAACTTTGATGATAGGTCCGCAGAATGGCAAAAATGCAACTTTTTTGTACCTATTTTTTTTGTCCAAAAAAAAAATAGTGAGGTAAAAGCAACCATATTTTTTGGTTACCAACCCATTGAAGTTAACGGGGCATTTTATCTCATGTCCTACAAAAATCTCCACTCTTATTTATATGCAATCAACCGTAAGAAATTGCTGTTTTGGGCAAAATGCACTGGTCCATCAACTTTGGAGGCTTGTAGTGACCAAGGGATGAGAAAAATTACAAGTTTCTCATTTTTCCATATGTAGTAGTTATTGAACTATAAGCTCATGAAAGGATTTTTCAAAATGAGTGGATCTACTATGGTTTTGGAAATTTTTCCCAAAACCCTGAAATGACACTTTTATGTCCTGTTAGGTTACCATTCTAGTGTTAAAAAACCCTCAATTAGCTATCACTGGGCTAGTGGAGCAAAAATAAATAAATAAAATAAAAAAGAAAATTATATCCTCTTTGTGTGTAAATATTTCATTGTATGTAGGGCCTAAATATAAGAATTTTTCATAATTATTTTAGTACTTATTTAAATATTTCCACCTAGGTGTGTATTATTTACCAATGTATGTTATGTACATTGACTCACCATTACCACAATGTTTATTACCATTTTGCATACTCTTTATTCCATAGAGAAATATTTTCATGCAGGCTTCTCTTATTTTTGGTGTAACTCCACCCCAACAAAAATCCAAGAAAACTATTTTATTTGTGTGTATATTTTTCCCTTCCTACATCTATTCTCTTTTACTCTCATAAATTAGAACACCAAAAATATTCATCTTTTTATGGTAGTTTCATAATGAGAGAGATTTACTTTTAAAGTTGACCCTTATATATTTTTCCGCCTATATTATTTATATTTTGACATGTACATAAATTTGGACCCCTCAATTTTTAAATTAAGAAAACCATAAAGGGCGAGAGCAGATTTATATTAAAGAAGAAGCACAATTACAAAAGACTACCACGAAGGGTATAGTTCAGTCAATAGATACAAAATCTTGGTGTTCAAAATTACATTCTACTCTGTGAAGTTAATCAGAAACTCGTGCAGGTGGACAACTAGCCGAATTCCATTACTGTGTAGCCTTCTTAATCTTTCCCCATTTCCACGACATTCGTCCAACATTCTCTGTAGGTGTGTATATGATCCATCAAGAAGTACCTCTTGCCGTTTGTTGATATTGGCGCTGTTGTAGTAGCTCATGCAGTCCGAGAGTACCTTGAAGCTGGCTTCATATACTTGGCATTGATCCAGCTTTAGTTGATTCACCTGTAGGGAAAAGTGGTGAAAAAGTTCCCTCAGACTTTTAGTCTGGTAAGTTATGTTAAAAAGCTTGTCATTTCGGTCAGACCAAATAATCGAGTAAAATTCCCCTCTTATTCTATTCCACATAACTAAAATAACGACACTGAATCACCTAGAAGTAATTGTTTCCAACTTAAAGTGCACCCAATCCCAACACTCAAAGGTGACAGAATCTCTAGACTTTTAGGGTAATTCATAAATAGATGTGGGATGTCCTCCTTAGCCCTATTGCATCTCATGCAGAGTCCATTGCCTATCCCTGCAAGCCTCATTCTGTGTCCCGTCCATACTGCCTTGTGCAGGATTAACCATAGCAGAATTGAATGTTTGGTTGGGATTCCTCTATTCCAAATTTCCTGAAATTTGAAGGCCCATTGCCAACGATCCAGTGAAGTCCTCCATTTTCTGTTGAGTGAGGTGTGTATTGGTTCCGGGAGGTTTGGGGCTAGGGTGGGGGGGTTAGGCAGAGCACTTCCACTAGACCAATACACAGCCTTGGGGAGGGGTCAAGGTCGCTCGAGAGTGTCCACTCCAACTCTTTTGGGAAGAGGGATTTCCTGTTATCAATCAAGGATATTTCCTAGGGTTGCAAGTTGAATCAACTTGTGAGCTCGGTTAGGGAGAGCCACCTATGCTCTAGCATGTGCCACAAGTTTCTCCACATTGTGAGGCTCTTGTTATGAATGCGCTTCGCTATCCTACTCTGAACTTGGTTGAGGGGGGGAATCCAAGGCATCGACCACCACATTGATTCATGGGCTCTTAGGTTAAGGCCGTTCTTTGAGTCCCAGTTAATTCTTAGGTGATTTCTATATCTGTTCCAAGCTCCCCACAGCGATTTAAGGAGGGGGGAGCCACTGGGCGTTATCTTGACAGGTCCAAAGAAGATTGTTATCCATGGAAGAGGGTGCATCCCATTGCTCCCTTTAATTTTGAATTTGCTAATGTTCCTAAACAATAATGAGGACCACTCCTCCTCATGATTGTCCAATGCTTTGAGGATGAGTTTGACTGCTAGTTTGTCTGCCCATCTGCTAAAGTTGGGCAGTCCTAGTCCCCCTTGTTCCTTGGGGAGGCAGCATACATCCCGACTAACCTTGGCTAGGCCTTTTCTCATCATATCACCCGACCAAAGGAATTTTCTGCATGCCCTGGTTATGTCTTTCAGCTGAGAGTCAGGGGGTCTCCAACAGGAGACCAGGAAATAAAGTGCTTGATGATCAGAGCCCTCCCTGCAATATTCGCCTGAAATCTTGTCCATCAATTTAGTTTGGAGGAGAAACGCTCCAGTACCCATTTCCACCTCTGTGCCATAGATACCCTAAACCCAAATGGGGATGCCTAGGAGCCTGAAGATGACCCCGTCTTTTAATATTGAGCATCCTTGTTCTGTAATCCACCTTGGAAGTGGAGAGAGGGAGGCTCTAATTCCACTCTTGGAATGATTAGTCCGAGATCCCGAGGCTGAGTAGAACATCTTCAAACAGTCCCAGAAGCACTGGAGTGATTGCTCATCATTGCTGAGTAAGGCATTGGTGTCATCAGCAAATTGTGAGAGGCATGTTGTCTGCCATCCGCCGGTAATGAGATTCCTTTGAGTGTCCCATCTCCCATTTTGGCTTTGACCAGCCAATTGAGAGAGTCCGCCGAGGTCGCAAAGAGTAAGGGGCAAGGGGGCATCCCTGTCGTACCGATCGATTGAGAGGAAATGGCTCCGAAATGCCATTGTTGAGTGCTACCCTTGCCTGTGCGTTCCCTAGTATAGTCTTAACAAACCTGATCATACTTGGTCCGAAGCCCATCATGGTCAGGCAATCGAGGATGAATGTCCATTCCAATCTGTCGTAGGCTTTGTCGAAGTCCACTTTGGCAAAGATGAAGTCCTGACAGGAATCTTCAGCATATTCAATTCCTTCCTACATTGCTATAACAGCTTCCATGATTCTCCTTCATTTGATGAAGACTTTTTGCTCTGTGCACAGCCACTCTGTTAGGGCAGGGGAAATTCTAAGTGCTATAGCTTTGGCAAAGATTTTGTATGCTAAATTCAGCATAGTGAGCGGTCTCCAGCTAGAGATGATTTCTTTGGGCCCTCTCTTATGTAGGAGTTTAATGACTCCCGTATTGAGTTGAACAGGAAGGGCTCCTTGTTGAACTGATTCCTCCCATACTCTAAGGAGGATAGGAGACAATACTTCCTTAAACGTCTGGTAGAATTTAGCAGGAAGCCCATCTATGCCAGGAGTCTTCTTGAGTTTTAAGGATTCAATTTCCCTTTTTATTTCCCACACTGTGAGTCCTGAATCCAGCTGGACCGCTAGGTGGGAGGGGATCACTCTCGGCCTGCATTTCCTGATTTGTTCACCGGCTACAGTCACCTCCTCATCCAGTAGCTCCTTAGGACTAAATAGCAAGGTGAAGTGCTCCCTCACTATTTCTAGATTTTTGCATTCATTACTGGCCTTGCCCTTTGGTCCCACCAGGAAGGGGATGGATTCTCTCATATGTTTCTTCCTAAGATTTTAAAACATTTCTTTAGTTGACTTATCCACTTTTCCTGCCCACCATTCTCTAAAGAAGACTGCAGTATGTTTGAGGGTGAGGTCCTTCTCCACATGAAGTTGATGTCTTAGTGTGGCTATCTTATCCTGAGTATCAGAATTAAGGCTCTTGCTGCATTCCATCTCTGCCAGTTCACTGTATATCTGATCCTTTCGTTTCCTCTTGATTTCTATTACTTTTTTCCTGAACATTATAAGAGTTTTTTGAGTGTTTGATATTGCCATTGTACATGCCTTGGATGAAGTGAAGCCTGTTGAGAAAGCTTGCACCCATATTGCCTTAATGCTACTCTGTACTTCTTCCAGTTGAAGCATCGAGGTGTCTGTGTGGAACCAGTGATTCCTAATTTTCGTACATTTATTGTCCAAGGTTATCACCAGTGGATAGTGATCAGAGATAGAAGACCTGTGTCTAGGTTTGGATTTAATTCTATTAAAGCTTCTGGCTAGGGAAGTTCTTATATAACATCTATCTAATCTGGCTTTTCTAGCATTGGGGCCTTTTGTATAATTCTGCCATGTGAACTCTCTAGGAGACCCAACATCCCATAGATCGAGGTGGTCTTTCAACTGGTTCCACTCTTGAAGCTCTGATCCAGAGATCACATTGCCTCGATTTAAGAAACAATCTTCAATGGTCTCTACCATATTAAAATCCCCAATGAGAATGGTTGGCTCGTTCTGGGCTAGAAGCTGCTTCCACAATTGAGTTTTGTCTCTAGCAAAACCTCCTGCATAAACAAACAAAATCATGCATTGGACAGGGGACTTGATAGTCACACTACCGAGTAGGTTCCTTTGCCAGATTTCTCTAGATTTACCTTCCAAGTTTGGGGGATGCCGATTGCTGTACCACCCGATCCCCTTTCGTGCAAGGAGCAGTGCCAGAGGTGCTCTTTTGAGATTACAGAAAACCTTTTGGAGAGCTCGTCCCTAAAGTCTTTATCTCTTGCTGTCCAATGACATCGACAAGAAAGTTGTTGAGCCAGGCCCTAATTTTCTTTGCTTTGAGTGGGTCTGATAGACCCTTAATATTCCAAGACACGATTTTCATCAAGGAGTGCGTCTATCCTTGCGATTTTTGGCATGGGATTTTTGGCTGGGCTTGTCTCAACCATTTCCTTCTGGCCTGGGGCTATGTTTTCTTTGCTGGGTTCGTTGCTTGTGGCCGACTTGTTTTGGCTTAGGGCTAATGTGCGATTAGCCTGATCCACTTGCCTTTCCAGTCTTGTGTCTGCATCCTCTTCTTCTTCTGAGTCGGGGTCAATGGACTGTACCACATCAGAATCTTCTCACTCTGGTAGTGAAGCGAGTAGGGAAAATCTGTTGGGTCCCCGCGATTTACCCTTATCCATCTATGTTTTGTGGGCCATTGGTTTCTCTGGCTTGGGGGGTTGCGGTGGGGAGACATGCGGGGAAGTTTGAGAGCTGCCTTTATTGAGGGCAGAGTTAGGACAGGCTTTCTCTGGTTTAGGGTTTTTTTTAAAGGGCATTCCCTAATGAAGTGCCCCTTTGTTCCGTAGTGAAAACAAGAATTCGGGAGGTATTTGTAACTTATAGGTTGTTCAAAACACTGCCGTCATCTAAAGTGATTACCATGGATTGGGGAAGCTCCACTGAAATGTCCATTTCAATGAGGGCTTGTGGGTGCCATGCCGGGATGTAGCCCCCTCTAGGTCGGCCCCCTAAAACTTTACCTAGCTGTGCTCCTATGGCCCTGAGGTGATTGTGATAGTGAAGGGGAAGGTTCGGGAACTCCACCCAGACGGGGAAGTGATTGAGGGCATCGCTCTCCATTTGTAATCCTTATTCCATTCGAATAGGCAGAGGAGGGTAGCTCACAATAGCCATTGGCCTGTCTCTCCATGTTCATAACCTGAAAATCCAAAGATGTAGAGTAACCTTGTACTTCCAATGGAATAGCTCGGACTTGAGTATCCCAGATTTTGGTATCATGTCCATTCATCATTGCTACCTTGTAGTGGTGGGTCCTTGGAGTTTGAGGCAATTTGAGTTTTTTCACCAATCCATAATTGATGAAATTGTGAGTAGCACCGCCATCTACCAAGATGTGCACCTTGTGCCCTTGCAGAGATCCGTGCATACGTACTAACTCATGTGGTCCAAAGGTTTGTTGCCACATGGAAGCTATGAGACAGCATTCATGCACCACCTCGGTGTGTGTTACTTCCACTGTAGAGAATGGTGAGGAAGACTCAAGAGGCAGCAGCTCCACCGTGTGCACTACTTTCTCCTTGCCATGAGCAGCAGATTTCTCCTTGGGACAATCCTTTTTGCCATGACCCCTTCCTAAACATTGAAAACATAATTTCTCTTTCTTTGCTTTATCAAAGTCCTCAGGACAGAGAGGACCTCTGGACCCCTTGGGTTTTTTAGATGCTTCTGAATTGGCTACTATAAATTTCCTTTTATTGTGCCCATACTATGTGCGTGTATTACCATGTGTATTAGTAGACACGTGATTATTATGTGCTTTCTTTTCATCTGGATCATTGTGAATATGTGCTTTCACTATGGCTTCCTCAAGTGTTTTAGGGTCTTGGGCCTTGACGTGCTTCTTAAGCTCTAGTGTCAAACCTCGTATAAATCCCCGTACTTGTTGAAAGTTATCTAAGCCTTCCAACTTGAGAATAAAATCCCGTTAGTGAGATATATATTCAAGTAATGATGGATCTTGGCGCATGGAACACGTGTCCCAAGCCATCCAATTCCAATCTGCCTCATTTGTAGGCTTTTTTTTTTTGCGAAACATAGCTTCAAAAGCTGCCCAACTTTGTGGTATGATATTCTTCTCCTTGAGAGACATCCACCATTTGTAGGCCTTGCCTTCCGGAATTAGGCTCGTTTGCAGTGCTCTGACTGCGTCCAGAGTACGCCGTAAGGCGTGAATTTCATCCACTTGCTGAGAAAGATATTCACTGCATCCTTATTGCGGTCTCGGTCTTCTCCCTTAAAAGTCGGTGGTTTGGTGTTTTTCAACAACTCATCCACCTCTTTTGTAGTGAGAGTGTGCAAAGTATCAGCAGTTGGACCTTGTCGTTGATTAGAAGGGCCTTGCCCCTGTGTAGCAACGTGCTCATGCATGTGCATGTCATCAGCCCCTTAAATTGCTGTTGCATTAATTGGATCACTAATGTGGGTAATTTAGTGACATTTTCATTTAGAGATTAAAAATTTCCTTCCATAACTGATATGCGTATCTGAAGTGCATGAAATTCTTGAATGTCAAACAATTCATAAGTGTCGGCACGTGCAGTAGCATCACGGGCACTCTCCTTGAGAGCATCCGGCCGCGAGCCATCATGGGCAGGATCAGGCGTATTTTGCTTGAAATCAAAATTCATATTGATATTTGAATCCATGGCGACACAGTCCAGTGAAAGGAATAGTCAGAAAAATACCTAATATTGAGAGCACTGCAAAGTTTAATTAGCCTTGCTAATCCCGTCGAAGTCAATATTATCCAAGTCGAAATCGATCCGAAAGGTCAACTGTCTAGGGAAATCCTTAATCCCTTTGTAGCCGAATCGAGTATGGGTAGAATTGATTTTGACCGTAATAGATTTTGAGAAATAACGTCACTTAGAACGCCCCTTGATATGCTTTATTAAATCTCTGATTTTCTGCAGATAATACGCAGAGAATGTGTTGGTGTATGTACTTGCCGGACGTGTCGGGATGCCGAGCTTCGTTAAAGCTTCACAATAGGGAGGGGGGGGGGGACCCCACTGTGGGTACCATCCCTTAGCTTGTGTAAAACATTTATGGCCACTAACCGAATTGGGTTGGGTGCCTGTCGGGTGTGAAAATTGGCTTGCTCACCGGCTATGGCAGCCCGCAGATAGTCCGAGGGGGGGGGAGGTTTGCTCACCGTGCCTCGTATGATGGTTGAGGCCGCCTGATATACAGGCACGTGAAGTGCTCCTCACCTCGGCGCAATGCCGTAGAGATCGCAAGGGTGTAATTTTGTGCAAGCTGCCTGTCGACGGTTTCCCCTCGCAAGGGATGTTGCCCACGCCTTTGGTCTTGTTGTCCTCCTCATAGGGGGTGAGCTCCATGCCTCCTTGACCCCGACATACAAAAAAATAATGCAAGGTTCGTGTGGCTCCTCTCCTCCACGGTTGTGCCTTCCCAAAAAGTAACCTTGCTCTTGATACCAATGGTAGACAAGGGGAACTAGAACCTAGGAGTCCACCTCCCAACCACCCACTATATAGCATGGCTCCTAGACCTTTTTCCTAGTTGGACTCCCTTTCCACACTGCCTAGCTCGGCCTTGCCCTTGTCTAGTCGGGCCTTGCCGTTGTCTTGACATCCTTCATCATGTTGATGACCCCTTTGAGTGTCTGAACCATATACTTCTCTGACGGGGGGTTGTTATTGATTGGATTTGTTATAACCGGGTAGTTCAATACCGCTGGTCTTTTTCTTTGCCAAGAGTAAAAAATATCCCAGGATCGCCGTCTGTTGATGGGACAGTAAGTCGGGCCAATCTTGAGGTGCTCGAGCATTCTGGTAGTATGTTTCGTCTATTGGTCACTGCTCAAACCACTTCTTTTGCCAGAGGGGTTGATTGTCAATGATAGGCGGAATTTGTACTGCTATGATAGGAATATCTCTGTAATCCACTCTGCTATTAGGTTCAAGGTCAGGTAGCATTCTTTGTTTCCATAATCTAGCCTCTTGCCGCATCAGTGGCAGGGCGATCATCTCATGCCCAAGGTTTTTTACCACCTCATCTGGAGTGATCATGAGTACTCAATTCATACTATAGATATTCTTTGTGCGAGGGGTCTTCGACTTCCATGATCCAACGCTGAATTTATTCCTTGGCCAAATTCGAGATGGATGCCATGGCTAGATCTTCAGATTCATGCATTGCTTTGCCTATGCTTGTAGTTGGCACATCGGTGAGCTTCAAAGGTGGAATGCTCAAATTCTCCTGTTTGCTGAAATTCCACTGGGGTTGTTTGTCTAGGCTTTGCTTGTGCTACCCTTAGAGCTTCCAAATCTCCCATGGCCTTTGTCAATTGCTTTCTCAATTCTTCAATCTCCTCATCTTTGGCTTTTTGTAGTGCTCTATGCCCTACAATCATGATTTTGCTGTCATATTTTTCCTGAGCAAGGGTCTCCTTTAGGTCTTGGACCTCTTTATTTAGCAAGGTTGATCTAGATGGTAAACTTGAGGAGCTTGGCATCTCTTGCACGCCTAAAAGCTGTGTCAGACTCTTGCAGCTTTTTGTGTTGCTCTTTTTCGCTGGTTAGCTCCTCTAGTCATTACTGCTTGACTTGCAGAGTAGAGTTGGCCTCATTGAATTGCTAGACTTATTTGCAGTAATAAGCCGCATATTTTGTTCTCTTTTTGCAACTCTGCTTGGAGTAGTAGCTGAACTTTTTGCATCTCCTCTATTTTGTCATTTAATTGAAGAGTGTTTTCAGCTACTTTGGGCGCCTCCTTTTTTGTATCTTCTAGCTCCAACTTGTGCAAGCTGTAGAGAGCTCTTTGGCATTAAAACTGGAGCTTGATCTGATCTAAATAAGCATCGATGTCGAATGAGGTCATTTTTGCTCCTTCCTCTACTATAGCTTGCGATCGAGGTGATCTTTGTTTCTGCTGGCTTCGTTGGCCCTTTTCTGATGTCCCAGCCTCTTCAGTCGTTTTTTCCTTCATTTTGGTACTTCAATAGCATCAAAAAATGTAGTTGACTTCTGCTGTGCTGTCTCTGTTTCTTGATCTATCTTTTCTTTCGACAGCACTTTCTCTGCTCCTTGTTCTGAGTGGTCTATAGTTTTTTCTCCTTTTGCTGTTCCAGCCTCCGAAGGTACCTCTTAGTCCTTTGGAGATTCAAATTCTTGATCCTGCTGGTCGAGCGTGTCCTGTTCTCTCTTCTCTTGTTGGTCATCATTTTCTTTTAGTGGATTCATCATATGATTCATGATCATTGATGCGTGGATTCTTTGCCTCTTCTCTTTCTCTTTGCTCCATCTTTCATTTGAGCTCATTCTGAATCCGTTACGGGCATGTCACTAGTAATGTTCAGAGCCTCCTCTGCTTCCTATCTTTTGTGTTGTTTGATTTGATCTAGAGCTACTGTCTGCCTGCGTAGTAAAGAAACATTTTCTTCTTCTTCTTCCTCCTTTTGATCGTCCTTTTCCATTCCTTTAGTTCTTTTATCTTCGTCCTTCTACTGGTGAATTATTTCTCTCAGCCCCTGCACTTCTTCCATTGTTCTCTTGGCTTAGGTAATTAGGATGGCCTCCTCCACACGGGCTGTTATCTTCTTCAATCTTGTATATTTGAGGGAGAAATCACTCCCATGCTCCTCTTTTGAAGACTGGTATTGAGGCGGTCCGGGGCGGCGGGCAACAAGAAGAGTGGCCTCTAAGCACTCTTTTAGGCTCCCGTGCTCCTCAATTGGGTTGGGGTTGGAGAAAACAACAAACACACACACAAACCCACAGCCTAACCCTACACAAATTTGGGGCACCACCTAGTTTTGGATGCGAACTAGGACACGTAAAAAGAGAGAGAGAGAGAACTAGGATGCGTAAAGAGAGAGAGAGAGAGAGAGAGAGAGAGAGAGAGAGAGAGAGAGAGAGAGAGAGAGAGAGAGAGAGAGAGAGAGAGAGAGAGAGAGAGAGAGAGAGATTGGGCTGCTTTGAAATGTATCGGCAGTGATCAAGCAGACACAATTATATATGTAAGAAAGAGAGAGAAGGGGGAGGGGGTGCTTGTTGCATCAGTACCTTCTTATAAATCTGTCATGACCAATCAAAGTAAGATTAGTATTTGTTCAACGTAGCTTGAGTAAATTACACAACACATCACAAGAAAAGACACCCCAATCACTATCTTAAGTCCAGGGGAGTCCTCTCCACCCTGTCTCCCTCTTACAGTATGTGGGATTTATGGCTAAATTGATGACAACACCCAGAGACAAGCTATCAAGAACTTAAAAAAAAACACCAAGACACTTACACATCATTGTTGTCCATTACTTCACGTTGGAAGAGAAACAAAATATCCAAGCTTAGTCCAAATCCACCCTCCTTGATTCAGCAAATGTTGGGCTTACACTAGTAGGGGAAATGATAGATTTCCTACTCTCAATTGAATGATCACTCAATCTTACAATGGCATAGAGTTCCCTTGCTAATCACCCCTAATATAACACATGCATATGCATAAGACAATGAGCTTCCGCTCAAGATATCCTTCTAGAGAGGTTGAGCTTGGTTTCTCAAGCTATAGCATAGTGCTCTAGCTTATGGCTCCCCCCTTTTGTGCTAGCTACACCCTCCTTTTATAGCAATTTTGAGGGCTAGGGTTACTCCTCTAACTATGGTTGAGTTAGATTTTCAGCACTTATCTAATTTCTTTTGCTTGGAATTATCAAGAAGTTGGTGGGTATAGATGACGAAGAGAGAGAGGAGAGAAGTGAAGGTGATAGGACTTTTCATAGTAGGTTAGTGTTAGTAAATTAGTAGAGTTAGTATTTTTAATGATTTACAAATGGAATTGGATATTTACAATGGGAGTATCCATGTAGGATACAAATAAGGAAGAAAAAACTCTTAATAGGTAAGAAAAAATGGATTTCTTACAATGTTGATGCTCCAAGTGTTTTGAGTATGATCAATTTTGATGCTTGTTGACGGTCCACTAGCTTTGACGGTACGTTTTTTCTCCACTCTTGACCTTCCTTGAGAGCCAAGGTAATTGAATATGAGTAATCAATCAACATGGTGCTGTCTTTCAAGAGAAGAGGCTGAATTTTGTGGTTTTTTTAATAGATATGGGTAATATGGAAGAGAAAAAATGAGACTAGGTGGTCAATTTTGGAATGGAAGTGTGTGTAGGAGACATGAGTTCACCATGGTTTCTCTTATTCTTCAAGGTTGAGAAGAAGGTGAGTAGGGTGTAGAGAGGAGTGGTGAGAGAGGTGGGGATGATGAGTGGAGAAGTGGTGAGAGAGGTGGGGATGATAAAGTTGAAGAGGGAGTGTGGAAGCATGGCATGGGCAAACTAGGGTCCACCAATAAAATCATAGCTCACAGTTCGTAGCTCAAAAAAATATAAAACAATTTGAGGAAAAAGTGATGTCCACGAGCTACAACTTTTGTTTGTATCACCTTTTCTAATTCGGAGAGCAAGTGACGTTTAAAAATTCAGCAAATTCGACTGTCTTTTACCACTACACAAAGTCCTTGTGGGGTCCTTCTTTGGATGATTCTTTTGAATGCCTCCAAGAGTGAGCCCTCCATAGTGCATGCATGCATGCCTCATACCCTTGAATTTATTTGGTAGGTCTATAATTGAAGATATTGTTGAGATCATGATATAAATGAATAGTACAACTAAGGAAATCAAATATTGAGAGGTCTAAAAAAATATGTACATGTCAAATATAAATAATATAGGTGGAAAAAATATAAAGTGGTCAAAATAAATCACTCTCATTATAAGTCTACCATAAAAAGATGAATATTTTTGGTCTTCTAATTTATGAGGGTAATAGAGAATAGATGTAGGAAGGAAAAAAATCACAATAGTGAAAAAATATACACATAAATAAAACTAGTTTTTTTGGATTGTTGTTGGGATGGAGTTACACCAAAAATAAGAGAAGCTTGCATGAAATTATTTCTTTATGGAATAAAGAGTATGGTAATAAAAATTGTGGTAATGGTGAGTCAATGTACATAGCATAAATAACACACACCTAAGTATAAATATTTAAATAAATACCAAAATAATTATGAAAAATCCTTATATTTAGGCCCTATATACAATGAAATATTTACACACAAAGAGGCCATAATATACCTTTTTTTGAGATAGCTCACTATGACAATTTATAATAGCTATTAACCCTCCCCCAGGATGATGGTATATTCATGTACCATCATAAAGCATCTTTTCCAAAGAGAGTACTTCAGAGTCTTTGATAAGATCTTCATTGTTTCGCCCCTCAGCATTTTGGCTAGAGTTACACTCATGCTTCATGAAACAAAACTTACATGAGATAGCTGCCCTTTGATAGATCTTTGGTAGATCCTTTGGTAGAAGGCGACTCAAATAGGGCTTCAAGCGATAACCATTTACCTTCCTAGAGTGCTCTTTCCCATTCAAGTCCATAAGTTGATAGTAACTTGAATTGAAAGACTTCTTAACTATGTATGGCCCCTGCCATCTAGTTTCAAATTTGGCATCAAAACGATTATCGAGTCGATTGTCATACCTTAGCCGAAGATCTCCTTAACTGATGCCTTTGTCCTTTAGTTTCTTGTCAAGCTTCTCCTTCGCCTGCGTAGATTTTCTCTTGTAGCACTCGTATGCTACTTCTCTTTTCCACTCAAGCTCAGCTAAGGTAACAAGTCGATCCATCCATGCTTCTTGATCATCTTGTGCTGCTTTGCTATGAAGTCGCATTGTTGGAATGTTGAGCTCAATTGGTTGCAGAGCCTCTTGGCCATAGACCAAGTGAAATGGTGTGAATTCCGTGGCTTCCCTATATGTGGTTCGATACGCCCACAAGGCACCATCCAAGAAGTCATCCCACAACTTTGTCTTGTTTTTTACCATCTTTCTAATGATGCCTGCACTGACACCATTATCTTTTTCTACCAGACCATTTGACTGGGGATAGTAGGGTGTACTGTGACGATGTAGAATGTGAAGTTCTTCACAGACTTCTGTGAGCAACCCCTTCCTAAACCTTGGACCATTATCAGAAACAATCTCTAAAGGCGTGCCAAATCTACAACAAATGTGAGTGTAGACGAATTTACTCATTGTCCTCTCGTTTACCTTTGCAACACTTTGTGCTTCCACCCACCTAGTCATATAGTCTA
Source organism: Adiantum capillus-veneris (assembly GCF_014529385.1). Classification (NCBI taxonomy): domain Eukaryota; kingdom Viridiplantae; phylum Streptophyta; class Polypodiopsida; order Polypodiales; family Pteridaceae; genus Adiantum; species Adiantum capillus-veneris. The sequence goes on from NC_140932.1 coordinate 57,076,515, forward strand.
TAGCCACTAGAATGTAGAGTTTACCATTTTTTGTCCTAGGCACAGGACCCATAGCATCAATGCCCCACTTTTCAAAGGGTCCATTTGCAAGCACGATTTGCCTTGGACCATAAACCAATCTTCTATTCCCATTTACCTGACAATTGTGACAACTTTTACACCAGTGTTGGACATCCACATGCAGACTTGGCCAAACATACCCCGCAAGCAAAATCTTCTTCACAGTTAACTCTTGGGCAAAATGACCACCACATGCCTCTTCATACAAACCTTTTAGAATGGCTGGAATTTCCTTGATAGTTGGTACTCTTCTGCACACTTGATCCGTCCCTCTTTGATAGAGGGATCCTTCTAGGAAGAGATACACGCTTGCCTTCTTCATGAGTCTCCTCTTCTGAGCCTTCGTGAAGTATTGTGGAAACTCACCCTCCAAAATGTAGCCAATAATGGGAGTCAATGACTCCAATCCCTAGTATCTCGGTTGCTTAACAGCTGATGCCACCATGATGACGTGCACTTCTTTCTCAACACATGTAACTGCTTGTTGTGCAAGTAAATCGGCATCTTCATTTTGTTTCCAAGGAATATGATATAGTTGCACTTCTTCAAACTGATTAAAAAATCTACGAATGGCATGAACTTTTGTCCTTAAGCTTTCATTCTTGCATGCCCAAATGCCTAAAATCTATTGAACAATGAGAAGTGCATCCCCCTTTACCATGAGACGTTGTATCCTATGGCCAATGCACATCTTCAAACCATGAAGTAGTGTGTTGTATTTTGCTTGATTTTTGCTAGTTGAACCTGGTAGATTGACCTTCTCTTTCATGACCACTTCTCCACTTGGGTTGAGCAATACTAGCCCTCCCCATGCCTTTCCTGTGGCTCGTCGAAAAGCTCCATCAAAGAACAAGGTAAAAGCATTAGGAATATTTTTTGGTGGTGGCAATTGTAGGGTCTTTATTTCAGGCACCTTAATGTCCTTCTCATGTACCCTATAAATAAGGACCCCTCCCAATTGTGCACGCACACTATCTTCCACCTTGAAAGAGTATTGGAACTCTTGAAACTCCATAATCCACTTTGAGATCCTAGTACTAAGATTCATTTGAGATGACACCCAAGGGAACAAATTTTTTGCAGCGAGAATTACAAAAGGTTTTGGTAGCAGGTAGGATCTAAAATTTCTCACCGCAAACATGAGAGAAAGCATCGTGAGCTCTGCTTCTGTGTAGCATCTCTCCAAAGCATTCATGACCCTAGTAGCAAAGTAGATGGGTCGCATCCTGGTACTATGGGGATCTTGTTGTAGCAACACAACACCAATTGTTTCCCTTCCAACACTAGAGCTAACAAAGAATGTGTCCTCCCAACAAGGAGGCATGAGTGTTGGTAGCTCTGACAAAATGGCTTTAATGTTACAAAAGTACTCTTCAAGCTCATCAGACCATGCAAATTCTACTTGTTGTGTCAACTTTTGCAAAGGATGAAGCAACTCCGAAGCTAAGTGAAAAAAGCGTGACATATACTTCACCTTTTGAATGAATGAGATGACCTCTTTGAGATTCTTGGGTGATGGGAGCTCAATAAGAGCCTTAGCCTTTGAAGGATCCACCAAAACCTTGTGACCAAGCAAGATCACTTGATCCTCACCTATGTGACACTTGAGTTAACCTCCCATGTCGTAGAGCTTCTTTAAACCTTCTTCTACCCTTTGTAGATGCAGTGATTTTTGAGCTATAAATGCAAAAATCATCAATAAAAACCCTAATGGACTTCCAAAGAATCCTTGAAACACCATGTTCATGAAGCGCTGGAAAGTTACAGGAGCATTTGTCAGACCAAATGGCACGACTCTAAAAGCATAACAACCCCAAGGAGTGATGAAGGTTGTTTTCAACTGATCTTCCAATGCGATACCTATTTGAAAGTAACCCGAGTAGCCATCACACACAGTGTACTTCTCATGACCAGCTACCTCATTTAGTATCTCATCCTGAAATGGGAGGGGAAAGTGATCTCTTTTTTTTTTGCCTCATTGAGTGGTCGGTAATCCACACACACCCTCCACTTGCCATTTTTCTTAGGAGTGACAACAACTGGAGAGACCCACTATGAATTTTCCACTGGATAAATGAAACCTGCTGCTAGAAGCTTTCTTACCTCCTTGAGTAAAGCGTGCTCCTTGATGACTCCTAGCCTTCTTAGCTTCCGAGCCTTAGGTGTGGCCTCTGGCTTCAACTCAATTTTGTGTTGAACAACATCTACTCCACGCACATCGGTGTAGTCTTTAGCAAAAAGCCTAGGAAATTTCCTTAGCATACATTTGAACTCCTCTCTTTCGTCCTTGGTAAGTGTTGTAGACAACATACCTTCTAACATTCCTTCATCTTGCACATTTTGGTTCTCTTGGGAACCTACCTCTTCCAAACCTGGGCAAGAGGTCTCTTGGTTGTTTGGATTAAACCTTACCCCCATGACTTCATTGGAAGACTCCTCTTCAGTAATGCTGCCGCTACTTTCTCCTTCTGAAGTGCTATCGGTCTAGCCTTCCTCCGTCTCACTTTGAGATGATTCTTCATGGAGCTCCTCTTGGCGTTGCTCCTTCATGTCAAAGACAACCTTATTATGATTTTCATTCCTGCAATTAGCTTTCCACTCTCCCAATCCTACAAAGCTCGCATTTTCATTAGCCATGGTCTTCCTAGGATAAATGGGTAACCATTTCCTTTGGTAGACATGACATAGAAATACACTGCCTTCTTAATGCCAAAGGCCTCCACAAAAACATTTTTACAAATGCCTACGCACCTAGCCTTGCTATTGTTTGCCATCTTGACTTTAATTTTAGGTGTCGCATGGATGTGCATGCCTAGTATTTGCATGAGTCCCTCTGTCATGATGCAAATTTGTGCGCCCCCATCCACTAGACCTTCCCTAACCAATCTTCCTTTAATGTAACAATCTAGCACAGGTGTAATATCCTCATTCATTTCAACTTGTGCAATTTTTACAACAGGCACACTCTCTTTTACCTTTTTCCTAGTGCTAACTGCCTTTGTTAAATCCCTTCTAACTTGTGGACATAATGCAAGGAATTGAGGCCATGAAATATCAGGACCCTTACCTCACATGTCTTCCAACAGGTTGTATTGAGCCATACCATGTCCAAGAGGGAAGTCTTGGAGATTGATACGACGTCGAGTCCTCTTAGCTTGGTCTCCTTTGCCTTCTTGCCTCGTCCATGGTCACATCCATGGTCACTCTGTGATGTGACACCTTATTTCTCTTTACCCTTCCCTCGGCCACGCTTAATGCCATTTGCTTCCATGTCAACCTCATTTGAATTTGTCACCTCTACCACATGCACATTTGGATCTGGCAAAGGTGGAACTCATTCTACCCCTTGTGAAGGTGGTCTTGGTCCATTTGGTCTTTGTAGAAGCCTTGGTTGTTGACCAGTTCCTTCACCCACATTCATCTCACTGGGTAATTCAAGTTAGGTCTCCCTGGCTCCCCATGGGGCCAAGGACAATTATACATCCCATGTCCAGACTCACCGCAATTCCAACATTGCAAGACTCTCCTAGATCGTGAATCTCGCTCTTTAGACTTCTTTGCTTGTCCCTTTGAACCTACAGCTTGTGCAAGGTGAATTGACAAGCTTCTTAAAGATTCATTTTACTTCTCAATAACTTCCGCCGTTACCTCAGGAAGCTCCCTAGATGTTGATGCTTGTGACTTACCTTTGGGTCTAAGACCTTCTATTGGAACCTCCCCCCTTAAGCACTTGAGTTTCCTATATTTCTCAGCAGCCCTAGTTTCAGCTGTATCAAAGGTAGCAGGTGCATCGGCCTCAACTTTTACCTTAAGGTCAGGAAAGAGTCCGGATATGAACCTCTCCTTCTTTAGAAATTCTGCACCATCACCAGGGTTAGCAACATTTCGTATCCATAGAGCCCAAAGACGTAGAAACTCTTGCTTGTACAAGTAGTAGTAGTCTAAGTCTTTTTGCTTATGAGAAACAATGTCTTGCCATAGTTTTTGAGTGTTTTGGGGATCAAAGAAGTATTTCTTGAAACGATTCAAAACTTTTGTGTAATTCCCTTAACTTCCTCAGGAAAAGAGTCAAACCAAGTGCTAGCATCTTTCCTAAGGACCACCTCAAACATTTCTACACGTTCTTGATCAGTTACTATCCTCTTGATACGGCAAGATATCTTGAAGTTCGCTAAAAATAATTGTGCATCCTCTCCAGGCTCTCCAAAGAAAAGGGAATATCCAGACATTTGGCGTTGGCTCTCCATTGAACTGATTTCAAAGTGACGCACGTTTTTGTTTTTTTCTTTCTTTAAAAGATTTACACAATAATATTTTTTAAATTGCAATCTATTCTACAACAAAATAAAAATATTCACATCAAATGACCTATGATAATCAATAAGAGATAGAATGACAGGGTTTGGTGACGCGATAATTGCTCCTACTCTTTGGGCACCAAACATGAACACCATACGTTGTTGAAAATGGATTTTTCTACTAATTGCAATGTTTACTCTAATGTGTGGAGTGAAATGAAAGGGAAAAACCTCTATTCCTGGGCCATTATCCATGGTCTATGCATGACCTAATTCTTCAAACAAAACAAAAATATAGACGTCCAAACTAAGGTCGTACCTAATGAGAGGCAAAATAAAAGGATTTACCGAAGCGTTTATTTCGGCTAACCTAAGAGAATCTAAAATTATATGAATTACACGTTGAAATTGCAAATTAGTACTAACAATTATGTGTACCTTTTGTCTTGCAATGGGAATGAAGGGAGAGGGAGAGAGAGAGAGAGAGAGAGAGAGAGAGAGAGAGAGAGAGAGAGAGAGAGAGAGAGAGAGAGAGAGAGAGAGAGAGAGAGTGCTCGGGCTGCTTTGAAGTGTATCGACCGTGATCAAGCAAACACAATTATATATGTAAGAAAGAGAGAGAAGGGGGAGGGGATGCTTGTTGCATTAATACCTTCTTACAAATCTGTCACGACCAATCAAAGCGAGATTAGTATTTGTTCAACATAGCTTGAGTAAATTACACCACAACACCTCACAAGAAAAGCCACCCCAATCACTGTCTTAAGGCCAGGGGAGTCCTCTCCACCCTGTTGCCCTCTTACAGTATATGGAATATATGGCTGAATTGATGACAACACCCAGAGACAAGCTATCAAGAACTTAAAAAAACACCAAGACACTTACACATCATTGTTGTCCATTACTTCACGTTGGAAGAGAGACAAAGTATCCAAGCTTAGTCCAAATACACCCTCCTTGATTCAGCAAATGTTGGGCTTACACTAGTAGGAGAAATGATAGATTTCCTACTTTCAATTGAATGATCACTCTCTCTTACAATGGCATAGAGTTCCCTTGCTAATCACCCCTAATACAACACATGCATATGCATAAGACAATGAGCTTCCACTCAAGAGCTCCTTCTAGAGAGGTTAATCTTGGCTTCTCAAGCTATAGCATAGTGCTCTTGCTTATGGTCCCCCTTTTTGTGCTAGCTACACCCTCCTTTTATAGCAATTTTGGGGGCTAGGGTTACTCCTCTAACCATGGTTGGGTTAGATTTTCAGCACTTATCTAATTTATTTTGCTTGGAATTATCAAGAAGTTGGTGTGGATAGATGAAGAAGAGAGAGAGGAGAGAAGTGGAGGTGATAGGACTTTTCATAGTGGGTTAGTGTTAGTAAATTAGTAGAGTTAGTATTTTTATTGATTTACAAATGAAATTGGATATTTACAATGGGAGTATCCAAGTAGGATACAAATAAGGAAGAAAAAACTCTTAATAGGTAAGAAAATATGGATTTCTTACAATGTTGATGCTCCAAGTGTCTTGAGTAGGGTCAATTTTGACGCTTGTGACGGTCCACTAGCTTTGACGATAAGTTTTTTCTCCACTCTTGACCTTCCTTGAGAGCCAAGGTAAGTGAACATGAGTAATCAATCACCATGATGCTGTCTTCCAAGAGAAGAGGCTGAATTTTGTGGTTTTTATTGATAGAGATGGGTAATATGGATGAGGAAAAATGAGACTAGGTGCTCAATTTTGGAATGGAAGTGTGTGTAGGAGACATGAGTTCACCATGGTTTCTCTTATTCTTCAAGGTTGAGAAGAAGGTGAGCAGGGTGCAGAGAGGAGTGGTGAGAGAGGTGGGGATGATGAGTGGAGAAGTGTGTGTGAAAGAGGAAAATGATAAAGTGGAAGAGGGAGTGTGGCTGCAGAGCATGGGCAAATTGGGGTCCACCAATAAAATCATAGATCACAGCTCATAGCTCAAAAAACTATGAAAAAATTTGAGGTAAAAGTTCAGCCCACGAGTTACAACGTTTGTTGGTATCACCTTTTCAAATTCGTGGAGCATGTGATCTTTAAAAATTCAGCAAAATCGACTGTTTTTTTCTACTGCACAAAGTCCTTGTGAGGTCCTTCTTTGGATGATTCTTTTGAATACCTCCAAGAGTGAGCCCCCCATAGTGCATGCATGCATGCCACATACCCTTGACCTTATTTGGTAGGTCTATAATTAAAGATATTGTTGAGATCATGATATAAGTGAATAGTACAACTAAGAAAATCAAATATTGAGGGGTCTAAGAAAATATGTACATGTCAAATATAAATAGTATAGGTGGAAAAAATATAAAGGGGTCAAAATTAATTTCTCTCATTATAAGTCTACTATAAAAAGATGAATATTTTTGGTGGTCTAATTTATGAGAGTAATAGAGAATAGATGTAGGAAGAAAAAAATCACAATAGTGAAAAAATATACACATAAATAGAACTAGTTTTTTTGGATTTTTGTTGGGATGGAGTTACACCCAAAATAAGAGAAGCTTGCATGAAATTATTTTTATATGGAATAAAGAGTATGCAAAATGGTAAGAAAAAATATGGTAATGGTGAGTCAATGAACATAGCATAAATAACACACCATAGGTAGAAATATTTAAATAAATACCAAAATAATTATGAAAAATCCTTTTATTTAAGCCCTATATACAATGAAATATTTACACACAAATGGGCCATAATATACTTATAATTTTTTATTTATATTTTTTTTGGCTCAACTAGCTTAGTGATTAGCTAATTGAGGGTTTTTAAGAAGATATGGGAAAAGTCCCCTAACTCACACACACCTAGATACAGTGAAAGGGTGAGGGTAACCTCAGTGTTTGAGTGATTTGATAGGGTGAGGTAACTCGCTATGGAAATTACAGAGAGCCGAAAAACGGCTATCAACACCATCATTCACTTCCGCTATACATTACACATTCTTTGTATCTAGACAATCTATTTTCATTTTTCTACCCAGACATTGTATTAGATCCACCAAGATTGTATCATTTTTGGCCTTCTTGAAGATATTTAATACAATATTTCATTTCTCTCTCTCTCTCTCTCTCTCTCTCTCTCTCTCTCTCTCTGAGTAATTACTAGTCGTGCATTGTCTTGTTTGTGTCGTAATAGCTTGGCCATTCACTACCCAACTTCTTTTTGGTCCCATCCCTCTCCAAACTCGCATTATAGCTGAGCAATGACAAACGTTTTGTCGATATCTAGGTGATGTCTGCATTACAAGAAGATAGATTAGAATAAGGAAATAGTTATAAAACATTTAAAACAACACATATATATGTACGGTGAAAGTATGTGGAGTTGAGGCATGTAGAGCTCTAGCGAATGCCCTATGCCCTGGCAAAAAAGGATGCCGCCTTCAATGGGTACAACTTGCCCATCCACATCAATGTCGCAGGTGACACCGTATGATCTAACACACGTCCAAAAGGGTCCCTAGCGATGAAAATCGGGTCCTGGCGAGGGCATTGCAAATGCATGGGACCCCGATTGAGAGGGTTCGGTGTCGGCATTGGCATTAGGATTGAAGAATGTCCCGAGGACGTAGAGGTCCCCTATTGGACTCGTCAAGAAGGTACACTACACACATAAATTAACAAAAAGATAATTAGAGCAATGTTTATGGAAATGTTATACTTCTATAATTAAATACTAAGATAATACCATGTATCATGATCCTACTATGTGACCTCGCCATCCAATGGCCCCTTAGTAGTTTGGACTAGGTGGTTGACCAGTGGTAGATGGCTCTGGAATAGGGGTCCTACTATTATCACAAGTGTATCATGTGTTAGTGAGATGAAATGATATACTTAGGTGCACAATATATATACATATATATATTGTGTGTGTATATACACACACACACACACACACACACACACACACACACACACTTACATACACACTTTATATAAAAAGAGATTCAACTTGTGTGCTGCTCGAGCTAAAGGGTCTCAAGAAGAGCCCTCATCTAGGCGTACAAGATTCAAGACCTCCTGTAGCCAACGTATGGTCGCCTCCAACTCCTTGTCGAGGAGCTGCTCAAACTCTATGATGTCCTCTCCTATCTGCTCCCTCGAAACATCGACAACTTGTAACATGCTCTTCACCATCAGTAGTAGCCCCACTCAACCTGAGGTGGAAACCACCGAAATGATCTGTTAAAAATTTTCAGATTTTAGTCGAAGGTAAAACAATCTACATAGCTTCTCTAAAGAGATTTTGTTGCTTATCAAAGAAAAAGAGAGAGGCTTTACAATTCCAAAATGTTTACTTCTTTCCTTGCTTAAATGATTTCTTTTCGCATGAATGATGGTTTTGTTTACTTTTCTTGGAGAGAGAGAGAGAGAGAGAGAGAGAGAGAGAGAGAGAGAGAGAGAGAGAGAGAGAGAGAGAGAGAGAGAGAGAGAGAGAGAGAGAGAGAGAGATGTATAGGGAGCCCCCATACCATTGGCATTATAGTATTTTCTTTTGATTGTGTAAATAAAAAGTTTTCACTATAACTCCTCACAATGAGGCACCTCCGGGCTGTTTTGATGCACCGTTGGATCCATCCCAATGTGGGATTGTTGACGGTCAGGAAGGGGTAGTCTAGGTTTGCCGCTTTCCATGAGGTCTCGCCAAGTTGTAGAGGTACCCAAAGAGTTGATTTGGGGGATCATGGCTCTATACAAGTCAGTGGTGGGGAATGTACGCACTCTAGAGGGGATTTTTTGATTTGGTTCACTCCACTATTGTGGTGAAACAGGGCTACCAGCTATCTCCTACACTATTTGGCATGTATGTGGGTGAGGTTGCTAACTACATTGAGAGTCTTGGTGATAAAGGAAGGGACATGTGTGGCAACGATGACAACAATGAAAATGAGGATGATGATGATGTTGACAAGGAGGTACTGATGGGGTATGTGGATCCTTATGCCGAGCCAAGGAACAAGGGGTACTAGGGTACTATGTCAATGATGGTGGTGACGATGTTGATGATGATGATGTCAATGATGATGATAATGCTATGGATGGGTACTATGTCAATGATGGTGGTGACGATGTTGATGATGATGTTAATGATGATGATGATGTCAATGATGATGATAATGCTATGGCTGAGTACTAATACTTCTAGCAATGTTGATGGATAGAAACTACAAGCACAACGAGGCTAGGACTGAGAGCTATCACCGAGGATGACGACGACTGAAATCCGCTACTAGTGCTCAAAATTAAAAACACTGGCTGTTCAAAGCTAAAAACGATGGCCTTCCTACTGAGAAAGTACTAGGAAACTGCTGGCTACTACGGCACGGCTTGGTGCTCCTACCAATCCCCAAGGTCTTTTCCCTCTACAAGTGCCGTCCTAAGCTAATGACTCATGATAGATTGTAGCAAAAGCATGTCCATGTAGTGCAAGTGAAGCGCACACGTGAAAATTATGGTATTTAACACCACACCACAATGGCTAAGGATGTCAGCACCACTTTTACAGATGACCAAGAGATGGTGGAGTATATAGATGCATACATCTATCTTGGGGTAGTCTTAAGTCGATTGATGTTTTCATTGAGGAGAGCTTATGCAACCTTGGGAAGATTAAAGAAGATATGTTCGTAGAGTCAGTTTTAGGAACCTTGAACAAAGCTGTGGCTTCCCATAATAAATCCTCATTCAATAAGGAGTATCATTCCAGATTGGAGCTTTTGATATCTTGAGTCGTTGGCTTCCTAGAAAAATCTCATTCAATAAGGAGTATTTCAGTGGTTGGCACATCACAATGCAACACAAATGCTCATATATACATGATACAAGACATAGAAACATAAAGTCACCGATAAACACTCCCCCCCCCTCCCCATGCAAATAACCATTCAGGTGGTCTAGGCCATGAGCCGTTCAATGACTCCCTCATCACTCCTCTTGCATAACCTACAAAGGCCCATGCCGGAAGATATAGAGGCCTTTTACAACCAAATTCCCCCCAGACTACAGCCTATGTTGTCTGGAGGTTCAAGCATATAACCAAACACTACCCAAACATCTCGTCTACATCGTTCGGAGGTTTTCTAGCATACAACAAAACTCTCCCTAGATATTTTGTCTGCCTCGTTTTGAGGTTTTCAAGAATACAATAAAAGTGATCCCCAAACATCCCGTCTGCAAGGTTCAAATAATATCAAAACATCATTTCATTTCTCACTACTCCACCCGAGGGTAAGCACCAAGTATTGAAGCCAGTATTAAAACCAGAGTCAAACAATTCAAATTAGCACAAAGAAATGTTTAAAATAGATACCATCCATTTCAAACAAATTCCAAACATGATCACCAAACAAGTTCTCAAACATAAATAGAAAATTGCTAATTTTGAAAAAGCATTCTCAACATCAGTCGAGCTTGAACGTCGAAAGAGCTTTTGTCTTGAAGCCTGCACCAAAATTAGGATTTTATTTCTCCCATAAGTTTGTAACCGCGATGGTCACTATGTATAAATTGTGTATATTGTGTGTGTTCAAGGACTATTTTCAAAACTCCTTATATGTAATTTTTTGGCAAATAAAATATACCCTTTTCCTATTCAATCTATTATTTTTTTCCAATTTCATTTAATGATACCTTTTTGTATGTAAAAATGTGAGAAAAAACTCTAGGGGTTCACCATTCAATACCCCCTTGTATAACATGTGTTTGCAAGGTATTAAAAAACCCCCTCTTTTAACATGTTTTAATGAATAAAATGACCCTTATTTTAGGATTTTTCTTCCAAAATTGAATATAAAAACCCCTTATTTTAATGCCTCTCTGTTAAATTGCCTAAATGTTTTGCATTTTAAAACCCCTCCTTTCAAAGTCACATTATACATTAACATGACTACATCGTGCACCCCTCGAGAGAAAAAATAAAAACAATAACCCCTTCTGCTACACTCACGTGATAGTCACATAATTATCAAGTGACCCCCGCCCCCCTTCCCCCCCAAGCCCATGTCTATGAGGGCAAACAGAACATTGACGGAGGCTCCATTAGAGGATCAAGACTATTCTAGCACAACATGGGAGATGTCATATAGAATTATTTACAAAGGCAAACATTGACGAAGCTCTTTAGCGATTGATGTAGTACTTTCTCAGACAACGCCCAATGTTGGACATCCTCAGGCACTGATGACGATGACGATGACAATTTTAGTCTTTCATTTTACTTCACTTCATTTGCTAAATTCTTGTACCCAGGCATTGGATTAGATCCACCAAGATTGTATCATTTGGTCTCATATGTCATTTTGGCCTTTTGAAGACGTTTAATATAACATTTCATTTCATTCCTCTCTCTCTCTCTCTCTCTCTCTCCCCCCCCCCCCCCCCGCCCCCCCCCCTCCATTTAGGATTTCATAGTAGGACCAAGACTGGTGGGTGTAGCAGTGGATCATGCTGTCTTGACACTTTCTATCTCCTTTCACTACAATACAACCCAAGTGTAAGGAGGGATGACACTACATACCTGCTATACATTTACATAAGAGACTGACTATGTTTATACAGACGAGATCTATAGTAATCTATATATATCATCCAGACTAGGAATCCCAATGGAGGAGATCACCACTTTACTGATTGAGACATTGTATGATGCAGCACTAGATGCTTACCCACACACTCATCCTAATTAGAGATGCCATTCTAAGACCATGCCTCAGAACAATTGGTATGATGACGAGTGTAGAGAGACAAGAGCACAGCTTCAGAGGGATCTTCTCCTAGGGGTCATCAATCACATACAGTCTCATGTAGCCTCTTACACCTTGTGCAATGGAAGAAGCAAACATTCCTAGCTCAAATGGAACAAGACCTGTACCAGTTGTTCTTGTGTACAGACTCAAGAGAGGCAATCTGAATCAGTTGAAAAATCAGCTCACAATTATGACAAAATGCTTGCAAAACTCTTTGCAAACTTGTATACCATGCTCTCCAAAATCTACTCAATTGCACAAGTCAATGCATGTAACCTATGATGAATCCACTCTCAAATCCTGAGGTATACATAGTTCCCACCCAAATTGGAAACAACATATAAAATAGGAGTCATAGCCCATGAATTGCCTTTTTGTACCTATTTTTTATTTTTTTATTTGAATCCATGCTTGAGGAGATATGCTCAAAATGGTGGACCCTAGTGTGCCAACATCATGCAGGGACATACCATTTCAAACTTTATCAGCTCTTGTTTATAGTGGCTCCTCTCTTTCTTATGTAACCCTTGGAGGTTCCCTTCACCAATAAAAAGGGACCTCTTCTTCCTTGAAACCCATTCAATGGAGTGTGAGAAGATTAATGCCCTAATTATACTTAACAATAAACATAAACTTAAGCCCTACACTTGCTCCTTGTTAGTCATTCTTGTAAGCATTCCTTGTAAGATCAACTCTAGTCAAAGAAGGACTTGGATTTGGTGCATTAGGAAAAGTTTGGACTAAAAAATGGGCCTTGTAAGAATTGTTGATGTGGCATAGCTTTCAAAAAGTGGGGATCGGTAAATTTTTTTGCAAATAAGATCCAAACGTGTCGGAGGTTGGATATTTAGAATCTACTCTTCAAATGCTATCTATTGATATATAGCATGCATGTATCCGACATTGCCTTCATGTAGATCTAGAAAAAGGTGATTTTAGATTACCGTAACGGTAACAAAACCTGGCTGATTGAAAATAAATGGCATAACTTTCATAGAAGTCATCCAAACTTTTCGAACCTTGGCTCTTTAGAATCCATTTTTCAAGAACTTTCCAATGATAGGTCATATCATGGGGTTCTAAGCAATATTTAGAGGGGTCTACCGGGTTGCTTTCTTTTGTACAACTTTGATGATGTGGCACTCTTAAAAGGCCCAAAAATGAGTTCAAAATTTTCTAATGCATCATTCAAGGCTGGAAGTCTTCCCTTCTCCATCAAATTGCCCAAATAACTCCCAAAGGGTTTATCAAATAAGTTGTGTTTTACTTTGTGATTTTGTTGATTTCTTGTTGTTTCAACTCTAGCTCAACCTATATCTCTATCTCTATCTTTATCTCCAAATCTCTTCCCTAATCTAGCTATTATTTGCTTCTAATTATACACCAACCCTTACCTCTACCTCTACCTCTACTTCTACCTCTATCCCTATCTTCATCTTTCTTGTGCCCTAATTGTTTTTATTGAAGGCATTCAAGCAACAACACTCAACCAAAGCTATGAGCAACCTTCTTAGGGAGCTTTGGTAATGCACAAGGTAAGTAGCCATATCTTCACAGCCTTACAAATATCTCTCACTCTTAGAAGCTCATTCTCTCTACAAACCCTAGGTCCTCCTTGCTACATGTATATCTCTCCCCGTAGTATCCTTAGTGCCTAAAAGAAAGAATAGGGCCTGGGAGGGAAAATTATCTTCTTTTCACCTCTCTCACATCTACCTTTTGCACATTCTAAAAATATCTTAGATAAATAGTCCACATGATGAGAATTTCTTTTGCTTACACTTTGTGCGATTTATTATAATTAACATATGGATCAGCCATTAAATACACTTCCAACAACGGATAGTGTTTCTCTTTGGCCCAGAAAGGCTTAATAAAATACTTCATTCACCGGATCTCATCATACTACCCCTTCTAGATTATAACTTTTCTTTTGATATAAGTATAGTTATTTTGTTATGAACCAAGAGGATTTGTACACACAATTAATCCCAATCTCTAAACAAAACATATATATCATAGTAAGCACAATATTACAATTCCAAAGAGCAATTCATACCTTGTTTGGTTGGCAAAGGTTGAATGCCATTAACTTTTCATCCGACCATGATAAGAAACAAGAAAAAATTTGATGTTTTCATCTTTGTGTTTTTTTGAATTTCTCTTTCGTGTTCTTTCTTGGTGTGTGTGTGTGTGTGTGTGTGTGTGTGTGTGTGTGAGAGAGAGAGAGAGAGAGAGAGAGAGAGAGAGAGAGAGAGACTTCTTTGATTGCACTCCCTACCAAACTCTAAGCTTCTTCATAACTTCTTCATATAGTCTTTGGAGTTCCCTCACAAATTATCACAACAGAGTCCCGATGCTTTCCTGGCAAGACCGTAAACTTCTCAACAACGTCACACCACATTGTGAGCGGTTTAGCATATTCTCTAATAGGAGTTTTGATTATGTACACTTGGCCGGTGGTTTGGCATTTGACATTGTAGGTGCAAGAGATGTTTTCTTGTCATTACCTAGCGGTGCATCTTATACGCTACAACATGTGCACTATGTTGTTAGCAGTGGCTAATACATTCTACACCAATTACGCACCAAGCTAGGGATGTGCTATTGTGCACAGTATTTTCTATTTATTGTATAAGGCCTTGGGCTCATTTAGGAGTTCCAAATTGTATAAGCTTTAGGCCAAAGGGTTCACTTTATCCCATAGTTGAAGGGCTTGAAGCCCAAATTTATAAAAGAGTCCTATGTTCAATAAGAAGTCATTCTTGGGTGAGCTCTCTTCTTTGTAGAGTGGATGGTCATGAGGCTCATGGGATTTTCATGCGTATGTAGCTCTTGATTTCTAATAATCAATTGCACTTTCTTTCTTATTAGTCTTCTTTATTTTAAATGTGAAGTGAGAATGTATCAGTGTGATGTTAGATCTCTGATCCCTTTTTTAGTTAATATCTTCTATCCACACCATTGGCCATGGTGTGTGAAGGCTATGCCTTCCATCTCTGTCTCTCTCTACAAGGTGTGTGGTTAATGTGTGTGCATATGTAGTCGCATTGAGGGGATGGACCTTGGAGGCAAGAGCATCATAGGATGTATTGAAATAGAGAATTCAAGGGATCCTTCTACCCATCATAGAGAGAAGCCATGGAAGGGATTTCTCTAATAAACCACATATTACTACTTACTAATTGCTTGCACACAATCATGTGATTGAAATTAACCTCTCACATCAATCACCCTAACCACAGCTCCTAATCACACAACTACACAAGCATGCAATTAACATACCTACTTCGCATTAGTATGGACATTCCGGTCTATCCCTTCAATGCGACTACATATGTACACACACCAACCACACACCTTGTAGAGTGAGAGACAGAGAGGGAAGGCATAGCCTTCACACACCATGGCCAATGATGTGGATAGAAGAGATTACCTAAAAAAGGGATTAGAGATCTAACATCACACCAATACAGTCTCACTTCAGATAATCAAAACAAAGAAGACTAATAAGAAATAAAGTACAACTGATTATTAGAAATCAAGCGGTACATGGGCATGGAAAGCCCATGAGCCTCATGACCATCCACTCTACAAAGAAGACAACTCACCCAAGAATGACTTCTTATTTAGCATAGGGATATTTTATAGTTTTGGGCTTCAAGCCCTTTAGCTATGGGATAAAGTGAGCCCTTTGGCCTTAAGATTATACAATTTGGAACTCCTAAATGAGCCCAAGGCCTTATACAATGAATAGGAAATATTGTGCACAATAGCACATTCCTAGCTTGGTGCATAATCGATGGAGCATATGTTAGCCACTACTGACATATGTTCCTTGGCTATGACATATGTTCCTCGGCTATGATAGAGCCTGATCTCAGTGAGATAATTAACAAAATGTGGGTGTTAGATAGTTCTCAAAGAGTAGTCTCTTGAGATGCATTGCGGATCACTAGTGATTGCCAAGGGAGCCCCAAGTGGCTTGGTCTATCTTATGCATGTATCCAAGATACAAGACGACATAGTCTTGGTTTTGTTGCTAACATGCATTCAACAAGAGGCAAGGATTAATCCCTTCACTAGTGTCCTGTACATACTAGTAGTTTAGCTAGTAGAACTCACTTATTGACGCATCACCTTTAAGTGGGTGGTTGTTGGGGTAAAGGCATTACGTCTCTATCTGTGGCTTGGCTCGCCCACTATGTGTACATACTCACTACCTTATTCTTCATATACCAAAAATAATAAGGGGCTCCTCCTCTTCTAAAAGGTTGCTCCACCCACACGCTGCTCTCCTCTCCCGCATTGCACCACACACACACACACACACACACACACACACACACACACACACACACACACACACACACATCCACTCACGCGGACTCTTTCAAACTAGAAATAATCTAGAGTTCTTGTTTGCCCTTTGGGATAATTGTTTGCTCATTGGGCCCCTTATAGTCCGACGGACTCGACATTTTCTGCAAATTTTTAAAGAGGTTCCACATTTGGAGGGGCCTATATAAACAATGGCTCATTCTCCTATACACCCCTTTTGGCACACTCTCTAGAGTCCTCACTAGAGCTAGAACTTGATATTTATCCATGAGCTTTATCATTTGATTTTCTTGCGTCTTTTTTTGTAAAATAAGAACATCAGGAATAGTTACCTCCCTTGTGTCTATCTGCCTAAAAGCAGGTTTGGGTAGGAAGAATTCTTATGGAGGGTTTATGTGGTGCAAGTGCTTGGAGATCATTTCTATTGCTGGAATGGAACACTCCTCCTCACTACTTTTGGCATACTTGTAGTTTACAACTAGTTACCTCCCTTGGGTGTCTATCCGCATGGAAGCATATTTGGGTAGGGAGCATCCTCGTGGATGATTCAGGTGGTGAAAGGTATTGGGGCTCATTTCTATTGTTGTAATGGATCACTTCTCATCACTACACCATCCTACTTCTATTTACGACTAGTTACATCCCTTGGGTGTCTATCCACCTAGAAACACATCGTCGTTGGATTTGTGTTTGAGAGGTAAGCCAAGAAGGCATGGGGCCTCTGGCTTGTGAGAGATGTATGAGAGCGAAAACAACAGGCATAAATATATGAATACTGATAGGAACCCAAAATGAGTACTATATCATTAAAACTAGAATAAACTATACAAGATGTGGTCTAATCGACTTCAAACATGTACACTCACCATGATGGTAATAAAACTCTGAGTAAACCTTAATCAATAGCTTCAACATTGACAATCAATCAAAACTGCTAACTTGGCTCCCCATCAATCATGATATTGGAGTCTTCTCAATGCATGTTGAAGCCCTCATAGCCACATGCACTCGAGCCCCTCAATGAACATAGACTGGTCCTTACTCCAAAAATTGGCAACTACCCACTTTCTATTGAGCTCACCCTTACTTTCTTGAAGCGCCTCTTTCTTCTCTGTCTTTTGCATGCCTGCACCCTTGAACATGAAAATTGCTCTTCAATCCTTTTGCTTCTTTGAATATGCAAACCTAACTTAAATCTTGTGCAACCTGATGTCCTTGTAAACCCAAGTATGATAGAGAGAGATTATGCTCTCCCCTTCTTTCCCTACTACTCCTCATGCCATCAGAAATCCTCCTCCCTTGCTAGCATCTTTACCCTCATGCTTCGAAGCCCTTATTACTTCCTTATCCATCAAAATCAAGAGAGATGGTGCTTGCTTGTTACCCTCAAGGTTGAGAGCAAGAGAAATCTTTTGAGAATTCCTGGTAGCTACTCACCTGATTTTCTTCTTTCACTCTTATTTTTTTCTCCCTAAGATAACAACTATTCCACCTTATGTAGTTCTCTTGACAAGGTTGAACAAGAGCTCGGGGGTGCACTATGTAATCATGTTAATTTATAACCTGAGAGGGTTTCAAAATGCAAAAAATTTAGGCAATTAAACATGGATACATTAGAATAAGGGGGTTTTATATTCAATTTTGGAAAAATTTCCTAAAATAAGGGGTCATTTTATTCATTCAGACACGTTAAAAGAGGGATTTCTTTAATACCTTGCAAATGCACGTTATATAGGGGGGTACTGAATGGTGAACCCCCCGAGAACAAGAGAGTGAGATTTGCCTCGCTTTTAATTTGCTTCCTCTACTCACTCTTCCCCTCCTTTGACAAGGCTGTCGAGAGAGAGAGAGCAAGAGAAAGAGTTGGTTCTATCAAGATTCATCGATATGAGAGAGAGAGAGAGAGAGAGAGAGAGAGAGAGAGAGAGAGAGAGATTTATTTATACTACTTCCTATCTCTTCCTTTGTATCATGATCCTTCATATCCCTTCTTCACACAATACATCCTGCTCTAGGCCTTACTTGAAGCTCCCATTAGTGCGAAGAGAGAGCCTTCCTTAATTGAAGGTGATGGAATGCTTCTCAATCTAAGGTGAGGTCTAATGCTATTCAATAAGAGGATGAGAGAGAGAGAGAGAGAGAGAGAGAGAGAGAGAGAGAGAGAGAGAGAGAGAGAGAGAGAGAGAGAGCTTCCTTGTCCTGCTTCCTATCTCATGCTATCGGGATGTATGCGGTATAGCTGGCAACGTACAATACCTATGGCTATGAGTGCTTATGCAGAATCACCAACCCTCTTCCTAAAGTTGCTTTAAAGTTCAAGAGCATTAGTGAGAGAAAGATCACAAACCCTCTTTCTTATCGTGCTTGAAGTCTGCTTGTTTTTGTAGTCAAGATTATGATAAAAGGATCACCAAATCACTTCAATTTTACTTAAAAAGATCAATTGCAAACTCTAAACTTTTAGCCATGAAAACTCAATGCCCATACAAGCACAAAAACCAATCAAAACCCAAACCTCTTTCATGGAATCATGTAGCCTCGCCCCCAATTACATAGTCCTAACATCAAACAATTGAAAGGGAGACTTAAGATCTTCTAAATTGAAGCCCACACACCATTTTGATAAGGGGAACCCTAATTCTCTCCCTCACAAACTCAGATACAAAATTGCAAAGAGGTGGGACTGCACTGCACTACACATAGATTGAGCAACCATGAAAGCCATTACACAATAGTAAAAATTGCAGGTTTTTCCACTAAAAATCAGCCTTCTCTCTCCTCCCCATGGAATTTTCCGCTAATGAGTCAATTTTTGGGCTATTTTTCCATTTTGGACCAAAACTAGGTCATTTTCAGCTCATTTTTGACCCAAAAAAGGTCATTTTTAATGTGAAAAATCCCAAACAGAGTTAAAAAATTACTTAATTTGTGGGATCACTTGCATAAGCATAAAAATAATAGATGTGCATCATTTCTCATCAATATTTCATTTTGGACCACTTTCCATGCAATTTTACGATGTCGTCCGTCAGCTGCTATTTTTGGTAGTTTTTGCTTGCATCAATCTTTGTAGGCGAGGTGAGTGTGCCGCAATGAAACAATTCAAATATGTACATCAAACAACCAAAATAAGCATCTTATCAAGTGGAAAAGCATGCAAAGGTGCCACATCTAGGGCCGTGATTCCCCGGATAGGTATGTACATGATAGCGACGGTAGTAGCCGCTTTAACATATATCACAATATATACATGATTGGTTTTATTTACATGCATCAAAAGGTGTCAAAAGTGAGGTGAATGTTTTTATTTCACATTGTGCAGGCTACACATCACGACATCCACTCCCTCTGAACCTGCACATCCTCCGATTATGTGCCACAATAGTAGTTGTTATGCATTAAAACTCATGGTCTTCACTTTGATCCTCAATTTTCATAGATCCATCATCATCTTCACTAGGTTTTGTATCAAATGGGTCAGAATCCCCTCTTATTTTGAATAATTTAACCCTTTTTCTTGCAATGGGAATTTTCATTTATGTCCCATCCAGCTCATGCAAGGTGTAAGTTGCATTTTCATGCACATGCTTGACAACATAAGGTCCAAACCATCTCTTTGTAATATTTCTTATTGTAGAGTGCTGGTTTTCAAGGCTACTATCATACAACAACACCCAATCACCTTCTTCAATGGATTATGGTATGAGCCTATGTCTCTTGTCAAATCAATCTTTGTTTTTATTTCACATTGTGCAGGCTACACATCACGACATCCACTCCCTCTGAACCTGCACATCCTCCGATTATGTGCCACAATAGTAGTTGTTACGCATTAAAACTCATGGTCTTCACTTTGATCCTCAATTTTCATAGACCCATCATCATCTTCACTAGGTTTTGTATCAAATGGGTCAGAATCCCCTCTTATTTTGAATAATTTAACCCTTTTTCTTGCAATGGGAATTTTCATTTATGTCCCATCCAGCTCATGCAAGGTGTAAGTTGCATTTTCATGCACATGCTTGACAATATAAGGTCCAAACCATCTCTTTGTAAGATTTCTTATTGTAGAGTGCTGGTTTTCAAGGCTACTATCATACAACAACACCCAATCACCTTCTTCAATGGATTATGGTATGAGCCTATGTCTCTTGCCAAATCAATCTTTGTTTTTCAACCTTGCATCCTTTAGTCGAGCTTTTGCAAGCTCAATGTTTTCATGCCTTCTTTCCAATTGTTGTATGCACAATGCAAGAAGATATTCTCTACTCATTCTATCTTCCCACTAAAATACATTCCATGTAAGAACTACATCTTCAATTGGCATCAAAGGTTTTAAAACATACATCAATTCAACAGTCATATAGCCAGTTACTGGACTATGTGTCATACAATCATCCCACAATGCAAATGGCAGAAACCTTGGCCACTCTCTAAGTTGACCGTCACAACACTTAGCTAAAGATTTGATTATCGGAGGATGTCCTCTTTCACTTTTTCCATTTCTGTTAGCAGTGGCTAGCACAGGCTACACCGAATATGCATCAAGCGAGAGATATGCTATGGTTGTGCATAATATTTCCCACTCACTTTGTATAAGTCTTGGGCTCATTTGGAGTTCCAAAGTTGTATATGCTAGCTAGAGGGCTCAAACTTAACCCATAGTAGAAGGGATTGTGGTGAAATCCTTTAAAAGGAAACCTTTATGCAAGGAGGCTTCATTCTTGAGTATCCACTCTTGAGGATCCACTTTTGAGAGCTCTCTCTCTCTCTCTCTCTCTCTCTCTCTTGAGTGTTCATTCTATGGATGGTCTAGCCTTGAGCTTAATGTCCATGTTTAAGAGGCTAGTACTAATCCATTATAATTAGAGAAGCTTGATTAATCCAATTCCTATTTTACTCATTAGTCTTATCTTCTCTACATTTCATTATGTCATGAAGTAGTATTACACTCTCATTATTCTAGATTTGAGAGAGGTATGTACTTCTTGCTTTAATCTTAACTCTCCTATTCCATAAGTATTTCAATTAGTTGATTAATTCTCTAATTATCTTGATTAGTGTAGTGTGTGTGCACTCTTGGTCATGTCATTAGAGTATGTGCCTAATTGTGTGCTTAAGTGTGTGACGGTTTAAGAGACTTGAGCTCAATGCCACTTGTGTGTGATGTGATTAGAGTACCTTAGTTGGCATGTGATGATTGGGAAAGCAAGAGTTGATCTTCCAAGGATATCTTACAATATTGGATAGTCTTCCACTAGTAGCAAGTGTAGGCCTAGGCTTAGGCATATGTTTATGGCTAAGTACAATTAGGCATTACTACTCTCACTCCCTCATGAATTCATCTCATGAATGGTTTTCAAGGAAGAAGAGGTCCCATTTTATAGGTGAAGGGAACTCTTGAGGTTTACATAAGAAAGAGAAGAGCCAATATGAAACAGGAACTGACAAAGTTTGAAATGAGCTGTCCCTACATGATGTTGGCAGATTGGCAGTCCACCATTTTGATCATATCTCCGCAACCGTGGCTCCAAATAAAAAAGTAAAAATAGGGAAAAAATAATTAGCTCATAAGCTACGATCCTCTTTTTATATACATTTTTCAATTTAGATTGGAACCTTGTGCAAAAAAATAATCAAAATAGGGTACATTTTTGGCAGTAAAAGTCTTCTTGTGGTCCCCTTAGCCTAGACTTTTATTTGATTTCAATGGACACCTCATGCAATATTAAAGCATGACATTGCTCCTTGAAAAAAATTTGTAAGCATCCTTGCAATAATGCATTAAAATAGGTGTATCTTTGAAAATCATGGAACCTAGTGTCCCACTAGGATTTGATTCCTTCCTAGTAGCTATTGAAAATGAATATAAGAAAAATATGAAAAACATATAGATATATATATATATATATTGGAAGTTGCCCTAGGTATAGAATCTAGCTAGGGTGTGAGATGATAATGAGATAGTAGAAAGAATGTTTTTTACCCCAAGTTAAAGAGGCGGAGCTATTGACTCTTTCCCATATTACTTTTTGACGGTAAAGTAAGAATATGTTACCCTTGAGATAAATAATAGGATGAGATAGAAAGCTTATTATTATACATAGATATGTATATGTACATTATAGAAAATATACTTATGTATCCAAAAAGTTGCAAGATAGATCTTGTAGTATTTTTTTCCACTATATACGTGTTACATCACGACATCCACCCCCTTTAAACCTACACATCCTCTGGTATGTTCCACATATGATTTTTTGCAATTTCAATTCCCTTGTAGATCTTCCATGATTTTATCTTCATTGATAGCTTCCAACGCTTTCTCTTCACTATGATCTTCTCGTATGTTTTGCTCTTCCTCCTCGTCAACATCTTTTGGATCACTATCTCCCCTTGTCTTAAACACTTTGATCCTTTTTCCTTCAGTGTGAATCTTTTCTTCTGGACCATGTAGTTCAGACTAGCTATAAGTAGCAATTTCATGCACATGCTTTACAACATACAATCCAAACCATCTTTTTGAGAACTTACGCATGATTGTGTGCTAGTTATCAAGGCTACTATCATACACTAAAACCTAGTCACCTTTGTCAATTGCTTTGCTCTTGAGCCGATGTCGCTTATCAAAGTAGTCCTTGTTTTTCAACCTTGCATTTTTGAGTTGTTCTTTGCAGTCTCAATGTCTCCAGGTCTTTTCTCTAGTTGCATTATGCGGAATGCAAGGAGGCCTTCCCTGCTAAGCCCCTCTTGCCAAGGTAGTACATTCCATGTGGAAATTGTATCTTCAATCGGCATCACTGGCTTTTGACCATACATTAGCTCCACATGCATATAGCCAGTTACTGAGCTATGTGTTGTACGATCAGCCCATAAAGCATATGGTAACAGTTTTGGCCACTCACCAACTCTTCCTTCGCAAGCCTTGGCCAATGATTTGATGATGGGAGGATGCCCTCTTTCAATCTTTCCATTGCCTTCAGGGTTGTAAGCTATAGTAAGAGAAAGCTTGATTCCTAATCTAGAAAACAACTCCCTCGCTTCCTTGACATCCATTCACCTCTGTCTGTAGTGATCTTTCCCACATAGCCATAACAGCAAATCACCTCATCAAGAACGAATTTGAACACAGCTTTTGTGGTTTTAGCTCTTAATGCTCACCCTTCAACCTGAATAGTTAGATCCTCTCGTGCAAAAACTATCTCATCTGTCAAAGTCCTAAAGGCATTGTGACTAGATCCACAACCCATTTATAGTGCATGGCTAGTGGGTATGTAGGGTGCAATCCGTCACGATGTTGGACATTTGAATACATTTGACAAGTTACACACGACTCTACAAATTGAGATACATATTTATACATACCCTTCCACCAATATTTTTCTTTCAACTTGGAGAAGGTTGCCTACACACCCCTGTGTCAAGCCCATAAACTCTCATGAAACTCTTGCATGAGTTTTACTTGAGTCTTTTTTTTACATATAACCCTTTGTGGTGTAACACCCTTTTGTTTATGATACTTCCACAAGTAACCATACCTCAAAAAGTACCCGTATGCTTTCTTGTGTATCCTCCTGAATTCTTGTTAGACTAATCATCCTGTTTTGCTAAAGTACTCAAGTAGCTTCCAATAAGAAGCCAATCACCTTCATAAAGCTCATTTAAGAATAATTCAAGTGGATTATTCATGTAGACATTGTTACCTTTGACATGAGAGATAGAATAGAACTTTGTGCCCACATCATCTCCCTCATCAATCATCTGTGACTCATCTTCATACCTTGCCCTTGATAGCATATCTGCCATTGTATTGTCTTTACCTACAATGTGCTTAAACTCCGGATTTAATGACTTAATGTAGGAAATCCACTGCAACATAGCAATGTCTGGCATTGAGCAGCTTGTAATCATCCCAAGAAGTGGTAGAAAATATGTTTCTTCAACCACACATGCACCAATTAGGTACTCTTTCCCATTTTTCAAGGCTGTAACCATACCCCATAACTCTCTCTTTAACTGTGGTGAGTTTTTTTCGCGAGCAATTAGTACCTTTGCTCCAAATATCACCACATACTTATGTCCTTCTTTGTCATCTTGCCCTATTGCCCATCCAATTTTTGTAGGATTGGTGTCTACTATCACAATTACTGATCTTTGACACTCATAGTATACCTTTCTCAAAGTTGGTGCTGACTGGAGCAACTTCTTTAGCTTTTTCATGGCTTTTACATGTGCTTCTGTCCATTTAAACTTTTGATTCTTTCTCAAAAATTGATAAAGAGGATCAGCTACATGTGCATAATGTGGAATCCAAATAACATAAAAGACACATGCTCCCAGAAACCTTCTAACCTCAGTGATGCTAGTGCATGTTTCTTTCATTCTTTGGATGGCATCTACCTTTTTTGGATAAGGTTTCCTACTATATGGCCCACAGATGTGCCCCACAATGAGCACTTCATTGACACCAAACATAGAATTTTTCCGTGGCAAAGTAAGATTCACTTCTTCCAACCTAGAAATTTTTTTATCACAATCATTTATGTGATTTACCACAAACCTACGACATCCCCTAAGATCCAAAGCTTCATCTTTATCACTTTGTTCACATCCTTTGATAGGAAAATCATGAATGAAAGGAATTACTAATTTGAGGAATAAAGTCACGTAAGACCTTATTTATCCCATTCATCATATGTGCAACCAAGTTGGTTGCTCCCTGCGGCAAGGTACACATCCTTACCAAACCTAAAGGTGTCCTCATGGTTGTCAAGTCTCTGCTTTCAATTGAAAGCTGAAATTGATCATACCCTGAGTAGAGACCCCCATCGAGTAGATTGCCCCCCCTGCAAATGCCTCTGCAAATTCATCCACGATCGGTCCTATACCTACATTTCTAATTGTCACCTTGTTCACTGGTTGCATATCTTGGATGAAGCATAATGCACCATTCTTCTTTAGAACTGTGAACCACCTGTTTGAGTATGGAGCACAAGAAGGCTCCAAAATTCCCATTTTGATATTTTCATTCAATAGCTCTACTAACTTGGCCAAATGAGCCTTTGGAACCGGAATAGGCCGCATATTCCAAGGCACATGAGGTATTGTAAAAATTACCATAGGAGCTACAATAGAAGGATCAACACATCCTATCTCATGTGGCTCAAATGCAAAAGCCTTACCATGCTTTGAAAGCATTTCTTTTAAGCACTTTGTCTCCTCCTATGTTAGAAACTCCTTGCAACCAATCTGTAACTCTTGAAAAGACTCCTTTGTGAAGTTATGCCCAATATTTTTACGATTACTCAAACTTGGTTGCAAACAAGCCTACTCAATATTTTCCCTGTTGTTGGGTGGTAAGGGTGAAGCTACCTGTTTCACCTTCTTTGCTACACTCTTGTATTTAGTTTTAACATGGACTTCTGGGCCAATTTTTTTCTTGAAACATTGGTTTTCTTTGAAGGCTTCTATGACTTGATACATTTCCATAGAGCATACTTTCACAACTTTCACAAGATGAAAATAGACTCCATTATAGCATCAAGCTCACCCATAGTATCTACAAAAGAAACTTGCTTACACAAACCCAAAAAAATTTTAGTAGGCTCTAGCAAGCCACTCTTGTTCATGCCTATTTTTACATTATGTACATATTGCCTCTCACATCTCTTCAAATCTTCAAGTTTTGTGAAGCATAATGATCCATTCCTTGTTACCAAGGAGATTGTTGAGAAAGTTTCACTTATTTTTGGATCAGGCGAGACCCTTTTTCTTTCTGTACCACTGCAATCCCGCTTTACAATGGTATTTGGCTAAAACCCATCATCTCCCTGTGGTCATGAAACTCTTTTCTCACCTTTGGTAGAGGATGATCTCTAAGATTTCTTTCATGGTTTACACAAATTGTGAGAAATTGAACAATGCGTTTATCGTCTTTGCTTTGAATCCTCGCATAAGCCGAACCATCATCCATTACCTTTGTTTCCATTCAAACTCCCACAATGTAGGGCTACCCAAGGATAAGATGAAAGGAAGATGTATTCTGTACAAAGAAGTTTTGGTCAATTTTTACATCATCTATTGTCACCTTCACGCCTGGACATGCTGCATACAATTCAACGGATGAATTGTTTGCCACTTTCACCATTCAACCATGATCTGTGTCTATCGACCATTTACACTTGTTGTAGAGACTCTTTTACATTATGTTTATTTCTGAACCATGGTTGATCAAGGCAAAAAATGGCTCTTCAAGATCACCTACCTCAACCAAAGTTTTTGTAGTAGCCCTTGCCTAGTGACTTTGTGAATAGTAGCTCCTAGGAATAGCTTCAACTTCTTTATCATCATTTGAGAAATGCACTTGATTCACTCTCCCACTAGATTGGTAGCATCCTACCACACCTCCATCATCCTCCTTATCTCACAACTGCATCCCTTGTGTCTTCAAGGTTTCTCCTTCAACGTGTGGATAAGCAACCTCAACAAGAGTTTGCCTCTTTCTCTTGATGATGTCAATTATCTACTCATTGAATTCACACTTTGCAATGCCAAGGACTTCTCCCAGAGTAAAATCAATCTTGCTATTTAGAATCCTATCCTCCAAGACTTTCTTTAAATATGTAGTAAACTCAATATCAGATTGTATTTTATAAGCTGGGCCTTTTGTCTTACCTTTTGTTAGCTCTTTCTTCTTTCCTATTGTAGACTCCTCCATGAGTACTTCATGTAGAGATGGTCCTTGTGTTGGGGGTAATTAGGAAGGCAGTGAGTCACTTCTTCCATCACTCTTCTAGAACCTCTTTTTGATGGTCCTTCATCAATGTTCTCACGTCTGCACTTCTCTTCTAAAATATCCTCATTTTGTTGGCATTTTGTAATGTAGGCATGCACCTACAATGAGTCCACTGGATCATTCCATCCTGTTTCTAGGCGTACGCAATCACCGGCTTCATGTAGAATCTATTTTGTAAGCTTTCCCTTTTTAGCTAATTGCATGACATTTGGCCAAAGTTGACCATGATGGTCACTCACCTCTTCATCATTAAGATGCTCAATTTTTACTCGATAAGTAACTGCCTCAACTGAAGAGGTGGCATGGTTAGTTGCCATATCCTCAACTAAGGTTTGCACCCCCCCCCCCCCCCCCAAAGTTAGTTATCAAGGATATACCTATATCTCTTAAGTGGATTTTACCATCCTTCAAAAAAACAACATCTTTTGTCAAAGCATCACTCAAACTATCACAATCCCTTCTTACATGGTTTGTACTATCACACCAAATACATCTATTAACAAAACCTTCTTTGGGCTCTTGTCTTTGCCTAGGAAGTGGCCCCGATGGTTGGTCTTTTTCTTCAAGCTTAGCTAGCTTCACCTTCAAGTCACACATTCCCTTCACAAGCTCATCGAGCATGGACACATCAAACCTAGGAGCTATTAAAGTAGGCTTTACCATTTTGTGAGAAGTTGAGGTTGAAGGACTTGTAGTGTTTACTACTATCTTGTCTCTTCTTCTTTGTCGTTTGGCAAGCATTGAGATAGCACCTTCTACCTCATTCAAGTCGGTATCAAAGTAAAACACATCTTACTTGACAAACTCTTTCTAAGTTATTCACCATTTTGATGGAGAGAGAAAAAGAGGGAAGAATTCAAGCATTGATTGATGCACCAAGTTCAAGACCTTATTTGATTAGAGCTAATCTTCCAAGGATATATAGCTTACAAGATTGGATAGTGTTCCACTAGGCCTAGGCTTAGGCTTATGTTTATGGCTAAGTACAATTACGCATTACTACTCTCACTCCCTCATGAATTCATCTCATGAATGGTTTTCAAGGAAGAAGAGGTCCCATTTTATAGGTGAAGGGAACCCTCAAGGCTTACACAAGAAAGAGAAGAGCCAGTGTAAACGGGAACTAACAAAGTTTAAAATGAGCTGTCCCTGCATGATGTTGGCAGATTGGGGTTTACCATTTTGATCATATTTCCTCAACCGTGGCTTCAAATAAAAAAGTAAAAATAGGAGCAAAATTTCAGCTCATAAGCTACGACCCTCATTTTATATACATTTTCCAATTTGGATTGGAACATTGTGCAAAAAAACCATCAAAATAGGGTACATTTTTGGCAGCAAAAGTCTTCTTGTGGTCCCCTTAGCTTAGACATTCATTTGATTCCAATGGACACCTCATACAATATGAAAGCATGACATTGCTCCTTGAAAAGTTTTTGTAAGCATCCTTGCAATAATGCATTAAATAGGTGTATCTTTGAAAATCATGGAACCTAGTGTCCCACTAGGATTTGATTCCTTCCTAGTAGCTATTAATAATAAATATAAGAAAACTATAAAAAACATATATATATATATATATATATATATATATATATATATATATATATATATATATATATTGGAAGCTACCCTAGGTATAGAATCTAGCTACGGTGTGAGATGATAATGAGATAGTAGAAAGAAAGAACCAATGCATTTGGCCCAAGTTAGGCCCAAGTTAAAGAGGCGGAGCTATTGACTCTTTTTCCATAGTACTTCTGACGGTAAAGTAAGAATATGTTACCCTTGAGATAAATATTAGGATGAGATAGAAAGCTTATTATTATACATAGATATGCATATGTACATTATAGGAAATATATATATGTATCTAAAAAGTTTCAAGATAGATCTTGTAGCATTCGTTCCCACTATATACGTGTCACATCACGACAACATGTTGTTATCTACATGTAACTTATCTTATGGGAATATTGTTGATGTCCTTGTCCATATGTCATTACCCTTGTCCTTATGTCAAATCTGATATATTCCATTGTATAGTTCAGTAGTTTGTATAATCAAACTATTGTTAGGCTTTTCATTTCACACACACACACACACACACACACACACACACACACTCACGTACTTAAACATATTGTACCATAAAAGCTACAATAGAAGAATCAACACATTCTATCTCATGTGGCTCAAATTCAAAATCCTTCCCATACTTTGAAAGCATTTCTTTCAAGCACTTTGTCTCATTTTATGTTAGAAACTCCTCACAACCAATCTGCAATTCTTGAAAAGACTCCTTTGTGTGCTCAATCTTTTTAGGATTGTTGGGTGGTAAGGGTGAAACTATTGGTTTCACCTTCTTTGCTCTACTCTTGTATTAGATTCAACACGGACTTCTGGGCCAATTATTTTCTTGAAACATTGGTTTTATTTAAAGGATTCTATGACTTGATACATTTCCACAAAGAATACTTCCACAACTTCATTCCCAAGATGAAAAATAGACTTCTTTATAGAATCAAGCTCACCCATAGTATCCACAAAAGAAACTTTCTCACATAAACCCAAAACATTCAGTAGGATCTAACAACCCACCCTCTTTCATGCCTATTTGTACATTATGTACATATTGCTTCTCACATCTCTTCAAATCTGCAAGTTTTGTAAAACATATTGATCCATTCCTTGTTACCAAGGAGCCCATAGAAAAGGTTTTACCCATTTTTGGATCAATTGAGAACCTTTTTCTTTTTGTACCACTGTAATCCTGCTTTACAATGGCACTTGGCCAAAACCCATCATTACCCTATGATCGTGAAACTCTTTACTCACCTTTGGTAGAGGATGCTCTCTAAGGTTGTCACAATTTCTTTCATGGTTTACACAAATTGTGAGAAATTAAACAACACGTTTACCATCTTTGCTTTGTATCTTGGCATAAGCTGAACCATCATCCATTACCTTTGTTTCCATTCAAACTCCCATAATGTAGGGATCCCCAAGGATAAGATGATATGAAGATGTGTCCCGTGTAAAGAAATTTTGTTCAAACTTTACATCACCTATTGTCACCTTTATACTTGGACATGCTGCATACAATTCACTTGATGAATTGTTTGCCACTTTGACAATCTGTTTGGTGGATATAGTGATCTGACACAGGACAATAGACGGATGTACACCAAACCCTGTAACCCTCACTCAATGTTTCAAAAGAAGCTGTGTAATTCAGCTAATGATGATTTATAATTGTAATTTTGACATATCCTCTCAGCCTCTCTGAGTCTACACCCTTGTAAGTGGCCGAATGGCCGTGGGAAATTTCCCTTAACCCTTAAGTCAAAACCCTTATTTTTAGACAAAAGGGATATCATTAGCTAAGAGGAGTTTTAAACTTGCACTGTGAGAAGCTTCTTACTGCTACAAATTGTAGTCCACTTTTCTCCTGGATTGGTAATCAAATTCATTTTCGAATAGCACATTGTGTTCATTGTCTCTTGCTCTATAATTTAAGTATAACCATTCTCAAGTTTGCTGTGGTTTGCGACGCATTTCTTGCGAGCTAAATGCATTGATTTGAAGGTTAAAATGGTTGTTTTTTGATGTTCTGATCATGGGTAAGTGTTTCTATGCTTAACGGGGACCTCTCCGTATAGTTCTGTTTCAGTTTTCTGCACATTTTTTCTGATGGATTGTGATTTATGT
The DNA here is from genome assembly GCF_014529385.1 of Adiantum capillus-veneris. Lineage (NCBI taxonomy): Eukaryota > Viridiplantae > Streptophyta > Polypodiopsida > Polypodiales > Pteridaceae > Adiantum > Adiantum capillus-veneris. The sequence continues at coordinate 57,107,504 of NC_140932.1, forward strand.
ACCTTCCCAGATGGTTGCAGAACTTGGTAAGATTGTGACCCTAGGTGTTGTAATACTTCTCCTTAAGTTTCATTGCATTCCTAATTAGTTTGGATGCCGAAAAGGCGTGCTGAACTAGAGCGGTGAGATTGGATGCATACTGATTTTCTGACTACGAAGTGGTTGATTTGCTTTTGTCGTAGTATGAGTGGCTCTCTGAGTTCACTTTGGTGAGATTGACACTCTCATTAAGTCTCCGTGCCCCATTTCGAGTTTCTTCCTTGCATAGTGACATTATGTTAGTACAAAAAGCTATTATGTAGACGTCCATTGCGGTGACCCGCTAACATTGGTGCCGCTGCCGGGGATACCGATCCTTAGGTGGTGAGTGACTCAGTGTACAAAAAAATTTGTTCCAAAGCTTTTGACACCCATTCCGCTTACACATAGATAGTGAAGCAACTAGACGTAGGTTTAGTGCTTAGTAGAGACTGGAGTTCGAGATTAGCCAGTGCTACTCCTTATGAGCAAAGAAAGCTGTGAGTGAAGTACAAGAGAGTATTTTGTTCTTTGATTTTTCCATGCTTGGAAAGGACTGTTCCACCACACACTTCATTGTCGTTTTTGTACCGTTAAATTCAATTATAATTGTGGATTTATTTCAGTTTATAGGAGTAGGTTAGGTAACAATTTACACCATCATTTGGGGACAAAAGCATCGAGGAAAAAACTGTCAAAAACCTTATTTTAGTGTTGAGGACCATAACTTTAAAAAGTTGAAAAATTGACGGTCAGAGCTTCAAAATTGAACCAAACCCAACAAAACCTTCAAAAAGGGGATAGAAACACTTGCTAAAAATAGAATGTGTAAAAAATTTCCAATTTGCCTGTCCAACATGGATCGCGATCCATGTACCTTTCTGGCAAAATGGGCAAAAACTGTTTCCTTTGCTTAGAATAGGTCCTCAGGCACCAGAACCTTGAGGTTGGTCAAAAATAGAGTGCTAAAAGATCAATTAAATCAAGAAATGAGGGTGAACAGAACAAAACCTTGGAAATTGAGAAAAATGAGAAAAATCTGAACTTTTACTTGTCCAAATTCAAAAAGGGAAGAGAATTGGGATCAACTAGAAGCAAAAAACCAGCAGAACCAAAAATCATGACCAGATGCTTCCCAACATGGATCACGATCCATGTACCAGGTAGACATCTGACAATGAAATTTGACAAGTACATCCCTGATTACTAGGGGAACAATTTTTCCAAAAAAGCCATAGACAAAAAGTGAAAAAACGTGATCAAAATACCAAAAAAAGAGTTGTTTGCAAAAAACCGCAAAACAGACACAAAATCTTCCCTTTGACTTGGAAAAAGTTAATCAAATGCAAAAATAATCGGGGAATAGCATCACCAGACCTTTTGTCACAAACTCACAAAGTATCAGTTCAAAATCTTGCCAAACAAACATGGATCGCGATCCATGTACCTTTTTGGAATTTTGAGCTGATATTGGACAAGTAGAAAAGTGATAACATTTGAAGCACTCTCTCCCAAGGGAACCTTATCAGAAACGTTCAAAAAGATGAGAAAAGGGACAAAAATCAGATCAAGGGGGAAACCACTAGAACACACCTGACTTTTGGCTGACCTAGAAAACCCCAAAACATTCAAAAACCATATAGCTAGCATCAGTAGGCCAAGGACTAGCTATGGGTCAAGTTTTACATTCTGGTACTAAGGAACATGAATCGTGATCCATGTTCCCTTGACACATTTTGATACAAAAGCTGCACCATAGCTAGAGCGCATCATAGAGAGTCTAGTGGTCCTTTCAAAAATGAATTTGGATGCAAAAGACCATACCAAAAGCCAAACCCTAGCAGGAACTTTGGCAAAGTGACAGAATGAACCTAGTTTCCAATCTAGAGGTTCATTTCTAAAAATTTGATACCATAAGACCTTCTAATCATGCTGAACCGGATGGTATCAAGAAAAGTCCAATTGGCTTTCAAACATGGATCGTGATCCATGTTCCTCTGAGTCAGATGAGAAGCAAAATTTCACCACCCAAAGAGCTAGTCCTCAGTACCCTGGTGGTTCTTTCAAAATTAAAATTGGACCTTAATTGTTGATTTTGTGTGTGGGATATTGTGATATTGAAAAACCTAGTTAAAATTTTGTTGATTAAAAGCCATAACTAACGTCTATAAGCTCACAGTTATCAACAATTTTTTGACAAGTTGTAGGTACTAGAGGATACTACCCAGCAATTAAGATCAAACAAGGAATTCACACTAGCTAATGAGGTAACCCGTTTTGGATTCTGCAATACCAATTCTTCATGAATTTGCGATCAGGAAGATTGTACCAGAATAGGAATCCCAACATATTCTACCAAGGGAGCAATCAGTCAACGGAAGAAAGCGCAAATCAAAGAGCACTGCCGCCATTTTAGAGGAGCACTTCTCTGACACTTTGTCAAAAAGATCATACAGCCTCATGACTGAGGATTCTGACAAGTCAAACCCTAAGGGAACAAATTCAATGGGGGCAAGTCATTCTCAACCTGTATCTGATGTAAAATTTTTGTATTTGAAGTTTAAATTTAAAAATGTGCTTAAGGCCAAAATCTATAAGGATGGAATGAACCGCTACTGTGTTAAGCTGGAAAATAAGACGAGCGAGTTCAAAGACCTTGTAGATGTTGATTATGACACGGATAGATATTTTTACAGAGAGGGGATGATGTACCTAGTAGGTCATAACCCCTTTATTGTGGACAAATGGGGGATGTCTGGCACCAAGGACAAGGTAGATCAAGAGTTGGCAAATGAACCACCCAATGTGGATAGGCAAAACATGGTGCTCAGACGCCCCAATGAGACATAATGTCTTAATATAGAAAACACGTATATGGGGCTATATAAGTTTAATAATGGAGAACAAACCTCTATTATAGATGCGATGAACCCTGTATCAAGGAATTGACTGACCGTAAAAAACTATACATTTTTACGTACACAAAAGGGAGAAGTATTCAGGTGGTCATAGTAGACAAGTATGGCCAAAAGTACTCTCCTATGGATCATAAGGAGTTAGAGAGATATATATATTTTGGGGGATCACTCCACCAATACTATGTAAATCCCGAAGAGGTGAAAACCATGGCTACTTGCATGGGACCAGAGACTGCACATGCGAGTCCAGTGAGAACCAGGGTGGAAGATTATTTTGGACATGAACGAGTTCCAAACACAGGGCCTTTAGGATCAATGGGGTCTAGGGCTTCCATGAACACACATAGGGGCAGTACTGCTCCTGACGTGACTTACACCACTAGAATCCCTTGGACTATTACACCAGATCGACTTGACGAACATATAGCGGCAGACAGGATACCACTTGTAGTGACAAGAGGAGATTATGAACCTAGAGAAACCACTCTAGGAGGACCAGGCATTGTAAGAATGGTTGCGGAGTCCAGACGTATGCGACTATCACAAGTGGCAAAATGTGTACCCAGAAATTATAGTGGATCAGGAGATCCGTATGCCCATGTTTCAATCTTCAAACAAGTATTGAGAGCAGAACAACTAGTTGATTTTCATACTCAATATGAAGGATTTGGGTTGACGTTAGAAGGGACTGCTTTGACCTGGTTCCAACCATTAAACAACTTTGAACTCCCAAGTATTGAGCAACTTCTCCGAGAGTTTGTTGAGGAATTCTCAAAGAGAGGAATTAAGCATAACACTTTCTCCTAGATCTATGCATTTAAACAAAAGGAGAAGGAAAAAGGTGAAGGAAGCATCACTTTGTTTCAAGCAGTATATAGAAAGATGCCCTGCTCGAGAACTACCTCATGATGAGGGACTGTCAATCCTTTTCATAAAAGGATTGAAAAATGACACGCTCAAAACGGACGTGCACTTAAAGGCATGTGTAACTTTTGAGCAAGTCACGAAAGAGGCACTGTATCTGGTAGATAATTGCAAGGCATATGGAGAGGCTACTGGAGACACAAATCAAGAAACTAGTAGTACCTCTTCAACCACTAGTGAGTCCACGATGAAATTGGGCGGGCAAAACCCAATTGTGTTGGACGTTGATCAAACGATCAAGAAAGTGATTAGAAGGATAAACCAAGGAAACATGACGAACCCAAACACACGACAACAGTCCACCCAAAAATGCGACACTTGTGGAGGAGATCATCCAACCCAGTGGTGCAACCTTCAACAAAATCCAGGAGTAAATGCACCGCGAGTACTGAAATGGTGTGCTACCGAACAAAAATGGACAAACCATGAAACCCATGAATGTTTCTATAATCAGAACTATGTTAGAGAGAGACAATACTGACCACATGGAGGGCAACAATTTCCAAACCCCCCCAAGATACCAAGCAGGGCCAAATAATGCAATCCAAGGGTAAGAAAAACCTCAACCTATGTTGGGGCATCAACCTCCTTTACCCCAGGAAAATAGGGCCATGGTAAGGATCAACCCATAGAAACACCTTCTGATCAGAGTATGGTCCATGTAGTTTCATATTGAGAAGATTTAGACAATACATACGAGAGGGGATTTGATAGGAATGCATATGCTCCAGAGGGACGAATTCCTTGGATAATTTGTGAAGAGATTCTCGAGCCCTCATACATAGCACAGCCAACAAAAAACCATTACTTGGTCAATGAAAATATGCTTATGTTCATGGAAAACCATAACTACAAACCTAGGGGGTACCCTCCTAGAGCAGGACAACCGATGGGAGCTCCACAAGCTTCTCCACCACCTGTAGAACCATGTTATGAATGTGGCGGTGATCATTGGGCAAGGGTTTGTTTGTCCAAACAAAGGAGAATGGATTAAACTTTTTGGGTTATGTGATGGATGTACCACTGATCATCTCATTCCACACTGTCCAAAAAACCCTGACAACAAAGGGAAAGCAACCATGAATAAGATTGGGATTGTGCCAAGCTCAAGTGGATCAGAAACAGAACCAACCATTCTGATAAACGTGGTAACAAGAGCCCAAGCACATGACGCTGCAAGGAATGCCCCAGCCAGTCAAATCGAGATAGAAAATTTGTATGTCCGAACCCATAGGAAATCCTGGAAGGCAAAATGAGACAAGATAAAAGCCAAAAGAAAGAAAAAGAAGCTTTGAAAACCAAATTACTACAAATAGAGAAACAATTGATAAGGGAACAAGACCTTAAAAAAAGGAGCGAGGTAGAAAACCGTCGGCTATACCATAGAGAGGACCTATCTTGGTGGACAAGCTTTTTGAACCTTTGGACGTGATTTTAAAATCTTACGATGCAAAGCTAAAGCCTAATCAAACCAAAGAGGATAGTTGGTAAACGTACCCTCATCCGAGCTATGAAAAGGAGAGGCTAACGATGTGCAAGGATCTCATCCAAGCCGCTCAAGCGCTTATGGAACCACCAGTTCTGACTGCTCCAAAAACTGAGGTATTAGTCCGTGAAAAAATTCAAGAGTTAGAGGGGCGGGGATTGAAAAGGAAGACCAACCAGATTTTGTAAAGAAAACACCATTGGATACGAGGGTGGTAGCCAATACAATAGATGAAATGTATTCGCAAGCACCACTACCAAACCTATAAAGTCTACAATTTTTGAATACCTTTTTGAGATGTTCAAAATGATCAACCCGGATTGATGAATGTACACATAAATCATCCATATATACTTCCAAGAAATTCTTAAGATATTCTTTGAAAGCATGGCTTGTTAATCTTTGAAAGGTGGTAGGAGCATTAGTTAGCCCAAAAGGCATAACCCTATAGGCAAAAATACCCCATTCGGTTGCAAATGCAGTTTTATGCTGATCTTTTGGATCAACCAAAAGTTGATTGTACCGCAAAAATCCGTCTAAAAAGCTGTAAGCTTCTTTTCTTGTAACTCGTTCCAAAACATGCTCGGAGATTGGAAGAGGGTAGCTACCTCTTATGGTGGCTGCATTCACTTTTTTGGGATTGATACATACTCTTAATTCTGCATTTTTCTTGGGTACTACCACAATTGGAGACAACCAATTTGTGTGCTCAATTTTGTAAATGAATTCGGCTTCCTTGAGCTGCTCTATCTCTTCTTTGATCTTTTTGACAAAAGTTTCATTTTAAGTATTGTTACCATATACATGTGGTAGTGATGTGTGTGAACACACTAGGACCGCCGGGGCATTTTTTCCCTCTTTAGGAGGTTTTTCCCCCCGTGCATTGTATATACGCCCATCACTCTAGGGCTATCTATTTTTCAATAGCACACTAAGTAACACACTCTCTATTGTGTGCCTTTAGCTTCCTTCGTCTTCTCCAAGTTGTGTGTGTTTCTCTACAACCCTAATTCCAACAATTGGTATCAGAGCAGGTCACGTCCTCCCGGGCTTAGTTGCCAGCTGCTCCAGCACACGCCTGCTCACTTTCTCCGATTTCAGTGAGCTTTGGCGAGCGTTCGCAGGTCAACAAATAGTTTGGGATGGCTCAAAGAGCTCGGTCTGCTCAGAATTTTGATTTGGGCTCATTTCGGCAGCATTTACCATGGCTTTTACCATGGCTTACAACAACAACACAGATGTGTTCAAGATGTTTGCTGCTGAGGACAGGTTGGATGGGGACAACTACCCTATGTGGGCTTATATGATGCAACATGTTCTTGTGTCAAAAGGTGTCTGGAACATTGTGCAGGGCATTGATGTACGTCCTGGTTCTGAAGATGTAGGCGATGTTGAGGATGTTGCAGGTCTTGCTGCAAGGATTGCAGCTGTTAGAGTTGTTTTGCCTACGGCAGAACAAGCTCGTTGGGATGTTAAGGATGCGTAGGCTCATACATTGATTGCGTTTTCTGTGAAGCGCACCATTATTCCTCACATCCGTTCAACAAAATCTGCAAAACAGGCTTGGGATATTCTAGCAGGTCTTTATGCAAGCCGCAATGAGGCTAAAATTGCTTTGCTGCGTAAAGAGCTAGAGTCGAAGATTATGCATGAGGAAGATGATATGGAAACTTTCCTTGCTAGTGTCAAGGATATCAATGAGCAACTCATTTCTGCAGGTGAAGTCATTTCGGACAGTTCCCTTGTACAGACTATTCTTGATGCCTTACCAGATTCCTACTAGACTTTTGCTAGTACTTGGAGACTGATGACCCAACGAAATCCTGAAGTTGTCAAGTTTGATGCATTATGCACATTGCTGTTGCAAGAGTCACTTTCTAGAAAAAACAGGACTAGGCAGCGTGCAGTTGAACAGGCTTTTATTGCTTCTCAAAGAAAGGGTGGTAACAGTAATGCAGCCACTTCTTATGGTTCTGCTGCGAGTGGCAAAAATTCTGTTCCTAATGCTTCTGGTGGCAGCACTTCGTCTGGCAATTCTGGTGATAAGGGCAAAAAGAAGATGCGTTGCCATTATTATAAAGCCAATGATCACTTGATCAAGTCGTGTCCTAAGTTGAAGGCCAAAGAGGCTAAGAAGAAAGAGGGTGGTTCCACTGCAAATGCTGGTTCCACTACAAATGCAGCCATTGTTGAGTCTTCTGTGAAAGGAGATTGTGATGCTGATGTTGATGCAGAATGGGCTTTTAGCGCAGAGTGCACTTACAATCCTGCTGTCCATGATGCATGCTTGTCAGTTGCTGCAGATTCACATGTGTGGTATTTCGACAGTGGTGCTACAAAGCACATTACCTCACATCGTGAATTGTTTACCTCTCTCGAGTCAGTCCCTCATGGGAACTCAGTCACTTGTGCCAACAACGCCTCTTATCCAGTTCAGGGAGCTGGAAAGATTGTGCTCACTGCTGCTAATGGAAGTTCCTTCACACTTGTTGATGCACTTTATGTACCTGGGATCAAGAAGAATCTCTTGTCTATATCCGCACTTGCTAGACTTGGACTTGTAGTCAAATTTGTGGATGACAGATGTACAATTCATGATCTCAGTTTTGGTGATGAAATTGTTGCATCTGAGCTTTTGTGCCGTGGGCTGTATAAGCTCACTTTGTATGACAAGTGTGGACAAAATTTTGCAAATGCTGTTGCCGATTCAAGGGCTATTTCAGATGCAAAACTTTGGCATGCACGTTTTGGTCATCTGAATTTTGCCAGTTTGCTGCGTTTGCAGAAATCTGATATGGTTGCTTCTTTGCCGCCTCTTGAAGCACCTGTCAAACATGTTTGTGAAGGCTGTATTCTGGGTAAAATGCAGCGTTCTAAGTTTCCAAAGGATGGTTCAGTTAGGGCCACATGCAGGTTGCAGCTTGTGCATAGTGATGTTTGTGGGCCCATGCAAACTCCGTCCTTGGGCAATTACCTGTACTTCGTGACTTTCATTGATGATTACTCCAGGCATGCATGGGTATTTCCGCTTAAAGCGAAGTCCGAAGTTTTTATGTGCTTCAAATTTTTTTTGGCTATGGCTGAAAATGTCTCAAAATGTACTATGGGCACCCTCCGTTCCGATCGAGGGGGGGAGTATATGTCTCATGAATTTAATGCATTTCTGGCTAGTCATGGGATAAAACACCAATGTACAGTGCCTTATACACCTCAGCAAAATGGTGTTGCTGAGAGGAAACACAGGTCACTAACGGAAATGGCACGATGTATGGTCAAAAGTCAAGCTTTGCCGCATTCTTTTTGGCTTGAGGCCATCATGTGTGCCACTTATGTACTTAACAGGTGTCCTACGAAAGCTTTGCAGTCTATTACTCCATATGAAGCATGGCATGATAGAAAGCCTTCTATTGAGCACATGCGTGTTTTTGGCTGTTTGGCATATGCTTTGGTGCCACAAGTGCAGCGCAGAAAATTGGATGATAAGGCTGTCAAATGTATTTTTGTTGGTTATAGTGCTGAAAGCAAAGGTTACAGGTTGTATCATCCGCAAACAAAACGTATTCTGGTTTCACGGGATGTAGTGTTTGTGGAAGATTCTGTTCAGCCCTTGCTGTCATGTACTAGAGACAGTAATGTAAGCTCACAGGACATTTATGACACTTTGTTGCCTCTTTTCAGTGGTGGAAATACGAATGTAAGTTCCAATGAGGCAAATGTACAGCCTATGGGGGTTTCTAAAAATGTTTTAGAACAGCCTATTACTGATGCAGATGTACATGATGTACTTGATGAGGAAAGGGCTGAAAATGAGCAGGCTAGAGGTATGCCAAAATGGCTGGTGCACACTTTGCGTGACAGTAAATTGGATGCACCTTTATCTAGTCGTACTCGTTCAGGCTCTCGCCATGCATCTTATGCATCAGATTGTTATGCCTTGGCTGTGTCTAGTTTACATGATGTTGAGGAGCCTCTGTCTTTTGATGAAGCACAGAATTCAGAAAATTGGATTGCTACCATGAAATCAGAATATGATGCACTTATAGAGAATGACACATGGACTTTATGTGATTTGACTCCTGGCAAAAAGGCCATTGGTACGAAGTGGGTTTACAAGTTGAAACGCAAGCCGGATGGTGAGATCGATCGCCATAAGGCTTGACTTGTTGCAAAGGGTTATGCACAACAAAAAGGCATAGATTATGAAGAGACTTTTGCTCCCACTTGTCGTATGACTACTGTGCGTTTTCTATGTGCATTGGCAGCTCATTTTGGTTGGGATGTACATCAATCAGACATTGTTACTGCTTTCTTGAATGGTGACATATTTGAGGAAGTTTATGTAACGCAGCCTCGCGGTTTTGTCATAAAAGGACAAGAGGACAAAGTGTGCAGATGTAAGAAGGCTTTGTATGGGTTGAAGCAATCTCCTCGTGCTTGGTATGAGAAAGCTGACACTCATTTGGTTAAACGAGGCTTTCGTAACAGTCCAATAGAAAGCACATTGTATGTAAAGCGTGAGGATGATGTATTTCTCATTGTGGTTCTTTATGTTGATGATTTGCTGATCACTGGACCAAATGAGAGACATATTGCTGAATTTAAGGCTGATTTAAATGCTACTTTCAAGATGAAAGATTTGGGGCTGTTGCATCATTACTTGGGTATACAATTTAAGCAGTGTGATGGTGGTATTGCCTTGTGTCAGAAAAGTTACATAGAGACATTGCTATGTAAGTTTGGACTTGAGGATTACAAACCTATTGCCACTCCCATGGAAACAGGTTTGAAGTTGAGTCTACATGATGCTGGCGATCCTGCTGATGTCACTCTTTACCAAACTGCTGTTGGCTGCCTCATTTATGTATGCAACACGAGGCCAGATATTCAGTTTTCAGTCTCACAGGTCAGCAGATTTATGCATAGCCCAGGGTCTAAGCATTGGAAGGCTGTCAAGAGGATTTTCCGCTACCTTAGTGGCACTTGACATCTTGGCTTGTTTTATCCCAAGGGGGGATCATTGCCGCCAGACTTACATGCTTTTTCGGACTCAGATTGGGCTGGTTGTTTTGACACGGGAGTGTCCACAAGTGGTTTTTGTTTCATCCTTGGCAGTTCATGTATATCATGGTTGAGCAAGAAGCAACCTACTGTGGCCACTTCGAGTTGTGAGGCTGAGTACAGGGCAGTCTTCACAGCTACGGTTGAGTGTGTATGGCTCAGACGCCTTATGGCTGACTTGGGTGTTGGACAGGACATTGCCAACACTATCTACACTGACAGTCAGAGCGCATTGGCAGTTGCGAGGAACCCAGTTTTTCATGCTCGCACAAACCACATTGAGGTGCATTACCACTATGTCAGGGAGAGGCTCTCAGCAGGAGAGATCAGCTTGGCTTATGTGCCAACACAGGACAACCTTGCAGATCTTTTCACAAAGGCATTGTCTCGTGAGAAGCTTGAAGCTTTCCGCAAAGCTTTGGGCTTACTCCCCTTTGTGGACTGATCCTGTCCTCAGGGCATGGCACTTCCCTTTACTCATGTGCCAGCTCTCGTTCACCGCATCACTCCAGGGGGGATTTGTTACCATATACATGTGGTAGTGATGTGTGTGAACACACTAGGACCGCCGGGGCATTTTTTCCCTCTTTAGGAGGTTTTTTCCCCCGTGCATTGTATATATGCCCATCACTCTAGGGCTATCTATTTTTCAATAGCACACTAAGTAACACACTCTCTATTGTGTGCCTTTAGCTTCCTTCGTCTTCTCCAAGCTATGTGTGTTTCTCTGCAACCCTAATTCCAACAAGTATATGGCCGTTGTCTACTTGATTTTGCATCATCTCTCATAGGTATGGTATGTTGACAAATTTTTGGATCAACACCCTTGAGATCTTTATAAGATCAAGCAAAGATATATCGGTATCTTTCAGTAAAGTTAGCAAAAGATCTTCTTCTTGTTCAGACAAGTGATTCGCAATGTAGGCAAGTCTGGGCTATTCTCCTGGTTGAGCTAAATCTATTTTCTTTACACTTTTAGCCTCCTTCATATGACTCACCCTACTTTCTTAGTTCCCTTACAGGTTGTTCCACTATGATCTTTTGATTTTGGAGAGTATATTTCTTGTAATGGGATGGAACACTCATTACATCTTTATTCTCTTCCTCGGTTGTCTCCATTTCAGTGGTATACACCTCCTTTAGAGCTTTCTTCAACTCTTGATATTTTTTCTTTTGTTCAATCCGTGTCATGGATGATTCATCATCTTAGTGCTTAGGTTTGATTGAGTTTCCTTTCTCATTTTTCTTGATGTTTTTGATGCTCCTTGTTTGTTGTCTGAAGGATATCTTTTTTCTTTGACACAATCATGTACATGTATCTGCATCGAAAATTGTGTTCTACTAGAAATTGATGGCATAGGTCTAGATTTCAAGTTTTTTTTTCCCCTTTTCCTTCTATACCATTTTTGTCTTCTTGGTTTCTGGTTTGGAAAGTAAAAAAACTTTCCCTCTCCTCCTTTTAGGAGTAGTTGGGCTCTCACATGTTCTTTTTCTGATCCAGAATCATCGCATGTAGCTGAATGTTCTTCAAACTCATTAGTAGCATCATAATAGAGGTTTGAAAAGACTTGTTGAGCAGTCCTTGGATTCTTGAACTTCATCTTTAGTTTGAATGGTTGAGATCATTTGTATGGGAATTATGCCATTACCATCCTCATTGCAAAATTGAGTAGGCATAGATGTATTCACACACACATCCATTGTTGCCAAAATTTGATTCCATTTGAATGACTCAAACAAATGCTCAAGAAAGGTTCATGTATATATACTTCATCTGTGAAATCCCTTTCTAAGACACATTCTTCTCATTTTAAACTCCCGTTTCTTGAGGCTCCCTGCATCGAAATAGGTATGTCTTTGTTTAACCAAGATGGAAGCTTTGATTCAGCTGAAGAGACTGAGTCAAATTCTTGAATGGGTGTTTTCATTACATCTCAATAAGTGTGATCTTTCAAATTAGCCCTTGTGACTGATCCCACTTACTTCAAGTACAAGTAATTGTTTCCCCAGTCTTGAATGAGTTGTACATGCCACATGAATGGCCTTCCCAAGATGATTTCATTATTAAGTTTCTTTCCAAAGTCCACTATCGCTAAAGAATGTTGATAATCAATTACACAAGAAATAACTATCACTTTTTCAAGTAGTCCTAGGTGTTTTTCTATGTGCCATTGGCCAATTGTAATTTGATTCGAGTATGTCTAGTGGTTGGTTTTTCCCATGATTTTCATACTACTTTTGTGGCTATGGCTATGCCAGCCCCCCTGTCCAGTATTTCCATGGTCATTATATCTCACTAGAAGGGTTGTGTTTCCTTCTTCCCCCTTGTATTATTCTCCAACGTTGTTCATAGGGATGGATCTAATCTCATTGTTCTTCAATTCATGTTTCAATTTACCCAATTAATTTTTTGCGATTAGCCCTATTATCTCCACCTTCTCTAGAGTTTTTTGTAAATCATTCCATAAATATGGTTTGATTTTTAACAGTCCTCCCAAGGTAAGAGTACATTGAATGGGTGTTGACATGATTGAATGGATGTTCTCTACCTCCAGGGTCTATTCCACTCTTTTTACGAGAGTGTTTTTTCACACTATGGACTCATCTTCGTTGTCTCCTAAGTAAGAAGTGGGTAGTGTTTTAATTAGAGTCAATGGTTTGAACATTCCCGATGCTTCATAATCGCAATCCCCATACAAGGATTGTATATCCATGTCCATATTGGGAGGTAAATTGTCTAACCAGACTTCCTCTATAGGAGCTGATTCGAAAGTTATGCTCCCATTATTAATCTCTCTCACTGTTTCCCATAAATGTCCTGGTCCGTCTTCCTCCACAAACAAAATTCCATCTAAAGCATCTTCACTGTTAGGAACTATGAGTTCTAGCTCTTTAGCTTCAAGATGGGGTTCTACCATCACTTTGGATTTCTTTTTTTTGGTTTCTATCACAAGCTACTCAGGTTTTTCTATACTCTCAAGCTTGGATTTTTGTTTTTACAGCATTTCTTTAGTAATTCTTACCAAATTTTGATAAGCTTCAAGCTTAGCTACTTCCATATCTAGAGAAGAATATTTTTTCCATTTGTTTTTCATATTTTCGCCTGCTTTAAGTCCCTCTTGGAAAGCTTCCAAGGTTGCATTGATTGGCTCAAAAATTTTGTCTACCAAAATTGATCCTCTAGATTTTATTGTGGTTTCCTTGATTTCACTCCCAATTTTTTTTCACTTTTTCTTGGAATAGTTTCTTGGCTTTTTTCTCAATTTCCTCTTTCTGTTTCTGTTTTTTCATCCCATATCTTTGACATTTTCTTTTCTTAGTCTTTTGCGAGGAATTTTTAGTATTCTTTAATTCATCCGAGGAGTTCTGTTTTTTTTCTTAGCTTGGGCTCTAGTGATCACCATGATTAGAACAATATGTTCACTTTTCAAGGAGCTACTAGGTAGCACTTGGACTACATTCACCACTGCTTTTCTCTTGTTTAACAGATTTTTTAGACAGTCTTCAAGAAAGTGTCCACCGTTCTTGCCACATTGTGTAGAAAAAGCTTCAACTGGCTTAATGTTCTTTTCAGGTTTTGGGCATTCATTTTTCCAATGATCATCTGCACCACAATTATGGAAGTTTCCAGTCTTTGGCTTAATCATGGGTCTTACCATTGGAGGTCTAACATCTTGATTAGCTACAAAATACATCGGTGTAAGATCTAGTGTAGCATAAGTCACATGCTCTTTCATTGATGGTGGATGTGAATTATACCACTCTCCTTCTACCATTACGGTAGATGGACTAGACTCAACATAAGGTGTAACAAGCACTAGTGCTTGTTCCTCTACGACTCCTTTCGAATGCATGTACTTTATATGCATTGCATTATGTCCAAGAAATGGAGGTTGTTGACCCAACATTGGTTGTGATCTTTCCATACCCATCGATGGTCTTTGTGTTGGGATCATATTAGGCTAATATTTGTACATGAGTTGTCCTTGTGGTCTCATATAGACATATTGAACATTTCCATCGTACTTTGATCGGTAATAGCACTCATTGATCTCATGGTTTGTCCATTTACCCTCAATAGCACACCATTGTTGCTGCCTAATTGGTTGTTTATTGAGGTATTCCTTGCCGAGGTCCTCTCATAGGAGATTTTTGCATATTATTCATCATTTTGGTCATCCTTTTGAGCATGTCTTCTATTGCTGTAAGTGGTGCTGCAACAACTGTTCCCACTTGTGATGGTTTTGTGGATGCTGTTTTCTCACTCTGAGTATACTTAGGGACATATTCTTCATTGAAAATATCACAATTGTCCCAACTCAATAGCATTTGATACACACTCTTTCACGATCGTATGCTTCTTGCTATATAGTATAGCATGGGGTTCTTTGTTGAGGAGTCCTTCTAGAAACAATGACACTAACCTTTCTTCTGCTGGTATTTCTAATTCTAGGCATCTTGCAATGTATTGCTTCATCTTAGTTGCACAATCCCTAACAGACTCACCTTGTTTCTATTTGAAGCTATAGATTGAGCTACAATGTTATATTTGATCCCAATTTCAAAACATTCAGCTATAAATCCCTGAGCTAACGTATTTAAATTCATGATTGCCCTTAGTGGAATGTTTTGGAACCATGTCAAATCTTTTCCTTCTAAAGTCATTCCAAATACTGCAAATTGAGTGTAAAAATTTAGTATGCGTTCTGCTTTTAGCACTTGCTTGAAGCTAGCTAAGTGGTCATATGGATCCCCAAATCCACTGTATTTTTTGATGCATTTTTGAAAATCAGCTGGTCTGACACGTCTGTTGGGCTCAGCTCCAACTCTTCTGGCAGTTGGTCCTGTCTCGAGTCCTTCAAACCAATTTGTTGAAAATAGTGACTCATGTAGCCCTGCACTGGCTCTAATGTCACTCGGTTTTCTTTGTGATGAGGTAGGTTTGGGATTTTTAACATTGCTCCCCAAAGATTTCTCATGGAGTTCCTCTTTTGGAATAGGATTAGGTCCTTGCCCCAATATCCTATCTCTTATAGAGTACCCTTGATATTTGGTATGTTCTACCTCCTCATGACTCATTATAACAAAGTTATTGTTATAACAATCCCTAAATAGGCAAGATGGTAGATCTAAAGAACCTTTGTCTTTGATCTTGAAGATATAGATGATCTTCATGGGTGTTAACTGCCCTGGTTTGGCATGAGAGGTCCGTAAAAGATCCTTGACGTTTGTATCCTCCTAACAATAGACTCCAATCCTAGAATTATTCAGTACTAAACCATTTCAAAGATTTCATATCAACTTGATTGTATCCCTCGGATTCTCAAGTTGGTGGACCTTCTTTTGCTTCCATATTTGGAATTATTGTATTCACTTCTAACCCCCATTTGTCTATTACATCAGAATTTTCAACTTTTATATAATGAGTACCATTTTTATCCATATATATTTTTCCTTGTTTATTTGTCCTAATTTCCTCTTCAAACTCTATGTCATGGTCATCAATGTGAATGGCATACTCCTCATTAGGATCCAAGTAAACCTGAGCTCCATGGACGTTAGTCTTAAAAGGTGAGTATGTGCTTATATCGCAATGTAGTTCCGGTTGACTTAGGCGAATAGGAAGACATTTCAAATGTTGGGTTGGAATAAGTATCTGGGAATTCTTCAAAGATAGTGTCCAATTGATCTTCTTGATTCACACTCTCTTTGGTGGATGCCCTACTAGCGGTCTCTCCAAGTATGCCTTGATTTGGTAGTACACGACCAGATCTAAGGTTCATATAGACTTGTTAAGCCCTGGATAGATTACTTGCCGATGGATTAAAAGATGTTTGTAATCATACATAGAGTCTCTGGTATCAACCTTGATCAATTTTGAGCCAAATGTAAATAATTGTGATTATTTACTTTAAGAATAGAATGAACAATTTTTGTAATTTTTCAATGGTCGGTCTTTTTGTGACATGTTTTAAGCCTCCGAGTCAAGTCAAAACTTTATTTGCCCTAAATTCTCAAGAAAATATAGATAATCTGGGTTTTTATCAACTCTTAAAAATTTACCTCAAATGCATCCTTATGCTTACCCACTTGTTCATACAACTTTTATGAGCATAATCTCCAGCCGGTTTCGGTGGTTGACAGTCTTTTGATGCTGTTTCAAGCAGTAGACCTGAAATTTTGCAACTTCACATAAGAAACTCACTGATGATTCTTTTGGAGTGAGCAATGATTTGAGATTCACCTATGATTCTGCTTACCCTACTCCTAGGTTCTGCTACAATTGGGTTGTGGAAGGTGTTCACAAACACTTGTTTTCTTGTTTTTTATGATTTTCTGAGCATTGATCTTAAGACTTAACTTGTTCATAAATCATTCTCAAAATCCTAACCTAATCCTACAATCCTACAAGGTACTTAGAAAGTACAATCTACTCCCAAGCTACCTCTACACAGGAAAAGGCGACACTCTTAAGCTATGCGGTTTTAAAGAGAAAGTTTAACTCTAGGTGACCCTAAAGGAAATTAAAGGACGACTACATTAGACGCTCTTGTTTTCCCTAGTTTAAGTCTACTCATCCCTGACAACGGTGCCAATGTGGATGGGTTTCCTAACCTCAGTCTTATCTAATTGCAGACATAGCAAGAACCATGAACATAATTGTCAATCCATGGGACGAAGCTGACTCGACTAGTGCATGGAGGCTACAAAAGGGTATCAATCTCTTGGAAAGCAATGGACAACTCGCATCTAACACAAGCTACACTCAAACGACCTAAGTCATCAAAAGCTAGTCACTAATCGACAAGCAAACTATGATCGTTACAGCATCAAACAACATCCGAATGTTATAAAACTTCTAGGACAAGTATATAAGACCTAAGCACACATGCTTATGGTTTCAAATCTCACTTTCAATGAGTTGTAAACATGCAATTATTAACAGTAGTGAGATTTTGACCTAATCGTTTTTCTGACTCCGAATGCATCTAAATGCTAAGCAATGATGCCCCAATACCTCGCCTATACTTACTTCGTGATTTCTTAGCTTAAATCTCTACTAATGATGAAATTAGGCTGTGGGTCGACGACGTTAAATGCTACAATTTATCATGATATGTTTATGTCAATGAGTAGAGCTCTTACATGTGGTTGCAACGCAACAGGCGACACTGCAATGTGACAACCGACAAGGTAGATAGAAGCAGGAGAATGAGAGAAGTGAGCACTTGCTGTGTATTTCTTATTCAAAAACTTAATAATAACTTTACAAAATTGGCCTTTATATCTTATCCAAGGTTTCTTAGGTAAAAAACTAATCATCTGTGAGCTCTAATCAAGGATAAACTGATACAATCTGGAAGCTTATAGCTCCGGCTAATAGACATCCACTCGTCAAATAGGACTTACAATATTCCCCATTTATCAAAAGAATAAGTGTTTTTACAATAAAGCTCCCGAACATGTTACATGGGTTAGCTTGCTGCTAACACCGCTCTCCCTCGCTCTCTCTATGTCGAAGCTGAGAAAATATGGTCGATGCCATCTTCTACCCTCAGATGAAAGTGCTCATTAATCCCGTCGCCGTCGATGTTCGAAGCCAATGCAAAGCTGTCAATGCCGAGATAAATGCCAATGCCAAAAAAGAAAGCCGAAATAGCCAACGAAGAGGGACCGATGCCAAGGATGTATATGCTTAATTACTCGATGGCGCTCACACACAATGCTTTGTGTGTATGTGCACACACTTGCGCGCTTGCCGAATCTTCTTGATCTCTGTCGATCTCTATCTTCATGCTTTCGATGCCGTCTCTTCACTCTCTTTCTTGATAACAAGTGTGTGTGTGTGTACATACACTTTAGGAGAAAGGAATTTTTTTTGGATTCTCTCTTCCCTACCAAACTATTTGTGTGTGTGCGTGTGTGACACACACCCTCTCTAGCCTTGCGTTCTATCCAAGTCAATGTGTGTGTGTGTGTGTACACACACACAATCCCAACTATTCCGTATTGCGTGCCCTTTGCAGTGCTTTGCCAAACTCCTTCTGTAGTGCTACCAATTTCAACTTTTCACACTTTTTGGATTTGCTAAGGTTAATTTTCCCAAAGCTACCAAGGAAATCCAACGCTGCTGCCAATTTATTGCACTTTAGCTTTCAAAAGGTTCATTTGCCAATTACCCCCTTTGGCTTTAAGCTCACTTCCTTTGGGGTCTGAGATGTTCTGACTCTGAGTCGCGATGCGATGCCGAAGCTGAAGTGAAGCTAACTCTGAGTAGAGATGCAATGCCGCTCTGAGTAGCGTTGTTGGTGACTAGATATAGCTTGAGTTTGCGGACGCGAGCAAGTTGTTGGTTCGATCTTCTTGCTGCGCAGGTGTCAAGCCTCTCTCTTTTGTTTAAGCTGCGCAAGCTCTGAGCCTCCAAGGCGGCGCGCGCGCCCCCCCCCCCCCCCCCCCCCCCCAAACACACACACACACACACACAGAGAGAGAGAGAGAGATTTGGCAATTATTAACTATTGTGATAAGACAATTGTTAACACTGCCCACACTGCCCGCATCACGATTATTTGCCTAAGAAGAGGCTATCTAATAAGAGATGGTGCATGTGGAGAGTAAATTTTGTGCGAGATCGTGAGCGGAGCAACACGCACGAAGCGTTAAGCAGCAAGGTAGTGCATCCCCCCCCGCCCCCCCCCCCCCCCCCTCCCTCTCCAACCATACTGCAGCGAATATTATCTTTGGTGATTATTATCACAGATCATTACCTTTGTGTAACCCTATGTGTAACGTGGTGTCGGTGAGGATTGTCACCATGTCATGGCGAGCTTCTCTAAGCCGTCCTACGCCAAAGCAGTGTCAGGCAAAGAACAGCTCGATGCTCTCAAGGCTATCGAGCCGACCGATGCCTTGTGAAACCGGGCACCGATGATAGCGCTCAAAGCTCCCTTACTCATCTGAGTAAGGAGGAACTGAAACAAAGAAAGACACAGGTGGAAAAAGACCTAGCGGCAATCCTGTGTGCACTGTCATTGAGCAAAAGGTCGTGCGAAGATTCGGCGTCGCAGGAGGATGGTGCTGAAGTGGCCAAATGGGACAGGGCTTTCCAAGCACTTAGGAAGGTGCTCCCGCAGCGTGTCGAGGTGGAAGATGCTGTTACGGTGGTTGTTCCCCCTGCCATAGTGAAAAAACAACTAGCAGAGGTAGCAAACTCCACTCTGGTTTTCAGGTTTATGGGGAGAGTTCCCAATAAAAATGAGCTCGGTAATTGGCTTAGCAGTCCAATGGTGTTGAATCAACACGGCTGGGTAATATTCACCAATATATAGCAAAAGGATTCGTGTCACTGCAGTTCAACAACAGTGCAATGGTTGAGAAGGTTTTGGTGAAAAGCCCACTGTTCTTCAATCGTGCACCGGTGTGCGTGCTCGCTTGGGACCCTCTGTTTGAATCTAACGAGGCATTCAAGGATCTATGCCCAGTATGGGTGGAGTTTGGAAACCTCCCAATATGGCTTAGGAAGAACTTGAAGGACCTCGCAGCCTTGCTTGGTGATCCATTGTTTGTCCCATCTGCCAGAGCCTCGGGGGTAGCAGCAAACAAGGTCTATATCTGGTGGTTTCTGAGGAAGCCATAGCCAAAGAACTTGGTGGTGAATGTTGGGGCAGGGCTAAAGATCATTCCTCTTAACTTTAACACCTTCTTCAAGGCCTGCTTCAAATGCAACAAATTCGGACATTATGCGAGGGCGTGTCCCACTGAGGAGATAAAGCCTACAGAGAAGAGAAGCGAATCACAGGCTACCCCACAGGGTGGCACGAATACAGTAGATCCAACAAAGAAGCCTACTGAAAATCTTGGCAAGGCAAAGGGGGGGCTCGAATAAAGATGTGGAGAAACAAGATCATGGAAACCGGGTTAAGGGCAAGACCACCCAAAGCTACCTCTTTTCATCCACCGCTCAGCAAAGAACGGCCACCCCAGTAATGCAAAAGATCGTAATGTCTCCAACTATTAGGTCAAAAGATGAGGGCTAGCAACAAGTATCTCATATTTCATGTAAACGATTCAAAGCAAAGGCTAGGGCCTTGGGACAAATCATAGGTCTCCCGCCGGATTTCCCAAAGCCTCATGTCCTGTATGACCATATATTCGAAGTTTTGGGGAAGATGAATCAAGAGGACCTGCTCACTTCCAAGCTGGTTACCATGGAGGTTCCAGCAGAAAAGGAGCCAATGGAAGAGGACAACCTGAATGGGAACTCTGGTGAAGAGTTCCTGGAGGTAGAAGAATTTGTCCCCCTCTCCCAATGATGGATTATCTATTCAATCTTGGAATGTGAAGGGACTAAAAACCCGAAAGAAGGGCACTCTCTTCTGGGAGGAAGTGAAGAAAGAGAAGGTAGTCAATTGCTGGGCCATCCAAGAACACCATTTGGATGCCCGGTGCAAGAGAAAACAGGCTGTAGGAAAAAAACTTATCTTCTATGGGGAAGGAAGCAATGATTTCAGTGGTGTTTTGTTCATTTGCTGACAGAGATTTGGAGCCAAAGGCGGTTCTTAACCACCCCTTCGGAAGAGTCCTTGGTGTTAGAATCAGATGGGACAATCAACCTATCACCATAGTAAATGTTTACGCCCCTACAACGCAAAGGATAGAGCTAAACTGTGGATGTAGCTCATGGATACTCCGATCGAAGGGGAGTGGCTGATGGTTGGAGATTTCAATATGGTCGAGGAAAGCAAGGATAGAACAGGCTCCGCCAGTCTACTGGCTGGCTCAGAAAAGTCTAAATGGCTGAGCTTATGTGAGAAGTGGGCTATGATTGACTTGTGGGAAGTGGGCCCATGGAGCAGCATGCTTGGATTCACCCACACAAGCCTTCAGTATGCCCGCACTACCTCCCGGCTGGATAGATGCTACTGCTCTCATCAAGCTAACTGGATCTCATCGATGGTAGACATGAAGGTAATCTCAACAAAAAGCCTCTCCGATCAAAATTCCATTACACTTACAACTCAACAAAGAAAAAGGGGGCGGGGGGCGGGGGGGGGGGCAATCCGCGAGAGGGGAGAAAAAGCTTCTTGTTACAGGGACACACCTGTTCAAAGACCATCTCTTCAGAAGCATCGCCAAGAAAGCGTTGGGAAAGCTCAAGAAAGATGTGGGAATGAATAAACCTAGTGCTTGGAATGTATTTGTTCGGAGTATACAAAAAGCTATCAAAACTTTGGGTCCCCGGGTAAAAAAAGCCAATGAGGCACATATCAAACATCTCACAGAGGAGGTAGAGCAATTAGCCTCTAGGAAGGCTGCTGGGCTGGCTACCGAAGATGAGCACAAGCGATGGCTTGAAGCTAAATCTCACCTGGCCAACGAACAGCTGGAGGAAATCAAGAAGGCGAGATTGCTAACTAGGGAAACTTTCCTGCAACCAGAGCCTTCTAACCAAGCACATTTTTTTAGGGCTCTGAAAGTGAGGAAAAGTCGAGGCTGCGTGCAAGTGCTCGATGATGAGAAAGGGAATACAATTCAAAAACAAGATGAGATGGTTGCACTTATGCTCAAGTATCTCAGCCAGATTATCAGCCAGCCAGAGACCCAATCTCAGGAAGTGGAAGAAGCTTGGGCGTCTTTACTTGGAAGTGTTGAAAAGAAGGCTTCCCAGGAGGAAGCCAACCGCATGGAAAAGGCCTTCTTTGAGGAAGAATGCTCAGCGGCACTAAAGCTCTTGGCAATGAAAAGTCCCCCGGGTGCGATGGATTGATGGCTGAATTCTTTAGGGAATTTTGGGAAGATCTCAAGGGTCCAGTCACACGGATGGCCAATCTAGCTGTTTTTGAAGAGTCGTTGGATGCAAGTGTTAAGAGAGGGCTTATCAAACCCATCCCCAAACAGAGTTTTTGCTCTTAACTTAAACATTGGCATCCCATTACGATGATGTCAGTAGCATACAAAATTATCGCCGAGGAAAATAGCTCTCAGACTTGCCCCCCTACTGAGTCGGATCATCTCTCCCCATCAACACAGGTTCATTAAAGGGAGATCTATATATTACAATATCTTGGCAGCAATGGTAGGAATAGAGTATGCATCCTTCTCCAAGCAAGAGTGCATCTTGCTGTAGCTGGAACTCGACAAAGCCTATGATAGGATATAATGGTCCTATATAGAAGAAGTCATGGGAGCTTTGGGCTTTGGGCCTTGCCTTTGTCGCCTCATACGCAAACTAGACGGTGGCAGCCAATCAGAGCTCCTCTTTAATGATAGAATTGTGGGATCTTTTGAGGTTAAAAGGTCTATTAAGCAAGGATGTCCCTTGGCCCCCTTGCTATTCACCATCGAGTAGCATCCTCTCATTAAAATGCTCGAAGCTAGTGCTGCGCGGGGAGAGATTCAAGGTCTGGCAATGCCGGGCAACAACCAACTACTGGCCAAAATGTTTGCAGATGATTCGCTCCTATTCTTGAAGGCGTGCCCTCAAGTTGTCAAGAGAGCTCTGGAGATTGTGCAAACATTTGCCGTGGCCTCGGGATCCAAGTGCAATATAGAGAAGTCAAGACTAATCTCCCTATCAGAGAACGAATCTTTTGACCCTGCAGTATGGATAGGAGAGATTATCTCAAAAGGGAGTATATTTAGACACCTGGGAGCCCCCGTAGGAGTGGACTCAACCCACAGGCAAAGATTTCAATGGGTCATTGAAAAAATAAGCGTCAAAATGAAAAGGTTCCCGAGTTTGTTCTCCTACCCTTCCAAAGCCAGATTAGAGTGATCAATGCTTTTATGATCCCGTATATTGATTTCCTCAGCCCCGTGCTCAAGATGGCTAAGTGTAACTGGAAACAATTCTTAAAACCAGTGAAAAGGGTTTCTTTGGAAGAACAACACGAAAACCTCTCGGCCATGGTAATGGGCTAGATGGGAGGTAGTTGCTCGCCCGGTAGACCAAGGAGGGCTCTGCATTCTTAACCTTGTATCTCATGCTGAGGCCCTTTGTGCCAAATTTATGGTCTCATTGGCTAAACAGGACCAAGCTTGGGCGATCATGACCAAGGAAATGCTTGATGCAACAAAACTGGGATTGAAATGGGAAAAGTGGAAGGGGGTTGTGATGCATGAAAAACTTCTCACCCCGAAGTGGTCTTATCTTAAATCTGGTGGACTCTCAGGGGAGCTGATGAGGAAGTGCAAAAGTGTTGCTGAGGTTTTGGAATGGGGGGAAGTAGCTAGATACTTTAACAACTCCATATTGCATTGGTCCCCTTGGCTCTCTAAAATATTGGGGCTGCCGCAAAGCCCTTACTTGATAGAAAAGGCCAAGAAGGTGAATAATAAGGGGCTCGTTCGACTAGAGCAATTCTAGGATGGCAACAGGAAGTGCTGGAAAAATGCTGACTCTTTAGCCATCCAATTTCAATTGGATGGCTTTGGGATCTTGCTAGTCTATAGGGTGATTAAAGAGCTTGATAAGGTGGTGATGCCAATGTGTGAATCCAACTTTGAATGGGATGCTTGGAGATGGCCCGGGAGTAGCCTCTTTTGGAAACCACACTCTAAATTCATTTACCATGCATTAATGCACGAGGCTAATTGGTGTAGCCCCCTCAACAAATTATGGAAGAGGCACTGGACGAAAAAACGGTGGGAGGGAGTCATGGAGAACTTCTGGAAGCCAAGATGGCCTTCAATTTATGAAGATATTTCTGTGGAAAGTGATGTGGGGTGCTCTGCCGACGGGCGTAAAGATACAAGAAAGAGGCATCGGGTCCGATCATTGCTTGGGGTGCAGAATAGCCAGTGAAGACCTAGCCCACCTTTTCATGGGATTCCAGGCAATTAGGGGCATGGTTGGGAAAATATGCAAGTGGATTCAAAGGACATGGAAAATTAATTTCTTCAAGAATGATCTGTTCTATGGTAGTAATAGGATGGGAAGTCTTGCTCTTCTATTCTGTAGTCAAATAATCAGGTACTACTTCTTGCACCATATTTGGCAAGCAAGGAACCGCCGCGTGTTTGAGGGGGATCTAGCTGTGGCAAGCTTTTGTGAAATCACACAAGAGAGCATATTGATGATCCACATGATCAGATGCAAACAAACCTCAGAGGACTGGTCTAGAACAATACATAACATCTTGTAATAAGTAAAGCCGAGGAGTAGGAAAGGTGTCTCTACCAAGCAGATAACTTGTAATCCTTTGACCCTCAAGGCTTGGTCTGAGCTCGAGGATTGGTGTATATTTGTGTTCTTAATACTATCCACTCACAATTGTGAGTTTTGCAAAAAAAAAAAAAAAGCTCACTTCCTTTGAGAAGCCTTGATGTTCTGCAGAACCTCCACCATGTGTGCTTCCTATAGGGATCCTTTGAGAACTCTCAAGATTCCCTTCAAGATTCCATGCTTGTTTCAAAGGGCTGCACACGCGGGGAGTTGCGAGCTGTAACATTTAATGGCCTAATAACTTATGTGTAGCGGAAATTAGCATGAACATAGTGGGCATTTCATTAGAATAGATTCCTAATGAGAATTACAAGAGTGCTTGGGTGGAGAGAGCAACAAAAAGCATAACACCTAGTTAGATAGCATCAACAATACTTTCAAAAAGCATAACACCTAGTTAGATAGCATCAACAATACTTTCAAAAGAGAGAGAAACTAAGCTATTGACAACAGTTGAGGACGGGATTTGCATGGAGCTGGTCCCCCCTCCAAAAGGCTTTGTATTATGGTTTCTCCCTTCAAGAGAGACATTGTACAATACAATTCTTTGTGTTCCTTCAAGACTAGCTAGTGCAATGAAGATGGAAGCTTCATGCACTAAGCAAAACACTTAATCAAACACAACTTGAATTATCCCCGTTCTCAGACCCAAGACCTCACACACCTTCGAAGATGGTGAGAGCTAGCAGGGTATGAGAGTAGATTGAGAGGAAGAAGGAGTATCTTACGAGAAAGATGTACATCTCCTCACATAATCACTCATATGTAGCATAGATTAGCTTAGTAATTAGCTTGGTAGAGGAGATGAGCATGCATTGAAGCGTGGCTCTTGGTTGGATTTGCATCCACATGCCAAGAGAGTGTTGATGTAGGCTTCTATCTCACAAGCTTGGAGTAGGTGATGAGTTTTCCATTAAAGCTTGGGAAGAGATAGTCTTCTCTTTCTTCACACATGAGCTTGTGTGAGTGTGTGTGTGATAATGCCTTGCAAAAATCAGCCCCCTTTCTCTCTTGGGCGAGCCCTCTTGCTAATTGCTCTTGCTGAAGCCTCATTGGCCCTCCCCAAGTCAAGCCAATTACAATTAAGCAGCATAAGTGATAGCCTTCTGACAT
The DNA here is from genome assembly GCF_014529385.1 of Adiantum capillus-veneris. Lineage (NCBI taxonomy): Eukaryota > Viridiplantae > Streptophyta > Polypodiopsida > Polypodiales > Pteridaceae > Adiantum > Adiantum capillus-veneris. Next base: position 57,133,245 of record NC_140932.1, read on the forward strand.
GTGTCCCCCTTTCCCCTTTTGTGAGAGCTTTAGGTAATTAAATAATTAAACTAAACTCTCATTGGACCCCTTTGCCTCCTGGCCAATAGGAATCAGGCAAGCCATGGGGCTCCTGAATGCTCATTGGACCCCTTGGGAGACTGCCCAATAGTCTTCTACGAGACTTAATTCTCACTGGTTTCTTTTATTAAATGTTTTTAAATTAATTAAACTAGATTTACTCTAGCTTAATTCTCATTGGTCCACTTCAAGGGTCATCCAATAGAAATTGGGCACACCTTGTGGGCATCTGGCCTAGGGAGCTGACATGTGTCCCTCATTCCCTTTGTGTAAAGGGAGCCTGTGTGTGTGTGTGTGTGTGTGTGGCTTTCTCTCTCATCCCCTACCTTTAGGGCTCGCCCCCTCCCATGTAGGGATGTGCAAAGACTTTTAGGGCACACACAAAGCATCCAATTTTCCCTAGGGTTGACCTTTGGACAACCTTTGAATTTTGGAACCTTAGCATTTTGGAAGTCTTAATGGGCTGAACCTTAGGGTCTTTTTAGCCCATTGTTGCACATGGCTCTTTTGCAGATGGCCCCCCCTTTGGATCCCTATTTTCCCTCCTTTGGATGCCTACTGTGGCCGGTCTGCTAGCTTAACCAATATTCTAGCTTTTTCTCCCCTGGAACTTCCCCACATTAAATGATCAGTTTAATATGAGAAAATCATTTAGGAGAATTAGATATTGATTATTATGACACGAGCTATTCCAATCTCCTCCCAATGCCCGATCTACCTTCGTCAAGCTCAAACCTCAAGCTCCCATAGATACCATCATAGCCAACAAGCTCGTCGCAAGGCTGTCTATGGTCGGATCTACTATCGTGGCTCTGATATCAGTTTAAAGAGTTGTGTGAGTGAATGCATGCGTGTGACGACGGCAAAAAACCAACAATGATAGCTTCTCCTTCAATGGAAAAAAAAAACATATACAAGATTCTTGGAGTCTGCTCTAGGTTGTACCATAGCCATCACCAATACGTACAAAGGGGCACACATATCCCTAAAAACTCGACTCCGTCGACACACATCTCGATAGAAAATCCACCGTTGGCTTTGCTCACGTAGTAGCTCCTCCTCGTGGTAGCCCTCGTTAGCTGTCTCTTCTGCAAAGCGCTCACCCTTCTGAATCGTTTCACGGATGACGCTTCACCATAGCATACGGGCTTCGACCGCCAAGGACACAAAAACTCTCTCTTTCCTCATTTTACATTCCCTTCTTCCTCTACCCAAGGTTCCTCTACTTTTTTCAAAAACTGCTGCTCTTCTTTTTCTTTCACTTTCACCTCCTCCTTTAACTCTCTAGAAAAGTTCGACGTCTCCTATATTGGATTAGAGTGATTAATGCTTTTATGATCCCATATATCTCTTTCCTCATCCCGTGCTCAAGATGGCTATGTGTAATTGGAAAGAATTCTTAAAACCAGTGAAAAGGTTTCTTTGGAAGAACAAGACAAAAACCTCTCGGCCATGGCAATGGGCTAGATGGGAGGTAGTTGCTCGCTCGTTAGACCAAGGAGGGCTCGGCATTCTTAACCCTGTATCCCATGCTGAGGCCCTTTGTGCCAAGTTTATGGTCTCATTGGCTAAATAGGACCAAGCTTGGGCTATCATGACCAAGGATATGCTTGATGCAATAAAATTGGGATCGAAAGGGGGAAAGTGGAAGGGGGTTGTGATGCACGACAAACTTCTCGCCCCGAAGTGGCCTTATCTTAGATTTGGTGGACTCTCAGGGGAGCTAATGAGGAAGTGCAAAAGTGCAGCTGAGGTGTTGGAATGGGGAGAAGTAACCAGATACATGAATAACTCCATTTTGCACTGGTCCCCTTGGCTCTCTAAAATATTGGGGCCGCCGCATAGCCCCTATTGGATAGAAATGGCCAAGAATGTGAATAATAAGGGGCTCGTGCGACTTGAGAAATTCTGGGATGGTAACAGGAAGTGTTGGAAAATTGTTGACTCTTTAGCCACCCAATTTCAACTGAATGGCTTTGAGATCTTACTAGTCTACAGGGTGATGAAAGAGCTTGATAAGGTGGTGATGCCAATTTGCAAATCCAACTTTGAATGAGACGCTTGGAGATGGCCCGGTAGTAGCCTCTTTTGGAAACCACATTCTAAAGGCATTTACCATGCATCAATGCACGAGGCTAATTGGTGTAGCCCCCTAAACAAATTATGGAAGAGGCATTGGACGGAAAAAAGGTGGGAGGGAGTCATGGAGAACATCTGGGAGCCAAGGTGGCCTCATTATATGAAGATATTTTTTTGGAAAGTGATGTGGGGTGCTCTGCAAGGGCGTGAAGATACAAGAAATAGGAATCGGGTGCGATCGTTGCTCGGGGTGCAGAATAGCTAGGGAAGACCTAGCCCACCTTTTCATAGGATGCTAGGCAATCAGTGGCATGGCTGGAAAAATATGCAAGTGGATTCAAAGGACATGGAAAATTAAGTTCTTCAAGAATGATCTATTCTTTGGTAGTAACAGGTTGGGAAGTCCTGCTCTTCTTGTCTGCACTCAAATAATCATGTACTACTTCTTTCACCATATTTGGCAAGCAAGGAACTGCCATGTGTTTGAGGGGGATCTGGCTGTGGCAAGCTTTGATAATACAAGAGAGCAGTGACGATCCACATGATCGGAGGCAAACAAGCCTCAGAGGACTGGTCTAGAATAATACATGACATCTTGTAATAAGTAAAGCCTAGGAGTAGTCGTGGTCTCTATGTCAAGCAGAAAACTTGTAGTCCTTTGACCCTCAAGGCTCGGTTCTAGCTCGAGGTTGGTGTATATTCTGATGTTCTTAATACTATTCACTCACAATTGTGAGTTTTGTAAATACAAAAAACTCTCTAGAAAAGCTTCTTTTTTGAGCAATAGAGCCGGCGCTATAGCTTCTTGGCTCTCTATCAAAAAATCTTTTTCTTTTTGGAGCTTTTATTTGACTTATGAGAAAAAACTCCAGCTCACCCTTCCTCTTTACATTTAACACTTATAGCCACAAGCCTCCCATGCTGTCGGTGTCCTGTGTGCTTGAATTCGTGAGTTTTTCAAATTATGCCGCATGAGAATTTCACCGTAGTGATTCCGAATTCAAACCCTCGTCCACCATTGGATGTCATGCTAGTCTGGGACAACACGTTGTGAGCGGGATGAAAACAAACACAGCGCCTCTATAACGACTCGACACACACTCTTGGGAAGATACACACACACACTATGGGGCACCACTCGGCTTACACACACACCTGGCCGAGACAGGGAACACACCTCTGGAGTGGGAGGAGAGAGACTATCCACTTGCCCACTCCACACAGACACACACACACACACACACACACCCAAAAAACTCAGCTCAAAAGAGGAGAATTTCTGATGTTTAGATACAAATGAGCTTGGGCCAACACCAATGGGGCAAACAGCTCACACAATATGGGTAAAAGATACCAGATACAATCACAAACTAGAGCAGAAACTTCGCTCATAGGAGAAACTTACACAGAAAAACAGCAGAAAAAGAGTGAAGAATTTGGCAAAATGGACAGTGCCATCACGTCCGGAACGGCCCAAAACCCCAGTCTACAATGTCAACGTGCTCAAATCCGACCTCGGATGAGCAGTTTACGGCCAAAACAGGCTCCAAAATGAGCAAAAACACACCTGCGGCTGTTCCTCCTCTCTTCTCCACATTTTTTCTGGTCTTCTCTCAGTTTTTTCAGTTCCCACACTTAGATTTATTACTTGGGCACCCTTGGCCTTTTAGATGACCTCAAACGGACCCCGAACAAGCCAAAAACTGACCTCGGAGTGCATAGTTGTCACCTTTTTGCATCATTCGCACACCTGGCACTCAGCTTTTTTCCAATAATGCATCTCGCCAGCACGTGAAGTGGCCCCAAAAAGTGGTCCTAATGATGACGTTTCTGCATAACTCTCACAAGAAAACACCACTTTGTGTCCGTATTCATCCACGTGCAAATATTGACCCCGTTCGGCCTCCTGACGCCACTCGATGCCATCTGACGCACCTGCTTACCTCATGTCGTCGGCCCGCGGATAGCTTCCTCGAGAAGTTTTACGCGCTATAAACTCCTCATTATTGTAGAAAAAACATACTGGTACTGGTGATAGTGAAAATCGATGCACTATGTACACACTGTCCTACCTGTACACATGTGGGCCCCACATAACCACCTGGCTAAGAAAAATGGGTAATCCTTTATTCGATGCACCATGCATGTGTATGTACATATGCGCAATCCCTTGCTCCAAAAAACTCCTGACATAATTTGCCCATCCCCTAGCCTGCTAGATCATTTATGATCAGCAGCAGCAAAGAGAGATATGAGACTCGCCGCATCACAGGTCTCCTCATCCTTTACCAACATTGCTTGCTCCACACACAGCTCATCTTGCTCCACCATCATCAATCTAGCATGATACAATTTAAGACGCAATCCATTTACCCTTGACTTATGTAGAACACCATCCAGGTTAGCTAGCTGATATGTGCCATTTGGAAAACACTCCACTACCTTGAAAGGGCCTTCCCACTTAATTTGAAACTTCTTTTGGAAGATGTTGTCCAGCTTACTGTTGTAGCGCAAAACCAAGTCATGTTTCTTGATACCCTTACTTTTAACCTTTTCATTTATCTTTGCCAAAGCCTTATCCTGCATCTGCCCATAATGCTCCAATGCGCTCATCCTATCCAACTGGACCTCTTGTAACTGCAAGAGCCTCTCTTTGAATGCATCACTAGGCGACCCAAGCAACTTCTCTAACATCTTGACCGCAGGCAACTCTACCTCCACAGGCAATAGTGCTTCCTTTCCATACACCAAATGAAATGGAGTAAACCCTGTACTTGTCTTCACCGAAGTACGTTAAGCCCATAATGCACTAGGCATTTCCAAATCCCAATTCTTTCCTTGGTGCTCTGTCACTTTAGAAAGAATTTGTACCAACTCACTATTGAATCTTTCATTTAAGCCATTACACTGCGGGTAATAAGGAGTGGTATGCTGGTGCCTAATCTTCATCTTTGTGCATAAGAAGTCTAGCAGTTTAGCTCTAAATCCTGGCCCCTTATCTGAAAGTAGCTCTAATGGCACCCCAAACTTGCAACATATTTCATCATACACAAATTTTGCCACATCCTTTGCAGTGATCTGTTTTACTGCTATAGCCTCTGCCCATCTAGAAAGATAGTCCACTGCCGTCAAAATATAGCTTTTGCCCCTACTTGTGATAGGTAACTGGCCTATTGCATCAATCCCCCACTTTTCAAACACATCAAACGCCATAATAGTTTTTCGTAGCTCTGGCTTCAACACTCTCTTCCCAAATGCTTGGCACCTATTGCAAGACCTACACCAATGGTGAACATCCTTGTGCAAACTAGGCCATACATACCCCTCTTGCAAAATCTTATGCAAGGTGATCTTTAGAGCAAAATGGCCACCACATGCGCCTTCATGATTCTCTTCCAACACTCTGTAAAGCTCCTCCCGCCAAGGTACACGTCTCAACACGAGATCAGCCCCTTTCATGTATAAGACATCACCAATCAATTTGTACATGTATGCTCAACGCACAAAGCCATACTTCTTAGACTTATGAATCTCCTTTGGAATGATTCCTGTTAGCAAAAACTCCTCTTCTTGAGCCAAACTTTCCCGGACATGATAAAGAGGTAAATTGGTCCTCAACACGAATAGCTCCCCAATCATGCCTTGAGCTGCTTCATGTGCCTCTCCATTTAGAGCACGTTCAACGTGTCTGATGCTCCATGCTTCAGACTTTTTTAACAGGCCTTTAATTCTGAAGCACATTTCCTTCAATGAGGTGTTCTTGCTCTTCCACACACCCAGCACTTGCTTCACCACTAACAAGGCATCACCTTTTATGCTCAACCTTCGAACCCCATGCTTCAAACAAATGTGTAATCCGGCTTCCAAAGTAGCATATTCAGCCTCATTGTTACTATGCGCATCCAATTTGAACCCTCTCTTGCATACTAGCTTCCCCTCTGGATCATAAAGTGCTATACCCCCTGAAGCTGCATCGTGGCTCTTTCTGTATGAACCATCAAAGAACAACACATGTGCATTGCTGATCTGTGGCACTTCTTCAACTACCTTTCTCACCACCTCTTCCTTAACAATAAGGGGATTCTCCTTGTAGGTCAACAAATCAGCTAGGGTAGCCCTTGTACTATCTTCCACTAGAAAAGAGAACTCAAACTCTTGCAGCTCAATTACCCATTTCTTCACCACATTTGACATGTTAGTACCATTAATTAACTGTGGCAAAAAGGCATAACTCGTCAAGAAAACAAAAGGCCGTGGTAGCAAGTAATGACGAAATCGTCGACAAGCAAATATTACACTGGCCATCACTAGCTCTACTTCCGATAACTTTCTCTCCGCTACCAACTTCACTCTGCTTGCACAATACACTGGCCTCATATAATGGCTGCCCTTCTCCTTTTGCAATAGCATGGCTCCAATGGCATCATCCCCTACTGAGGGATTTACAAAAAAAACTTTCTCCCAATTAGGAGTCTGCATGGCTGACAAACCCCCTAACACCTCTTTCACCTCTTGAAACACTTCTTCACACTTGTCATCCCATTGCAATGGATCATGCTTTGCCACTTGTTGTAATGGATAAAGAAGTTGCGAAGACAATGGAATAAACCTTGCCATGTACTTCACTTTGTGTATAAAGGTTGCCAATTGCTTCGTACTCGTAGGTGATGGAAGAAGAATAATAGACTTAACCTTGTCTGGATCAGCCTCAATGCCATTTTCTGACACCATGTGGCCCAATAACTTCACCCTTGGCTGTGCTAGATGACATTTCTTTGGATTTAGTTGTCCTCCACATTCATCATATCGAGCCAATACCATCTGCAGCTTCTCATGGTGTTCAGCCCTACTGCTATAAACACAGAAGTCATCCATAAAAGCTTGAACACAACTACCAATGAATGGTTCCAACACCCAATTTGCTCTCTCTTGATAGAAGGAAGGTCCATTTGACAACCCAAATGGCAATACTGTGTAGCAATAGCAGCCCCATGGCGTAATAAAAGTTGTCTTTGTGCGGTCTTTAAGAGCAATCTTCAATTGAAAATAGCCTAAAAAACCATCACACACACTGTACCTCTCATAACCTGCCACTGAATCCAAGATCTGATCGATGAATGGAAGAGGATATGGGTTCTTCTTAGTGGCTGCGTTTAAGGGTTTAAAATCTACACAAATTCTCCACTTCCCATCCTTCTTTGGACTGACTACAACTGGACTCACCCATTCTGTGGTCTCCACAGGGACTATGAACCCTGCCTTCAATAACTTTTCCACCTCTTCTCGCAAGGCTCCCATTTGCTCTTGACTCATCCTTCTTAGCCTTTGTCGCACTGGCTTAGCACCTTCTTTCAGCTCTATATGCATCTCTTCACCCTTGAACCCTCTGATCTCTTCATATGAATTAATGAACAAATAAGGAAAACTAGCCAGCATATGCAAAAATATATCCTTCTCCATAGCTGAGAGGTCTCCACTAATCATTTGCGTCATTAATTCCTGATTCTTTGACAACTCAACCTTGGTTTGCATCAGCCCTTCAATCACTTCATAAGGCCCTTCACTTTCATCTTCAACCTCATTCGCAAATGCAACTAAACCAATCTCCTGGATTTCTTTGTCCATCAAAAGAAATGCAACATCAGCATCCTCATCACTGCTGGTAGTGCTATCACTATCCTCATCTGTCACCGTGGAAGAGTCTTCATCACTAGACTCATCCTCATCTTCATAAAGCTCCTCTAATTGTTTCCTTGTGTCCATATTATAAAGCTTCTTGGTACCTGTCTTTCCATAGAGGCTAATCGTACCATGTCGCCAATCTTGAACAGCTCCCACTGCACGTAACCATGGTCTTCCCAGTATAATAGGATATGCTCCCAACCCTGCTGGCATCACATGAAAATCAACCACTGCCTTTGCATCATATGCCTCCACTTCTAAGCTCTTTACAACAGCTAAGCATTTTACTTTTTGATGGTTTGCCAATCTGATCCGAAAACCTGACACCCCAGCCACTGTGAGACCCATCTTCTCAACGCATGAGTGTGTTATGACGCATATTTGGGCTCCGCCATCCACATAACCTTGTCCCAAATTTTTCCTTTTATGCCACACATCTACTATTGGACAAATGTCTGGTAGCTCGTCCATTGCCAACACCTTCACTGAACCTCTCTCTGGCTCTTTCTCCATTGGGTTAACCATCCTCTTCCACTGTCGCTTTAGCTTAGGCACCATCTCTATAAGCTGCCCAAAAGTAACATCTGCCTTCCTACTCGTCAGATCCTCCCTCAAGTCATAGCTTAATTGCCCATCCCCTAGTAGAAAATCTGAAACATGAAACTTTCGACGAGCTCTCCTTTTCCTCTTGGCCTTGACATCCTCGCCTTCATGGCTCTTTCCTTTCTTCTTACTAGGACTTGGGGCACTTCTTCCTTCCTTATCCTCTGTGGTCCTCTTCCCAATAGGCATCACTAATGTATTCTCTAGCTTTGATGCCTTCTCCAAGGTGACTACACTTAGCACTTTTGTCTTTCCCTTTTCCTCCTGGGTCAGTCCACTGGTTCCTTCGTCTCCCTTAATTTCGATGCAATAATCATTTGACCTAGTTAGCACCTGTCTTGGCAATGGATACATGTCTCCCCCCATCCTTGGTGGCTTATCACATTGCGTGCTGATGTGACCCAACTCTCCACAAGTATAACATGTGGGCGTCTGCCTCCAAAACCTACCATTGCTTTGTCCAACACCATTCCTAGGCCTTTCTTCACCTCCTGGCTGATTTGCAAACCTCCCTCGACCTCGATTATTTCCCACTTGACCTAGCATGTTTAGGCTGAGATTCTTCATCAAATCTACCATTTGCCTCATGTCTTGCCTTAGCCCATCATCTTGCACTGCTGTAGTGACCACTGTTGGCATAACCTGAGTAGTAACAGGAACCACTGGTTCATGATGAACCACTGGTTCATGATGAACCACTGACATGCGCCCTTATAAAGAGTCCATAGGCTGAAATTCAGACCTCATGGGCAAAGAGTCCACCCCTAACTGGCTCATTTTCCTCAGCTTCCACTCTTTGTTCCTTGCTACCTCTAGTGCATCTTCATATGTCCTAGGCTTCTTTAGCTCCACTCTCCAATGTATATTCTCCCAAAGACCAGCCAAGAACCTGTTCTTCTTCATCATGTCAGGCGGGGGTACCTGTGGTGCTAAAGCCTTGCACATTCGCTCCCATGCCAATGAAAACTTACGTATGTACGCATCTACTGGCTCACCTTCCTTCTGCACCAAACCTTGTACTTCTTGCCACACTTTGTCAGGATCTTCTATCTTCACAAACTCCACTTCCAATCCATGCCTTAGATTGTCCCAACTCAATCTTATAGGTGGATCTGCTACACGCAACTCCTCTTCAAATGCTTTAGACCAAACTCGTGCATCACTCTTCAAACAAATTTGGAGAAGGCGTAACATTTGCGTAGGGTCATGAATCTGGTTGCTAATGCAGGCAACCTCCATCTTTTCCAAAAATTCTTCCACATCGTCATCACTTCTTCCATGAAACTCCGGATAAGAGAAAGCCATGGCTACCCAAATTATGATGCTTTGAGAACCCCTTCGAACACACGTGCAAGAACCCAAAACTTTTCACTACCCAATCCCCAGAAACTTCAATGGAGCTCAGCTTTAGATAAGGACGAACACATGCACATCAAATGAGTTTTCATAGTTAATCATCGGAATTACAACAGGCAAAGGACATTCCAGGATCTCTCGTAATCTTCTTGGCCCGAACATAAAGACTATGCGCTGCTCGAAAAAAATCTTCCTGGACACATGAACATTTATCTGGATTCTTTGAGTTAAATGAAAAGGAGTGAATTGAGGTCCATTTTGATCATCCATTAAAGCCAACCATGAAGCTCCCAAGAAAGCATACCTGTCTTATCCTCTAATTTTGCCAAAATTTCAGTAGCATAACAGCATAAATGGCTCAAAATACCAAAAAACCAGCCATCATAACTTGGGAAAATTTCGACAGAGTTTCCCCAGAAGTAGAGCAGTAGGAACCCAAAATATAGACTGTCTATGTATGCATACACTGTCAACAATAGAACCCGAGCATCAAGTAGGACTCACTAGTACATAGCCTATGGCGAGGTCACAAAAAGGGTGCTCCAACTACCTGTATCACCGAAAGGATCTCCACATTTGAGAATCTCCCAGCTCAATAAAAACCTCACGCTATCGACCCTCACACGAAGGCTAATGCAAATCGCATATAGTCAAGTCTCAGAAATGACTATCTTCCAGACCAAGTCTCAGAAATGGCTGGGACTGCCAAATAAAACCAAGTATGGCTCCACAAATGCGTACAATGGCAGTTTCCACAAGTAACGTACAATCCAGCAGACAATGCGCTCAAATAGGCGCCAAGTGATGCATTCCCACAACAACTGCAAGTGACATCACTGCTAGTATATCACTGTACTCCAGCTACCTGTACTTGTGTGAATCACCTGTACCTGTACCTGTCCCTGTAAACTGTAACCTGTAACCTGTAATCTGCAACCTGTAACCTGTAATCCCGAAGCTCGAAGCTCGAAGCAGAAGGTACTCGAAGAAGATCCTCAGTGGGGGCACCAAAAGAATGTGAGCGGGATGAAAACACACACAGCGCCTCTATAACGACCCGACACACACTCTTGGGAAGATACACACACACACACTATGGGGCACCACTCGGCTTACACAACAAACCTGGCCAAGACAGGGAACACACCTCTGGAGTGAGAGGAGAGAGACTATCCACTTGCCCACTCCACACAGACACACACACACACACACACACACACCCAAAAAACTCAGCTCAAAAGAGGAGAATTTCTGATGTTTAGATACAAATGAGCTTGGGCCAACACCAATGGGGCAAACATCTCACACAATATGGGTAAAAGATACCAGATACAATCATAAACTAGAGCAGAAACTTCGCTCATAGGAGAAACTTACACAGAAAAACAACAGGAAAAGAGTGAAGAATTTGGCAAAATGGATAGCGCCATCGCGTCCGGAACGGCCCAAAACCCCAGTCTACAATGTCAAAGTGCTCAAATCCGACCTCGGATGAGTAGTTTACGGCCAAAACAGGCTCCAAAATGAGCAAAAACACACCTGCGGCTGTTCCTCCTCTCTTCTCCACGTTTTTTCTGGTCTTCTCTCAGTTTTTTCAGTTCCCACACTTAGATTTATTACTTGGGCACCCTTGGCCTTTTAGATGACCTCAAACGGACCCCGAACAAGCCAAAAACTGACCTCGCAGTGCATAGTTGTCACCTTTTTGCATCATTCGCACACCTGGCACTCAGCTTTTTCCCAATAATGCATCTCGCCAGCACGTGAAGTGGCCCCAAAAAGTGGTCCTAATGATGACCTTTCTGCATAACTCTCACAAGAAAACACCACTTTGTGTCCGTATTCATCCACGTGCAAATATTGACCCCGTTCGGCCTCCTGACGCCACTCGATGCCATCTGACGCACCTGCTTACCTCATGTCGTCGGCCCGCGGATAGCTTCCTCGAGAAGTTTTACGTGCTATAAACTCCTCATTATTGTAGAAAAAACATACTGGTACTGGTGATAGTGAAAATCGATGCACTATGTACACACTGTCCTACCTGTACACATGTGGGCCCCACATAACCACCTGGCTAAGAAAAATGGGTAATCCTTTATTCGATGCACCATGCATGTGTATGTACATATGCGCAATCCCTTGCTCCAAAAAACTCCTGAAAACGTCCAAAATGGAAAAAACCATTCGATCTCTTCTCATCATCATCGCCTGCCAACCTAGACTGTGTATTGCCATGCCTTCGATTTCAATCAGCAAGCCACAAATTTTGGTTAACTCCCCATGTCGCATGCAACTATACAGAACCTTGGCGAGCTCAAAAATATCCTTGTCAGCACGCTTATCAACGCGACCCGGTGAGCACATACTCGACCCCCGACAAATATTCCAAAGGCCATAACTTACTCATACAAGACTCGAATGACAATATCGACATGCATCGCAACTTAATCTCTCCACGTCTACCTATCCGGATCAGGTCTGACCACTTGTCATCACCTGTCCTATCCTCGGGGACCTGCAAAATTTTCTATCTTTAAACTGAAATATCTCGCACATCGTGGATCCGTTTGATGAGCCATCTGGACAGGATCCTAGAGCATCTTGAAGACCACATTCTAAAGCATGAACTTAGGATCTCAGGCCCCTTTACCTGTCACCCCAATTGGGACCATTTTTGAAGCCTTTTTGACCAAAAAAACCGCATTAGACATACACTTCCACTATCATTCGCCTACACAGGTCCTCCACATTGTCCTTAGCCCTTTGTCGTGCACGTTCTAGCACCCATAGCTTGGTATAGAGCTTTTCCCTGCATAGACCAACTTTTGCTGCATTGTTGGACGGATACGCCGCGACGGACGTCAGCACAACGAGAACTCACCTAACAAGATTTGTCAGCTAAGGACGAAGTTCGACCCGCAGGCGCGTGGAAGCAAGCATAGGGTGTCAACCTACACTCGACCGACTCCTAACTAATTCCTACAGAGGTCTCTATCCAATGTCTAAGTCACAGCCTTCAGGAGTGCATAAGAGGAAACTTCCTACAACGCTTTCTAGAGCCAAACACCCATCAAACAATCTTGAAACACCATAGAACTTGAAGGAAACCCTACTAACACCAATAGGTCGCTCTCCCTAAGGTCTATGAGCGAAAACCCCAACCCAAAACACACAGTGCAAAATCACGTAGGATGTCTGGCCGAAATTTGCAGGTCTTCGTTTCTAAAATCTAAAGTGCCTAATGTGTAGCTCTACTCAATGTGAACGCGTGGATATGCTGCAATGCAAAATCGGACAACGTATGCTCACTGAATCACCAAATGAATCTCGTAGATGGAGCTCACAAATCTGGACCGTACGCGCGCAATGTAGGTATCGACGTGTAGCTCTCATCGGAGGCAACACGTTGCACTTCTCCGCACTCGATTTCGACCACTGGTGCACACGTAGCATCAAGATGAAGCTCACATTCTCTCTCGTACATAGTTCGCTCACTCACAGACTTCAAAACTTTTTAAAATGACAAAAGGTCCTTCATTAAGGTCAAAAAGTGGTATAAATACCTTACAATTCTCAAACCCTAAAGTTCCAAATTAACCATCTACTCAATCTAAATGTCAAAATTGGGATACAATCTGGAAACTTCTGTAAGCCCCAATATTTACAAGGTGAAATGTCGAGTTTTGTCAATAAATGAATAATTACAAAAAAGAAAGATAATCTGCCGAGCCGTCATTTTCCGTAGGGTGTGTCCAGCTTCTAACACTCCCCCTCTCCTTGCTCATGTCATCCCCGACATGGTTGTTGAGCTGCTTCTTCATCTTATGGTTTCGCGCATCTTGAGTAGCGACTCGTATCTTGCATGTAAATCCAGTAGTGTTGGGCCGAATATATCAGTGTTGATGGTGAAGAAGCCGATGTAGAAAGCTTCTTCAAAGGCGTGGAGGTGATAGGATGGCAGAAACACGATCCTTTGATACAATGCATGTATCACCTCCTTAGAAGGCTGACCAGACAGATCATATGCACATCTGTAAGTATCTTGAAAGAAGAAGATACTGTCTGTCACTTGGCCCGGTTTGAACGTCTCGAAGACTTCCAAAAGGGTTTTGCAAATCTTCCTCATCATAATGCAAGAAAGTTCAGGCGAGCCAGTGAACAATTTGATAGCGCCTGTTAGGGTCTTCACCATGTATTGAACACTTATTCTCTCGCCTGCCTTCAAGCATGGCAGCTTCGGATAGTTTAGCCAAGTGGGTTGGCTTCTTTGTAGTATCTCCTGGGCCTTCCACGTCCGCATCCTTGGTAGAGGGCAAAATCTTAGGTTATCTCTGATGATTTTGGGTGCCTCTACCAAATGGATTAGGTACTGTGGATATTTTGTCAGCCATGCCTTTCTCCACCTGGGCTGAGAGTCGACTATCAACTTTGCCCCTTTAGGCTGGGAGATATCTGCTGTGTAGAGTGGCACTGTTGGCTCTTCTCTGATTCTCTTGTTGATGGTGGCGGCTTCGTACTTTAGCAAAGGATATGGGAGAGAGGGCTGTAGCCATTCACGCCGGAGGTTGCTGGCGTCTATCTTCTGAATGGTCATGGATTTAAAAAACCTCTGCTCCCATTCCAAGGCTTCCTTGGCCGTTTCTCTGATTTCTGCCTCTATGGCCTTGCACAACTTCTCTTCCTCTTCTTGTGTCAGATCTTATGGCTCTTGAGAGGGTCCTACTAGGATTTCCTCTTGCATGGGTGTGTCCATAGGATCTGGCACATTCGCTAGGTCTATGCCTTCCATGGCTGTTGGCCTTGTGCCTACCTGCTCTTCTGCGTGCTGTCCTCTCAACTCTTCTATCTGCTTTAGGAGTGTCTGTTTCTCTGCTTCAGCTTATTCTCCCATGTTCACGAGGAGGTCTTTCAACTCGGCGTTTATCTTCTCTGCCTCCTCGAGATTTCTCTTGATATTTTCTAGCTCATGTTGCATTGCCTTCTGCTCTTCTTCTATGCGTGTTTGCATAACCACCGACCCTTCTTCCATCATCAACCTTTGCTTTTTCCCTAAGCTCAACTCTTTCTGGAGCTCTTTCATCTGTTCATAGATCTGGCTCTCTGAAGTGGTGTGAGTCGAGCTAGTAGCTCTGACTCTGGCAGGGGATGCCCATAGCCTCTGGATGGTTTGATCTTTAACCTTAAGCTGGTCCTTGAGCTCAAGGACCTCATCCTAGATGGCCTCCTGCTCTATTTATGCCTTTTCTTTTGCATTTTTCATGGCCTCAACTTCCTTGGACTCCTCAGCAAGTTGGAGGGTTAGGTTATCCCTTTCCCTCTCTGCATCTGTCAATGACTTGCTGAGTTGTCTATACTCCTCTTCGGCTCCTTGCAGTCTTTGAGCTGTTGCCTGATTTTCTCTTTCCATTTCTTGGCATCTTTGCAATGCCTTTGCCAGACTGGCTTGCAGCTCTGTCTCTCTCTCTCTCTCTCTCTCTCTCTCTCTCTCTCTCTCTCTCTCTCTCTCTGCCTTTGGCTTTGCTTTTGTAACGTGTCGACTTCAAGCTTTATCTGCACTTCAGTGGCTTTGAGAGTTTCCATTTCACTTTTTGAGGCCATTGACTGTGCTCTTAGTCCGGTTAGCTTTGTCATCACCACATCCCAATCACTGGTGGGTGGCTACAGGTCCACTGTATCAATGGCCATCTCCTTTAGCTCCACTAACCATAGGCTTTGCATTTGCTCTTTGGGCCCCGTGCTTGCCAAGTAAAATGCGACTGTGGCAGCCTCTTCCTTTGTATATCTGGCAGCTAGCAGGTCTAGAAATGTGTTATACCTTGCTTCATTTGGCTCTGGCTGCTCACTCTTAGGCTTAGCCTCTTCTATTGGTTCTTGCTCTTGGCTTTGTTCTTGCTTTGATTCTTCTTGGTCTTCTGATTTGTCTTGCTCCTCTTTTTCTTGAGTCTCTGAAGGGCCCACAAGGAGGTGGTGAGGGAGGTGGGTTGGACTCAGGGCTAGACGATGGAGTTGTCGGCTTTTTCTTGAAATCCCTGTCCGCCTTTGTCTTCCTTTCTCTCTCTTGGCCTTCCTGCTCTTCTAGAAGTTGCCTTCTGACTTGATCCACATCCTCTTCTGTAAATGGTACATGTGGGATATTTTGTGCTATGGCATCAAGAATCTCAAAATTCTTAATGTAATCATCGAATCTGTGTGTGTGCACCCTTCGGGATGATCCCGACATTGCTTCTAGAGACGGCTTCCATAGTTCATTCAAATCTCCTTTGAGGGATCTTTCGGCCCTGAAGCTTTCCATCAGTCGCTCTAGACGTGCAGCTCTCTGTGATTTCGTCTCTTTTACTGGCACTTGGGCAGATTCCTTCTTTCCCTTCTTCAGCTGTGGCTGCTCTTCTTGCACGGTTTCTAACCGGCGTTTCAAACCGGTTGCCACCCTTGGTGCTTTGGGCTGTTCGTCTTCCTTATCTTCCTTGAGCTTTAGTCAGTCGTTCTGTGATGGAGGGTCGGGCCATCTTTACTTGGCGTGCAATGCTCCATAAATCACCTGCGTGATTAACTCACCCGGCACGATGTATGTGGGGTTCTTGTTGCCCATCTTCACCAGATTATCATGTACATAAGCTGCATAATTGATTACCTTCAGCTTGCTTTTCTGCATTGCCCAGGTGAATGTTGTGGCAATTGTTGCAGGTGGAATTCTGTACTTTTGTGGCCGCTTTGTACACATCTTGAAATATTGATTGTACAGCTGACTCATGATTGCCACTCTGGGGTTGGAAATATCTTCGAAGGTACGGGCCATCTTCCCTTGGCATGCAATGCTCCATAAATCACCTTTGTGATTAACTCACACAGCACGATGTATGTGGGGTTCTTGTTGCCCATCTTCACCAGATTATCATGTACATAAGCTGCATAATTGATTACCTTCATCTTGCTTTTCTGCATTGCCCAAGTGAATGTTGTGGCAATTGCTGCAGGCGGCATTCTATAATTTTGTGGCTGCTTTGTACACATCTGGAAATATTGATTGTACAGCTGACTCATGATTGTCACTTTGTGGCCACTACTCTCTTGGTGATTAGAATCTCCGTTTCTGGATTGCCCTGCAGATCCTTTACTCGGGCCACTCCATCTTCTTTGATGGTCGTTGTGAGCGGGATGGAAACACACAGAACGCCTCTATAACAAACCGACACACACTCTTGGGAAGATACACACACACACATTATGGGGCACCACTCGGCTTACACAACCCACCTAGCCGAGATAGAGAACGCACCAGTGGAGCGAGAGGAGAGAGACTATCCGTTTACCCACTCCACAGAGAGAGAGAGAGAGAGAGAGAGAGAGAGAGAGAGAGAGAGAGACCCAAAAACTCAGCTCAAAAGAGGATAATTTCTAATTTTTAGATACAATAGAGCTTGGGCCAACACCAATGGGACAAATAGCTCACACAATATGGGTAAAATAAACCAGATACAATCACAAACTGGAGCAGAAGCTTCACTCATAGGAGAAACTTACACAGCCAAAATAGAAGAAAAACATTGAGGAATTTGGCAAAATGGACAGCGCCATCGTGTCCAGAACGTCCCAAAATCCCAGTCTACAATGTCAAAGTGCTCAAATCCGACCTTAGATGAGCAGTTTACGGCCAAAACAGGCTCCAAAATGAGCAAAAAACACAGTTGCGGCTGTTCCTCCTCTTCTCTCCACATTTTTTCTGATCTTCTCTCTTTTTTTTCAGTTCCCACACTTAGATTTATTACTTGGGCACCCTTGGCCTTTTAGATGACCTCAAACGGACCCCGAACATGCCAAAAACTGACCTCGCAGTGCCTAGTTGTCACATTTTTGCATCATCCGCACACCTGGCACTCAACTTTTTTCAATAAACCATCTCGCCACCACGTGAAGTGTCCCCAAAATATGGTCCTCATGATGACCTTTCTGCATAGTTATCACAAGAAAATATCCACGTTTTGCCCGTACTTCTCCACGTGCAAGTATTGACCCCATTCGACCTCTTGACGCCACTAGATGCCATCTGACGTACTTGCTTACCTCATGTCGTCGACCCGTGGATAGCTTCCTCGAGAAGTTTTACGTGCTACCAACTCCTCATTATTATAGAAAAAACACACTGGTACTAGTAACGATGAAACTCGATGCACTATGTACATGCTGTCCTACCTGTACACATGTGGGCCCCACGTAACCACCTGGCTCTAGACAATGGGCAATTCCTTATTTGATTCACCATGCATGTGTATGTACATATGCGCAATCCCTTGCTCCAAAAAACGCCTGAAATATTTTGCCCATCCCCTAGCCTGCTAGATCATTCATGATCAGCAACAGCAAAAAGAGATATGAGACTCACCGCATCACAAGTCTCCTCATTCGTCACAGACATTACTTGCTCCAAAAAACGCCTGAAATAATTTTCCCATCCCCTAGCCTACTAGATCATACATGATCAGCAACAAAAAAAAGAGATATGAGACTCGCCGCATCACAAGTCTCCTCATCCCTCACAGACATTACTTGCTCCACAGACAACTCGTCTTGTTCCACCATCATTAATCTAGCATGATACAATTTAAGATGCAATCCATTTACCCTTGACTTATGTAGAACCCTATCCAGGTTAGCCAAATGATATGTACCATTCAGAAAACACTCCACTACCTTGAAAGGGCCTTCCCACTTAATTTGAAATTTCTTTTGGAAGGTGTTGTCTAGCTTACTGTTGTAGCGCAAAACCAAGTCATGCTTCTTGATACCCTTACTTTTGACCTTTTCATTTATCTTTGCCAAAGCCCTATCCTGCATCTGCCCATAATGCTCCAATGCGCTCATCCTATCCAAGTGAACCTCTTGTAACTGCAAGAGCCTCTCTTTGAATGCATCACTAGGCGGCCCAAGAAACTTCTCTAGCATCTTGACTGCAGGCAACTCTACCTCCATAGGCAATAGTGCTTCCTTTCCATATACCAAATGAAATGGACTAAACCCTGTACCTGTCTTCACCGAAGTACGGTAAGCCCATAATGCACTAGGCAATTCCAAATCCCTATTCTTTCCTTGGTGCTCTATCACTTTTGAAAGCGTCTGTGCCAAGTCACCATTGAATCCTTCATTTAAGCCATTACACTGCGGGTAATAAGGAGTGGTATGATGATGCCTAATTTTCATCTTTGCGCATAAAAGTCTAGTAGTTTAGCTCTAAATCTTGGCCCCTTATTTGAAAGTAGCTCCAGTGGCACCCCAAACTTGCAACATATTTCATCATACACAAATTTTGCCACATCCTTTGCAGTGATCTGTTTTACTGCTATAGCCTCTGCCCATCTAGAGAGATAGTCCAATGTAGTCAAAATATAGCTTTTGCCCCTGCTTGTGATAGGTAACGGGCCTATTGCATCAATCCACCACTTTTCAAACACATCACATGCCATAATGGTTTTTCGTAGCTTTGTTTTCAACACTCTCTTCCCAAATGCTTGACACCTATTGCAAGACCTACACCAATGGTGAACATCCTTGTGCAAATTAGGCCAGACATACCCCTCTTGCAAGATCTTATGCAAGGTGGTCTTTAGAGCAAAATGGCCGCCACATGCGCCTTCATGATTCTCTTCCAACACTCTAGAAAGCTCCTCCCGCCAAGGTACACGTATCAACACGAGATCAGCCCCTTTCATGTATAAGACATCACCAATCAATTTGTACATGTATGCTCTACGCACAAAACCATACTTCTTAGACTTGTGAATCTCCTTTGGAATGATTCCTATTAGCAAAAACTCCTCTTCTTGAGCCAAACTTTCCCGGCCATGATAAAGAGGTAAAGTAGTCCTCAACACAAATAGCTCCCCAATCATGCTTTGAGCTACTTCATGTGCCTCTCCATTTAGAGCACGTTCAATGTGTCTGATGCTCCATGCTTCGAACTTTTTTAACAAGCATTTAATTCTGAAGCACATTTCCTTCAATGAGGTGTTCTTGCTCTTCCACACACCCAACACTTGCTTCACAACTAATAAGGCATCACCTTTTATGCTCAACCTTCTAACCCCATGCTTCAAACAAATGTGTAATCCGGCTTCCAAAGTAGCATATTCAGCCTCATTGTTACTATGAGCATCCAATTTGAACACTCTCTTGCATACTAGCTTCCCCTCTGGATCATAAAGTGCTATACCCCCTGAAGTTGCATCATGGCTCTTCTTGTATGAGCCATCAAAGAACAACACATGTACATTGCTGATCTGTGGCACTTCTTCAACTAACTTTCTCACCACCTCTTCCTTAACAGGGAGGGGATTCTCCTTGTAAGTCAGCAAATCAGCTAGGGTAGCCCTTGTACTGTCTTCCACTAGAAAAGAGAACTCAAACTCTTGCAGCTCAATTACCCATTTCTTGACCACATTTGACATGTTAGTGCCATTAATTAAATGTGGCACAAACGCGTAACTCGTCAAGAAAACAAAAGGTCGCGGTAGCAAGTAATGACAAAATCGTCGACAAGAAAATATTACACTCGCCATCACTAGCTCTACTTCCGAGAACTTTCTCTCTGCTACCAACTTCACTCGGCTTGCACAATACACTGGCCGCATATAATGGCTGCACTTCCCCTTTTGCAATATCATGGCCCCAATGGCATCATCCCCTACTGATGGATTTACATAAAACACTTGCCCCCAATCGGGAGCCTGCATGGCTGACAGATCCCCTAACACTTCTTCACACTTGTCATCCCATTGCAATGGATCATGCTTTGCCACTTGTTGTAATGGATAAAGAAGCTGTGAAGACAATGGAATAAACTGCGCCATGTACTTCACTTTGTGTATAAAGGTTGCCAATTTCTTTGTACTTGTAGGTGATGGAAGAAGAATAATAGACTTAACCTTGTCCGGATCAGCCTCAATGCCATTTTTTGACACCATATGGCCCAATAACTTCACCCTTGACTGTGCTAGATGACATTTCTTTGGATTTAGTTGTCCTCCACATTCATCATATCGAGCCAATACCATCTGCAGTTTCTCATGGTTCTCAACCCTACTGCTGTAGACACAGAAGTCATCCATAAAAGCTTTAACACAACTACCAATGAATGGTTCCAATACCCAATTTTCTCTCTCTTGATAGAAATATGGTCCATTTGACAATCCAAATGGCAATACCGTGTAGCAATAGCAGCCCCATGGCGTAATGAAAGTTGTCTTTGTGTGGTCTTTAAGAGCAATCTTCAATTGAAAATAGCCTGAAAAACCATCACACACACTGTACCTCTCATAACCTGCCACTGAATCCAAGATCTGATCAATGAATGGAAGAGGATATGGATTCTTCTTAGTGGCTGCATTTAAGGGCTTAAGATCTACAAAAATCCTCCACTTTCCATCCTTCTTTGGACTGAGAACTATTGGACTCACCCATTCTGTGGTCTCCACTGGAACTATAAACCCTGCATTCAATAACTTGTCCACCTCTTCCCGCAAGGCTTCCATTTGCTCTTGACCCATCCTTCTTAGCCTTTGCCGCACTGGATTAGCACCTTCTTTCAGCTCTATATGCATCTCTTCTCCTTTGAACCCTCTAATCTCTTCATATGAAGTAATGAACAAATCAGGAAAACTAGCCAGCATATGCAAATATATCTCCTTCTCCATTTGTTGAGAGGTCTCCACTGATCATTTGTGTCATCAATTCTTGCTTCTTTGACAATTCAACCTTGGTTTGCATCAGCCCTTCAATCACTTTATAAGGCCCTTCACTTCATCCTCAACCTCATTTAAAAATGCAACTAAACCAGACTCCTGGATTCCTTTGTCCATCAAAAGAAATGAAACATCAGCATCCTCATCACTGCTGGTAGTGCTATCACTGTCCTCATGAGTCATCACTATGGAATAGTCTTCATCACTAGACTCATCTTCATCTTCATAAAGCTCCTCCAATCGTTTCCTTGTGTCCATATTATAAAGCTTCTTGGCACCTGTCTTTCCATAGAGGCTAATCGTACCACGTCGCCAATCTTGAACAGCTCCCACTGCACGTAACCATGGTCTACCCAATATAATAGGATATGCTCCCAACCCCGCTGCCATCACATGAAAATCAACCACTGCCTTTGCATCATACGCCTCCACTTCTAAGATCTTTACAACACCCAAACATTTTACTTTCTGATGGTTTGCCAATCTGATCCAGAAGCCTGACACCCTAGTCACTGTGAGACCCATCTTCTCAACGCATGAGTGTGTTATGACATATTTGGGCTCCACCATCCACATAACCTTGTACCATATTTTTTCTTTTGTTCCACACATCTACTATTGGACAAATGTCTGGTAGCTCATCCATCGCCAACACCTTCACTGAACCTCTCTCTGGCTCTTTCTCCATTGGGTTAACCATCCTCTTCCACTGTCGCTTTAGTTTAGGCACCATCGCTATAACTGGCCCAAAAG
This sequence comes from Adiantum capillus-veneris, assembly GCF_014529385.1. Lineage (NCBI taxonomy): Eukaryota > Viridiplantae > Streptophyta > Polypodiopsida > Polypodiales > Pteridaceae > Adiantum > Adiantum capillus-veneris. The sequence continues at coordinate 57,155,513 of NC_140932.1, forward strand.
TAACATCTGCCTTCATGCTTGTCATATCCTTCTTCAAATCATAGCTTAATTGCACATCCCCTAGTGGAAAATCTGACGCATGAAACTTGCGAACGATCCCTTCTTTTTCTCTTGGCCTTGACATCCTCGCCTTCATGACTCTTTCCCTTCTTCTTACTAGGACCTGGGGCACTTCTTCCTTCCTTTTCCTCTGTAGTCCTCTTTCTAATAGGCATCACTAATGTATCCTCTAGCTTTGATGCCTTCTCCAAGGTGACTACACTTATCACTTTTGTCTTTCCCTTTTCCTCTTGGGTTAATCCACTGGTTCTTTCATCTCCCTTAATTTCAATGCCATAATCATTTGACCTAGTTAGCACCTGTCTTGCCCATCCTTGGTGGATTATCACATTCCGGGATGATGTGGCCCAACTCTCCACAATTATAATACGTGGGCATCTGACTCCAGAACCTACCATTGCTTTGTCCACCACCATTCCTAGGTCTTTCTTCACCTCCTGGGGCTGATTGGCAACCCTCCCTAGACCTCGATTATTTCCCACTTGACCTAGCATGTTTAGGCTGAGATTCTTCATGAAATCTACCACTTGCCTCATGCATTGCCTTAGCCCATCATCTTGCACTGCTGTAGTGACCACTGCTAGGATAACCTGAGGAGTAAGAGGAACCACTGGTTCATGATGAACCCCTTGCATGCGACCTTGTAAAGAGTCCATAGGCTGAGATTCAGACCTCATGGGCAAAGACTCCACCCCTAACTGGCCCATTTTCCTTAGCTTCCACTCTTTGCTCCTTGCTACCTCTAGTGCATCTTCATATGTCCTAGGCTTCTTTAGCTCCACTCTCCAACGTATATTCTCCCAAAGGCCAGCCAAGAACATGTCCTTCTTCACCATCATGTCAGGCGGGGGTACCTGTGGTGCTAAGGCCTTGCACATCCGCTCCCATGCCAATGAGAACATACGTATGTACGCATCTACTGGCTCACCTTCCTTTTGCACCAAACTTTGTACTTCTTGCCACACTTTGTCAGGATCTTCTATCTTCACAAACTCCATTTCCAATCCATGCCTTAGATTGTCCCAACTCAATCTTACAGGTGGATCAGCCCCACGCAACTCCTCTTCAAATTCTTTGGACCAAACTCGTGCATCACTCTTCAAACAAATTTGGAGAAGACGTAACATCTGTGTGGGATCATGAATCTGGTTGCTAATGTAGGCAACCTCCATCTTTTCTAAAAGTCTTCCACATCTTCATCACTTCTTCCATGAAACTCCGGATAAGAGAAAGCCATGGCTACCCAAGTTACGATGCTTTGAGAACCCCTTCGAACACACATGCAAGAACTCAAAACTTTTGACCGACTCAATTCCCGGAAACTTCAATGGAGCTCAACTTTAGATAAGGACAAACACATGCACATCAAATGAGTTTTCATAGTTGATCATCGGAATTACAACAGGCAAAGGACATTCCAAGATCTCTCTTAATCTTCTTGGCCCGAGCATAAAGACTATGTGCTGCTGGAAAAAAATCTTCCTGGACACATGAATATTTATCTGGATTCTCTGAGTTAAATGAAAAGGAGTGAATTGAGGGCCATTTTGATCATGCATTAAAGTCAACCATGAAGCTCCCAAGAAAGCACACCTGTCTTATCCTCTGATTTTGCCAATATTTCCGCAGCATAACAACATAAATGGCTTAAGAGACCAAAAAACCAGCCATCATAACTTGGAAAAATTTTGACAGAGTTTCCCCAGAAGTAGAGCAGTAAGAACCCAAAATATAGACTGTATATGTATGCATAAACTGCCAACAATAGAAACCGAGCATCAAGTAGGAATCACTAGTACATAGCCTATGGAGGGGTCACGGAAAGGGTGCTCTAGCTACCTATATCACCAAAAGGATCTCCACATTTGAGAATCCCCCAGCTCAATAAAACCTCACGCTATCGACCCTCTCACGAAGGCTAATACAAATCGCGTATAGTCAAGTCTCAGAAATGACTATCTTCCATACCAAGTCTTAGAAATGGTTGGGACTGGCAAATAAAACCAAGTATGGCTCCACAAAGGCGTACAATGGCAGTTTCCACAAGTAACGTACAATACCAACAAACAATGTGCTCACACAGGCGCCAAATGATGCATACCCACAACAACTGCAAGTGACACCACTGCTAGTATATCACTGTACTCCAGCTACATGTCCCTGTCCCTGTAACCTGTAACCTGTAGTCTGCAACCTGTAATCCCAAATCTTGAAGCTTGAAGCTCGAAGCAGAAGGTACTCGAAGAAGATCCTCCGTGCGGGCACCAAAAGAATGTGAGCGGGATGGAAACACACAGAACGCCTCTATAACAACCCGACACACACTCTTGGGAAGATACACACACATACTATGGGGCACCACTCGGCTTACACAACCCACCAGGCCGAGACAGGGAGCACACCAATGGAGCGAGAGGAGAGAGACTATCCGTTTACCCACTCCACACAGAGAGAGAGAGAGAGACACACACACACCAAAAAAATCAGCTCAAAAGAGGATAACTTCTGATGTTTAGATAAAATAGAGCTTGGGCCAACACCAATGGGGCAAATAGCTCACACAATATAGGTAAAATATGCCAGATACAATCACAAACTGGAGCAGAAGCTTCGCTCATAGAAGAAACTTACACAACCAAAACAACAAAAAAATAGTGAGGAATTTGGAAAAATGGATAGTTCCATCCCGTCCGGAACGGCCCAAAACCCAGTCTACAATGTCAAAGTGCTCAAATCCGACCTTAGATGAGCAGTTTACGGCCAAAACAGGCTCCAAAATGAGCAAAAAACATAGTTGCGGCTGTTCCTCCTCTTCTCTCCACATTTTTTCTGGTCTTCTCTCTATTTTTTCAGTTCCCACACTTAGCTTTATTACTTGGGAACCCTTGGAATTTTAGATGACCTCAAACGGACCCCGAACAGGCCAAAAACTGACCTTGCAGTGCCTAGTTGTCACATTTTTGCATCATCCGCACACCTGGCACTCAGCTTTTTTCAATAATGCATCTCGCCACCATGTGAAGTGGCCCCAGAATATGGTCCTCATGATGACCTTTCTGCATAATTATCACAAGAAAACATCCACGTTGTGCCCGTACTTCTCCACGTGCAAGTATTGACCCCATTCGATCTCCTGACGCCACTAGATACCATCTGACGCACCTGCTTACCTCATGTCATCGACCCGCGGATAGCTTCCTCGAGAAGTTTTACGTGCTACCACCTCCTCATTATTATAGAAAAAACACACTGGTACTGGTAACGATGAAAATCGATGCACTATGTACATGCTGTCCTACCTGTACACATGTGGGCCCCACGTAACCACCTGGGTCTGGACAATGAGCAATTCCTTATTTGATGCACCATGCATGTGTATGTACATATGCGCAATCCCTTGCTCCAAAAAACTCCTGACATCATCACAAATTCCCATACTCTTTTTATGTCAATACCTGTCGGCACCGCTTCAAAATATTTGTGGAGATCAATCTTCTCCAGATACTCTGCCATCTTGCTTCTGACGAACTCATTGAGCTCGCTCGGTAGCATTGGTAGCTCTATCACATTTCCTTTGGTGTCTTTGAACACGCCTTGGTAAATTTTGAGATCATTTGACTCTAGCAGATCTTCTTGGATCCATGTGCTTGTTGGCTTTAGAGTTCCTTCTGGTATGACGAAGGGCTCTACCTCTTCTAGGTAATCTTTTATGGTCATCCTTTTCTTCTTTGCCGGTGACTTTGTGGCTGCCATAGATCCTGTTGCACTTAGTAGTCCGAAGTTAGCGTTTTTTCCATATCAGCTGAGAAACTGAGTTTAACTATCCAAATGACTTGAAAATTGAAATTAAAACTTAAAAGGAACTTGGGCAACTGTGCATGTGCTCACAGTGCATTTCTGACAAAAATTTAACATCTAGACATCCTACGCGTAGGATGTCTTTTTCATCAGAATTTGGTGATACTTGTCATGCTGGTGGTCCTTGGCTTGTACAACATGGCTATGTGCTTGGAATTGGGTTTGGGCATCAAAAAGTGGATTTTTGGGCAGATTCAGGCTTTTAGGCTCACAAATTGGGTAAAAGTACACTACAGGTAGTAAATGATATCCAAATGAGTTGAAATTTGATATATGGGCTCCTTGCACCATGGTAATGGCTCCCATGATGTCATTGTTTGCACAGAAGTACACAAACATGTTGGAGACATCCTACGTGTAGGATGCTATTTCATCAAAATGGCTTGAGATTTGTTCTGTGGGTAGTCCTTGGCATGTGGAACATGGCCATGCTCTTGGATTTTGATTTGGACAAGAATTGATGTTGGTAAGACCCTAGGTAGTGTTTTTGGGCTCAAAAATTGTATCTTGAAGGTCTTGGGGGTCAAAAATGATTAGAATGGCTTCAAACTTGATATATGAGCTCTTGAAGATGATGTGATTAGATCTGGAATGTAAAAATACCCCTTGTAGGCCAAAAATTTCAAATAGACATCCTACATGTAAGATGTCTATTTCATCATTTCTTGCAGGTGACCACACAGGTTGGTTGGCTATGTGCTCATGAATGTGATGTGCAAGTTTCATGTGATTTGGACAAGATTTGGTAGGTCTATGTCCCATTATTGCCTCTATGCCCTAACTTTGTGTTTTTTCCTGCATATGAGGTCAATGTTGGTCCAAATGTGATGAAACTTGGTGGCTAGCATGTAAAGGCTATTCAAAAAATGTGTGTGATGAAAAATGTTGAGTTCTGTGCCCAGAAATGCCCTTGAGACATCCTATGCGTAAGATGTCTCTTGATGATTTTTTCATGGAATCTGTCACTAGTGCCTGCCCTTAGTCCCCCTGAGTCCCTTTTAAGCCTAATTTCAACAAAAAAGTCAAATGGATAGAAAGTAACTCCTTGTGTGGATTTCAGAGCTTCACCGGAGCTCCATTTGGCAATTTGTTGCTCTAGAAGCACCCATGGTTGAGTTTACATGTCTTTGATGACTTGTGGTGGTCTACCGCCATAGCACTTGGTTGTTGATGGTCCAGGAAAGCCGCTCGTGAAGTTTGGTGGCAAACGGACATGCGGTTTGGCTGCGAGAGCTATTTGACGTTTTGTGTGTCTGATGCCGTTTTTGAAGTTTAGTGCCACTCCGGGGCACCTTTTGGTCATGTGGGCTACATAGACTTGTCGATCATGTCGAGATGCTCCTACCCATGAATTTTGGTAGCATTTGGGTGCCTTTCCGCCGATTTCCCATTTGGTGGCCTCTTGCGGGATTCTAGGAATTGGGGTTTTTCCCGATGGTTTTCTACTGCCTTTGGACATCCAAGACTGGTCTCCTATGCTACCTCTCATGTCTGAAGCCCGTTGGATAGTTGTGCGCGTCGTAGAAGCTGCTAGAAGTTCTGCTCGCTCTAGGTGGCAGAAGCTCTCTCTCAAAGGTCAATAGTGAAATTGAGCTAAAAATGAGGTGAAAATTTCTTATAATGGGGGTCCCCAAACCAATTTGACATGTGCTCCCAGCTTCTTGTGAGATGCGGTTTAGGCTCAAAAATTTCTTGATTTGGACTCCATTTGCCCTGTTTACCAGAGATTTGGCATTTCGGTTACAATCTGGCCAAAACACGCTTTCCGCTCTAGTATCATAATTGCACCCCCACTGTACCATAGGTTGTCCTATAGTCATTGATCATCCCCACATTTTTTGTTTTTCATTACGACCGTTTTTCACCTGCTTTTTGTATTTTTGAAGTTTTTCTGCCGAAAATTAGCAAAATTAAAAGGAAAATAGCAAATAAAACCCAAAAAATCCCCAAAAATTATAATAAATAAAAAAAGTCACCGCAAAACATTATATACACTCACATGTAATTTTTATGGCATGATTTCTCCGTTTTACCAATATTTTATCCGAAAAATGGCTATTTCTACTTATATACACACACCTAGGGCTTGATTTGGCATTTGGCCCCATATACCTGTAGATTCATGCTGTATAAGGGCATATGTACTTGGGTTAGTCCAGAAAATTTTGCAATCAAACAACAACCCTTAAAAATAGTCGAAAATAATGCTTTCTTTTGCTATTTCTGCTATTGGGTCCGCATTTGAGAATGCCTCCCCCCCTCCTAACCGGAGTCCTCCTGGACGACAAGATAGAGTATGTGCCGTGCATAGGTTGAAAAAATTGTGCTAATGCTTGGCCGTGTAATGTGGCCCTATTTTATGCATACTCGGTCAATGCATGGAAAAATTAATGTTGTGCAAGAGAAGGGTATAAGCAAGATGCTTATTGGCATTCACCGCCGTCGAGGTTTCCTGTTTTCTTTGCAAGTAAAATCTGTACTCTACTGCTCTCTGTTTGATTGTCTTTCTTGCAAAAGTCGCTTGCTGTGCCGCTACTGTTGATATGGCCACAATTGTCTCTTTGGAGAGAATTGGCTTGGCCGGAATGGCCGTAGACCTTATCTCTTTTTCTTTCCATTGGTAGCTTGTCTTTGCCGTTTTAGGGTTTATTGCTACTGCATTGGTTGCCACTGTTTTGTTGCTTATTGGCATCCACATAAGTCGATTTGCTGGTTGCAAATGCAACTGTCTGCCTTCCGATGTTGCTTGTACTGAAGGGAGTTCCTCTTGCTTTTGTTTCGGTATCAAAATGTGAGTCACATTTGAGTTATTGCTAAGCATTTTCTTTGGGATCCATAGCTGTTTTATGCCCTTGGTGTTTGGTTGAACTATCGGCTTATGTTGACTTCCTCCGTTTTTGTGTTTTCTGTCTGCCATGTCATTTCTATCCTTCCGCATCCATACTTGTTTCTCTGGTTTTGGTAACCTCAATCTTTGCACTGCGGTTGGTGACTTGTCATACTTGTAGTGGAAAATGTTGGTTGTTACCTGTTTGTTAGACTTGGGCATTATGTTGTTCTTTGGTGGCACCCTTGCTTTTGGCTCTTTCCAGTGATTGCATTGCTGGTAGATGATTATTGCGGGGTTGCTGAGCAAAGGCTATTACCTGTTGTTCTTGTGCATGCTGAATTTTGACTGCATTCGCATCCCAATCTATCTGCACATTGTACTCTTTTTGCCAAGGTTGTCCCAACAACATGGGGTGTTGTGTGCTTTCATCCTCGACTACATAAAATTTGTGTGGGTAAATATATTGATGTACTTGTACATGCAATATAGTCCAGCCCCATGTTTTCAACGAATGTGATGTACTACTTTCAAGCACTTGTGGAGTAGGATGAAGTTGACATGTGGACTTGAGCTGTTTGTAGAATCTGTAAGAGATCAAATTTGCTTGAGATCCAGAATCAAGCAATGCCGTCGATTCAACTTGATTGCTACGTGCTTTGACTGCAATTATTGGCTCCAAAGTGTCTTCATCAAACTTCATTAGTCGGATGGCATTGATCTGCAATGGTGCTCCACATTGTTGTTGTTGTCGCAAAAGTCTTCTTTTTGCAATGCGTTCTTTTGCTTCTGCTTGAGCTTCTTCTCGTACTCTCTGTTTCTCCTTCATTCGTGGTTTTCCTTGATGGATTTGTTGAAGCATATCCTCTGTTAGTGGTAAATGATATTTCTTCAATCGACATCCACTAATCCAGTTCGGCATTTCTTCACCTGCTAATGTAGCAAGCTTGACAGCTCCGTTTTGTGATAGATCACTAATCACAAAGGGTCCCATCCCTTGCTTTTTAAGTTTCTTGGCATGTTGCTTCAAAGTATAAACAAGTACATAATCACCTGTTTTGAACTCTTTTGTGCGCACATGCTTGTCAAAAAACTCTTTTTGCCTTTTCTTTTTAGCATAGATCGAAGCTACAGCTCTCAAGCAAAGTTCATCTAGCTTTTCAAGGTCATTTATTCTTGAAGAGAGCTCATGCACTGTCCATTCTAAGTGTTTCGCTACTCATAGAGTTGGAATTAAAAACTCTATGGGTAATATAGCATTTAGGCCAAACACCATGTTGTATGGTGTCGTTCCTATCGATGTTTTGTAAGCTACCTTGTATGCCCATAGTGTTGAGTGTAGCTGCTGATCCCAATCTGTTCTTGACTCTGACACAATTTTAGTGAGAACCGTGCATAGTGTTTTATTTGTGGCCTCAACTTGTCCATTTGCCTGTGGATGGTATGGAGCAGATTTCCTATGTATGACCATGAATTCCTCTAGTAGATATTCAATGACTTCATTAAGAAAATGTGTTCCACGATCACTGACAATTTCTATTGGTAAACCGTATCGTACAAAAACATTCTCATACGAAAATTGTGCAGTGGTCTGTGCATCTGCTTTTTGTGTTGCCTTGGATTCCGCCCACTTTGTGAGATAGTCCGTAGCCACAATGATATATTGGGTATGGGTGCGATATGCAGGGGGCGAAATAGGCCCCACAAAATCAATACCCCATTTTGCAAATGCCCTTGCTCCCATCATTGGCCATAGTGGCATCTCATCTCTCTTTATCGGCACCTTGGTGCGCTGACATGCATCACAACGCTTACAAACTCTTTAGCATCCATGTGCAGTGTAGGCCACCATATTCCTATGGTTAAGAGGATTTTTATCGTCTTATCGCCCGAAAAATGTCCTCCACTTATACCTCCATGTGCGTGTTCTAGAATGAGCAGGTATTCACTTTCACTTGCACAGATTCTAAGTTGATTGTCCTTTCGTCACTTATAGTTGGTTTTCAATTAACTAAAAGTCACGAGCCTCCAGCTCTATAGCCCTTTTCCATGCTCTTGTTATGTTTTCAGAAAACGTCCTTGTGGTTAAGAAATCAATGATATATTGACTCCATGCAGGTGCAATGTTTACATGAAACAATGTCGCGTGATCCACTGGTCTTTTGGCACTACATATAGTACAATTGTTAACATAAGCATGTGTGTTTGCGTACATAGTTGGCCAATAAACCCCTAACTGTTTCAGTCTCTGGTGTGTTTTCACTGTTGAACAATGGAATGCACAATCCTGGACATGCGCCTCTTCTAGGTAACACTTGAATTCCTCCGGATTTATACATAATCGTAGAATTTGGTCCGATCCTAGATGATACAGCCATCCTGCAATCAACTGGAAGTTTTCTGTTTGTCAAATTGTTTGTTGTTTGGATTTGTCTTCCATGCTATCAAACATACCTCCAAAGGAAAGTATGCTAACAATTTCCTGAGACCATTTGGGTATTATTTTAATATTGAAAAGATAAACGTTTGGTATGTCATCATCCACTCCTTCAGGAGCTTCCCCATTGTGTATCCTTGAAAGATGATCCGCCCGTAGATGGGTTTTACCCTTTTTGACTACTACTGTGAAATCAAACTCTAGCAATATAATAAACCAACGTACAATCCTCCCTGTATTGCATGGTTTATTCACCAAATATAAAAGAGATTGATGATCTGTGAAGAACACAAATTTGTTTGCGAGCAAATAATGCCGAAATTTCTTTACAGCATAAATCATTCCTAACCCCTCTCTTTCGATGGTTGTGTAGTTCTTTTCCACACTGTTTAACTGTTGGCTTGCATAACAAACTGGAAAATCCATTGTTCCGTCTCCAGGTTGAGCCAGAATACTCCCGATTGCATATGCAGAAGCATCAATGTGAACATGAAATATCTTTTCCCAATCCGGTGCTTTAAGTACAGGTGCTGGTACAAAGGTTTTCCTTCAGCTTTTGGAATGAAGTTTCACACTCCTCGGTCCATTCGAAATTGACTAGCAAACGATACAGAGGTTGTGCGATGACTACATACATATATATGAATCTTCGATAATACCCACAGTGTCCCATGAAGGATTGCACTTGTTTCGCATTAGTAGGCTAGGGTAGGTCTACTAAGACTTTGACTTTGTCTAGGTCAGTGGTTATGCCATTTCTTGAGACAATGTGTCCTAAGATGCGGCCTTGCCTAACCATAAAAATACACTTTTCCGGGTAAAGACAGATTCGATATGTCCTGCATTTTTCAAATACCTTTTGCAAATGGTCAATATGTTCCTCTCGTAGAAGGGAGTGTACACAAAGATCATCCATGTATATTTCTAAGAATATTCTCAAGTATTCTTTGAACGCGTGCTGACGGGAGCAAAGCGAACCCCAAACCCCGACGGCCTCTAAAACACCGGGGACCGAATGGCGCGCCTCGAGCCTGTCATGGTAAAGCAAACAGGGGGCACCACCTAGCTTCAGCGGCTACGACGCAAACAACACACCACCATAACAAAGTTTTCATCCAAGAGAGGTGGATGCTTGGGAGTAATGATGAAGAGGAAAGGGAATGAGATCAAGAGAGAGAGAGAGAGAGAGAGAGAGAGAGAGAGAGGGGGGGTATAGCGGCTTAGTAATTAGGCACCACAAAAGGATGGCGAATCCGCACACCCTTCACACATACACAAGATCACTCCAAAACACAAGACTAGGTGGCGATTCCGCACACCTCACATGGGAAAAACATTGCAAGAAAACATACTCACAAAACCTCAAGCTTTATTTAGAGAATTAGGCGATGAAATGGGGAGCATAGGGTAGGGGAATGAGAAGGGAGAGAGTGGTAGAGCACATGGCGGATAGGTGGGAGTTGATGGCGAAGACTCGCACGAGGATTATGGCCATCATCCTTCATTTAGTTGCCCTTCATCTTCCATAGCCAAGGGTGTAGAGGTCATGCTCAAGACAAGCATGGTGATTGCGGTGATGGTGATGGTGATGGTGATGGTGTGGGTGTGTGTGTGTGCACTAGGCACACACAGTGCATAGTGTGTTCTTTGGTGATGTTGTGTGTGTTTTTGTGTGATGGTGACCCCTCTTTATATAGGGGAGGAGAGGGGGGAGAAATTCTAGAATTTAGAAATGAAGAAATCATTATCTACATAGGCCATGTGACTGTGGGCCCCACTTGTCTGGCTGTGTGTATATGTGCCAGAACAGCAGTCTCATGAGAGAGAGACTAAGAGAGAGAGATGGGTTGATGAAAAAAAGTGAGAGGTAACATGGAGAATAAAGTAATTACAAGAGGGGAGAGAGAGGAGTGTGTTCAGAGGTGAATCTGTGTACATCTAGATGTGTGTGAACACAAGAAAAATCAGGTAACCACCGGGTGGGGATGGGTCTGTGGGCACCTTTTTTAGTGAAACTGAGTGTGTGTGAGTGTGGGGGAGGTTATTTAGCTACAAGACAAGAGACATGGCGCCCTTTAGAGAGAGGGGGGGGTATTTGGGTCATGGGATATGATAGGAGAGAGAAAGGGGGGGTGGGGTATACTATTTTGGAAGATAGGGTAAGTTGCATGTGAGTTAGGGTGCATTATTGGTGAGTTAGAATGCATTATTGGTGAGAGGTGGGGTAGCTTGATGGGAGAGAGAAAGGAGCAAGGACAAGGGGAAGAGAGAGGGGGTTGACCTTTTGAGTGGAGGAGAGAAAAAGGGACACACGGCAGGGCAACAGTGAAGAAAAAGGAGGCAAGGTGGGGATGGGCTGCCCCGCAGGCATGAGGTGGCCTATTTTACCTTTCTTATATATTTACATAATCATACTTTATTTTTTTTCTTACTTTTTCCAATGCCTCTTATCACTCCCTCCCTAAGAGGGGGTTTTCATGGGGTGGGGACGAGAGAAGAGGGGTATGGGATCTTGGGTTGTGAAAAGCCCCCATCATTAGCCCTCCCCTTTTGGCTAGAGGCATTCATGTCTCTAGCTCATCTGTTTGATCATTATCGTCGGAGGTGGCGGCTGATGGTGTGTCCTCATCTGGAATGTCAATTGGTGGAGCCTGGTCAAATCAAAGAAAATAAGGTTTAAGTCGCCAACCATTTACCCTGGTTTTATGAAGTTTTCCATCAGCCTCCATAAGCTGGTAGCTTCCATTGGCATACTTTTTCCTGATGATGAAAGGGCCTTCCCATCGGAGCAGGAGTTTCTTATCCTTGCGCGTGTCGAAGCGATTGTCGTAGCGGAGCACCAACATTCCTTTCTTCAATTCTTTTTTCCGGAGATGCTCGTTAAAGCTAAGCCGTCTATGCTCTACTTGTGCTGCATAATAATTTATTGCTTCTTCTATGTCCAGCTGCAGTCTTTCCAAGTTGATGATGTGATCTCTCAAATGCATGTTGGGTTGTTGAAGTTGGCTTGCCATTACTCTGAGACTTTGTAGTTGCACTTCAATGGGCAAGATTGCTTCCTTACCAAATACTAGATGATACGGTGTGAATCCCAAGGATGTACGAAATGAAGTTCTATAGGCCCATAAAGCTGGTAGTAGATACTTATCCCAGTCTCCGGGATGATTGTTTACCTGCTTGGTAATAATTTTAGAAACCATTCCATTTACCTTTTCAACTAGGCCATTACATTGAGGGTAATATGGTGAAGAGTGCCTCCTTGTAATGCCCAGTTTCTGCATTAATTCTCCTACCAAGTCTGCTCTGAAACCTGGCCCTCTATCAGAGATGATCTCTAAAGGTGTGCCAAACCTACAACATATGTGCTCGTAGATAAATTTAGCTACCTCTACCGTTGTGATTCTAGTGGTGGCTGTAGCCTCTGCCTATCTAGTCATGTAGTCGACCCCCATGATAATGTAGAATTTTCCTGAGTTGGCCCTAGGTAATGGCCCAATGGCATCGATACCCCATTTTTCAAATGGGCCATATGAGAGAATAGGTGTCTGTGGTTCAGGCATTAGTGACCTAGTGCCGGCCTTTTGACACAACTTACATGTTTTGCACCAGTGGTGTACATCACGGTTGAGGCTAGGCCATATGAAGCCCGCCTGCAAGATTTTCCTACTTGTTATGTCTAGGGCAAAGTGACCACCACAAACCCCATCGTGACAGCTAGCAATTACTCCCGTGATTTCCTGAGAGAGAGGGACCTTCCTGAGTATTTGGTCCTTACCCTTACAGTACAAACCTTCATTGATGAGTCGATACCGTGGCCTTCCGCGTCAGCCATTGCTTCTGTCCCTTTTTTAAATCTGATGGGCATTCCCCTGTTTCCAAAAAATGCATGATGTCAGGCAAGGCATCACTTCCTTGAAATAGAGGGAGCTTTAGTTTTATTGCTCCAACCACCACTTCCTGTAGTCTTTCACTTGCTAGGGCATCTGCTTCTTGGTTTTGAGCCCTTGGGATATGGTGTATTTTAACTTCTTCAAACTTACCCAACAAGGTTTTTACACCACTTAAGTGAGTCCTTAAACTAGGATTCTTGCATGTCCATGCTCCATTTACTTGCCTTACCAGAAGTAGAGCATCCCCAAATACATTAAGGCGTTGTACACCTTGTGAGACGCACCATTGTAGACCCTTGGTTAGTGCTGCATACTCAGCTTCATTGTTAGAATGTGAATCTAACAATTGGCCCAACGAAAATACCTTTGTCCCTTTGTCATCAAAGACCACTATGCCTGCAGCTGCTTTGTCGGACGCTCGCTTGTAGGCTCCATCAAAGTAGAGAGAGTATGCTCCTTCTACCATCGGTGGTACTGGAGGTAATCGGACTTCTCCTTCCTTAGATTGCTTCTCCTTCCCTTCAAAGACTTGGTAGGTCATGAGTCCCCCCAAACTTGCCCTTGTCGTGCTTTCTTACCGTGTAGTCAAACTCTTGCAGACGAACTAGCCATTTAGTAATTCTATCAGACACATCCATGTGTTGTACAACATAGGGAAATATTTCATCCGTGGTTAGAATCACAAATTGCTTAGGCAGCAAATATGACCTAAACTTTGTAGTTGCAAATCTAAGAGCTAGGACTAAGTGTTCCACATGGGTGAAACCTTTCTCTCCTGTTGTCATCATTCGACTAGAGAAGTAGATTGGCCTCATGAAAGATGTCATCGTATCCTTTTGGAGTAGCACAGCCCCCAATGAGTCATCACCAACACTTGAGGTGACATAGAATTTTTCATCCCACTTAGGTGGTGAGATAGTTGGCAGAGTGGCTAAGACCTCCTTTACCTTGTTGTAGTGATGTTCGCTTTCCTTGTCCCAAGTGAAAGTTGATCTTTGAGTGAGTTGTTGCAGTGGTAGAACAAGTTGTGATAGTAGATGTATGAATCTACTTAAATACCTCACCTTCTGTAGAAACGAGACCAGTTGACGTGCGGTCGTTGGTGAAGGCAGGGCTATGAGTGCGGACACCTTACTTGGGTCGGCGTTGATACCTCTTGCTGAAATTTCATGGCCTAGTAGAATGACTTTACTCTCCCCAATGTGGCATTTATCCACATTTAATTGCCCACCTAGGCTCTGCAACCTGGCCAAACCTTCAGTTACCTTTTCTAAATGTGAAATACGGGAGCTATATATACAAAAATCATCAATGAACACTCTTATGGATGTTCCAAAGAACGGTTGAAAAACATATGTGACATATCTTTGGAATGTGGTAGGTGCATTTGTGAGACCAAATGGCATAACCCTGTATGCAAAACAACACCATGGCGTGATAAAAGTGGTTTTTAGCTGATCTTCCAAGGCTATGCGTATTTGAAAGTATCCTGAATAACCATCACAGACGGTATAGAATTCAAAACCCGCTACTTCATTCAGAATTTCATCCAAGAAAGGGAGAGGAAAGTGGTCTCTCTTTGTAGCTGCATTTAGTGGTTTGTAGTCAACACAGACCCTCCACTTACCATTCTTTTTAGGCGTCACCACTACGGGTGACACCCATTCTGAGTTTTCTACAGGATAGATGAATCCCGCCTCCAGCAGTTTCCTTACCTCGGCCAAGAGTGCCTTTTCTTGTATGACCCCCAGTCATCGTAGCTTTTGCACAACTGGTTTTACCCCTTCCTTCAGCTTAATATGATGTTCCACCACTGTAATGCCTGTGATTCTTTCATAGTTTTCAATGAACAGGTTAGGAAATCCCATCAACATTTGCAAAAAACTATCTTTCTCCTCAAGTGTTAATTCCGTAGACAACATCCCCTAAACCGACTTCCTCCTAGGCCAGGTGATTTGCTCTCCTCTTCATTGGGTTGCCCTTTTGGTGATGGATCACCAGTTGTGCTTACCCTTTGTGGATCCTTCATAATGATACCCATCACATCAATGGAACTGTCACTTTCGTCGGTGGATGTGGTCTCCTCCTCAGAACTGGAAGATTCGCTAGTGGTTTCATCTGCCGATGTTTCCAGATTCATTTGCTTCTGCTTGCCAATCCTCATGTCGTAGTAGATTGTCTCCCCTTTCTTACCGGTCATGCGTAGAAGGCCAGTACCCCAGTCTTGTTTTGCCTTCATGGCCATCAACCATGGCCTTCCCAAAATTAGTGGATAGCCCTCCCCCTTAATAGGCATTACAAAAACATCTACCTCTACCTCAGTGTTGAAAGCTTTGATTTTCACGGCACTTACCACACCCACACACTTTACTTTTGCGTTGTTTGCCATCTTTGCCTTGCATGGAGAAGGCTTGTCAACCTCGAGCCCTAATTGAAGCATCATAGCTTCGCTCATTACACAGATTTTTGCACCTCCATCAATGTAGGTGTTTCCAACCCTCTTTCCTTTTATGTTTACGTCGACAATTGGAAGGATGTCATCCATGTTGCATCCCGAAATTGCTCCGGCTACCTTTGTTTTGGAGCGTCTTGTACTTACCATTTTAGACCATTGTCGCCTTACTTTAGGTACAAGATGTAGCAGTTGTGGCCATGTAATCTTCGGTCCTTGCTCTGCCACATCCAATGTTAGATCATAGGGCTTAGAACTTTCCCCTAGCTGGAAGTCGGTGATGCCCAATTTCGGTCGTGGCCTGGATGGCCTCTTGCTAGTTTCTCCTCTCATGCTTCTCTCATCATCTGATTGTGTAGCTTTCTCCCTCCTAGCTCTTTTCACAGTCATGGCTTCAAGTGGTTCTAAAAAAGTTACCTTCTTCTTGCCCTTGTCCCTCTCCTTTACTCTGGGTGGATCCACTACTACGGCTTTTCCTTTCTCTTCTAGCCTTATGATGTTTACAGGGCGATCAGGTGGTGGGGCTGGTGGAAGAGGTGGGATGGATGCTTGTAGTGGTGTCTGGGGTGGACGTAGAATTTGTGTTGGTGGGGGTGGTGCTCGGGGTGGGGGTGTTCTTTCCCTAGGGGGTGACAATTGGTTCCTCCTACCTCCTCTATTATAGTTTTGTCGTGGTTTGGGACAGTAGTACATACCGTGATCGTCTTCTCCACAGTTGTAGCAATGATACTCCCTGTTTTGTCGTCGTGCTCTTCCAGGGTCTTGATCTCTTTCTTGACTCCTCCCTTGTTGTATTAAGTGGACAGACAAATTCTGCAGTTGGTCAGTAATATGGGCCAACATATCTTGTTGGTCATCTCTTACCCCAAGAGCCGGTGGTGGTGGTGGAATGGTGGTTGTCGTAATTGCTGGTCGACGCGATGTTTCTGATTCTGTTGACTCGGTTTCTTTGGCTTTCATTTGCAGCTTCTTGTCTTTAAGGCGAGCAATCTCAACGGCTAACTCGTACGTAGCCGGGAATCTACCTTTCACCTTCTCCTTGAGAAGCGGCCATAAGCCATGCGTGAACCGATATTTTTTTAGGAAATCGGGTGTGGCTTCCCCCCTTGCCAGTGACTCAAACCACCATTCCCACAAATCCACAAATTTGGACTCATAGGTGGCATATTCTAAAAGACCCTCCTGCTTCAAGTCTCTCAACTTGTCCCACAACTTTTCTGAAGTGGTACCTCCCCCAAAGCGCCTCTTAAAAGCGGTTTTTAAGGGTTCCTAGTCATCCTTGGTTGCTTGTGGAAGTGCATTGTACCATGATCTAGCTTCTAGCTTCATGAGATGCTTAAAGATTCTAACCCGGGATTCATCCGTATCTTTGTTGCTCACTACACATGCTACTTCAAAGTCATCTAGGAAGTCTGTTACCAAATCCTCCCCCTTCTTTCCTTTAAATGTTGGAAATGCTACACTTGCCATGATTACTGAGAGAGAGCTAGAAAGACACACTGCTTAACTTGCAAAAGTTTTTTTTCTTTACAAGGAGGCGTGTATACCCTCTTATACTAGGACATAGATTAAAACTTCAAACGGTACATTGCCTTGTACCAAAGGTAAGACAAATGGTTGATCTGATGCCAGAACCTCCAAAAACCGCTCCCCACCCGGCATGGTGTCAATGACGTGCTGGTAGTGAGCCTTCAAATCCAGTATTACCTTGATTGAGCATACACGTGTTGGTATGTGTGATCTGTCTTGAGGTAGGTTGTACTGATTCATGTGAAGCTTAGAGGTGCTTAGTCACTGTCCAAGATTGTGGGAGAGGGTGGTGTTCTTTCCTGAAACAAACTCAGTAGATCCGTAGTTTCTCTAGTGAGAGTGTGAGCCAATGCTTCTGTTATCTGTGCTGCAGCATCAGGTGCGACTTGAAAACTGACTGTGATAATTACCTCGGTGACTTGAGTTACCCGATTCTCAAAGTAGAATAGTGTTGATTCTCTATTGTGTAGAGCTCCTTCCATTTTGTTGTTGTGGGTTGGTTGTAGGTTGCGGACATGGTTTTGACCTTCTCCTTCTTCTTCTTGGCACTTGGCCTATGTATATCCACAGGGTTTGGCGTGTTGGTTGACTCTCCCACTGCAAATCGATTATCGTTACGCCTGGCACTCGAGCTTTGATGGAGATGCGGAGTTCGTCTAGTTGTGCTTGGAGCTCTTCTTCTTCTGTCGTCCAATTAGCAAATCCTGCTAGCCATTCATCCATTCACAATAGTTTCAGGGTTTCAGTCTTGTAAACTGAAGGGTTTCATGAAAAGATCCTCAGTGGGGGCACCAAATGACGGGAGCAAAGTGAACCCCGAACCCCGACGGCCTCTAAAACACCGGGGACCGAATGGCGCGTCTCGAGCCTGTCATGGTAAAGCAAACAGGGGGCACCACCTAGCTTTAGCGGCTAGGACGCAAACAACACACCACCATAACAAAGTTTTCATCCGAGAGAGGTGGATGCTTGGGAGTAATGATGAAGAGGAAAGGGAATGAGATCAAGTGAGAGAGAGAGAGAGAGAGAGAGAGAGAGAGAGAGAGAGAGAGAGAGAGAGAGAGAGAGAGAGAGAGAGAGTGAGGGAGGGGGTATAGCGGCTTAGTACTTAGGCACCACAAAAGGATGGCGAATCCGCACACCCTTCACACATACACAAGCTCACTCCAAAACACAAGACTAGGTGGCAATTTCGCACACCTCACATAGGCAAAACATTGCAAGAAAACATACTCACAAAACCTCAAGCTTTATTTAGAGAATTAGGCGATGAAATGGGGAGCATAGGGTAGGGGAATGAGAAGGGAGAGAGTGGTAGAGCACATGGCGGATAGGTGGGAGTTGATGGCGAAGACTCGCACGAGGATTATGGCCATCATCCTTCATTTAGTTGCCCTTCATCTTCCATAGCCAAGGGTGTAGAGGTCATGCTCAAGACAAGCATGGTGATTGCGGTGATGGTGATGGTGATGGTGATGGTGTGGGTGTGTGTGTGTGCACTAGGCACACACAGTGCATAGTGTGTTCTTTGGTGATGTTGTGTGTGTTTTTGTGTGATGGTGACCCCTCTTTATATAGGGGAGGAGGGGGGGGAGAAATTCTAGAATTTAGAAATGAAGAAATCATTGTCTACATAGGCCATGTGACTGTGGACCCCACTTGTCTGGCTGTGTGTATATGTGCCAGAACAGCAGTCTCATGAGAGAGAGACTAAGAGAGAGAGATGGGTTGATGAAAAAAAGTGAGAGGTGACATGTAGAATAAAGTAATTACAAGAGGGGAGAGAGAGGAGTGTGTTTAGAGGTGAATCTGTGTACAGATGTGTGTGAACACAAGAAAAATCAGGTAACCACCGGGTGGGGATGGGTCTGTGGGCACCTTTTTTAGTGAAACTGAGTGTGTGTGAGTGTGGGGGAGGTTATTTAGCTACAAGACAAGAGACATGTCGCCCTTTAGAGAGAGGGGTGGGTATTTGGGTCATGGGATATGATAGGAGAGAGAAAGGGGGGGTGGGGTATACTATTTTGTAAGATAGGGTAAGTTGCATGTGAGTTAGGGTGCATTATTGGTGAGTTAGAATGCATTATTGGTGAGAGGTGGGGTAGCTTGAGGGGAGAGAGAAAGGAGAAAGGACAAGGGGAAGAGAGAGGGGGTTGACCTTTTGAGTGGAGGAGAGGAAAAGGGACACACGGCGGGGCAACAGTGAAGAAAAAGGAGGCAAGGTGGGGATGGGCTGCCCCGCAGGCATGAGGTGGCCTATTTTACCTTTCTTATATATTTACATAATCATACTTTATTTTTTTCTTACTTTTTCCAATGCCTTTTATCACTCCCTCCATAAGAGGGGGTTTTCATGGGGTGGGGACGAGAGAAGAGGGGTATGGGAGCTTGGCTTGTGAAAAGCCCCCATCAGTGCGTCATTAACCTTTGGAAGGTAGCTGGGGCATTAGTTAAGCTGAAAGGCATAACTCGATACGCATAAATTCCCCATTCTGTGGCAAACCCTGTTTTGTGTTGATCCTCCATTGCAATTGCCAGTTTGTTGTATCCTGAAAACCCATCCAGAAAGGAATAAGCCCATTTTCCGGCCACCCTCTCAAGTACATGTTCTGTGATTGGCAAGGGATAATTATCCCTTATGGTGGCTGCATTTACCTTTTTGAGGTTTACACACTCGCAGTTTTCCGTTCTTTTTGGGGACTACCACCATGGGTGACACCCAATCCGTATGTTCGATTTCATAGATGAATTCAGCTTCCATCAGCTTGTCAATCTCCTCTTTGATTCGTTTAGCAAATGTGTCATTATATGTATAAGGACACTGTTTGTTAGGTTTTGCATCTGATTTCAAAGGAATCGTATGTTGGCATATCGATGGATCAACTCCCTTGAGGTCTTTGTAGGACCATGCAAACATGCACATCTTTATACTTCTTGAGAAGTTATGTTAGCCGTTCTTCTTCTTCAGGCTATCGGTTGCTATATAGACCAGTTGAGGCTTCTCACCTGGTTCCGCGAGGTCTATACTTTTTCATTTTTTGGCCCATCGTAAGATTCCTAGTTTGTTCTTTCCCTGACTGGTGGTGTCATTATGATTTTTCTTTCCTGGATGGTGAATTTCCGATAGTGTGATAGTACATTCATGTTTCCCTTTTCTGACTCCCCTTTACCATCACTATCTCCCTCAGTAGTCCATACCTCTCATAAAGACCGTTTCAGTTCTTGGTATTTCTGTTTACGCTCCAGTTTGGTCCACTCTTGGCCTTTCGTTGTTTCTTTTTTTTATTTTTGAGATTTTTGTGATTTTGTTTCTGTTTTACCTTTTCGTACTTGTTTTTTTTTCCTCTCGTGTTCTTTCCCTTCGAACTTTTGAGAATCTTCTTGATATTTGGTCTTTTACACAATCCTCTGCCTTTACAAGCATCAGATAGTGAGTTTTACCTTTTATCCTGGGCATCAGGCTCTCTCTCGCTTTGTTCCCTGCTAGTTTTCTCCTATAGCATTTCTGGCATCTAGGGTGCTGATTAGCAAAATCATAAAACTTGACATTCTCTGTTTTTCCCCCATGCTCACTTGAGTTGTCCGAACACTCATTATCTGCATCATTATTTATTTCCAGATGTTCAGAGGAGTTATAAAACTCTTCTTGTTCTGGTGGTTCTATCGTCTCATCTCCTCCTGGTATAATGCTTCACATCATAGCCATCCTTATCACAAAATTTTGTTGTTGGACTATCTGTAATGGTACAGACATCCAATGTTGCTAGTATGTGTTCCCATTCTAGAGGTTCCAAGGCATCTTCAAGAAAAGGTTCCCGAATATACTCCTTGTCCTCAATAGCCCTTTCTAAGACGCATTCCTCTCTTTTTAGGCTTCCACAATGTGAAGCTCTGCACATCCATAGCTCTTTTTGTTGCCCTAACCATGCTGGGAATTTTGATCCTGCTAATGAAGCTGAATCAAACTCTTCCACTGGTGTCTAGTTCACATCCTTGTAACTATGGTCTTTCAGGTGTATTTTGGTTGTTGTCTCGCCATGTCTGAGGTATAAGTGGTCATAACCCCAATCCTGGACCATCTTCAATTGTCGCATGAACAGTCTTCCCAAAATGATCTCGTAATTTTTCTTTTTATCGAAATCGACTATTGCAAATGTATGCTCATACTCGATTCTGCAGGAAGTGACAATCACGTTTTCTAAGAGTCCTAGAGGCTTCTCAATGAACCCATCTGCCAATTGCAATTTCATTCTAGTAGCTCTCAAAGCTGGTTTTCTCCATTTTTTCCAGATTTCCTTGGTGGCGATAGCAACTCCCGCTCCACTGTCAAGAATAGCTTTGGAAACTACTCCTTGGAATTCTACTGGTAGCGTGGTGTTTCCATTTTCTCCCTCACAATACTCTCCAACTTTGTTTAATGGTACTGGCCTAGTGTTTAGTTGAGGCCTGTCCAATTCTCTGATCCCTTCCTGAAGCTTCAAGGTGGGGTCTTTCACTCCAAATTTTTCTATGCATTTGCCTACTGTGGTTCACATGTTTGGTTGTAACCTTAGGAGTTCGGCTAATGTGATTGTGCATGCCACCGGGGTGGACAATAACTCAATCAACCCTTGTGAATCCATCACTTTGTTAGAATAAAGTCTTTGAGATGGGATTGCTCTCACCTCAGACTTGGATTCATACTCTCCTAGGTAAGAGGGTAGAGTTTTCAGCGAGTCTGGTTGGCTGCGCCCCAAACTAATTGATCCCTGGTCTCCCCCTTGTGAATGTATATCAAAGTTCATTTGCGACCTTACATCAAATTCTTCGATAGGAGGTAAAATCTCATTCTTCTCTTTTCTCGTGCTATTCATGTGGTTACTCACCCTGTTATCTTCGTTGGCCTCACGGATTTGCTTCCACAGATCATCTAGACTGTTACAGTCCTTACCTATTTCTGCCAATGTTTTAGGTTGGAACCCGTCACTTGCCTCATCTGTTGTATTTGGCACTATGATAGGCTCTCCCCTAGACTCATAGGCATTCGTGAGTCTTTCCTTTGTTTCTACTTGTTCCTCTAAAGCTGGTTGGATAGGGGTTGGAGCTCGTACCTCCTGCCAATTTGCAGATTTACCAAGCGGGTTTTCTATCAAAGATTGAGCTGTTTCAATTATCTTTCTACATATTTCCAACCTTTGTTTTTCTATTTCAGCATATGGATAAGTCATCCATCTTTGATCTTGGGTTTGGTTCTTTTTTAGTATGGCTTCGTAAGCTTTTAGAAGTGCATCCAACTGCTCATTTACCTTGTCTGCCAGTACAGATCCTCGTGATCCTGCACTTTTGGGTTCTGCTATTTCCTTTGGTGCTATGGTTGCCGTAGTGTGTGAGCTTAGGCTAGCTAGATCCTCTAACCGCTCTAATCTATCCTTTGTGTGTTTTAACTCCTCAGATAGAGCTGTTTGCTCTCGTTCTTTCCTGGCTTTTATCTGCGCCTTTCTAGCTTTCCAAGTGCTTCTATGATTTTTTGTTTTTGAACTTGGGGCATCGGTTTTTGGCTCTTCAATTATGGGTTCGTTTGTCATTCTTTGAGCTTGGGCTCGTGTCACCGCCTGAATAGGTATGATTGTTTCATTTTCTCACCCTCCACTGGAAGGCACTGCTTCCAGTATGTTCAAGGTAGTTTTTGCTCCTTTGCTCGGGTTCTTAGGGAAATCAAGAATCAAATGAGTAACTCCACTTTCGGTGCAATATGCGTTGACCCTAATGATTTCATCATGAGGATAGTCTCTTAGCCAATGGTCTCCACCACACTTGTAGCAGGGTCCCTTGGGTTGTTGAGGTGCTCCTTGAGCTCCTCTTTGTTGGTATGCATGTCTCTATCTGCCCATGCCTCCGTTGGCTATGAACAACAATGTCCGTTCATCTAAAAGCTATATCTTCCTTCTCCTGCTGCCTGTGCAGATGTTGGTGGTCCTGTATTTCCTATCATGCTCCATGGTTCTGGTGTCGAGGGTTCTTCCGGTGGACAATAGATAGAGTTTTTCGCATATCCATTGGGATCTTCATAATATGCATGCATAGGAACCAAAGCCTTCTCTTTTGATTCGGTTACAGTTGGTGTGTATCTTATGCCGACTGGTCATAATCCTGGTAGGGGTGGTTGTTGCCCTAACACTGGTTGTGGTCTTTCTATACCTACAGGTCCTGGTAGGTTGCCTGCTTGATACCTATGCATCGGTGGAACTTGAGGAGAATCTACCTGAGCTTGGGGAGCGTAAGGTCTTTCTCTCACATATCCCTTGTTATAATAACATTCCTCCGTCCCATGGTTTGTCCATTTTTGTTCAATAGCACACCACTTGAGCTGTTTAGCCTGGGGTTTGGCATACAAGTTAATCTTTTTTAGCACTTCCTCTACAAGCTGCTCTTGGTTTACAGCTACTTCTTCTTTCGGTGCTGTCTTAGAAGACTTGCCTCCGTTTTGTTGTGAAGATGAATCGTCGTCAAGATCCTTGAACTCACCCTCTTTGTAGACCGCACAATTGTCCACAAGGTAAAGAGCCTCCTTGGTTAACTCATTCAACGTCGGGCTCCTCTTCATATGTAAGTTCTTCTGGAGATCTGCATTCCTTAGTCCTTGGATGAATATAAGCATAAGTCTAGACTGAGTTGGCAGTTCTTCCACACGACAGAACTTCGCATACCTTTTTAGTCTTAGGGCTGCCTTTCGCACAGATTGCCCGTCTTTCTGTTTGAATTTATGGATTTGTGAGACGGTATTATGAGCTATCCCCCTTTGTGAGAATTCCTCGATAAACTCGTCAAACACCTCCTCCATAGACTCAAAGTCTCTACGCTCCACAGAGTCAAACCACGTAGTAGCGTCATTCTCTAGGGTTAGTCCAAACCCTGCAAATTGGGTAGGGAGCTCTAACACCTCTCCCGCTCTAATTACACGCACAAAGGCTGCTACATGGTCTCTTGGGTCTCTGTTTCCTGTGCATTTCTTGTTTACCCATTTTTGCACTTGAGAAGGTCTAATTCTACGATGGTTTACAAACCTCATCATTGGATCTCCACGTTTTAATTGATATACCACCTTTGGTCTTCTGTAGTAAGCTGGTTCCTCTCCCAATGGTGCTCCTAAGCCATAATTTCTAACAGTTCTTGCAAGAGATGGTTCATCTCTTTGAACTCGTTCTATGGGTGGTCTTCTAGGCTCTTTTGACCCTTGAGTTTTTGGTTTACTCTCTCCTTGATACCTTGAATAGAGTGGTGGTTCTTGCAAATACCTTAGCCCTCATGCGGCTTGATAACCATCTCAGTTTCGGTCTTGCTTTAATGTTGCACTCTGTCGAAGCCATGCCTGCAATGATGGCTGAGTTGCTGGTTGGTTTTGATTCTTGAATGTGTGCGGTCGGGTAGAATGTGAGGTCGTGTCGTACTCTTCTGAAAAGAGATTTGTCGACTTTCTAGGGGTGTAGGTGGCTCTTGGCACTTTGTCGGGGGCATATGTTGATGCTCCTGGAACTGTTGCCTTTTCTACCTCCTCTGGGAGAATACGTTGGTATTCCCGCCCGTACCTATCAGCAAAAACTATACCCTTTCCCATAACAGTTTCATAAGAGAATAAGTAAAGAACCTTGTCTTTGCTTAATTCGGTTAAGTATGGTTCTTTGCAGCGAAAGTAAGCGACTATTCCCTCACTCTCATGCTTGTAGATTCCCATGTTCTCATTATAAGTTGAAACCCTGGTTGTTTTCTTATCATACATAAAAATTGCTCTAGGTTGATCAATGTTTGGTGGCGGTTCTTGAGCTTCTAAAACCATTTTCCCTTTCGCCACGTTATCTCCATATCTGTTGTAATCCTCAGGGTTACTAACTATCAGATAATGGTTCCCCTTTTCATCTCGGAATCTGTCTCCATCATCATAGACTCGAATTATCTCCAATCTCTGAGCCGGTCTTTCTTCAATACAAATGCACTTGCATCCTCGATAGTCAGAATAGACTAGGGCTCCCCTCGAGTTTGTTCCTTCTAAGAAGATCATAGTGAACTTGGACTCATTCAGTGGATTTAGGGAGGTGCTTCCTCCTGGAATTGGTCCGTCATAGGTAAAACCTCCTGGCTATTGGCTACCCATCATGAAGAAGGATTTGTCTGATGAAGTGTCACTATCACTACCTTCCTCAATAATCGGTGCTAGTGGATCTAGCCTTGCCTGAGTTACACTCTCCTCGGTGGACACTAAGCTACCTTGGTCACCTGCCACCTTCTAGTTTCTAAAAATGTACCTTCCTGATCTTAAATTCACCAAACTTATCAATGCAATTTATCACAAATCCAACCACTCACCTGGCAAAGGATCAGTCTCCGCACAACTTCTTGCTTTGCTGCTGAATATACATGTACACAAGCATTTAATTTTGGCAATTGAATCAAAGCATTTAACTCCTAGAAATGATCTTAGTAATGCTTGGTATAACTGGAGAGTTAATCTCAACCACTACTATATTTTATACACTGCCGATGTTCTCGATTAGGTCTGCTAATCTGGAACTGTACTTCCCTTGGGTGTTGGTCAATTTACGTGAAAAAGTTTGAATTCAGTCTTTGCTCCGTCAAATGGCTAAACAAGGTCTAAATTCACTTCTGAAAGAAGTTCTAGAACCCTTAAGCCAAATGGAACCTCACTGTCTAAGCCCAATCAAATTTTCTCTTCAGTAGGCCCCATTAGACATCCTACGCGTAGGATGTCTCCTGCTCTATTTTGCTTGGATTCTTGTACTATGAATTCCCCTTGATGTGCTAAGTCCACATCTGTTTTTACTTTTTAATTTGGACACCTATAAGCTGGTCAATGGATCATATCTGTTCCGACAGCCTGCTGCTGGTCTTGATCAGTCTAATCAACTCCCATTTGGACCAAAATTGACTAGGAGGCTTGTTGCCTCAGGCTATACAACACCTTGCTATGCCCATAGTCAGTATCTGGCTTCAATTTCTTGCTTTAGACATCCTACGTGTAGGATGTCTTTTTACCCAGAATGGCTTCAAATTCAAAGCACAGGCTCCCCTTGAGGTGCTGATCACTTTGGTATGCTCAAAATTAAGTTTGGAGTGCAAAATCACACAGATGACATCCTACGTGTAGGATGTCTTTTTGGCCTGTTTGACCCCAAACTTGACCCACAACTTCCCCTTAATGTTAGCAACCCAGTGGTATGCTTAGATTTTGGTTTGGATTTCAAAAGTCCCCAATTTTAGCTATTCTTGCCTTTTTTAGTCAAAAGTGCTAAAGTCTGCTTAGAACCCAATTTTCTCACCCAAATGAGATGAAACCTCTCTCAGTCACTCAATATATCATGCAGATCATGCTCATACAGCCATCTATGGTTTTGGTCTTAAAATAATGCTTTGGCACAATTTGGGTAGGATGTCTGGCAATTTCAGTCTATCTGGCCTTATCATGTCAAGATATGGTCAAATTTCCACTTTCCAGGTGAAAATAGGATAAACCCCACCTTCTGAAAACACTGGTCAACTGAAAATTCCAAAATTCCCACCAGATTAGCCTGTAGACATCCTACGCGTAGGATGTCTCCTAGCTTAAAATTAAACTTTTTCCTGACAGAAATGCTCCTAATGCTCTGCAGCTCTATCAGAAACACTCACAGTAACTTTTGGACTTCACTTCAGCTTTCAAACACACTTTTGCGTCTTTTACAACCTTGTGATGAATCTCCCAAGCAAGTATACATGCATGAAGTGCTAAAGATCCTGAATCATGATGTCCTACTTAATCTGCTCCTACTCATCATGTGAAATGGTGATAATGGTGTTTTGGTTGCTTTCTGGCCTCTTCAGACTCTCAAGCTCTCCTCTCACCTTTTCTACCACTCCAACTCCTACTCAAGAACTTAACTAATATCTACAACTATCTCAGTCTATCTAAATCTACCTAAGTCGAAGGATCTAGGCCAGACACACACTCCCTACACTCCCTCTAAGACATAGAGAGTCCTCCACCCTCTGATCCTATCTAAAAGTAAAACAAGACTCTTGGCAAGCCAAAAATCCCTATCATC
Organism: Adiantum capillus-veneris; assembly: GCF_014529385.1. Classification (NCBI taxonomy): domain Eukaryota; kingdom Viridiplantae; phylum Streptophyta; class Polypodiopsida; order Polypodiales; family Pteridaceae; genus Adiantum; species Adiantum capillus-veneris. Next base: position 57,182,640 of record NC_140932.1, read on the forward strand.
AAGGACTAGTCTCGGTCACCTACCTAAGGTTTTTGTCCTCGGCAGCAGCGCCAATGTTGGACGGATACGCCGTGACGGACGTCAGCACAGCGAGAACTCACCTAACAAGATTTGTCAGCTAAGGATGAAGCTCGACCCGCAGGCGCGTGGAAGCAAGCATAGGGTGTCAACCTACACTCTATGGACTCCTAACTAATTCCTACAGAGGTCTCTACCCAATGTATAAGTAACAGCCTTCAGGAGTGCATAAGAGGAAACTTCCTACAACGCTTTCTAGAGCCAAACACCCATCAAACAATCTCGAAACACCATAGAACTTGAAGGAGACCCTACTAACACCAATAGGTCGCTCTCCCTAAGGTCTATGAACCAAAACCCCAACCCAAAACACCCGGTGCAAAATCAAGTAGGATGTCTGGCCGAAATTTGCAGGTCTTCGTTTCCAAAATCTAAAGTGCCTAATGTGTAGCTCTACTCAATGTGAACGCGTGGATATGCTACAATGAAAAATCGGACAACGTATGATCACCGAATCACCAAATGAAGCTCGTAGATGGAGCTCGCAAATCCGGACCGTACGCGTGCAAGGTAGGTATCGGAGCGTAGCTCTCTTTGGGGGCAACACATTGCACTTCTCCGCACTCGATTCCGACCACCGGTGCACACATAGCATCAAGATGAAGCTCACACTCTCTCTCGTACACAATACGCTCACTCACAGACTTCAAAACTTTTTAAAATGACAAAAGGTCCTTCATTAAGGTCAAAAAGTGGTATAAATACCTTACAATTTTCAAACCCTAAAGTTCCAAATTAACCATCTACTCAATCTAAATGTTAAAACTGGGATACAATCTGGAAACTTCTGTAAGCCCCAATATTTACAAGGTGAAATGTCGAGTTTTCTCAATAAATGAATAATTACAAAAAAAAGTGATAATCTGCCGAGCCGTCATTTTTCGTAGGGTGTGTCCAGCTTCTAACATGCACCATCATTGCCCACCCCCTAATTGAACATTTATGTTCAACCACACATATCTGGGGGCCGGGTCTGAGCCCACTTGACCGCATTGGAGAATGTGCCATCTAGCATCTTCTGAGCCTCGACGAAGTTCTAGAGCGGAGTGTACATTATACGGAGCTAACAGGAAGAGACTGCATGCCAAACAGAGGCCGGAGCAAGGAGATATAGCCGTCGAAAAACTGGGAGCATTTGACCGGATTGGGTTGCAGGTGTTTTTTCCATTTTTGGAAGCCTTGGTTCGAGGATGCCGAGAAGTCAAAGTGCAGGTACAAAGAGTGTGATTGTAGCCGGGAAGATGGAGTTTCGGTCGGTGTTTGCGGCTTGGCAATAGGAGGTGGGAGTAGAGAATGGGAAGCCTGATAAAAGCAGGCCAAAAATATTTTTTTGGTTAAAAAATATAAGGGGTTTTTTAAGCCTTAAAAGGCAGTGGACCTATGGGGCCGCCACGTGGCTGGGGGGAGATATCCCACATGCGCCGGCGGGAGCGATTTCACTACACTATATATAGTAGGGCGTGGCCCTCACATAAGCATCCAAGAGAGGTGGAAGGGAGCGCCCCTTGGGCGTAGCTATGGCCCCCGAGGTTGGGCGATGCTATGGTGGCGCTGCAGGCGGAGGCACCGACGGTTTTGGGCGGTGACTGGCAAGGTGGGACGGCGGTGGCGCCCGCTTTGTGTGAGGTCGATGATGACATGGCAAACAGCTAGGGGACTTGTCCCGCGGCCATAGCGGCCCCATTTTTAAGGTGAGGTAAGGGTTGTACCCCCCCCCCCCCCCCCCCCAAAATAGCGACATCGCTATTGCCTTGAGGGGAAGGGGTCCCACTGCAAGGAGGTGGCGGTAAAGAAAGATGAAGAGCAAGGCTAGGATACTCAAGGGCCAAGGAAAAAGAAGTCCGACCGGCCAAAAATCAAAGGACCAAAGGATAAGGGTGCATATCATGCAAAGCTTTCTAAAGTGAGCTAGGCCAAGTGTTGGCAATGCAAATTAATGCTAAAAGGAACTCCAAATGGAGTGCACGACATGGAATCACACCACATTTTTTCTTTTTTGAAATTTCTAGGCACACCCCTATAAAAGGAGGTTTTTGTTCATTTTTTAGGGGCTTTTTGGACCGAGGGTTTTTTTTGCCAAGGCTTTTAGAGCTCTTGTTTTTGGCTGCCGAGGTTCATGCCGACGGTGTGTTGGTTGTACATGATATTGCCTATGTTAGTAGACTACTCCCTACAGTTTCAGGCGTCATTCCCCCTTCCCCCTTCTCTTCTCTGCTTGTGTGCGTGTGTTTCCGGGCGTGTGTAGGCACGTGTGCCCCCCAGAGGTTGGTCGTGCAAAGAGAGATAGAGAGAGGTTGTGTGAGTGTAGAAGGCTGTGAATTGAGCGGAACGGAGTGATTGAGTCTGTCTGATGCATTGCAAGGCGTATGTGCGTATGGTTGTGTGAAAGCCATGGTTTGCTTGCGAGTAGTTTTGAGTTTTGAAGGTGAACTCTAGTGGATTGGGGCGCTGTGTATACCCTGGGCTATAGTGAGGCATTGTGTTGTGTGCTGGGGGTGTTCCCCTTTCCCCCTCTTCAGCGTTTCGATAACGTCTAATGGGTATTTGGCTCATGGAAGCGTTGTAGGATATCTCTTCCTACGCACAATAGTAGGCTATAACTTAGACATTGGGTAGAGACCTCTGTAGGAAGTAGTCAATAGTCGGTCGAGTGTAGGTTGACACCTTATGCTTGCTTCCACGCGCCTGCGGATCGAGCTTCGTCCTTAGCTTACAATTCTTGTTATGTGAGTTCTCGCTGTGCTGAGGTCTGTTGCGGCGTATCCGGCAACATTGGTGCCGATGTCGAGGACGAAAACCCTAGGTAGGTGACCGAAACTAGTCCTTGAGGATAGGGATTCTTTGGCTTGCCAGAGTCTTATTTTACATTTAGATAGGATCATAGGGTGGTGGACTCTCTAGGTCTTAGGAGGAGTCTAGGGAGCGTACGGCTGGACCGGATCATCCGTCTTAGGTAGTGTTAGATAGGAGTTAGGTTGTGGTGTGGAGAGTAGGAGTTGTAGTGGTAGATGCGGTGAAAAGATAGCTTGAGAGTCAGTGAGAGGCCAGGAAGCAACCGAGGCACCAAAATCACCATCTCACATGATGAGTAGGAGTAGGGTAAGTAGGACATCATGATTTATGGTCTCCAGCACTTCATGCATGTTATATTTGTTGTTAGGCTCATCGAAGAAATATAAAAGACAGTAAATTGTGTTTAGAAGCTAAATTGAAGTCCAAAAGTTTTTGTGATTATTGCTGAGAGGTCTACAAGGCATAGGGAAGTCCACTGACAGAAAAAAATTAAATTCGAAGACAGTAGACATCCTATGTGTAGGATGTCTACAATGTGATCTGGCAGGAATTTTGAGAATCTCAGTTGACCAGAGTGTTTAGAAGGTAGGTTTTACCCTATTTTCACCTGGAAAGTGGAAGATTGACCATACCTTGACAGATTGTGGCCAAAAGATAGGAATTGCCAGACATCCTACCCAAATTGTGCCAAAGTATAATTTTGAGACCAAAACCATAGGATGTCTTCATGTGCATGATCTACATGATTTATTGAGTGCATGTGACAGGTTTCATCTCAATTGGGTGAGAAAATTGGGGTTTAAGTAGACTTTAGTATTTTTGACGGAAAAAAGGCCAGAATAGCTAAGTTTGGGGTCTTTTGACATTCAAACACAAATCTAAACACACCAGGGTGATCAACACATCAAGGAAAACCTGTGGGCCAAGTTGGGTTTAATTATAATCCAAAAGACATCCTACGCGTAGGATGTCTAATGCATGACTAAAAGGAAAAAATTATATTTGAGACATACCAAGCTCTCATATAGCCTTAGACAAACCTCCTAGTCAAGTTTGGTCCAATTTGGAGTTAATTTGACTGGTGAATTCATCAGAATGCACATTAGGCTTCTGGAACAGATTTCTAATTAGTTGACCAGCATATAGGTGTCCAAACCAAAAAGTGAGAACAGCTGTGAGCTCAGCACATCAAAGGAAAGCTACAGTGCAAATTTTATCTGAAACAGAGCAACTAGACATCCTACGCGTAGCATGTCTACAGGGTCTTTTTTAGGACAATATTAAACTGTGGACATACAAGGAAGTTCTAGTTGACTTAAGGGTTCCAGAACTTCTTTCAGAAGTGAAAAATGACTTTGTTTGACCTATTTACGGAGCAAAGACGAGAATTAAGGTGTTACCTCTATACTGACAAACACGTAGGTGGTGTACAGTTCAACATTAGTGGACCTAATCAAGAACATCATAGGTGTATAGTGTACAATAGTGGTTGGGATTAACACTCCAGTTATACCAATCATTACTAAGACCACCTCTAGCGATTAAACTCTTTGATTCGATTGCCGAAATTAACCGCTTGTGTACATGTATATTCAGCAGCAAAGCAAGAAGTTGTGCAGAAACTGATCCCTTGCTAGGTGAATGGTTGGATTTGTGATAAATTGCATCGCTAAGTTTGATGAATTTAAGATCAGGAAGACACATTCCAAGAGACCAAAAAGTGGCATGTGATCAGGATAGCTTAGTACCCACTGAGGAGAGTGTAACTCAGGCAAGGCTAGATCCATTAGCCCCAATCATCGAGGAAGGTAGTGATACTGACACTTCCTCAGACAAGTCCTTCTTCATGATGGCTAGTCAACAGCCAGGAGGCTTCTCCGGTGAAGGACCATTACTAGGAGGAAGTACCTCCCAAAACCCTTTGAACAAGGCCAAGTTCATTATAATCTTCTTAGAAGGAACAAACTCTCGGGGAGCCCTAGTTTATTCTGACTATCCGGGACGCAAGTGTATTTGTATAGAGGAACGGCCTTCTCAGAGACTGGAGATAACTCAAGTCTATGATAATGGAGATAGATTCCGAGATGAAAGGGGGAACCATTATCTTATAGTTAGGAACCCTGAGGATTATAACAGGTATGGAGATAATGTGGCAAAAGGAAAAATGGTCTCAGAAACTCAAGAGCCGCCTCCTAAAATTGATCGACGTAGAGCTCATTTTATGTATGATAAAAAAACAACCAGAGTCTCTACCTATAATGAGAATGTGGGAATTTACAAGCATGAGAGCGAGGGAGTAGTCTCTTATTTTCGATGCAAAGAACCCTACCCAAATGAATTAAGCAATCACAAGGTTCTTTACTTGTTCTCTTATGAAATTGCTATTGGGAAGGATATCATTTTTGTTGACAGGTACGGGCAAGATTACAAACGAATTCTGCCAGAGGAGGTAGATAAGGCAACAGTTCCAGAAACATCAACATATGCCCCCAAAAGAAGTACCAAAGTCCACCTATACCCCTAGCAAGTCTACAAATCCATTTTCAGAAGAGTATGACACAACATCACATTCTAACCGGCAGTAGACTTTCAACTATCAGAACTAGCAGGCAACCCAACCATCATTGCAGGCATGGATTCAACAAAATGCAACATCCAAACAAGACCTAGATAGAGGTGGTTATCCAGCCACATGAGAGCTAAGATATTTACAAGAACCACCACTCCATTCACATTACCAAGGCAAGAGTAAGCCGAAAACTCAAGAGTCGGCAGAGCCCGGAAGACAACCCATAGAACGAGAACAAAGAGAACGAGTTTGAGAGATGAACCACCTCTTGCAAGAACCGTCAGAAATTATGGCTTAGGAGCACCTCTGGGAGAGGAACCCTCCCACTACCGAAGGCTAGAAGAGGCATATCGAGGAGGACAAGGAGAACCAATGATGAGATTTGTAGACCATCGTAGAATTAGACCTTCTTAGGTGCAAAAATGGGTAAGCAAGAAATACTTGGGAAATAGAGATCATAGGGATCATGTAGCAACCTTCGTGGGTGTAATTAGAGGTGAAGAAGTTTTGGATTTTCCTACTCAATTTGCAGGGTTTGGACTTACCCTAGAAGAGGATGCAGCCACTTGGCTTGATTCTATGAAGCATAGAAATTTTGAGCTATGGAGGAGGTTTTTGACAAGTTTATTGAGGAATTCTCACAAAAGGGGATAGCTCCTAATACAGTCTCACAAATTCAAACAGAAGGAAGGGGAATCTGTGCGAAAGGCAACCCTACAACTAAAGAGATATGTGAAGTTCTGCCCTGTGGAAGAATTACCAACTCAGTCCAGACTTAGGCTTATATTCATTCAAGGACTGAGAAACGCAGATCTCCAGAAGGACTTACATATGAAGAGGAGCACAACGTTAAATGAGTTAACTAAGGAAGCTCTTTACCTTGTAGACAATTGTGTGGTCTACAAGGAGGGTGAATTCAAGGATCTTGATGAAGATTCATCCTCACAACAAAGTGGAAGCAAGTCCACTAAGTCAACACAGAAAGGAGAAGTAGCTATAAGCCAGGAGCAACTGTGGAAGAAGTGCTAAAAAAAATTAATATGTATGCGAAGCCTCAGGCTAAGCAGTCAAAGTGGTGTGCAATTGAACAAAAATGGAAAAACCATGTGACGGAGAAATGTTATTATAACAAAGGATATGTGAAAGAGCGACCTTATGCTCCTCAAGCTCAAGCAGCATCTCCTCAAATCCCACCGATGCCTAGGTATCAAGCAGGTAACCTACCATGACCTGTAGGAGTTGAAATACCACAACCAGTATTGGGGCAACAACCACCCCTACCAGGAGTAAGACCAGTCGGCATAAGGTATGCACCGACGGTAAAGGAACCAGAAGAGAAGGCTTTGGTGCCCATGCATGCATATTACGAATATCCCAATGGATATGCAGTAAATACTGTCTATTATCCACCTGAAGAACCTAAGATGCAAGAACCTTGGAGCATGATTGGAAGTACGGGACCACCAACAGCTACCCAGGCTGTAGGGAAAGGAAGATACAACTTGGATGAATGAACAATATTTTTCATAGCCAACGAAGGCATGGGCGGGCAGAGGCATGATTACCAACAGAGAGGAGCTCAAGGAGCACCTCAACAGCCTAAGGGACCCTACTACAAGTGTGGTGGAGATCACTGGCTAAGGGACTGTCCTCACAATGAAATCATTAGTGTCAATGCGTATTGCACTGAGTGTGGAATTACTCACTTGATTTATGATCTAAGAACCCGAGCAAAGGAGCAGAAACTACTTTAAACATGCTAGAAGCAGTGCCATCCATTGGGGGGTCAGAAAATGAAACAGTAATACCTATTCAGGTAGTCACACGGGCACAAGTTCAAAGGAGGACAAACGAACCCATAATTGAAGAGCCAAAGATCGATGCCCCTAGTGCAGAAATGAAAAATCAACGAAGCACTTGGAAAGCTAGAAAGGCTCGTATGAAAGCTAGGAAGGAACGAGAGAAAACTGCTCTATCCGAGGAGCTAAAACGCACAAAGGTTAAATTGGAGCGATTAGAGGATCTAACTAGTTTAATTAAGTTCACACACTGCTGTAACCATAAGGCCCAAGGAAATAGTGGAACCCAAAAGTGCAGGATCGACAGGATCAGTATTGGTAGAAAAAGTAAATGAGCAGTTTGACACACTTTTAAAAGCATACGAAGTCAGACTCAAAAACAACCAAAACCAAGAGTAAAGAGGGATGACTTATCCATATGCGGAACTAGAAAAACAGAGGTTGGAAATGTGTCGGAAGATGATTGAAAAAACCCAATCCTTGATAGAAAAACCACCTAGTAAACCTGCAAGTTGGCACGAGGTGCCAGATCCAACCCCTATCACACCAACTCTAGAGAAACAAGCAAATACAAAGGAGGGACTCATGACTGCCTCAGAGTCTAAGCGGGAGCCTATCATAGTGTCAAATACAACAGATGCTAAGTACAAAGTGAGAGCAATCCCATCTCAAAGACTTTCTCCCAACAGAGTAATGGATTCACAAGGGTTGATTGAGTTACTGTCCACCCCTCTGGCATGCACAATCACGTTAGCCGAACTCCTGAGGTTACGACCAAACATGTGGACCACCGTAGGCAAATGCTTAGAAAATTTGGAGTAAAAGACCCTACCTCAAGGATTCAAGAAGGGATCAGAGAATTGGACAAGCCTCAACTGAACACTAGTCCTATACCTTTAAACAAGGTTGGAGAATATTGTGAGGGAGAAGATGAAATATCACACTTCTAGTAGAATTCCAGGGAGTAGTATCCAGGGCTATTCTCGACAGTGGAGCGGGAGTCATTATCGCCACCAAAGAAATCTGGAAAAAATGGGAAAAACCGGCTTTGAGAGCAACCATAATGAAATTACAACTGGAAGATAGGTTCATGGAAAAGCCTCTAAGACTTTTAGAAAAAGTAATTGTCACCTCTTGCGGAATCGAGTATGAGCATACATTTGCAATAGTTGATTTTGGCAAAAAGAACAATTACGAGATCATCTTGGGAAGACCATTCATGAGACAATTAAAGATGGTATAGGATTGGGGTTATGACCACATATACCTCAGGTGTGGGGAGACTACAACCAAAATATACCTAAAAGACCATAGTTACAAAGATGTGAACCAGACACCAGTGGAAGAGTTTGATTCGGCTACATTGGTAGGGTCCGAATTCCCAGCATGGTTAATGTAGAAAAAAGAGCTATGGATGTGTGGAGCTTCACATTGTGGGAGCTTGAAAAGAGAGGAATTCATCTTAGAAAGAGCTATTGAAGACAAGGATTATATTCCGGAACCTTTTCCCAAAGATGCATTAGAACCTATGAAATGGGAACACATACTAGCAACGTTGGACGTCTATGCCATTACAGATAGCCCAACGACAAAATTTTGTGATAAGGACGGCTACGATGTGCTACCCTATTACATGGTAAACCTTGTACCAATAGGAGATGAGAATGTAGACTCACCAGAACAAGAAGAGTTTTATGACTCCTCTGAGCATCTGGAATTAACTAACGATGCAGATAGCGAGTGTTCAATCAGCTCAAGCGAGAGTACAAAAACAACTGCAGATATCAAGTTTTATGATTTTGCAAATCAACACCCTAGATGCCAGGAACACTATAGGAAAAAAAGAGTAGGAAACAAGATTAGAGAAAACCCGATGCCCAGGATAAAAGACAAACCGCACTATCTAATGCTAGTCAAGGCAGAGGATCGTGTAAAAGATAAAATATCAGGGAGATTCTCAAGAGTTCGAGGAAAAAGGACACATGAGGACATAAAACAAGCACGGGAAACTAAAACGGAAACAAATTCAAGAAAAGCTCAACAATCACAACGTGGAAATATAAAAGATCCAAAGTGGACCAAAATGGAGCATAAAAAGAAATACAAAGAACTTAAACGGACGTTACGAGAGGTATGGACTACTGAGGTAGAAAGTGAAGGTAAGGAGGATTTAGAAAAAGAAAACATGCATGTACCGTCCCACTATCGAAAATTCACCATCCAAGACCAAAATGGAGCGTAAAAAGAAATACCAAGAACTTAAATGGATGTTACGAGAGGTATGGACTACTGAGGTAGAAAGTGAAGGTAAGGAGGATTCAAAAAAAGAAAACATAGATGTACCGTCCCACTATCAAAAATTCACCGTCCAAGAGAGAAAAATCATAATGAAACCACCAATAAGGGAAATAATAAACCAGGAATCTTACGATGGGCCAAAAAATGCAAAACGAATTGACCTCTCTACGCCAGACTAAGAGCCTCAGCTTGTCTATATAGCAACTGATTTAGGGCCTGAAGAAGAAGAAATGCTAACAGAGCTTCTCAAGAAGTATAAAGATGTGTTTGCATGGTCTTACAAAGACCTCAAGGGAGTTGATCATCGATATGCCAACATACAATTTCGTTAAAATTAGATGCCAAACCAAGCAAATAGCGTCCTTACACATATAATGACACATTCTCTAAACGAATCAAAGAAGAGATTGACAAGTTGAAGGATGCCGAATTCATCTATGAAATCGAGCATACAGATTGGGTGTCACCCATATTGGTTGTCCCCAAAAAGAACGGAAAGTTGCGTGTGTGTGTGTGTGAACCTCAAAAAGGTAAACACAACAACAATAAGGGATAATTATCCCTTGCCAATCATAGAACATGTGCTTGAGAGGGTAGCGGAAAAACAGGCCTATTCATTTTTGAATGGGTTTCGGGGTACAACCAATTGGAAATTGCAATAGAGGATCAACACAAAACCGCATTTGCCACAGAATGGGGAATACATGCGTATAGAGTTATGTCTTTTGGCCTAACCAATGCCCCAGCCACCTTCTAAAGGTTAATGACTCATGCATTCAAAGACTACCTAAGAATATTCTTAGAAATATATATGGATGATGTCTGTGTCCACTCTCTTATTTGGGAAGAACACATTGACCATTTACAAAAGGTATTTAAGAAGTGCAGCACATATCGAATCTGTCTTAACCCGGAAAAGTGCATTTTTATGGTAAGACAAGGCCGCATCTTAGGACATATTGTCTCAAGAAATGGCATAACCACTGACCTAGACAAAATTAGAGTCATAACAGACTTGCCCAGGCCTACTAATGCCAAACAAGTACAATCTTTCATGGGACACTGCGGATATTATCGAAGATTCATATATATGTATGCGGTCATTGCACGACCACTATATCGCTTAATAGTCAATTTCGACTGGACTGAGGAGTGTGAAACATCATTGAAAAAGCTTAAGGAAAACCTTGTATCAGCACCTGTACTTAAAGCACCATATTGGGAAAAGATATTCCATGTTCATATTGATGCCTCTACATACGCAATTGGGAGTATTCTGGCTCAAGCTGAGGCCACAAATAAAACCCTATACACTGTTTTGACTAAAATTGTATCAGAATCAAGGCCAGACTGGCATCAACAATTACACTCAACACTATGGGCATACAGGGTAGCTTATAAAACATTGATTGGAACAACATTGTACAACATGGTGTTTGGTCTAAACGCTATATTACCCATAGAGTTTTTGATTCCAACTCTACGAGTGGCGAAACGCTTAAGATGGACAGGCCATGAACTCTCTTCAAGAATAGATGATCTTGAAAATCTAGATGAACTTCGACTAAGAGCTGTAGCTTCGATCTATGCTCAAAAGAGAAGACAAAAGGCGTTTTTTGACAAGCATGTGTGCACGAAAGATTTTAAAACAAGTGATTATGTACTTGTTTACACTTTGAAGAAACATGCCAAAAAACTTAAAAAGCGAGGAATGGGACCCTTTGTGATTAGTGACTTATCACAAAGCGGAGCCTTCAAACTTGCGACATTGGAAGGTGAAGAAATGCCAAATTGGATTAGTGGGTGTTGGTTAAAAAAGTATCATTTACCACTAACACAGGATATGCTTCAACAAATCCATCATGAAAAACAACGGACAAAGGAGAAACAGAGGGTAAGAGAAGAAGCAGAAGCAGAAGCAAAAGAATGCATTGCAAAAAGAAGGCTTCTACGACAACAACAACAAATTGGATCACCGTTGTGAATAAATGCTATTGGATTAACAAATTTTAATGAAGACACAGTGGATCCAATAATTGCAGTCAAAGTGGGTAGCAACCAAGCTGACTCGACGGCATTGCTTGATTCAAGAGCTCAAGAAAATCTGATTTCTTGCAAATTATATACACAACTCAAGCTTGAAGAACAGCTCCATCCTACTCAACAAGCACTCGAAAGCAGTACATCACATTCATTAAGCATGTTGGGCTGGACGATATTGCATGTACAAATACATCAATATGTTTATCCCCACAAGTTTTATGTGGTTCAGGATGCGAGCACACTACATCCAATGTTGTTGGGACAACCATGGCAGAAAGAGTATAATGTGAAGATAGATTGGAGTTCAAATACAATCAAAATTCAACAAAAACAACAACACCAGGTGGTAGCATTTGCACAGACAACCCGGAAGAACCAATAATGGTGCCACAATCACTTGATAAAGAGCAAAATAGATGGGTGCCACTGAACCAACAAAAGATACCTACGAAGGATAACCAAGAAACCGCCCACCTTAGTCAATCAAAAAATGAGACACCACAAGCGACAATGAATAGATCAAGGTCAAAAATACTCAAAAAACACGTATGGGTACGGAAGGATGGAAGTGAACGAGCCTACAAACCACAATGTAATAGCAGACGACCTCCGAAAAACCATGTTAAACAAACACCGAACAGGGTCATAAAACAGATATGGATACCGAAAAACATGCTCAATCGCCAGCTACATGAGACAGGCATTTGGATCCCCAAAGAGACGCTACAGGAACTCCCTTCAATACAAGCAACACCAGTAGCCAGACAATCAGTAAATCCGACATCGGCAAACCGATTTATGTGGGTGCCGATCAAAAGAATAGCAATAACGACCAAAAAAGAGTCCATAAACCTACAAACACCTCCAAATCAAATCTATAAATGGCAATCAAAAGAGAAAAAGATTATGGCCACATCGACACGACACTCCCATCCACGGAGACCACAACGGCCGTATCTACAGTAGCGGCAAACCAAGCCACTTTCACAAAGAAGACGATCAAACAACGAGCGGCAGAATTACAACTTTTAATTGCAAAGAAAATCTTTTAACCAAACCAAGAACAAACAGGAAACCTCAACGTAGAATTCCAATAAGTATCTTGCTTATTCCCTCCTCTCGCACATCAATTTTACCATGCATTGACTGAGTATGCATCAGGTAGGGCCATGTTACAAGGCCGTGCATTAGCACGATTTTAACCCATGCACTGCACATACTTGAGGTGATACCTTACCGTCCGGTAGAACTCCGATTAGGAGAGGGGGAGGTATTCTCAATGTGAACCCGATGACCGTAAAAAGCAGCAAAAGGGGCATGTTTTGACTATTTTTGAGGGGTTTACGTTTGATTGTGAAATTTTCTGGACTAACCTAAGTACATATGCCCTTATATAGCATTAATCTACAGATTTATGCGGCCAAACGCCAAATTCAGGCCTATAGGTGTGTGTATATATGTAAAAATAGACAATTTTTGGGCAAAATATTAGTAAAACGGAGAAATTTGGCCATATATATTACATGTGAGTGTACATAGTGTGTCGGGGTGAAGTTTTTGATTTATTTTGATTTTTGGCATTTTTCCAGGTCGAATTTTCTATTTTCCTTTTAATTTTACTAATTATTGGCAGAAAAACTTCAAAAATACAAAAAGCAAGTGAAATGCGAACGTAATGAAAAACAAAAAAGATGGGGATGATCAGTGACTATAAGACAACCCAGGGTACAGTGTGGGGAAATTATGAGAATGAAGCCGTGTTGTGGCCAGATTTTGACCGAATCGTCAAAATTCTCAGAAACTGGGCAAACGGAGTCCAAATGGGGAACTTTTCGAGTCTAAACCGCGTTTCGCAAAAAGTTAGGAGCACATATCAAATTTAAGGAAAAATGGTTCGGGGACCCCATTATAAATTTTTTTCACTCCACTTAGAGCTCATTTCTACTATTTCACTTATGAGAGAGAGCTCTAGCCACCTAGACTACACAGGACTTCCAGCAGGCTGATACTCCGCGCACAGGCACCCGATGGCCGCCAGATATAAGAGGTAGGCTCAGCACCTTATGCTCTTCATGTATATTTGATGTTTTTTCGCCAAGACTAGCATAGAACTCCAACGGGGTTTGCAGGGTATAGGCCTGTGAGCATAGGTAGCCACCTAACGGCTAACCCAATACCAACAAGACTTCATAGGGGGTTTACCCTAGCCTAGGAGACCAATCTTGGATGCCCAAAGGAGGCAAGAAAGCAACGGAGAAAACACTGGCACCTCAAGCCCTACAAGAGGCCACAAAGAGGAAAATTCGGCAAAAGTGGCCCAAATGATACCGAAACTCATGGGTAGGAGCTTCTCGACGAGCTCTACAAGGCTACATAAGCCACATGGCCATAAGGCGACCCAAAGCTGGCCTAAGCTTCAGAAACGGTGTGAGCGGGATGGAAACACACACGCCGCCTCTATAATGACCCGAAACACACTATTGGAAGGATACACACACACACTATGGGGCACCACTCGGCTTACACAACACACCTGGCTGAGTTAGGGAACACACTTATGGAGTGAGAGGAGAGAGACTATCCACTTGCCTACTCCACACAGAGAGAGAGACACACACACACACACACCCAAAAACTCAGCTCAAAAGAGGAGAATATTTTATGCTTGGATACAATAGAGCTTGGGCCAACACCAATGGGGCAAATAGCTCACACAATATGGGTAAAATATGCCAGATACAATCACAAATTGGAGAAGAAGCTTCGCTCATAAGAGAAACTTACACAACCAAAACAGCAAAAAAATAGTGAGGAATTTGGCAAAATGGACAACGTCATCGCGTATGGAACGGCCCAAAACCCCAGTCTACAATGTCAAAGTGCTCAAATCCGACCTCGGATGAGTAGTTTAGGGCCAAAACAGGCTCCAAAATGCGCAAAAACAAAGTTGTGGCTGTTCCTCCTCTTCTCTCCACTCTTTTTCTGGTCTTCTCTTTGTTTTTTAAGTTCCCACACTTAGCTTTCTTACTTGGGCACCCTTGGCCTTTTAGATGACTTCAAACGGACCCCGAACAGGCCAAAAACTGACCTCGCAGTGCATAGTTGTCACCCTGCTGCATCCATCCGCTCACCTGGCACTCACCTTTTTCCAATAATGCATCCTTCCACCACGTGAAGTGGCCCCAAAATATGGTCCTCATGATGACCTTTCTGCATTATTATCAGAAGAAAACATCCACGTTGCGTCCATACTTATTCACGTGCAAGTATTGACCCCATTCGACCTCCTGACGCCACTAGATGCCATCTGACGCACCTGTTACCTCATGTCGTCAGCCCACGGATAGCTTCCTGGAGAAGGTTTACGCACTACCAACTCCTCATTATTATAGAAGAAACACACTGGTACTGGTAATAGTTAAAATCGATGCACTATGTACATGTTGTCCTACCTGTACACATGTGGGCCCCACGTAACCACCTGGCTCTGGAAAATAGGCAATTCCTTATTCGATGCACCTTGCATGGGTATGTACATATGCGCAATCCCTTGCTCCAAAAAACTCTTGATATAATTTTGCCATCCCCTAGCATGCTAGATCATTCATGATCAGCAGCAAGAGATATGAGACTCGTCGCCTGGATCCCACACAAAAACACTTGGCATTACTTGCATCAAAAGCTTAATCAAGCTTCCACCTGGTTCTCAAGGAAAACCTGTAGAGAGGCCATATATCAACTTTGCATCAATAAAACCATCAATTACTTTGGCATAGACCTGCATGTGCAAAAATATCTCCTTTTCCATAGCTGAGAGGTCTCCACTGATTCTTTGTGTCATCAATTCCTGCTTCTTTGACAACTCAACCTTGGTTTGCATCAGCCCTTCAATCACTTCATAAGGCCCTTCACTTTTATCCTCAACCTCATTTGCAAATGCCCTTCACTTTCATCCTCAACCTCATTTGCAAATGCAACTAAACCAGACTCCTGGATTCCTTTGTCCATCAAAAGAAATGAAACATCAGCATCCTCATCACTGTTGGTAGTGCTATCACTGTCCTCATCAGTCTGTGGAATAGTCTTCATCACTAGACTCATCCTCATCTTCATAAATCTCCTCCAATCGTTTCATTGTGTCCATATTATAAAGCGTATTGACACTTGTCTTTCCATAAAGACTAATCGTACCCCGTCGCCAATCTTGAACAGCTCTCACTGCACGTAACCATGGTCTACCAAGTATAATAGGATATGCTCCCAACCCCGCTGGCATCACATGAAAATCAACCACTGCCTTTGCATCATATGCATCCACTTCTAATCTCTTTACAACACCCAAACATTTCACTTTTTGATGGTTTGCCAATCTAATCCGAAAGCCTGACACCCCAGTCACTGTAAGACCCATCTTCTCAACGCATGAGTGTGTTATGACACATATTTGGGCTCACCATCCACATAACCTTGTCCCATATTTTTTCTTTTGTGCCACACATCTACTATTGGGCAAATGTCGGGTAGCTCATCCATTGCCAACACCTTCACTGAACCTCTCTCTGGCTCTTTCTCCATTGGGTTAACCATTCTCTTCCATTGTCTCTTTATCTTAGGCACCATCTCTATAAGCTGCCCAAAAGTAACATCTGCCTTCTTGCTTGTCAGATCCTCCTTCAAGTCATAACTTAATTGCCCATCCCCTAGTGGAAAATTTGAAACATAAAACTTGCGACGAGCTCTCCTTTTCCTCTTGGCCTTGACATCCTCGCCTTCATGGCTCTTTCACTTCTTCTTACTAGGACCTGGGGCACTTCTCCCTTCCTTGTCCTCTGTGGTCCTCTTCCCAATAGGCATCACTAATGTATCCTCTAGCTTTGATGCCTTCTCCAAGGTGACTACACTTATCACTTTTGTCTTTCCCTTTTCCTCCTGGGTTAATCCACTGGTCCCTTCATCTCCCTTAATTTCAATGCCATAATCATTTGACCTAGTTAGCACCTGTCTTGGCAATGGATACATGTCTCCCCCCATCCTTGGTGGCTTATCACATTGTGGGTTGATGTGTCCCAACTCTCCAACATGTGGACGTCTGCCTCGAGAACCTACCATTACTTTGTCCAACACCATTCCTAGGTCTTTCTTCACCTCGTGGCTGATTTGCAAACCTCCCTCGACCTCGATTATTTCCCACTTGACCTAGCATGTTTAGGCTAAGATTCTTCATTAAATCTACCACTTGCCTCATGTCTTGCCTTAGCCCATCATCTTGCACTGGTGTAGTGACCACTGCAGGCATAACCTGAGGAGTAACAGAAACCACTGGTTCATGATGAACCCCTGGTATGCGACCTTGTAAAGAGTCCATAGGCTGAAATTCAGACCTCATGGGCAAAGACTCCACTCCTAGCTTGCTCATTTTCCTCAGCTTCCACTCCTTGTTCCTTGCTACCTCTAGTGCATCTTCATACGTCCTAGGCTTCTTTAGCTCCACTCTCCAATGTATATTCTCCCAAAGACCAGCCAAGAACCTGGCCTTCTTTATCATGTCAGGAGGGGGTACCTGTGGTGCTAAGGCGTTGCACATCCTCTCCCATGCCAATGAGAACTTACGTATGTACGCATTGCCGGGAGCAAAGCGAACCCCGAACCCCGACGGCCTCTAAAACACCGGGGACCGAATGGCGCGCCTCGAGCCTGTCATGGTAAATCAAACAGGGGGCACCACCTAGCTTCAACGGCTAGGACGCAAACAACACACCACCATAACAAAGTTTTCATCCAAGAGAGATGGATGCTTGGGAGTAATGATGAAAAGGAAAGGGAATGAGATCAAGTGAGAGAGAGAGAGAGAGAGAGAGAGAGAGAGAGAGAGAGAGAGTGAGGGAGGGGGTATAGCGGCTTAGTACTTAGGCATCACAAAAAAGGATGGCGAATCCACACACCCTTCACACATACACAAACTCACTCCAAAACACAAGACTAGGTGGCGATTCCGCACACCTCACATGGGCAAAACATTCCAAGAAAACATACTCACAAAACCTCAAGCTTTATTTAGAGAATTAGGCGATGAAATGGGGAGCATAGGGTAGGGGAATGAGAAGGGAGAGTGTGGTAGAGCACATGGCGGATAGGTGGGAGTTGATGGCGAAGACTCGCACGAGGATTATGGCCATCATCCTTCATTTAGTTGCCCTTCATCTTCCATAGCCAAGGGTGTAGAGGTCATGCTCAAGACAAGCATGGTGATTGCGGTGATGGTGATGGTGTGGGTGTGTGTGTGTGTGTGTGCACTAGGCACACACAGTGCATAGTGTGTTCTTTGGTGATGTTGTGTGTGTATTTAGTGTGATGGTGACCCCTCTTTATATAGGGGAGGAGGGGGGAGGAATTCTAGAATTTAGAAATGAAGAAATCATTATCTACATAGGCCATGTGACTGTGGGCCCCACTTGTCTCGCTGTGTGTATATGTGCCAGAACAGCAGTTTCATGAGAGAGAGACTAAGAGAGAGAGATGGGTTGATGAAAAAAAGTGAGAGGTGACATGGAGAATAAAGTAATTACAAGAGGGGAGAGAGGGGAGTGTGTTCAGAGGTGAATCTGTGTGCAGATGTGTGTGAACACAAGAAAAATCAGGTAACCACCGGGTGGGGATGGGTCTGTGGGCACCTTTTTCAGTGAAACTGAGTGTGTGTGAGTGTGGGGGAGGTTATTTAGCTACAAGACAAGAGACATGGCGCCCTTAAGAGAGAGAGGGGGGTATTTCGGTCATGGGATATGATAGGAGAGAGAAAGAGGAGGTGGGGTATACTATTTTGGAAGATAGGGTAAGTTGCATGTGAGTTAGGGTGCATTATTGGTGAGTTATAATGCATTATTGGTGAGAGGTGGGGTAGCTTGAGGGGAGAGAGAAAGGAGAAAGGACAAGGGGAAGAGAGAGGGGGTTGACCTTTTGAGTGGAGGAGAGGAAAAGGGACACCCGGCGGGGCAACAATGAAGAAAAAGGAGGCAAGGTGGGGATGGGCTACCCCGCAGGCATGAGGTGGCCTATTTTACCTTTCTTATATATTTACATAATCATACTTTATTTTTTTCTTAATTTTTCCAATGCCTTTTATCACTCCCTCCATAAGAGGGGGTTTTCATGGGGTGGGGACGAGAGAAGAGGGGTATGGGAGCTTGGCTTATGAAAAGCCCCCATCAGCATCTACTGGCTCACCTTCCTTTTGCACCAAACTCTGTACTTCCTACCACACTTTTCCAGGATCTTCTGTCTTCACAAACTCCAGTTTCAATCCATGCCTGAGATTGTCCCAACTCAATCTTACAGGTGGATCAGCCACACGGAACTCCTCTTCAAATGCTTTGGACCAAACTCGTGCATCACTCTTCAAACAGATTTGGAGAAGACGTAACATCTGTGCTGGGTCATGAATTTGGTTGCTAATACAGGAAACTTCCATCTTTTCTAAAAATTCTTCCACATCTTCATCACTTCTTCCATGAAACTCCAGATAAGAGAAAGCCATGGCTACCCAAGTTACAATGCTTTGAGAACCCCTTCCAACACACGTGCAAGAGCCAAAAAGTTTTGACTGACTCAATTCCCAGAAACTTCAATGGAGCTCAAGTTTAGATAAGGACAAACACATGCACATCAAATGAGTTTTCATAGTTGATCATCAGAATTACAACAGGCAAAGGACAATTCAGGATCTCTCTTAATCTTCTTGGCCAGAACATAAAGACTATGCGCTGCTGGAAAAAAATCTTCGTGGACACATGAATATTTATATGGATTCTCTAAGTTAAATGAAAAGGAGTGAATTGAGGGCCATTTTGATCATCCATTAAAGTCAACCATGAATCTCCCAAGAAAGCACACTTGTCTTATCCTCTGTTTTTGCCAAAATTCCAACAGCATAACAACATAAATGGCTTAAAAGACCAAAAAACCAACCATCATAACTTGGAAAATTTTTGACAAAGTTTCCCCAGAAGTAGAGCAGTAAGAACCCAAAATATAGATTGTATATGTATGCATAAACTGCCAACAATAGAAACCAAGCATCAAGTAGGAATCACTAGTACATAGCCTATGGCAAGGTCACAAAAAGGGTGCTCCAGCTACCTGTATCACCTAAAGGATCTCCACATTTGAGAATCCCCCAGCTCAATAAAACCTCACGCTATTGACCCTCACACGAAGGCTAATGCAACTCGCGTATAGTCAAGTCTCAGAAATGACTATCTTCTAGACCAATTCTCAGAAATGGCTAGGACTGCCAAATAAAACCAAATATGGCTCCACAAAGGTTTACAATGGCAGTTTCCACAAGTAACGTACAATCCAACAAACAATGTGCTCAAACAGGCGCCAAGTGATGCATACCCACAACAACTGCAAGTGATTTCCACTCTCAGTGTATCACTCTACTTCAGCAACCTGTACCTGTGTGATTTACCTGTACCTGTACTTGTACCTGTCCCTGTAACCTATAACCTGCAACCACGAATCTCGAAGCTCGAAGCAGAAGGTACTCGAAGAGGCTCCTCCCTGGGGACGCCAAAAGAATGTGAGCGGGATGGAAACACACACAACGCCTCTATAATGACCCGACACACACTCTTGGAAGGATACACACACACACACACACACACTATGGGGCACCACTCGGCTTACACAACACACCTGGCCGAGACAGGGAACACACCTATGGAGTGAGAGAGACTATCCACTTGCCCACTCCACACACACAGAGACACACACACACACACACCCAAAAACTCAGCTCAAAAGAGGAGAATTTTTGATGTTTAGATACAATAGAGCTTGGGCCAACACCAATGGAGCAAATAGCTCACACAATATGGGTAAAATATGCCAGATACAATCACAAATTGGAGAAGAAGCTTCGCTCATAAGAGAAACTTACACAACCAAAACAGCAAAAAAATAGTGATGGATTTGGCAAAATGGACAACGTCATCGCGTATGGAACGGCCCAAAACCCCAGTCTACAATGTCAAAGTGCTCAAATCCGACCTCGGATGAGCAGTTTACGGCCAAAACAGTCTCCAAAATGAGCAAAAACATAGTTGCGGCTCTTCCTTCTCTTCTCTCCACTCTTTTTCTGGTATTCTCTTTGTTTTTTCAGTTCCCACACTTAGCTTTATTACTTGGGAACCCTTGGTCTTTTAGATGACCTCAAACGGACCCCGAACATGCCAAAAACTGACCTCGCAGTGCATAGTTGTCACCCTGCTGCATCCATCCGCACACCTGGCACTCACCTTTTTCCAATAATGCATCCTGCCACTACGTGAAGTGGCCCCAAAATATGGTCCTCATGATGATCTTTCTGCATTATTATCACAAGAAAACATCCACGTTGCGTCCATACTTATCCACGTGCAAGTATTGACCCCATTCGACCTCCTGACGCCACTAGATGCCATCTGACGCACCTGCTTACCTCATGTCGTCAGCCCGTGGATAGCTTCCTCGAGAAGTTTTACGTGCTACCAACTCCTCATTATTAAAGAAAAAACACACTGGTACTGGTAATAGTGAAAATCGATGCACTATGTACATGTTGTCCTACCTGTACACATGTGGGCCCCACGTAACCACCTGGCTCTGGAAAATAGGCAATTCCTTATTCGATGCACCTTGCATGGGTATGTACATATGCGCAATCCCTTGCTCCAAAAAACTCCTAGCAGTGGCATCGGAAACGCAAAGCGTCACTTGGCTCTCAGAGCCAAGCGAGACGTCCGTTTGCCACGAAACTTCATGGCGGCTTACCAAGGCCTTCAACAACCAAGTCCTATGGTGGTAGACTACTACAAATCATCGGGGGCATACAAAAGCATTCATGGGTACTTCCAGAGCGTCAAATTGCCAAACGAATCTTAAGTGAAGCCAAAGCCAACAAGAACCACATGGCAAGATTCCCCAAGGGTTCATGAAGCTATGCTGGTCATCATCAAGAAATTTCATCGCGGAAAAGCACTTCAAGAGTCAGAAATCGCCTCTGAGGCTCTAAAAGCCAAGAAGGGAGTTTCTAACCAACCATTTGATTTTTAATTGAAATAAGGCACACAGGGGACTTAGGGAGGTCATATGCAAATAGTAGTAGGACTTGCTCCAAAAAAAATGCACAGGAGACATCCTACGCGTAGGATGTCTCAAGGCCACTTTTGGGCACCCATCTCATCATTCAGCCATACACACAGCCTCTATATGTCATTTACATCTTATCCCTCAAGTTTCACTCCATTTGGACCAAGTTTGACCTCTTATGCATGAAAAAACGCAAAGTCAGAGCATAGAGGCAAGAAATGGTCATAGACCTATCAGAAATGATCCAAATCAAGTGAAACTTGAACCACACACTCTTCATAACATGTCAAAGCTAACTCTGAGGTCACATCTACAAAATCGTGAAAAAGACATCCTACGCGTAGTATGTCTCCAAGCTTGAAATGACCTCCAGTTGGATTTTTTGATCTTCATACATTTTTATCACATTCATACAAGTTTACCCACCAAATTTCAAGCCAAACAGATCACTTTTTGGCCTCATAGCTCCATAGATGGACTTTTCAGACTCTAAAGCACCAAAAATGGTCTTCCTACCCTCAAAAATTATCCAAATTCAAATCTAAGACCATGGTGATGGTCCATAGGCTATGCCCTATCACACTGACAAGTTTCATGCAATTCTGAGCAAAAACATATCCTACGTGTAGTATGTCTCCAGGATATTGACCTACTGAGCAAAGTTTGACATCATGAATGTGATCAACATGCTACAAGAAGCCTACATATTAAGTTTCAAGTCATTTGGATAACATTTGCTCATCACATCCTACTCATTTGTACACCAAAAGCCTAAAATAGTCCAAAATTGCACTTTTGGTGTCTAAATCAAAATCCAAGCACATAGCTCTGATGTACAGGTCATAAGTTATCATCATGTAAAGTTTCAAGTCATTCTAATGAAAAAGACATCCTAAACGTAGGATGTCTTTAGGCTTATTTTGCAGCACAAATCCTACTGTTTTCACTTGCAGGGCATCCTTAGTCCCTCTTGAGCTCATGTTTCAATTTTCAAGTCAATTGGATAGTTAAAACTCATTTATCAGCTAATCTGTAAAAAACCTCTAACTTGGGACTACTGAGTGCAACAGGATCTATGGCAGCCACTAAGTCTCCAGCAAAGAAGAAAAGAATTACCAACAAAGATTACCTCGATGAGGTGGAGCCATTTATAATACCAATAGGAACCATAAAGCCCACTACCACTTGGTTACAAAGCAACTTACTTGAACCAAATGACCTCATAATATACCAAGGCATGTTCAAAGACTTAGAGGGCAATGCCAGAGAGCTTCCAATGATACCACAAGAACTCAATGATTTCACGAGAAGGCCGGAGATAGTGTCTATCTTGAAAAAGTTAGACTTACACAATTATTTTGAGGCTTTGCCAGCAGGAATTGACATTCAAAGAGTTTGGGAATTTGTCATAAAAACAAAGGAGAATGGCATAGCCAAGGTGACAAATTTGCAAGGAAAGAACAAAATGATTGTGATCACGCCAAAGGTGGTTGCAAGTTCCTTGAACCTCTCTAATGTAGGAGACAATGTCAACAAGAGGCGAGAAGAGGTGAAGGTATACAAGGAAACCAAGAAGAACTACACCTTTGAGGATATTGTGGATTCAATGGTGGCAACATCTGCCAACTATACAACCAATATTACCATATCTGCACCAAGAGGCCTCAAAAGTACACTGTGCCACCTGCAGCAATTGGAACAACATTCACATGGGCAATGAAGACAAGTAGCCCAGGAGAGATATATTATGCGGAATACCTACAGTACCACATTGTGAGGATGGCAACCAAGAATTCCACATATATAGCATCAAGGGAGATGCTCACCAAGGTAATATATGAAGATCTAAATGCTAAAGGCCAGTGGCCTCTTCCTCGATAACAGAATGAGTGGTTGAAGCTGACAGAAGACAAGGAAGAGGAGCAACCTACAGCTCCCAGGGTGACCACCAGACTGAGAAGAAGGTTAGAGACAGAAGAAGAAGAGCCACCACAGCCAAAGAAAGGAAAGAAAACTACCATTCAGATGCCAGCAAAAGACACTAAATCCTAGAAGGCTACTCGGCTAGAGAGACTGAAGGAGAGTTTCCGAGCCGAAAGAATGCTTAAAGGAGATCTAAGCGAATTATGGAAGCCCTCACTTGAGGCCATGTCGGGATCTTCTCGAAGGACTAATAGCGATCGCTTCGAAGATTATGTAAAGAATTTTGAGATCCTAGATGCGACAGTCGAGAATATTCCAATTATACCTTTTACAGAAGAAGAAGTTGATGATGTGAGGCGGAAACTGTTAGAAGAGCATGAAAGTGTAGAGCGAGAGAGGAAAACAAAGGCTGATCGGGACTTCAAAAAGAAGCAATCAACCCCACCATCAAGCCACGACTCCAGTCATCCACCATCACCACCTCCTCCTAGTCCTCCTCAACCTCTACAGACTGAGGAGTTGATTAAATCTGAGAAGCCACAAGACTCCAAGAAAGAAGAGGACAAAGAGAAAGAGCAAAAGGAAGAGTTTGAACCAAAGCATGAGAAGCAAGATTCAGAAGCAAAAAACTATGGAATATTCTTGGATCTACTAGCTGCTGGATACACCCGAGAAGAGGCAGCTCATACAGCTTTTCAACCGTCAACCCCTAAACCAGAAGAATACACGCTGAGCCCTCGTTTGGTGGAGCTAAAGGAGATTGCAACAGATACAATGGATTTGCAACCACAAGCCGAAGATTGGGAAGAAGTGATGCTGAGACTGCAAGGATTAAGAGCTAGATCAATGGCCAAAGAGATTGAGTATGAAGGGCTGAAGTTGAGTGAAGTAAAGGTGAAAGCTGAAGTGGAAACACTTCAGAAGCAAACTCAAGAGAAAATGGACAGCCAAGCATAGCTGCAAGCTGAACTAGAAGCAACAGTGAAGAAATGTCAAGAGCTAGAAAGTCAAAACCAAGAAACCACTGAGAAGCTAATGAATTCTAAGAATAGTACCAAAAAATCAGCAATGCTCTGACGGAAGCCGAAAAGGAAAGGGATGGGCTCACCCTACAGCTACCAAAAGAGTCAAAAGAGATTGAGAGCTTGAGGGAGGCCAAAGACAAAGCTGAAATATCACATGAGGCTAGCCAAGATGAGGTGATCGAACTAAAGGATCAAATCAAAGTGAAAGATCCAATGATTCAGAGGTTGAGAGCATCTCCGGGCAGAGCAAGAGCTACAGCTGCAACTAATACTAGCCAAGATAAATACCTGTTTGAAGAACAAATGATAGAACTTCAAAAAGAGCTGACGCTTGAAAAGATGTAGAGAGTAATGCTAGCAGAGGGATCAATGGTGGTACAAGGCAGGTTAGAAGATGATAACAAATCATTGAAAGTGGAATTGAATAGGCTTCAAAAAAGACTAGAAGATGACACAAAGACATTGTAGACAGAGAATGATGAGGTAAGGAAGAAGCTAGAGAAAGCTGATAGAGTCAATGAAGAGCATAATGACCTATTAGTAGTTGTGATCGAACAAGCTCAGTTAGCAAAAGATGACTTACAGAAGCAACTGGACGAACATAAGAGCCAACCAAGTGAAGAACCTCAACAAAGTCATGAGCCGGCTGCTATGGAAGGAATTGATATATAGAATGTGTCAGATCTGGTGGACACAGCAATATAAGAAGACATTCTTGTGGGACCCTTACAAGAGCCCCGGGATCTGACACAAGAAGAAGAAGAAAATCTACAGAAAGTAATAGAAGCAGCCATAAAAGACACCGCCAAAGAAGCAATGCTGTGGGAGCAGAGGGTATTGAAG
The DNA here is from genome assembly GCF_014529385.1 of Adiantum capillus-veneris. Lineage (NCBI taxonomy): Eukaryota > Viridiplantae > Streptophyta > Polypodiopsida > Polypodiales > Pteridaceae > Adiantum > Adiantum capillus-veneris. Next base: position 57,208,139 of record NC_140932.1, read on the forward strand.
TCAATGACCATTCAGATTTTAGATGCAAATGTCGTTCGACATGAATGGCTACAACCCTCTCTCCCCTATCCTCTTCTAAAATACGAGACTGCTACACTCAACAAGAGGATTAAAAAGGAGCCTATAGTGCCGCTGTACCATGAAGACATCACCAAACCAGAAGGTGTTAAGCTCATTGTGGACTCTCAACCAAAATGGAGGAAGGCATGGCTCACTAAATACCCATAGTATTTAGTACATGTGGTAGAGGCGCCTAAAATGATCACAGATGACCTTAGCTTTTTCCCTCTACCAAGAATGCGGACATGGAAGGAACATGAACTGCTGAAGGGAAGCCACCCTACGTGGCTCAACTACTCGAAGCTGCCAGGCTTGAAGGCATGCGAGAGAATGAGTGAGCAATACATGGTGAAAACCCTAACGGGCGCCATTAAATTGTTCACTAGATCGCCTAACCTCTCTTGCATTATGCTTAGAAAGATATGTAAAACACTTCTGGCAGTCTTTGAGGTCTTCAAACCTGGACAAGCAACAAACAACATATTATTCTTCTAGGACACTTATAGATGTACTTATGACCTGTCTGCTCAACCTTCACATGAGGTGATACATGCCCTCTACCAAATAATTATGTTCCTATCCTCATACCATCTCCAAACCTTTGAAGAATCCTCTACACCGGCTTCTTCACCATCGACACAGATATGTTCGGCCCAACATTAGTGGCCCAGCATGCACGGTATGAGTCCGTTTTGAAGATGCGCGACATCCTCCACTGAAGCAGCGGCTCTACTGTCATGTCGAGGACGACATGAGCTAGGAGGGGGGGAGTGTAAGCTGAAGACGGGCTGCCACACTCAACTGAAGACTGGTGAAATGATAAAAGAAGGAAATCCTATGTAGTCATTCCTTGATTAAGAAAACCCATAATTTCACTTGTAAATACTTGGGCTTGTAGATGTTTCCAATTTTCCATTAGACTAAGTAGGATTTCACTTTGGAACATGAGGTTTTGTATTTGAAAGGTATATATACCAAATATTAACCTTAATGAAAAAACTCTTTTGTTCATTCTATGAAGTGTCTGTGAGAAGCGTATTCTGTGTACAAGAGAGAGTGAGAGCTTATCTTGATGCTACGCGTACACTGGTGGTTGGAATCGAGTATGGAAAAGTGCAGTGTGTTGCCCCCAGAGAGAGCTACACACCAATACCCATTGTGCGTGTACGGGCCCGGCTTCGCGAGATTGACCCGCGAGCTATTTCTAGGGAATCGATAAGCAAACGGTGTCAGTTTTTGCATTTCAGCATATCCACGCGTTCGTATTGAGTAGAGCTACACATTAGGCACCTTAGTTTTCAAAAATGTCGACCTGCAAAAACCTGTCAGACATCCTACGTGATTCTACACTAGGTGTTTATGGGTAGGGTTTTGGGTCACGGACCTTAGGGAGAGTGGCCTATTGGTGTTAATAGGATATCCCTCAAGTTTCAAAGAATTTTGAGAACGTCTAATGGGTATTTGGCTCATGGAAGCATTGTGGAAAATCTCCTCCTGTGCACAATAGTAGGCTGTAACTTAGACATTGGGTAGAGACCTCTATAGGAAGTAGTCAATAGTCGATCGAGTGTAGGTTGACACCCTATGCTTGCTTCCACACGCCTATGGGTCGATCTTCATCCTTAGCTGACAATTCTTGTTAGGTGAGTTCTTGTTGTGCTAACGTCCATCGCCGTGTATCTGCCAACACACATCACCACTCCAATTAGACGTGTCATCACTGACATGGAACATACCATGCCCTCCCTCCCAACCATTTAATGCGAGATCCTCCTCAAGCAAATTTTGTACCTGCTTGACAGCTCACCTCACAGATGCACATATTACTCAGAAACACCTTTAGAAAGCTTGGACACGATCTGGGAATCCGCACCCACTGCCACAGAGCTCACTTGCAACATTGGAAGCACTTCTCTCTTTTGATCCATGCTTGCCTTCTCACCTTCAAAGCACTCAACTCCAGCATCATCGAGATCTCCCTCATCAATCGACCCTACAAGGTCTATCAACACCACTTGCCTGTCCGCTTCAATTACCTGCTCTTCAAGCATGTCTTCTACTGCTGCATCATGTTCTACCAAGAAGGAGAGAAACTCATCCTCTACCATGTCAACCTGATCTTTGTCCATAAGCAAGGTCACTTCATCCCTTTTGGCAAAACCTTGCACCTGTTGCACCACTAGGGCACACTCCACTGCCACTTTAACTAACATGGCCATTAACTTGGTGTTGCACATCACCTTTACTTGCATATCATCACCTGTAGGCCTGCACTGCTTCATTGGTCTTCACCCAACATAACGGCTTGCATTTCTCCCTGCTCTTTACACATATCCATCGTATCTCTATCACATGAAAGAGATCGAACTCATCACACCTCGATTGAGACGATTCGGTCTCCCAACTTGTATCGGCATCCATAGAGCTACTATCACTTGGACCAACCTCTTCCTCTGTCTCGAGCTCGGGAATCTCCCCTAGCTTCATCGCTTCAATGTCATCTGCAAACCAAACTCTTTGACCTCTACACTTCAATGGAGATTCTACATTCACACTTAAGCTTGATAGCACATTCTTTGCCTGATCTCGAACTACCTATACATCCTCCACAATGGGAGCCTCTCTAACCGACATCGTCGGCATAGGAACCACCATGTCTCTCTGAAGCCAAAGAACCCTTGGTTATTCTTGAATATGCACTTCCCTTTGCACTACCCTTGGTTGGACTGTCACCACATCACACTGTCTTAGCATCGTCGCATTTGGAAAAGTCCATCCGGCTTCACGCTAGGCTTTGGAATCTTTTTGGTCCGCCCTTTCGCTAGAGCTACCGCCTCTTCATATGACATCGGGCCATCAATCTCCACCTTGTCTCTTACTTCTTCATGCAGGCAATCCAAATACTTGCTCAATTTTAAAAACCCAATATTCTTAGCAGCAATTACCTTTATTAGCTTTTCCCAAAGGGCCTCGAATTCCCATAAAAGTGCTTGAAAATCCCCTTCCAAGCTCTGTTTTAACCTGTCCAGCTTTCTCTTTACTTCATCCAGCTCCGCATTCGCTACATATTTGCTTCAAAAATCCACTTCCAGGGCTTCACAATCCACCTTTTCCTCATCACACAGGCCCCCAAACCATAGCCTCGCTTTACCACAAACCAGGAGTGAAAACACCTGTACCGCACCTTCTTCCCTCGACAAACCACTTTCCAGCACGAACAATCCATAGTCCTGGAGCCAGGTTTCCGCATCTTTGACCCCACTGAAAATCGGAAATTCCGTCCAGGCCATCACTACTCTAGCACCACTTGCTCTTCAAAGGGTGCACCTTTAGCATCACCAAAATCATCGCTTCGACTTCAACTAGGAGCATCAGACCGCTCCTTAGTGGGGGCACCAGAAGATGGAGAGGGGGAATGGGTAACACACCCAACACATAAACAACTCCCTCTATATAGCTCAGGGTATTCACAACACCCCTGTCCTCTTGAAAACCAACTTCACAAAAGACAACTCACACTGCAGGGCCTCGCTTGCACTTCACCCAATGCACACACGCCCTACAGAATCACTAGAGAGAGATCACACCAATCTTGCTCGCTTCCAGCTCTTTCACAACTCAACACCTCTCTCTCTTTCTCTCTCACACATACAGAGAGATTGGGGCACGCTGTTGGGGGATATGTGCTTGAAACATGAGCTGGGTCAGCACCAAGCTACTGGCTGTGGAAAAATGGAGAGCCAAGAATTGCCGCACAGCACAATACAGTAGTTATTAGTTACTTACCTATCGACACACTAATGGGAGCAAAGCGATACACGAACCCCGACGGCCTCTAAAACGCCGGGGGCCGATGGCACACCTCGAGCCGGTCACGATAAAGTGCACAGGGGGCACCACCTAGCTTTGAGCGGCTAGGACGCAGATCACGGTGATGTGAATACCGCAAACTTACACACGGAGAGAGAGAGAGAGAGAGAGAGAGAGAGAGAGAGAGAGAGAGAGAGAGAGAGAGAGAGAGAGAGAGAGAGAGAGAGAGAGCAGCATTGACAATTGATGAAAAACCTCGGGGGTGTGAGGGAGAATTATTGCTTGCAGTATTTACAATTGTTGAGATGTCGAGCTCTACATCTTGAGTTGGCATCCACTACAGGTCTTGGCCGCTTACGGCATTTACTCACTAGCGCGCTAGGTGGCCGACACGGAGGATCTCTGCTAGTGATTCTACAGCTAGACTACACTTATAGTGCTAGCCTAGTACGCTTCTAGTGAGTTCACACTTAGTGACCGCATATACATATGTGCTACTTTTCAGTTTTAGCACTTAGTCATTTTGTACTCTCTTTTCTGTGAGAAGAAGAAGAATCTTTCCATCTCTGTGTGGTGTGTGCTTGTCTTGTGTAGCTCTCTTGCATCCTCTTTCTTTACAACAATGACCTTCCTTCCGGTGAGGTGGCACACCGTGGTGATAGAGAGGTAGGGAGAAGAGATGGTGAATCTACTTGGTGCGTTCTCTAAAGACGACTTGTTGATATGAAACTTCCTACCAAGAATGTGTGTGTGTGTGTGTGTGTGTGTGTGTGTGCATCAACCATTGGAGTCGAGAGGTGGACGTAGCTCCCTTCACATGGTGCAATTCCCAAAAAAAACCATCACACAAGTCCCCTCCCCGTGATGCCAATAGTGTCAATTTCCTCCCACTAAAACTCTACCAAGTGATGACCTCTCATGAACTGCCCCCCCCGATAGTGACCTCTCAGTGCCCTTTTATAGGTGTTGACTGCTTGGATTAGGGTAATACCGGTTTGATTAGGGTAAGCTAATCAGGGAGACAAAGCAAGGTGGTGGGCCCGGTGTGGTTGACCCTTGATTTGTCTTGGGAGTTATTAACACTAGAATGGTAACCTAACAGGACATAAAAGTGTCCTTTCCGGGTTTTGGGAAAAAATTCCAAAACCATAGTAGATCCACTCATTTTGAAAAATCCTTTCATGAGCTTATAGTTCAATAACTACTACATATGGAGAAAATGAGAAACTTGTAATTTTTCTCATCCCTTGGTCACTACAAGCCTCCAAAGTTGATGGACAAGTGCATTTTGCCCAAAATAGCAATTTCTTCGGTTGATTGCATATAAATAAGAGTGGAGATTTTTGTAGGACATGAGATAAAATGCCCCGTTAACTTCAATGGGTTGGTGACCAAAACATATGGTTGCTTTTACCTCACTATTTTTTTTTTGGGCAAAAAAAAAGGTACAAAAAAGTTGCATTTTTGCCATTCTGCGGACCTATCATCAAAGTTTCTATAGTCACGCTCAATACAGATACTATATACATGTTTTCTTAGTTCCCTTTGGGCCTCTAGATTCAAAAGGAGCCATGGATCATGTCAAAAGAATAATGGATCTCTTTCAATTGGAACCTTGGGGGAAATGATAAAGTCCTAAATACAGCAAACATGAAAAAACTGGGTTTAGCATTATGAGCTCTAGAAACCCATAGAAACTACTCAATATCTAGCCAAGTTTGTAGTCTATGATTAGATATGGTCACTACCTACAAAATACACACAATTGGCCTAAGAAACTAGCAATATTGAGAAAGTTATACTTGCTACTCTAAAATGTATCGTATTCTTTAGCAATCAAAAAACTCAACCATCATCATATACTATGATATATAGCATAGTAGGTCCCCCAAAACTCAAGGAAGATTAGCTTTATGTTATACATTACACTTTCACAATCAAAATTGAATTTGGATATCAAGAAAGCCACCAAAAAAATCATAAAAGTGCTAATTTTGCCCAAAAAAAACAGGAATATGCAATTCTTGTAAATTGGTCATAACTTTCAATTTTAAAACTTAGCTCTCCCTACAAGCATCAAAACATGTTGAGAACTATGAAGGCCTAACCTCTAGCCATCTAAATCTCACAAACATGAAGTTTAGATTGGTATAGTTGCCAAAAATTGAAAAAAAGCCAAAAACAGGACCCGTATTTTCACACAGTCTAGGTTCAAAAATGTTGTGCAAGAGTAAGGTTAATGGTGAGATCGATACTAAAAAAAAAATGCTAAGTTTTTTTCAGCTCATAAGGCAACTTTGTGGATATATAGCACCTAGAAATTCATTTTCATACTCTTCAAATAATGCAAGCAAAATGGTCACTTAACAGGACACAAAAGTGTCCAAGGACATAAAAGTGTTCTGTTACCATTCTAGTGTTAAAAATGAAAACCTCTAGGTGGGCCTTTATGACCATCACGTAGAGAGAGGGAATTTACAAATTGGGAATTTTACAAGGCTTGGGTGAAAACTGAAAAATGATGATGATAACCTACGGTTTTTTGAAAATGGTGTCGTGGTTACATGATGCCAGTGAATGGAAACTCGCGGGTGCGTCGGTGTAGCGCGTGTCTTTTCGGGGTCAGCCGGGGCATGCCTTTGGCGCCTTTGTTCTTTTTGTTGTCGGTGTCGCGTGATTCGGGTCGTCTTCCTTTGTTGATGTCGTCATGGTCGTAGAATTCTTCGTTGATGTCGTCGTGGCCGTAGAAATCTTCGTTTATTTTTGTATTTTTTGTGTGTGTACATTATGCGTGTGTATGTATGTATAGGTGCGTGGGTGTGTGTGTACATATGTGTAATTATATGTATATGTGTGTGTGTGTATGCGTGTGTGGGAACGAGGGGGGGGGTCTGTGGGTGAGGCAGAGGCGGAGGGGCGGGGGGTGTGAGGTGAATGGGGTGAGAGAGAGGGGTGCATGCGCTCGTGTGTGTGTGTGTGTGTGTGTGTGTGTGTGTGTGTGTGTGTGTGTGTGTGTGTGTGTGTGTGTGTGTGTGTACTGTGTGGGCGCCTTCGGGCTACGGAGGGGTGAGCCCGACAGAGAGCGGGGGGGCTGCAGGCATGTGCACACAGAGCGCAAGGGAGAGAGGGGGTGAGTGTTGGAGAGGTCGGGAGGGGTTATGAGAGGATGTGCGGGGGGGGGGGGGGGGGGGTTGGATGGTGTTCACAACGCCCGCGAGGGCCGGGGAGAGAGAGCGCGACAGAGAGAGGGGGGGGGGGGGGGATAGTCAAGGGGAGAGAGAGAGAGAGAGAGAGAGAGAGAGAGAGAGAGAGAGAGAGAGAGAGAGGTCCCCCTAAGGCGGGTTCCCACCATGGGAGTAAGAGAGATGGAGAGCAAGGGGTGAGGTGGTGAGGGGATAAGGGAGGGAGGGTGGAGAATAGAGAGAGAGAGTGGATAGAGGGAGAGAGAGTGTGGCTTCCCCTAAGGCCCGCGGGGCCGCTCCTAAGGGGGAGAGAGAGAGAAACTTAGAGCTATGTGAAGGTAGTGGAGGGGTGGAATATGAGGTGGTCCGCCATGGTTAGGAAGAAACAAGGGGGGGGATATAAGGCCAGTGGAATGTGGACGAGGGGGGGGGGGGGGGGGGGGGAGGGGAAATTGGGGATAGGCTGCGGCCAAGGCTGGGGTGTTGAGGAGTAGAGAGAGAGAGAGAATATTTGAAAGAGAGAGAGGGAGAATATACAATATCTGTGGCGGCCCGCCGGAGGGTGTGACAGAGGAATAGGCGTCTCATGCGCCCACCGGGCCGGGTGATGCAGCGGCAGAGTAGGAGATAGAGAGAATATTGGTGGAGCTGAGTAAAAGGAGAGAGAGTGATTCATCTTCTGGTGATAATGGAGGGTGTGTGGCATAACTGCCAGTGCCCCGCTAGTGGTTAACCTTAGAGGGGGGTATGGTGAATGGTAAAGAGCCTTTTTTTGTTTTTTTTTTCTCTTTTGGTAACAAGCCTTCCCTTCCTTAGGGTGTGGTTTGTAAAGAATGAGGATGCAAGAGAGCTACACAAGACAAGCACAAAGCACACAGAGATGGAAAGCTTCTTCTTCTTCTTCACAGAAAAGAGAGTACAAAATGACTAAGTGCTAAAGCTGAAAAGTAGCATATATGTACATGCGGTCACTAAGTGTGAACTCGCTAGAAGCGTACTAGGCTGGCACTATAAGTGTAGTCCAACTGTAGAATCACTGGCAGAGATCCTCCGTGTCGGTCACCTAACGCGCCAGTGAGTACAAGCCGTAAGCGGCCAAGACCCGTAGTGGATGCCAGCTCAAGGTGTAGAGCTCGACATCTCAACACTCCCCCTCGAGCTCTGCATGTCGCAGAGTCCAAGCATAGTCCGGAAACGTCGAAGCTTCTCATCTCCGAGGGCCTTGGTAAAGATATCCGCTATCTGCTCCTCTGTGCTGACGTAGACCAAGTCGATGTCGCCCGCCAACACTCGCTCTCGAACGTAGTGGTAATGGACCTCTATGTGTTTGGTCCTGGCATGGAACACTGGGTTCCTAGCCAACTGCATGCTGCTGAGGTTGTCACAATGGATGAAAATCTGCTGGTCCACCTGCACTCCCAAGTCCTCAAGTAATGTGCGTAGCCAAGCTACCTAGCACGCCGCAACTGCTGCACCTCTGTACTCGGCCTCTGTGCTCGATAAAGCAACCGTAGGCTGCTTTTTGCTGCTCCAAGTAACAGCAGCACTCCCAAAAGAGAACATGAAGCCACTCGTAGATCTCCTATCAACAATGCTACCTGCCCAATCTGCATCTGTATACCCATACAATGCTAATGGTGCATCTGCTGCATAGAACAATGCGTAGTCAAGAGTACCTTGCACATACCTAAGTGTGCGTCGTACTCCATCCAAATGTGGCTTCCTCGGAAGTTGCATGAACTGACTCTCCAAGCCTACTGTGTAGCTCAAGTCTGGCCTCGTGATAGTCAAGTAGATTAGACTACCCACAATCTTCCTGTACATGTTGACATCCTCAACAACATCACCTTTCTCTGCACTCAGCTTTGCATTCACATCCAAGGGAATAGAAATTGGCTTACAATCAGCCATACCATACTTTGACAACATGTCCAAAGCATACTGTCTCTGTGATAGCCATACACCCTCTGGAGTCCTGATCACTTCAATGCCAAGAAAGTAGCGCAACTCGCCTAAATCTTTCATTTCAAACTCTTGTTTGAGAAGACCCTTCACATGGTCAATCTCCATAGCATTGTCACCAACAATAATAAGGTCATCTACATATATGGTAATGACCACAATCCCCACATCACTCTCACGTACATAGAGTGAATGATCAGCATGAGCTCTCCTAAAACCAATACTGACAAGATACTTGGCAATCCTGTCATACCATGCTCTAGAGCCCTGCTTCAAACCATACAAAGCTTTGAGAAGTCTGCATACATAATCTGGGTAACCTGGATCGACATAACCAGGTGGCTGATCCATATACACTTCCTCTTGCAACTCACCATTCAAGAAGGAATTCTTTACATCCATTTGATGCATAATCCATCCTCTAGATGCAGCCACTGCTATGACAGCTCTCACTGTCGTCATCTTTGCCACTGGAGCAAAGGTCTCCTCATAGTCTATGCCATACGTCTGTGCATAACCCTTTGCGACCAGCCTTGCCTTGTGACGCTCAATGTTACCATCAGCCTTATGCTTGGTTTTATACACCCATTTACAGCCAATAGCTTTCTTGCCACTTGGCAATGGCACCAACTCCCATGTGTCATTTGCTTCCAATGCAGCCATCTCTTCATTCATTGCATCATCCCAATGCACATTTCCAACTGCATCCTCAAAACATGTGGGCTCCACATCCTGTATCACCTTAGCCATGTAGGCTTGGTGATGCGCTAGATACCCATCATAAGTCAATTTCTGAACTGGATTTCTGACTCTATTAGATCTGCGCGGTCCTGGGTCACTCCTTTGCCCTCTAGCATCTTCTTGTACTTTCCTTACACCAGCTGTCCTGACAGTCGGAATTCCAAATTCCTCATCAAGACTTTGTTCAGAACCATCTGAATCCATGTCTACATGTGAAAAACCTGATGATGCATCAACCATAAAGGGAGGTTCATCAACCTTTTCCTTTCCTTTTCTTGATACATTCCCTGTACCTGTTGGTGGAGTAACCTGCGTACGTAGTCTACCATTCCATGGTTTCTCAACAGAGCCACGAGAAGAGGACTCTTGTGGTCCACTCAAAACCTGTGACTGTGGCCTCACATTTTGTACAACCACATCATCTTTTACATCAGCCCCAATAGTGCCATGTGCATTACTGTACCAGCTGCTCATCTCATCAAAGACTACATCTCTGCTCACTCGTAATTCTCGTGTAGTAGGATTGTAGCACCTGTACCCCTTTTGTTGAAGGGAATATCCCACAAGAATACATTTCTCTGCTTTAGGATCCAATTTCCTACGCAACTCATCTGGTACATGCACGTAAGCTATGCAGCCAAACACTTTCAAGTGTGCCAAATCAGGCTTTGTACCTGTAAACTTTTCCTCAGGTGTTACATCATGCACCGCAGCTGTAGGTGTCCTGTTCATAATGTACACAACTATATTTACAGCTTCAGCCCAGAAATGATGTGGCATGTTCTTCTCATTCATCAATGCACGTGCAACCTCTGCAATGTGCCTGTTTTTCCTTTCTGCGACCCCATTCTGCTGTGGAGTATATCTGCATGTAAACTGCCTGTGTATACCATGCATTCGCAAAAAATCTGAAAAATCATTGGAGAAGTACTCTCCCCCTCCATCTGACCTCAATGTCTTGATTTGCATATCTGTCTCCTTCTCAATCATGACTTTGAAGTCTTGAAAGTGACCAAACACTTCACTTTTGTTACGCATGAAGTAGACCCATACTTTCCTTGTATGGTCATCAATGAAAGAGACATAATACCTGCAACCATGTATACTTGCAGTATCGGTTGGACCCCAAACATCTGTGTGCACCACCTCAAGTGGCTTTTTACATACATTGCGCTCATGTGGAAATGAGCCCTTTGACTGTTTTCCAAACTGGCATGCTGCACACACTTTATGCATACCATCCACCTTGAATTTGGGCAAACCTTTTACAATCTGTTTTGATTGCATGCTGCGCAATCTCTGCTCATTGACATGGCTAATGCGTTTGTGCCAAATGTCAACATCAGCCACAACACCTGTGCCCTGTGCAAATAATACAGCTTTTACCTCAGGCATGTCTACATTCAGCGTAAACATTCTGCCCACACATTTGCCCTCTGTGATCAGCTTACAGCCATTCTGGAAATCTTCTACATAACAGCCATTTGGATTGAAGCGAACCTGCAAACCCTGCTCAACCATTTGTCCAACAGAAACAAGATTCTTTGTAATGTTTGGGACATGAAGTACATCTGCTAAGTACTTTGATTTCCCACTCTTCGTATTTAGAGGTATGTCCCCTACATGAGCAATGGGGTGAGCTGTGTCATCTCCTGTCTGCACATAGCCTGACACATCTGGTTTGCGCATATCTCTAAACCACTCTCCACGAGACGTCATGTGATTAGAGGCACCTGAATCCACATACCAAACATCATCTTGGGTGGAATTCTCTGCAGTCATTGTATTCATTACATGTTGCATAACAAACATGCGCTCGTTTTTGCTGTCATCTGCATCTCTGCTAGTAGATGCATAGTTGCCCTGTTCTCTCTTTCTACTTGCTTTTCCCTTTGGACAGTCACGTGACATGTGACCTCTTTCACCACAAGTCCAACATTCTCTACTATCTGGAGTATGTTGCTGCCTGCTTGATCCTGCACCACGACCTCTTTGACTCCCCCTGCCTTGAGACTGGTTTCCCCTGCCACCTGTATTGTTTTGATTTGATTGACCTTCCAAAAATTGGCCCCTGCAACCCCTTGGGCCTCGACCACGACCTCTACCTCTACCTCTGTTGGAGTTAGAATAGAAGGCCTGTTCAGAATTATTTCTGCCATGAGAAGAAGATGTGTCAAGGTTCTTCTCCTCAAGAATAAGCATAGAAATCAAATCTTGGAACACGGGGATGTCGTCTCTTGTATTCATGGAAGACCTAAAATGTACATACTCATCTCCTAGACCATCCAAGCATGCACGGACAATGTCATCGTCTTCCACTGAGACTTTAATAGATCCAAGAGCCTCAATGATACTCTTGATCTTCAAGGCATAATCATTGATTGAGAGGTTGTTCCTCTTAACCCGATTTAGCTCCGACTTTAGTTGAAGCTTCCTGGCCTTGGTGTTCACCTCGAACACTCTGCCTAAGTTTCTCCATGCAATGGCGGGGGTTTCAGCATCCTGTAGATAGCCCATCATGCCATCTGTGATGCTCATAGACAGCCAATACATCACTTTGCTCTGGCCTTGTTGCCAGTCCCTCAAAGCTTTCCTTTGTTCTGCTGTAGCATTTGCCTCGGGAATCTCTGGTTCCTTTTCATTGTCTCCTTCTACATAGTCCCAATAACCTTTTCCTTTTAGGAAATTTGTTATTCTGAACTTCCATGCAGGGTAGTTATTTTTCTCAAGCTTCTCAGTAACAATCTGACTGAAACCGTCAGACATCTTGAAGCACCAAGACAAAATAGCTGCAATCTGCAAAAAACTGCAAATCTGCTGAACCTGATATCGTGGTTCCTGTAACGCTTTCTACACCCAACGAGTGTCCACAATCAAGCGTACATACAACCACTGTACTTGTACAGTAAATCTCTGTATAGTGCACTTTGGAGACCTGTTCAAAAACTTGTGCGAAAAACTTATACTGCATCTGGTCGTGGATTGCGAATGAAGGGATTGTGATGCTCTTGCTCTCTTATCCTCTCTTGCCTGCACCAGGCTCTGATACCATGTAAAGAATGAGGATGCAAGAGAGCTACACAAGACAAGCACAAAGCACACAGAGATGGAAAGCTTCTTCTTCTTCTTCACAGAAAAGAGAGTACAAAATGACTAAGTGCTAAAGCTGAAAAGTAGCACATATGTACATGTGGTCACTAAGTGTGAACTCGCTAGAAGCGTACTAGGCTGGCACTATAAGTGTAGTCCAACTGTAGAATCACTGGCAGAGATCCTCCGTGTCGGTCACCTAACGCGCCAGTGAGTACATGCCGTAAGCGGCCAAGACCCGTAGTGGATGCCAGCTCAAGGTGTAGAGCTCGACATCTCAACATGGTTCTCACTGTCACGGTTTCGAAAACCGACCGTCATTAGCCCTCCCATCTGGCTAGAGGAATTCATGCTTCTATCCCTTCCTCTACATCTTTAGTTGCGGAGTTAGAGGGTTCTCCCTCTTCTGGAATGTCTAGTATAAACTCTGGATCAAACCTAAGAAAATACCTTTTCAGCCTCCATCCATTGACTCTAGTCTTATGAATTCTCCCATCTACTTCCATCAGCTTATAGCTACTGTTGTCATAGCGCCTTTTGACAATGAATGGTCCTTCCCATCTAGGTTGAAATTTCTTGTCCTTCTTGGTGTCAAATCTCTTGTCATATCTCAGCACTAACATACCCTTTTCCATGCCCTTTTCTTTAAGCCCTTGATTAAAGGTGAGCTGGCCCCATTCTGCCTGTGCTGCATAGTGATTGATTGCTTCTTCCCTATCTAGTTGGAGCCTCTCTAGATCCAGGATGTGGTTTCGGAGATTTATAATTGGGCATTGTATCTGGCTAGCCAAGACTCGTAAGCTGGCTATCTATACCTCAATGGGTAGAATTGCCTCCTTCCCATAAACTAGATGGAAAGGGGTGAAACCTAGTGATGTTTGGAACGTTGTTCGGTAGGTCCACAAAGTTGCCATGAGATGTTTATCCCAGTCTCCTTTGTGATTGTGCACCTGTTTTGTGATGATTTTGCAAATCATTCCGTTTACCTTTTCTACTAGGCCATTACACTGTGGATAGTATGGTGTGGAATGTCGGCGTGTGATGCCTAACTTCTTCATCAGTTCTCCCACTAGGTCGCCTCTGAAACCTGGTCCCCTATTTGATATTATTTCTAGAGGAGTGCCAAAACGGCAACATATGTGCTCAAAAATGAACTTTGCTACCTTTTGGGTTGTAATACGGGTGGTGGCTGTTGCTTCTGCCCATCGAGTCATGAAATCTACACCCATTATAATGTACATTTTACTTGATTGGGCCCTTGGTAAAGGACCGATTGCATCTATTCCCCATTTCTCAAATGGACCATATGAGATGATAGGAGTTTGTGGCTCATACGTTAATGTGTGATCACTAGCCACTTGACAAGCCTTGCATGTTTTACACCAATGGTGTACATCCTTGTTCAAGCTAGGCCAAGAGTATCCTACTTGTAGAATCTTCCTATTGGTGATATCTAGAGCAAAATGACCGCCGCAGACGCCATCATGGCAACTTGAAATTACCTCTATGATCTCACTAGAGGTTGGCACTCGCCTGAGAATCTGATCCTTGCCCTTACAATACAAGTGGTCGTTTACAAGGCGGTATCTGGTAGCCTTCCTTACCAGCCACTATTTTTGGCCTTTGGTGTATCCTTCTAGACATTCTCCTGTATCTAGAAAGTTAATGATATCAGGCATAGCATCACTACCTTGAAAGAGGGGTAGTTTCAGTTTGATTGCTCCTACGGGAACGTCCTGTATTCTTTCTTTGGTTAGAGCATCTGCCTCCTGATTTTCTGCGCTGGGGACATGAAATAGTTTCACTGCTTCAAAATTCCTTAGAAGATCCTTAACTTGGCGTAGTTGACCAAGTAAAACTTGAATTTTACAAACCCAAGTGCTGTTTATCTGCCTTATCAAAATGAAAGCAACTCCAAACACATTAAGACGCTAAATTCCTTGTGAAATACATTGTTCCAACCCAAGAATTAGAGCTGCATATTCTACTTCATTGTTGGAGTGGGAGTGTAATAACTTCCCGATGGAGAATACTCTTTCTTGTTTCTCATTGAAAATGACTATGCTAGCTGGGTGCAGACTGGTCCACTGTTCTTTTGTATGCTCCGTCAAAGAATAGAGAGTGAGATCTTTCTAGCTTAGGACTTTCCACCATTGGTGTTTCTTCTTTTGCTTCCGTGTTGACCTTCAGCTTCTTCTCATAATGGCGATGAGTAAGTATTCGCACGAAACTAGCCCTAGTGGAGTTTTCTACTTGCATGGTGTAGTCAAACTCTTGTAATCTTACTAGCCATTTAGAGATCCTAGATGAGACATTCATGTGTCGCATTACATATGGGAAAACCTCCTCCATTGTCAAGATTACAAAGGGTCTAGGCAGAAGATAGGAGCGAAACTTTGTGGTAGCAAACATTAGTGCAAGAACCATGTGTTCTACTTCAGTAAATCCCTTTTTTGACGGGGTCATGACACGACTAGAGAAGTAAATAGGACGCATGAAAGAAGTTTGGGGGTCCTTTTGCATTAGCACGGCTCTGAGCGTATCACTTCCTACACTAGGATTCACATAAAATGGCTTATCCCACTTAGGGGGTGAAATGGTAGGAAGCTTACCTAGGATTTGCTTCACCTCGGTAAATTGCAGCTCATTTTCTTCACTCCATGAGAAGACATCCCTCTGGGTGATTTGTTGTAGAGGGAGGACCACTTGAGATAGTAAGTGAATGAACTTGCTTAAGTATCTTACCTTCTGAAGGAAAGAAACCAGCTGCTTAGCGGTGGTGGGTGACGACAAAGATACCAGGGCTTGAATCTTGCTAGGGTCAGCCTCAATCCCTTTTGTTGAAATTACATGGCCAAGGAGAGTGACTTTGCTTTCAGAAAAACGAGAACGGACTTCAGAAACGGTTTGTATATTTGGCATTTCTTCTTGCGGTTTGTCTACGGCTTGCCATACGCGCTCTTGAATTTTCCTAAAGCTTACCTAATCAACTATGGATGGTTTGGACAAGCGCACAAACGTTTTTGAAGTCCGTTTACGTTTTTCCGCAGAAAAACGCAAACGAACTTCAAAAACGGCTTATGTATTTAGCGTTTCATCTTGTTATTTTGCCTATGGCTCTCCATACAGGCTCTTCACATTACCTAAAGCTTACCTAATCAACTATGGATGGTTTGGGTAAGTGTTGAAGCCGTTTCCGAAGTCCGTTTGTGTTTTTCGTACAAAACGCGAACGCACTTTTAAAACGGGTTGTATATTTGACATTTCTTCTCGCAGTTTTGTCTATCGCTTGCCAAACGCGCTACTGACTTTGCCTAAAGCTTACCTAATCAACTATGGATGGTTTGGACAAGTGTTGAAGCCGTTTCCTAAGTCCATTTGTGTTTTCTCGTTGAAAAATGCAAACGAACTTTAGAAACGGCTTGTGTGTTTGGCGTTTTTTCTTGCGGTTTTTCCAACGGCTTGACATACGTGCTCTTGACATTGCCTAAATCTTACATAATCAACTATGGATGGTTTGATCAAGCACACAAGCCGTTTCTGAAATTCGTTTGCGTTTTTTCATAGAAAAATGCAAACGGACTTCAGAAACGGCTTGCGTATTTAGCGTTTCATCTTCTCGTTTTGCCTACAGCTTGCCATACAGGCTCTTGACATTACCTAAATCTTACCTAATCAACTATGGTTGGTTTGGGTAAGTGTTGAAGCCGTTTCCGAAGTCCATTTGTGTTTTTCGTAGAAAAACGCGAACGGACTTCTGAAACAGGTTGTATATTTGGCATTTCTTCTCACGGTTTTACCTATAGCTTGCCAAACGCACTACTGACTTTGCCTAAAGCTTACCTAATCAATTATGGATGGTTTGGGCAAGTGTTGAAGCCGTTTCTTAAGTCCATTTGCATTTTTCATAGAAAACGCAAATGGACTTCAGAAACGGCTTGTGTGTTTGGCGTTTCTTTTTTCGATTTTATCAACGGCTTGACATACGCGCTCTTGACATTGCATAAAGATTATCTAATCAACTATGGATGGTTTGGGTAAGCGCACAAGCCATTTCTGAAGTCCATTTGCGTTTTTTCGTAGAAAAACACAAACGGACTTCAGAAACGGCTTGTGTATATAGCGTTTCATCTTGTCGTTTTGCCTATGGCTCGCCATAGACGCTCTTGAAATTACCTAAAGCTTACTTAATTAACTATGGATGGTTTGGACAAGTGTTGAAGTTGTTTCCGAAGTGCGTTTGTGTTTTTCATAGAAAAACGCAAACGGACTTCTGAAACAGGTTGTATATTTGGCATTTCTTCTCGCGGTTTTGTCTATCGCTTGCCAAACGCACTATTGACTTTGCCTAAAGCTTACCTAATCAACTATGGATGGTTTGGGCAAGTGTTGAAGCCGTTTCCTAAGTTCGTTTGCATTTTTTCGTAGAAAAACGTAAACGGACTTCAGAAACGGCTTGTGTGTTTGCCGTTTCTTCTTTCAGTTTTACCAACGGCTTGACATACGCGCTCTTGACATTGCCTAAATCTTACCTAATCAACTATGGATGGTTTGGATTGGACAACTGCACACACCGTTTCTGAAGTCCGTTTGCGTTTTTTCGTAGAAAAACGTAAACAAACTGCAGAAACGGCTTGTGTATTTAGCATTTCATCTTTTCGTTTTGCCTATGGCTCACCATACAGGCTCTCGACATTACCTAAATCTTACCTAATCAACTATGGATGGTTTGGGCAAGTGTTGAAGCCGTTTCCGAAGTCCGTTTGTGTTTTTTCGTAGAAAAACGCGAACAGACTTCTGAAACGGTTTGTATATTTGGTGTTTCTTCTCGTGGTTTTGCGTATCGTTTGTCAAACATGCTATTGAATTTTCCTAAAGCTTACCTAATCAACTATGGATGGTTTGGGCAAGTGTTGAAGCCGTTTCATTAGTCCGTTTGCGTGTTTCCGTAGAACAACGCAAACGGACTTCAGAAACGACTTGTGTGTTTGACGTTTCTTCTTGCGGTTTTGCCTATGGCTTGACATTGAAGGAGTACGAGCGGAAGTGCGACGCGAGAGAGAGTGCGAGAAGAAGAGCACGACGATATGGTGAACTCGCTCTACTGTAATGTGTAGAGCATAGTGAGTTCTTATCAGGTTTTTACAAAAGAATATGTGTACATACCTTGCGGCCCGCCCACTTACCTGGGCGACCACATTGGGATTTATACCCCAACAACCTCCCACTTAAAGTCCAATGTGGTACTTTAAGTGTGAGAGAAGCTACTATACAAGCTAATATACAAGAGATGTAGAGAAGTGATGTACTACCCTACACCTAACTGCTTGCGAAAATGCGCAAAGCTCTCTGAGGGAAGTCCTTTTGTAAGTAGATCAGAAGGATTTTCTGTGGTGTGAACTTTGACAAGATGAATTTGCTTATCCTCGAGCATTTCCCTGATGAAATGATACTTCACATCCACATGCTTTGTCTTTGAGTGATAAACTGGATTGCGAGCCTATTGTATAGCACTTTGACTATCACAATATAACACAGGAATCTCTTCTTTGATTCCCAAATCTGTTACTAGTCGATTAAGCCAAATTGATTCTTTGCATGCCTCTGATGCTGCAACATATTCATCCTCTGTAGTAGACTGAGTAACACAATCTTGTAATCCAGAACGCCATGATACTGCTCCACCAGCCAATGTAAAGACATACCCTGACGTAGACCTTCAGTTGTCTAAGTCACCTGCATAATCTGAGTCTGTAAAACCCTTTACACTTAGCTCCTGACTCCCATAGCATATACGCATACTCTTTGTAGCTTTCAGGTATCTCAATATTCCTTTCACCGCCTCCCAATGTTTCTTGCCTGGGTTTGACATGTATCGACTTACTACTCCCACTGCAAATGCAATGTCTGGGCGAGTATCAATCATTGCATACATCAAACTACCCACTGCAGACGCATATGGAATCTTATCCATTTCAACATGTTCTTCCTCAGACGTAGGACAATCTTGTTTGCTAAGTTTCACATATGGTGGCAATGGAACACTCAGTGCCTTTCCCTTCTCCATATTGAAACGTTGCAAAACCTTGTCAATATACTCTGTTTGAGATAACCAAATCAACTTCTTTGATCTGTCTCTCTCAATGCGCATACCAAGTATATGACTTGCCTCACCCATGTCTTTCATGTCAAACGATTTTGCCATCTTTGACTTCAAAGCTGAAATTTCTTCCAAGTGATTGCCAGCAATCAACATGTCATCCACATACAAAATAAGGATCATCCAATTACCATCCTTAGCCTTCTTTGTATATAGACAGTGATCGAACTCACTACGTTTGTAGCCTTGAGAAAGCATAAACTTGTGGAATTTATGATACCATGCCCTCGGTGATTGTTTTAAGCCATAAAGACTCTTTAACAACTGGCATACCCAATCTTCCTTGCCTTTCTCAACAAACCCTTCTGGCTACTGCATGTAAATTTCCACATCTAAATCACCATGCAAGAACGCTGTCTTGACATCCATTTGGTGCAACACCAAATCTAATATGGCAACCAATGCAAGAAAGCATCTCAATGTAGTCATCTTGACCACCGGAGAGAAGACTTCATCAAAGTCAATGCCTTGTTCTTGCTTAAAGCCCTTGGCAACAAGCCTTGCTTTGTACTTTGGCTGACTATCATGAGAGGTGATCTTATACCTGTAAACCCATTTACAAGGTAGAGCCTTTTTGCCCTGTGGTAATATAACTAGCTTCCATGTCTTGTTTTTATGCAGAGCTGTCATCTCTGACTGCATGGCCAATTGCCAATTCCCGGAGTCCTTCATTTGCACTGCTTCCTTGTAACATGAAGGCTCATTGCAATCAGTCAACATGACATAGTTCATAGATGGAACAAACCTATCGGGAGGTCGCGTGACACGTCCAGATCTACGCACAATAGGTGGCTCAGGCTCAGCCACAACCTATGGTTCCACTCTATCCTGTCCTTGCTCCTCTTGAGCCCTGACATTTTGTCTTGCACGTGCAGGTCCATCTTCTTGGAATACAACTCTTCTAATCTCCTCAACCCTCTCTGGTTTAGAATGATATTTGGATTCATTAAAGTGAACATCATTGCTGCAGACAACCTTTCTGGATTCGGGATCCCAAAGTCTGTACCCCATCTCACCAGAATTACCATAGCCTAGAAAGATGCACTTTCTACTCTTTGGCTCAAGTTTGTTCCTAAATTCCTTTGGAACGTGAGTATATGCCTCACAGCCAAAGACTCTAAGATGCTTGTATGAGGGCATTTTGCCTGACCATACCATCTCTAGCACTGAATCCTTTTGCAAAACCTTGCTAGGAGATCTGTTTACAAGATGAACAGCTGTTGATACAGCTTCAGCCCAAAACCCATTTGGCAGCTGTGCATTAGACAACATACTTCTGACCTTCTCTTGTATGGTCCTATTCATCCTCTCAGCAACACCATTTTGAGGAGGATTGTAAGGAGCAGTAAGTTCACGTTTTATACCTTTTGACTCACAAAAGTCCTGAAAGGCCTTTGAAACATACTCTCCACCATTGTCAGTGCGTAAGAATTTAAGCTTCTTGCCACTCTGATTCTCCACAAGTGTCACAAACCTTTTGAAAACACTAAACGCTTCATCCTTGTGCTTGAGAAAGTAAACCCATACTTTCCTCGAGTAATCATCTATAAATGTCATAAAGTAAGAAGCTCCCCCTAGAGATAGGTTAGGCATAGGTCCACATAAATCACTATGAACAAGTGCCAACTGTGTATCTCTTCTACTGCTTCTATGCTTATGTGGCTGCTGTGTTTGCTTACCATAAAGACAATGTTCACAGAATTCAAAATCATTAAATGAAAAGCCAGGCAAATAACCAGAACGAGACAAGATTTCCATTCCCTTCTTGGACATATGTCCTAACCGGCTATGCCACAAAGAAACGTTCGGCTGCTCGGTTACATTGATTACATTTTTAGAGACATTTGATACATAAATCATGTAAAGTCCTCCAGACTTTACTCCATGTGATACTGTCATAGAACCCTTGGATATCTTCCACATGTTCTGTCCAAAAGTGGTGACGTAGCCAGCATCATCAAGTAAACCTGTGCTGATCAAGCTCTTTGTAATTGCGGGAACATGTCTCACATTCTTCAGCGTGAAAGAAGAGCCATTCTGAAACTTCAATTGAACAACTCCAACACCTAAGATCTCACATGTCTGCCCATTGCCTAGCCGAACATGATCTTTAGTGGTCACATAAGAGGTAAACCACTCCTTGTTTGGAGACACATGAAGTGATGCCCCTGAGTCTATAATCTAGTCACTCAGTGCATTTCCATCAGATGCTGTAAGAAGAGCTGAGTCCATTGTATTCTTCAAGAAGTAGATGTCTCCTGACACTAGAATGTCATCCTCTGCAACAGTGTTTGTCACATTTATTTCTTGAATCTTCACTGAGGACTTGTTCTTCTCACCATGGTCTTCAGCTTTCTCTTTGCCTTTTTCTGCTTTCCATTCTCTGCAGTCTCTTTTCATGTGACCCTTCTTGCCACAATGGTAGCATTCTATGTCACTCTTGCCTTTAGCACTGCGGGACTTGCTACGAGACTGATTCCTCTTTCCACCTTTGTACTTTTCTTTGGTCCTTCCCCTGACAACTAAGGCTGTTCCTTTGCCTTTGTCCATTGTCTTTCTATTGGTTTCTTCAGTAAGCAGACTTCCTTCTACACCTGCTATGTTCAAACCATCTGGAGGTGCAGAATTACTCAGAGCTGTGGGAAAAGTGTCCCAACTTTCCGGCAATGTGATCAACAGGAACATAGCTCTAACAGGTTCATCAAACTTGACACCTTGAGTTGACAACTGACTGTAGATTGTGTTGAATTCATTCAGATGATTGGACATAGGTGTCCCTTCTTTCATCTTCAAGTCAACAAGCTTCTTAAGCCAGTATACCTGTGAAGCTGCACTCTGCTTCTCATAAAGATCACTCAGCTTTAACCATGCTTGATAAGCCGACATCTCGTCTGCTACATTGAAGTAAATGCTTTCTGCCAAAGTCAGCATAATGGTAGAAAGTGCCAATTCATCCATTTCGCTCCATTCATCTTCGTCCATATCTTCTGGTTTTATCCCCTTGAGCTTTATAGGTTTTATCTGCTTCTTTTGTACCAACACGTGCCAAATCTGCTTCTTCCACAATGGGAAATTGGTTCCATCCAGCTTCTTGATATTGTAAAGAGCAGTGTCCTGTGATCCAGCCATAGCTACGTTTCACAGTGGTTTACTTTCCTGGGAAAAATTCGGCAGAGTTTCCCCTGTAAACTGACCTCTGAACCAATATCAACCTGTCAAATGAACCAAGAAAGCTTCAAATTCTGCATAAATTTCGGCAGAGTCTCCTTTGTAAAATGGCTCTGGTGTACTCAAAAAACAGACCAAAAAAAAGCTCAAAAAACACAGTCTCTCTGACACTGTAAGCTGTGGGTAAACTCGTCCTGCACCTGTACTGTCTCTCACTATCCTGTCACTGTCCTATAAGCATAGACTCACAGTCAATACATCCTAGCTGCCTATCTAAGGGTGCTCGAGGGATCGCTCCAAGACCTGTATCACCGAAAGGATCTCAACATTGGAGAATCCCCCAGCTCAATAAAACCTCACTCGACCCTCAACAAAGGCTGCAGTAAATCTAACAGTACATAGACTTCCCACAAAGTCATACATCCACAAATTTCCCACTGTATGTTGTAACCGCTGCGGCGGTTGTTTACTGCGTGACTCACAGCCAGCAAACCCTCAACAGACATACATCATCTCTGACAATACATCCCATGTGGAAGTACCTGCAATGTCAGGATGAAATCTGGAATATCAAGCAGCAAACACAAGCTACCTGATGAACTAGTGGATGTCGCCTACAGTCTGTGTATAGATACGCCCGCGTCGTATGTGACATGCCTCCAAGAATTGTGAGCCGTCCTTCGATGTGTAGACAGCCACAAATCAACACTCTGGGAGTGTCGATATCCTCAGCACCTGCAGTCGTAGGCCGAAAACCCCAAATTTGCAGAGTCGGATCTGCACCCGTCGAGACCACGTAGTCGAAAATGGCCTGCGCAGACCTTTGTTGAAGCCGAACGGTGACTCGAGCCGTGTCTTCGCCTGTCAAATTTCACTCCAATCTGAGCTGGTGACTCTAGCCTCCTGCAGTGCTGCCCCGAGCCTCGATCTGAGCTCTGATACCAGTTGAAGGAGTACGAGCGGAAGTGCAACGCGAGAGAGAGTGCGAGAAGAAGAGCACGACGATATGGTGAACTCGCTCTGCTGTAATGTGTAGAGCAAAGTGAGTTCTTATTAGCTTTTTACAAAAGAAAATGTATACATACCTGGCGGCCCGCCCACTTACCTGGGCGACCACATTGGGCTTTATACCCCAACAGACATACGCGCTCTTGACAATGCTCAAAGCTTACCTAATCAACTATGGATGGTTTGGGCAAACGCACAAGCCGTTTTTGCATTCTGTTTGCGTTTTTTCGTAGAAAACGCAAACGAACCTCAGAAACGGCTTGTATATTTAGTGTTTCATCTTGCCGTTTTGTCTATGGCTTGCCATACGTGCTCTAAACTTTTTATAAAGCTTACCTAATCAACTATGGATGGTTTGGGCAAGTGTTGAAGCCGTTTCAGAAGTCCGTTTGTGTTTTTTTGTGGAAAAACGCGAACGGACTTCAGAAACAGCTATGGATGGTTTGGGCAAGCGCACAAGCTGTTTTCAAAGTCCGTTTGCGTTTTTTCGTAGAAAAACGCGAACGGACTTCAGAAACGGCTTGTATATTTGGCGTTTCTTCTTGTGATGTTGCTTACGGCTTGCCATATGCGCTCTTGACATTGCCTAAAGCTTACCCAATAAACTATGGATGGTTTGGGCAAGCTCTCAGGTAATTCGACACTACATACTAAACACTTGAAGTGAAGTGCTAAATGAATTAAAAGACAAAGTCATCAGCATGCTGCATGACGAGTTTCCCCATGTCAAATCAGCGCTCTGAAGTGCAGAAATCAATAAAGCATGGGTGGAGCAGACCAGATTGACTGGCCAAAGAAGATCTGAAGAATGTAAAGCAAGCAACACGTCAAAATCCCGACAAGTGGAAGCAACAAAAGGAGATAGCCAGAGTGGAAGAAGGGAGCTCGCACCACTTGGGGAGCGACGGATGGACGTCATTTGAGGCCAACGTTGTAAGTGTTTGTTAACCTCACGGCACACGGACACCCTATCGCCTACGATGGACGCGTATTATGTATTATTTAGAGTCAGGTACCGGGCTTGTCGGACCAATAGGGAAAGGTAGAGTGATCGCCGATGAGAGGCGCACTTTAACTTGGACATTCAAGGGATTAGTTGGTTAAGCATGGACGCCCAAGTGTGAATGGGGTGAGCTCCTATAAAAGCCAACTAAACCTAATTTTTACTCATTCTCTCATTTGTGCAATAGAAGAGTGCTCTTGCTCCATCTCCATCTTCTTCTTCTTCACCTCCTTGTGTGTGTGTGTGTGAGAGAGAGAGAGAGAGGGAGAGTGTGTGTGCGATCGAGCATTACGAAGGCACGACGGCGGCGAAGCGGTTGAGCGTGGCACGACTACAGCTTCTTCTTCATCGCGGCGAGGAATCCACCACAAAGGCGAGCGTAGAGCGGTGAATGACACACCCTTTGTTCTCTTGAGATTGCTAGTTTAAGCTTGTTGTGTGCTTGGAGCCGTTTGTGGCTCGCACACGGTGTATTGGCAAGTCCCTTGCTTCGACAGTGTGGCAAGGAGCGCACAGTGTTATTGCATCACCCTTTAGGTTTGGTAGTTATGCGTATTTGTAGTTTTAAATTCTAACATAACATTTTCTTTGTATGTTTTGAACAGTGGTCGATGATTGGACATGAACCCACACCATACGAGCGCGAGTATGGGGACAGAAAGGGCTTAAATGTCCTTATAGACATTCAGAGTTATCACTCCGAATTGGTTAGTATTTAACCTTACACTCTTACAAACATTATATTTTAATAATAAGCTAAAAATTAGATTGTTTTGTAATTATATATTTATACTTACATAAAATCTTTTTGTTTTGTTTTTTTTTTGCGGTATCCGACAGATATGCCGCTTGGACGCGATGAGACGTCAGATTAGTCGACATCAAAGTAGCCGTAGCTAGATAACACTAGTTGTGTTTTTTCATAACATGTATTAGGAGATGACGTGTGTACGTCAATTTTGTAACTATTGGCCAACAATGTATTTTTCCAATAATTAATGACAATTGCGTTGTAGCTAGTACATTTTAATCAAAGCTTAATAATTAAGTAATTTTGCCTATGATGTGTATAATTTTTTTAATTTATTACTTTGTCAATTACTTTTGTCGATATACTTTTGTCAGTTTTTTTGCATCTTAGTTTTTGAAAACTTTATGTTCAAAATGCTTGATGGGGTGGCAGGGTAATGTATGCCCTGTCACCAAAGAAATTTATTCTCGAGCGTCGCTATATACATCGCTATTTTTGAACTTGCAGCGTCGCTGTATGCGTCTCTATTTGCGTCGCTATATGCGTCTCTATTTTCATCGCTATATGCGTCTCTATTTTCATTGCTATATGCGTCTCTATGTAGCGACGCAAATAGAGACGCAGATAGAGACGCAAATAGCGACGTTCTCTTTTTGACACGCATAGCGACGCTTATAGTGACGCCGGGGGTAAAAATATCCCCGTGTATTTCTCTCCTCCTCTTATAAGGATGATGTTCATCATGTGGATGAGGTCTCCTAAAGTCCAGCTACTCACGTAGTCCAGCTGCCCTTGTCCCCTACTCTCCTCAACCTGAACTTGAAGAGCATCTCTCTCTTTCTCTCTCTGTGTGTGTGTGTGTGTGTGTGTGTGTGTGTGTGTGCACGTTGAGTGTCCGTGCTGCCATCATATGTGCTGCCCAACCTGCTCATTATCTTCCTGGCGAAACTCTCCTCCTCTTATAAGGATGATGATCATCATGTCGATAAGGTCTCCTGAAGTCCAACTACTCATGTAGTCTAGCTGTCCTTGTCCCCTACTCTCCTCAGCCTGAACTTGAAGAGCATCTCTCTCTGTCTCTCTCTCTCTCTCTCTCTCTCTCTCTCTCTCCATGTTGTGAGTCAGTACCACCATTGTTTTGCTAAGCTTGCTCATCATCCTAGTGACCAAGCTCTCCCCTTCTCATGATGAGGATGATCATGATCATATCGAGGACATCTTGTACCATATAGTTGCTCCTCTTGTTGACCTCATTCCTCGCTCTTCTCAGCCTACTGACCAGCTTGAAGAGAAATTCTCTCTCTCTCTCTCTCTCTCTCTCTCTCTCTCTCTCTCACACACACACACACACACACACACACACACACACACACACACACACACACACAGCTTCGACATGCACATCACAACTGAGAAAACTGGGGTCTACTATATTTCAATTGGGAAATTTACACAACTTTTAGGGTAAATACCTACAAAATATTTGAAATTTTACCTTAAAATTTTTAGTGTAAATCCCTTCATCCTCCCTTTCTACGTATCGAGTGGCCAGCCTTGTGCATGTCGCTGCTTCTTCTTCCTCCCTTTATCCTCCTCTATGTTGTGCATGTCAAGTCATTGGAAAACCATGCTTCTCTCTCTCTCTCTCTCTCTCTCTCTCTCTCTCTCTCTCTCTCTCTCTCTCCATCAATCAACCCCCATACGTTTTGCTGCATGATCGAACCTATGTACGTCCACGTACTTGTCTTACTTATTTATTCTCTCTCTCTCTCTCCCTCTCTCTCTCTCTCCTCTTTCTGTTCCTCCTAGTGTTTGGGAAGACTATGTCTCTGCTAAGCCTTCAGCTGGTCGATAAATAAAAAAATCAATTGAATGGAGGGAGTGTTCGGGTAATATCATTTTTCCAAACATACAAAATTCCTTTCCTTGAATTTTTCAAGAGGGAATTTTTAACAATTATGTTATATATTTTTATTTTTGCACTATTTTTCTCTATTTTGGAGAGGAAGTTCTCGTTTTCTCCTTGCTCTCAACCAGCATTTTTGAAATTGAAATCGGCACGATATTAAGCTATGATACATTTTTCCCAAACATTGGAGATAAGAAAAAAATCACGTGAAAATTTCAAAAAAATAGCGTAAACTGCTAAAAATGTCATTTATTTTGCAAATTTTATATCCTAAAGGGAAGTTTGTATGTTCCTAAAAATTAATTTTGCTTGAACCTTGGTCCCTCCCGTACATCTCTCTCTCTCTCTCTCTCTCTCTCTCTCTCTCTCTCTCTCTCTCTCTCTCGTTCATGCACCTTGGCTCCAGTGTTTGGGAAAAATCATTTTTCAAAAAATACAAAATTCCTTTCCTTCAATTTTCTAAGAGTAATTTTTTTTCTAAAAGTTACTTTTTCAGGTTTTTACACTGTTTATCTCTATTTTGGGATGGAATTTCTCCTTTTTCCTTGCACTCAATCGGCATTTTGGAAATTGAAAACGACACGATATTAAGCTGAGACACATTTTCCCACTGAGTCGCTGGCCTACCCTGGTTCACCATGCCATAGCTGGCACCCCCACAACCTGCTACGGCACTGCGACGGTTGACCCTAGCATCCCGGACCTAAGGCCGCGCGATTGTCCCAGCCCGTACATTTGTGTGTGTGTGTGTGTGTGTGTGTGCACGCGCGTGTGTGTATGTGTGTGTGTGTTCTTCTTTTCTCTCCCTGGCTCTCGGCATTCGTACAGAACAAGCATAAGGCTAGATAGCCACCATTGACTCTCTCACATTCTCTCTCTTTGCGTTCGCTCTCTCTCTCTCTCTCTCTCTCTCTCTCTCTCTCTCTCTCTCTCTCTCTCTCTCTCTCTCTCTCTCTCTCTCTCTCTCTCTCTCTCTCTCTCTGTGGTTTGCACTCAAGGCCTGAGCATGTGGCTGGCCAAAAAGTCTCTCTCATATTCTTTCTCGTTCGCACGCTCGTCGCTGTCTAGACTTGCTGTTGCTGCTGCAGGGCACATTGACCTGAGCAAGGAAATAATGACACGTGTCCGAGGGGGGGCTGGAATCCCTCCCCATTTTATTACACTGTAGATATGGATAGATTTCCGTCCCCATTCAACTTAGACTGCCATTCAAACCAAACTATGGAGCACAATCGACTCTTTTACTAAGAAACAACAAGGAGTAAAGGAAGAAACGGATTCCGCCTTTGATAAGAGATGAGGCTTGGATAAAGTGAAGGCCCGGTCTCCCAAGTTTTTCCTTCGCTTGCTAAAGTTTTAACTTTTTCCTTTTTCAGTGTACATGAGTAACGTACGACACAATGGAACGTTGATCGGTATTTGGAAAGACCATATCCCTTCACTGTCCACATGATGCCTCTTTACAAATAGCCTACCATGCAAAAGCCACTCCAAAAGCTGTGCATACAACATAAGTAGAGAAGTTGGCTGTCTTGTCATGTGTGTGTGTGTGTGTGTGTGAGTGAATGTGTGTGTGTGTGTGTGTGTGTGTGTGTGTGTGTGTGTGTGAGAGAGAGAGAGAGAGAGAGAGAGAGAGAGAGAGAGAGAGAGAGACGAGTCTTGTTTAGCTTGTGTGATATGATAGAATGTCGCGTTAAGCCACTATGATTGGTAGCAGCTCCGCTGAGCTAAAGCGTAGAGAAGACTACAAGCTATGGATGCCAAGGTCTGATGGGCAATGGTGAGAGCGGGGGGCAGACGAAGGGAGCTCAAAGTAAATGATTGCAATTGAAGTGGGGTGTATGTGCTTCCAAGCTGTGGATAGGAAGGAGGAGCTGGATGAGCTTGAAGTTGGCATGGGAGTTTGGAAGCTTGTGGTGGAGGTGGTGTACGGGTGCAATCTTATGCCAAAGGATGGACAGGGCTTATCAAGTGCATATGTACAAGGCGATTTTGAAGTACGGCTTATGTACACAACTAAGATAAGCCTGTACAACCATATTGACTCTCTCATTCTCTCTCTTTGTGTTCGCATTTCAAGGTTCACGCTCTCTCTCTCTCTCTCTCTCTCTCTCTCTCTCTCTCTCTCTATATATATATATATATATATATATATATATATATATATATATATATTGTTCGCACTCAGGACGTGAGTCTATCACCGGCAAAAAAGTTATATACATAGACGTGAGCCTATCACCGGCCAAAAAGTTTCTCTCTTAGTCTCTCTTGTTCGCATGCTTGTCGCTGTCTAGACTTGCTGCCGTAGGGCACATTGGCGTGAGCAAGGAAATAGCGACACATGTGGGGGGGAGGAATCCCTCCCCCTTTTATTGGCTTTCTAAAAGAAGCCTTAGAGGAGAGTTGAGTTCGGGATACTTTCAATGTTTTCGGTGATGATTGAGACTTGCTTTAATTTTTTCTATATTTTAAAATATAAATGAATCTTTTTAATTCACCTTCCATTTCACATACATGGCTTGACTTGTGATGATTGAGACTTGCTTAATGTTTTGTCTATTTTAAAATATAAATATAATTTTTTTATTTCACCTTTCATTTCACATCCTCACATGGCTTGACTTCTCTTGCATTCTATTTTTCTAAAATATTGTAGTGAAGCTTCTACACACACACATTTATTTAGTTATATTTTACACACGTGTATGTAAAATATAAATAAATAACATATATATATATATATATATATATATGTATAAAATTTACTAAAATTATCATATATATATATATATACATATATATATATATACAGACACACATGAGGAGAGGGAAGAAAAACCGATGAAATCTGTGAGAACTTACACATTTCAAAAAAAAATGCTAATATTTTTGGTTTACTTCTTTTGCAAGGAGGAAACTAGGTCACTTAATAAAAAAGATATTCTTGAACAATGCTTTACCTTATATAATTCAGCTAATCTCAACCTCATGATTTTATAACTTTCTTACCGTATTAGAAAGCCCAGCTAATCTCAACCTCATGATTTTATAACTTTCTTACTGTATTAGAAAGCCACCGTAACCCTTTCACTTGTCATAGTATAGAATAGATATATATATAGATAGATAGATTGTCTTTCTCAGTTCCAGACAGACACCCTTACAACCGAACCAAAATTTGGAGCAATCCATATCGTCTATATTTGAAAAACTATTTGAAAAAATCTTGAACCGGAAGACTTTGAATAGCATTAAAAACTCACATGTGCAATATCTCCCGATCTTTTTGCGAAAAATGCGGGTTGGTGGTTGTACGAAATACGAATGGGACGTGGGTAATTGGGGTTCCTCCTATTGTCTACGTCAAATAGCGTATGCTGTACGTTTAATAATGCGGAACGGGGTGAGTTGGCCTCATGAGGTTAATGGATACAGTGCTGCCGTAGCCTATGAAGTGGAGGTTTGCGGGGCGTGGAGCCGGTGGATCTCCCATCAACATCCTTCGACTCAGATCTAATTGCTGACAATCTCCGGAGCCGCTGCATGTAGGTATGCCATCCATCTGTCTATGCAGCTGTGCTATGGTAAGCAGTAGAAACACGCAAATGAAAATGACATCTCTAACTATATAACGAGGTCCTTGAACGACTTACAACCGGCCATTCCGCTTTCTGTAATTGTAATTTTAGAAGTACTCTCTACTTACATTAACGCCTTGATAGCCACACCTTAATTTTCTGGCTTCTCTACACGGTCAAAATGCCCGGCGTGATCACAAGTCCCCGCATCAGTCCCGCCCTCGATCTCGCCTTCGCTTCTCCTCAATATCTCGATTCATCTACTCATGCCTGTCAACAATCTCGACAGTACCGTAGCACCCTGAAGCTAGCATCAGAATCCCAAGCCGCCGGCCCTGTCACAGGCCTCGCCACCTGCAATGGCCTCCTCTTCAGCATCTGCCAGGCAGACGCCCGCAGCTTGCAGGCCTGGACGGAGCTCGGCCTTTCGTCCTCTGCCACGCCTCCCGATCTCACCCTTCCTCCTGCGTCGGCCGTGGAAGTGGCTGGCTCCGAATGGGTGGCCACCGCTCACAAGGACCTCAAAATCAGGCTTTGGCGCCCATCACAAACCGGTGGAGCAGAGCTCCAGCAGGTAGGCTCATCGCTCCCTAGCCTTCGCCAACTGTTCTACAACTGGACGCTGCAACACAGCTACGTGCAAACGCGGCGTCACGGTAAGAAGCGCGGCTGGATGCAGCACACCGATACCATAAGCGCCCTCGCTTTCTCCGCCAACCGCACCCTCCTTTACTCCGCCTCCTGGGACCGCACTGTCAAGGTCTGGAGCCTGCACACCATGCAATGCCAGGAATCCTTCACAGCCCACATGGACTCCATCAACGCCATGCTGGTGGGACCCTCGGATGGCTTGCTCTACACCGGCTCTGCTGACAAATCCATCAAAGTATGGTGCCCCCGGCCCACATCCACCAAGGGAGAACGTCGGAAATACAAGCACTCCATGGTGGTGGCACTGCAGGAACAAGGCGCCGCTGTCAACGCGATGGTGGAGAGTGGTGACGGGAGCTTGCTATACTCAGGTGGTTCGAATGGGCAGGTGTTGGTTTGGAGGAGAAGCTCGCCAAGCTGGCCTCACAAAGCGGCGCATGCTGCCCAGCTGTTCAGGTTGCAAGAGAAATTGCAAGGTCATACCCGGGCAGTGCTGTGCTTAGCCTTCCTGCAATCGAGTAAAGGAATTGACACGTCTCCACTCCTTGTCAGCGGCTCGGCCGACAGGACAATCCGAGTGTGGAGCCAACAACAACAACAATATAGCAGCTGTAGACGTAGCTCCGGCTATGAGCATCCGAATCATGAGTGCATTGCGGTGGTGAGGGGTCATACAGCCCCCGTGCGAAGCCTCCAGGTCGGCGTGGAAGAGCTGCGTGGGGTATGTGCCGATGTAGCGTTCTCGGGCAGCCTCGACGGCTCCATCAAGATGTGGATGATGTCACAAATTGCCATCACGTCTAATGCTTCAGACGTAGATCTCGAGGCATCCCACTAAATTTAAATTGCCATGCAGTTCACGTGCATGCCAATTAAACAGCTTGAGAGAGAGAGAGAGATCAGAGAGCCTCGTCACTATATGGCACGGTTCTAGGCCAGAGGGGATCTAGGGCCCAAGTTTAGGGGTGTGAGGCGGCTTTAATTTCGGTCGTCGGATCACGCAGTGAACTGGGGGTGAACTCAGAGAAAAAATGGTGTCCCAAGTTCACTCCTAGTTCACCTGCCTCGCGGGGTGTGGGTCGAACCTGGAACATTTCGGTTGCCACATGAATGCTCTACCACCACGTTAGCGCGCGTCGATGTTCATGTTGGGATGACACATGATCACACCCTAGTTTAGGCGCCCCTAGTTCACCCTCAGTTCACCCCTAGTTCACCCATCCCTAGTTCACTTTGTGATTCGACGACGAAGATTAAAGCCGTCTCGCGTCCCCAAATTTAGGCCCTTGATCCCCTTTGGCCTAGAACTGTGTCATATAGTGACGAGGATCAGAGAGGCCCAAGACATATAGCACTGAATGCCAATGATCACTCAATTGCATCCCAACATTTACTTTGGAGCTTCACTTGGATCATCCAAACATCAAAAAAGATCACATGAGGGCTAGTGTTCGAGAAAAATCGTTTCTCCAAACATATAAAATTCCTTTTCTTGATTTCTCAAGAGGAAATTTTAGAAAAAAAGATCATTTTTTTAAAGTTTTTACACTATTTTTTTTCTATTTTGGAGTGGAATTTCTCCTTTTCCGTTTGCCCTCAACCGGCATTTTTGAAATGGAAAACGACACGATATTAAGTTGAGACACATTTTTCACGAACAGTGCATGAGGCCATTTAGGTGCCCTCACTCAAGAGGGCGTAAGAGGTAAGACTTGATGGACAAGACATTTGATTGGACAAGAATTGGAGAAGTGTATGTTTGGAGGTCACAATCAAGCTCTATCAAAGAAAATATATCCCAAAGAGTTTGTGAATCAGGCATTATTTCTTGTGCATTGAGTATATTTTGACTATATTAGTATATCATCACAATTATTGAAACTAAGGCTAGTTTTGATTAAATGGGGTAGCTTATTCTGTAAAGCTTAATTCTTCAACCTTTGAGAAGTATATGTGATATTTGCGGTCTTCCCATCTCTCCTTTTTGTCCTTCATGTTCTCAAAATGGTATTAGAGTTCAAAAGAGTAAAAAGATGATGTTGTTTGCTTTCGCACCATATTGTCTATCCCTCGTATATGTGCATATTTATTTAATGATTTTTTTCATATTGAGAAAAGAGAGGTTATATTAACTCAACAAAGAATCCACAGAGAACCTCAAGAAATATATGTCTTGAGGGGATAACTTTTTTATGTTCAATGATGGGACATCATAAATGCATTGAAATAATATGATGTGGAAGAAAGATTTGAAGGGTGCTTTTAAAAAGAACGTGTATCTTTAAAAGCATATGATGTGGCTTTACAGAGTAATTGGCACCACTTCAAGAAGGGTCGTTTCCGTTGAGAATATGTGCTCTCATCTTACTATACATGTACGTGAGTGTAGGACTCTACACCACTCTATCATTATTAAGTTAATAGATTTTGACTCTTATGCTCATCTCTTCCAACATGAGTGACTCAACTCATAGATAAGAAATTTTAAGATTAGTCATTGAACACACATGATATACATAATTTATACATAATGATCCTCAGGTAATAGCACAATGTCATTTTTTTGGGTTTTGTGTTTTAGTCAAACCACCGACAACCAAGGATGACATCAACATGCATGTCTTGTGAGAGCATCACTTAAAATTTTACCTGCTCCTCATGCTTTTGAATGTTAAGAGTAACAACCACTTCCTTTTGACTTGTAGCCATACCTAGGAATGTTTTGCTATTCTGCTTGCATGGAATAATCTCGAGTATTCTTGAGATTACTTTTGACTTGTAGCCATACCTAGGATTGTTAATTTTCTATCTTCCTTACATAGAGTAATTTTGAGTATTCTTTGGATGCTATCTGAATCATATTGAGCTTTACTTCGTCATCCACGGTAGAGCAATGTATACTTGCTACATTTTCACTACTGAGAACTATAGCTATCCTCGTTGGTGGCTCTATTGAAGATACCTATCTTGCTACTGTTGTGGTCTCATCTTGATCTAGTTGGTTCTCTAGGGAGGCCAATCGTTCAAGGCTTTTGTTCCTCTAAGTGAAATACCTTCAGGCTTTTAGTTTTCTATAGCTTTGCTCTTCTTTACTTCTTGTCTTGATGGTAATTCCTTCTCTATAGCTTTCGTGTTTGCTAACAATTGTGTTTTAATTGCACGTATTGTCACCAAGTCTACTGGGAGTTTTGTTGGGTGGAGATGAAACATAATCTAATGAGTTCTATCTTGGTATTAATCTTCACTTGTATTGTATTCAAAGGATTTGTGTTGTCTTTCGTTGGTGATAAATCTGATTCTCTTTATTCTTGGTTGTCTTTGAAGACGTCTCATTTGAACTCCGTATCTCTAGAACTATCTGGGCTAGTGACATTCCAAAGATAAAGTTGTTTGGTACATCTTTTGTTTTCATCACATGAAATTGAGCTTTAAGGATCTCTGAATTTACTTGAATGGTGGTGAAAATGATTCTCTAGAATTGTGCTCATTTGTTTGTGGATAGACATGACAATGAATCTCAGAGCATCATCTAGTTGTGATTGGCCATATTTTTGCCATGTGCAAAAAGACATGAGGTTCTTGTCTAGTAGAAAATATATCTTTGCCTCACTTGATGGCTTATCTCCATTTTGACAACTGATGTTGCATTTAATCTTCTAAGGATTTCCTTCTGTACTAGCTGCTCTTGCTGTGGTTGTTTCTCAGGATTGAACTTTTTTTCATATTTTTTGCTTTGACCACCTACTACAGTAGGTGTTGGCTCACTTGGTTGTATTATTGCACCTTTGGATTATAATAGTGGCTCATTTTTTTGCTTGCATTTGAGTATTCTCTTGATCTCAAAAGATCCACTGTACATTTTTACAAAATTTTTCTCTTTGAGGAGATTTTGGTATTGATCTTTGTGCTATCGACAATAATTGATTTCTAGCTTCCTAATGCGCAGGGGTTTGTACAAGGCCATGAACTTGATGGTATTCATTATTATCTACATCTCGCTATGCATATGTGAGCTTGGTCCAATACAATTTCTTGCGATCGGATTGATCAACCTTTGACTTTGATTGGTGGAAGTCAATAAAACCGTATTCCATTACAATCTTCATACATGCATTTGTCATCATATTTTGATGGAATATGTGTCAACTTGTAGCTTCCAACAACCATATGATTTGGTAAATTATTTTCCTTTGACGAGGTTTGGCTAGAAGCTCTATAACTTCTAAGTGACATTTTGATTCTTGGTATATTAGTTGAGCTTGATGGATTTGTAGTTTCCCCTTCCTAGGGTGAAAATTAATGCTTTCTCCAGGAGCAAGGCTCACAAATATTTGGCTCTATTTTGAATCGATTTTTTGTGGTTGTGAAACTATATTGTGTGTTGTTGGGTCGACGTTTGATATCAGCAAAGATTTTGCATAGTATCCTATGTATCTTTGTGAAACATGACATATGTCTCCCTAGGTCAAGTTGTAAATCACATTATCTTTGCATTGCTATTGTCTAGTTCATGGATCTCCTATGACATGAGCTTCCTTGGATTCAAGAACCAAATCATCATAGATGATAGACTCTCGTCTATATCTACATCATCCCGGTCATAATATGTGCTTGTCGAATCATAACAGTGAGGCTTGGCTTTCAATGGGTGATAGTTTGACTCAAGAAAGGTTTTTAAATTCACTTAGGTAATGTCATTTAATTTTAGAGAGGATGGGTAATAAAGTATTCTTTTTGCAAAGATAAACTATCCTTTTTTATCTAGCATAGGGCATAATCCTCTCAAATGATGATTGGTTCTTTTTTATGGTTTCCCATCAGTCTCTACATAATGTGCATAGGAATTATGTGTGCCTCAGCACAAACACAAGTGGCTATGCTCTACACATGGGTTGTAAGAGGTTCTTCACATGAGTTATTGACACATTACTTTTCTAGGTGAAAGAGGTTGTTCACACAAGAGATGCAACAATATCTCGCATCCCAACAATCCTCCCCTATGTGGGTTTCGGTTGTATATCACTCATACAAGATTATCCTCCCCTCAAAACACACTAGGGTGAGGCACACATAACACAAACCTTCCCTTGAACAAAAGTAGGTGTAGGCGCACACAATCCTCCCCTACACACATAAAGGATAAAGTACACAAGAGAGAATGCTCACAATAGATCATCATATACCAAATCAACATTGTTGTTTTTTTCGTCGTCAGAATCTTCATTGGTGACGAGGTTGATTTTTGCATTTCCTTTATCTTTAAATTTCTCTTTGTGATTGGTAACCTGTGAAGATTTATCTTTGAATCTGCAATACTTTGTAGCATGGTTATTCTTGCCACAAATGCGGCAAGGGTTGACTTCATAGCAATCCATTGAAAGATGATTTGTTCTGCCACAATGTATGCACTTTAAGTTCTTTTTGTGGTTGTGATTATGCGGTTGGATGATACAATAAAAGCGCCATTTGTTGGTGGTTGATTTAATTTCAACTCCTTTTCATGCTCTTGAAGAGAGTTGATTACATCTTTAAGTTTAGGGACTGTATCTTTCTCTTTAAGCCCTATTACAATTTGTCCAAAATCTGTTCACGTACAACTTTGAGAAGTACAACAAATTGGTCTTAATTTTCTATTGTGCATTCTATATATGTCATCTATGTAGAGATACTTTTGAGCCTATTGACGAGAGATGATTAATTTTGTCCAAAATCCATAAGCAATATGTAAAGTTGCATCTTTAATGCAAGTCTAATGCTTGGCAAAAGCGCCAAATGTTGCATAGTCCATGCTTTGCGTACAGTGGTGCAATCATCCAAATAATGCAAAGCTATCGTCAAATGATGTTAGCAGAATGCCAAGAGCTTGCTCATCTTCTAAGCTTTGTCGTGTTTCTACTCTGTCATCCTCTGGCTGAATGACGGACCATAATTTCTTACGTATTAAGTAGTCCTTGGTTTTTTCCTGCCATGTGTGGAAGCCTTGGCCGGTAAATTTATCAATGGTTTTCTTGCTTTCCATGATGCTGTGTGCCCTTTGGGCAATGAGAGGAAGGGCTTACGTGATACAAGAAGTGTCTAGTCTCCTGCAAGGTTGTGCACTTAAATAAATCACAAGTGTTGAGACCAAGTGTGAAGTCTCTTTTCACAATTGTGAAGCACCTCTTCACAAAACTTGGAATTATTTGAAGCTCATTTAGTTGAAACTTTGATGCCGTGTATATTTAAAAGTGCGTGATGTGATATAGTTATGGGATATTACATCCAAGAGCACATGACATGTGAACCTTACGGATAAATACAATTCATTTGGATAAAGTAATTGAGGACCATGGGAAGCCAAGGTGTTCGAGGCAGGCTAGCTTGAAAGATCTATTTTTGAGCGAGCCTTGTTGGGATTGAGGTGGGAATGGCTACCTTGATAGAGATAAAATTAAGAAATTAAAAACAAAACTTAGAAGTTTACACGTTGGACAAGTGGGCCTAAGTATGTGCAACCATTAAAGATGGTAGGGTCGATATGGTGAATAGTGCGGGCCACCACCAGGGTGAGACTTAAAGGCAGTCGACTGAGCCAGGGGTAGGGCATTGGGCGATGTGGAAACCAATTGCAGATAGCACGTGGGTGTGTCAGGGAAGCGGGGCCAGTGTCGGATGGGATGTTGAACTGCAAGATGACGGGGCCTTGATTGGCTACAAGTGGGTCCCCAAGATTCTCACAAGCTACAAGCGATGAAAGAAAGGCAATGACTCATGAGGTGATGCTGATTTAGAATGCGTGGGTAGGGTAGCTTGTGCATTTGAAGGTAGTTGGAATAGCAAATGGAGTCGATAGTGGAGGGCTACAATCTGACAGCAAGTTGGGGTGCAATGACACAAGTGAGTGGGATTTCAAGAGTTGGGTTGTGGAGAAGATGACGCAATTGGATTTGATAATGAGCAAGAGTCAAATCCAACTAAGGGAAGACCTGCCACTTTGTACCCAGAACAAGAGTTTGTAGGGTCCGGACGGTGAGTGCACTAATGATGTGGATGTGCTGGTGGGGTCGAGTGTAGGAAACATGTGTGGGTGTACATGTCTCACTATGGTTTGTGCATGTGTTACAACATTTTAGTAGTATAGGCTCGACTTCAAGCTAGTTCCTTGATGAAATACCTCCAAAAAGAGACACTCAATTAGTGATAAAAAAAAGGTATGTGAAGGAGGTTTTATTGAGGTTTGTGACTATGTGTCTGTGAGTTATTTCTTAAGATTTGAGTGCTTAAATCAGTATTTTTTGATGTTTTGACCATAGGAGTGTTCCTAGACTGTAGGAAAACATTCTTGTATAGTTTTGTTGTAGTTTTCAAGAGCTTGATCACGATGGATTGTGATTTTGGCACCTTGTCAGATTGCAACCAGACTTGGTAGGATAGTCTCCCTATGCCTCTTAGACCTCCTCCTAAAGTTTTGTAGCATTTTGAGTCCGTTCAAGTGCCAAAATGGCATGATGATCTTGAGCAGTGAGAAAGAATAGAGGCATATTTTTTTTATCATTGAGTAATGATTGGCTTGTTCAATCGATTTGTTTGCTTGCTAGATTCATTTCTTGAGATTGAAAACCTCAAAGAGTCTCTATGCCCCATCCGAGTCACTTCCCTAAGTATATGTTTATGCCAGATAGCTATGCTATAGATGTCCATCGTGGCGACCTGTTGACATTGGCACTGTTTCTAGAAAATGACCCTTAGATGGTGAGTGAACTAGTGTGTATTTAAAGCATTATTTTTCAAAGATTTATCTTTCCATTTTCATTCCCGCAAGTTCTCAGCTACAGAAATCAATTATAAAATCCATGACAAAGAGCTCTTAGCAATCATCGACTCCTTCGACACTTGGCGTTACCTACTTGAAGGAGCTCCTCATAAGATCACTGTCTATACAGGAATATTTCATGACATCCCACGTCTTGAATCGTCGCCAAGCCAGGTGGAGTGGTATCCTATCAAGGTTTGATTTTCTTATCTCTTACAGACCTGGCCATCAACAAGCTAAGCCAGACGCCTTATCAAGAAGATCCTACCTTGCACCTAGAGAAGGCGACGTAGCATGTGATCAACAAGAGTCAGTGCTGTTGAAACTTGAGCGGCTTAAGCTAAACGCCACCATGAGCCCAGCTCCTGAAGATTCTACTTTTCTTTCTAAGGTGAAGATGCAAATTGCCAAAGACCCACTTGCTCAAAATATTAGACAACAACTACAAGGACAAGAGGTTAATGAGGACTTTTCAAGAAATTGATGAAATAATTTACTATAAGGGTCTTCTCTATATTCCACCAGGACCAACACGCTTGGAGGTACTTCAACAACACGGCATGATCTTCCATCAGTAGGGCATTTTGGGGTTAATAAGACAATTGAGCTTCTCTCCCGTGACTTTTGGTGGCCTCAAATGTGGAATCTTGTCAAGGAGTCACTACAACAAAAAAACGTGTTATCGACGCAAATATCAACGCGGCCCGTCACTATCCGCGCCGCTTTGAAACCAGTCGCTATTAGCGATGCGGATAGCGACGACCATAGCATTAAAAAAATTTATTGGGCAGAGGACAGGTAGCCTAGCTTGTGCCCAGTTAAAAGATGGACACGGCCACAGCCAGACTTCCTGCCCTCTGCCCAAGAAAGCGAGTAGCACCAAAATATCAACCATGCTCTCGCGCGCAGAAATTTCGGTAGAGTTCCCTTTGTTTTTACATAAACTTTAAAAAAAAAACCATATCATGTATACGCCTCCTACATGGTATCCATGTAGGATCTCACATGAGATTTAAGGCCAATGAAAGACAACCGTACCAACTGAAAAGCATAGCCATAACTTGAAAGCATAACCATAACTTAAAAGCATAACCATAACGAACCATAACCATAACTTAAAAGCATAACCATAACTTAAAACCATAACCGGCTATAACCACTTTGATCAAAACCATAATACAGATAACCATAACCATAAACAAAATTAACAATAACCATAAGCATAACCAGAAAGAGAAACAATAACTGTCTATACAATGACAATGACAATAATCATAACCATAAGGGAAACAATAACTGTCTGAACACTAACTGTTTGTACAAAAAAGAGACACAGAAGCGTGTCTATGTCTCACAAAGCATATAGATGAAATCTGGTCCACTAATGACTAGGCGTCGCAACCTGCACATAGGACAACTCACAAAATTAGTTTTGATATTACTTCACATATACTGACTTAATTAAATCAACACACACATATTCACGTCTCACCTCAAGCAATCAGCGAGACTGTAAGGCCTCCCAGTCTACAGGCTCTCGTGAAGCTTCAAGATCATTAAGTACTTCATAAATACCTCTGCGATATCCATCTGACTCCTCCTCGCGTGATGGAGCTCGATGCATCGCAAGATTCTGCGTTTATACAAAAATCAAAGTAATAAGAATACATGATTCATTGCGTTTTAAAAAACGCCTGGATTAGAAACTCACAAACTCATAGCGAAAGCTGTCGAAGCCTCCGCTGCCAAGATGAGATGTCCCCCTAGTCATCTGTCGTACCTGTGCGGCCTCACGCTGCTGTCTGAACCGCGTGGCCTCTGTCCGCTCATCCTCCCTAATCTGCAGCCACGTCTCGTGTGGGATGCCCGAACGCTTCGGCGAGCCGGTCCTGAAAGCCTTCCGAGCTGCATCTCGTCGATGTTTGATGGTGTCCCGTGCAACACCCTTGATCCACCGCACCGAAACAACGGAAGAACCCGGAGCAGGCTGGTACTCTCTCA
The DNA here is from genome assembly GCF_014529385.1 of Adiantum capillus-veneris. Lineage (NCBI taxonomy): Eukaryota > Viridiplantae > Streptophyta > Polypodiopsida > Polypodiales > Pteridaceae > Adiantum > Adiantum capillus-veneris. Next base: position 57,249,008 of record NC_140932.1, read on the forward strand.
GGATGGTCTCCACTATGTAAGTGACTTTTTCCTTTTCTTTCTGATCCCAAGACGTCAGAATGCTCGTCGAAAACTGTAGATCCACGAGCTGGCGAATCCGCTGTCGCATCTCAGTCCCGACTCTATCCATGTCAACAGAACCATCTCCCCGTACAGTATAGAGCTTGGAGGCACTAGGATCGTGTGCCCCCCAAGGTGTCCGAGGTGTGCCAAGAGGTGTGTCGAGAGGTGTGCCTGGGTAAGACGGGGGTCGTGAGTGAGGAGGGGTCGAAGAATCTATGGATCCTCCTCCACAGCAACCACCACCTCCACCTGACGATCGCCGAGATCGGCGAGTGCGCATGTGCTGCGGAGATGAGGACGTACCCGCCTCTGCCCCACCCCTAGGTGTCAAAGCGGCCATGATGGGAGAAGAAGCCATCGTACCCATAGGCGTCCTGAACCCCGTAGGCGTCCCCCCCCTAGGCGTCGGACCCTTGGGTGTGAACCCTAGAGGCATAGTACCCGTGCGTTTGGCTACCTAGTACTGAGAAGCCTCTGCCATCTGAGCAGGCGTCATCCGTGTAACGAAGCCCATGACTGCATCTGCACTCATGGAAGCGGGATCTGGAATCTCGTCTGCCATACTAAAGTCCTGCACAAAGAAAGTAAAATAAAGCGTCATAACACAATTGTTTAAATTAACTTTAAGCTTAATTTTAAATCAAAGTCTTCACACAAACACTTACAGGCCTAGGCCTCGACGAGTGAGGCATCATCGATAAGATCTTGCACCGTATCATCGTCTATCTCTAATTGCAAACATAACTCTGCCCCAACTCGTTCTGGCAGATTGTCTTCATCCATTGCATTTTCATCTACAAGTGTCAATTCTGGCTCGTTTGCGTCATCCCTCGTATATCTGTCAGCTTCCTCTGCCATACCTTCGTCCATCTCATCTAATGTCACAGTAGTATGGACGTCGTCTCACTGACTTTCCTCCAGGAGATCTTGCCCTTCAAATACTTGTTTATTTCTTGGAGCAACCCGAACCACAAACCACCATTGTCGCTCTCGAGGGTCCGGTACAAAGACCACTTGCTCGCAATGTTCGGGGAGAGCAAATGTGTCGCTCGCATCTGTCCAAGTCTTTGTAGAATCTATTTGCACAAGTTTGTTTCCATCTCTGCGTACCGTTGCATTGCGACCAGAAGTAATCACCTTGAACCACTTCACATCCAACAAAAACATCTCAAACCGGCTGAAGCTTACTTTCAGGATATTTGACACCAGACCACAGTAATATAGGTTGCTAGTGCTCTCATTCATGTCTCTAGCACTGGCCCTGCTCTTTTGCATGAAACTAACCATTACCCCACTGTCAAACGTGTTTCTTCTGCTGTCAATTTGTTGTGTTCTGAAATGCTTTCCATGCGACCACAGTGCCATGTATGTATGATACTTCCAGTCACATCCAATAGCCAGCTCTTCCTCTTCTAGAGATATGGGTTCTCCGATCTGTCGAGATGCTCTCACTGTCTTATCCAACCATGCCATTGTAGGGAATTCAGGTAGAGGAGCGAGATAGTCTGGTAAGGGTAAGCCTCTAGTAGTTCGACTTCGCCTGAAATCCTATCGCTCTAGATTGCGTCTCTCTTTCTCTTCTTCGTACCTTTCAAGCCATTTTTGCATCGGCATTGAATTTAGTATACAGAACTTCATGATCTTTTCTCGCATGGCCAGGTTCATTTTCTTCGGCACCCCTTGCCCTTGCGGCTCCTCTCCCACCAGTCTTGCATCCTCCTCATCGCTCCACAGGCGAGGAATTTCTGGGTCAAAAACGGATAGAAATTCGATCGTCAATACAAGAGACTCTTGCACCAGCCATCCTTCTGCCATGCTCCCCTCTGGACGCGCCTTTTGGCGAACAAAAACCTTAAGTGTTTTCATGAACCGCTCTAGAAAGAACATCCAACGGCTGTGGACTGTACCTGCCACTGCAACCTCATCTACTACATGGACGAGCAAGTGCATTTGGATAGTTAGGCAGCTCGTGGGTAGATACTTCTCAATCATGCAAACTGCCTCAATGGAGTTAGCCCTTGCGACTGCAATAGATTCCTCTCGTATCTCCTTGGAAGAGATCCACCGCACTAGCTCTGAAATCTTGTATATGCAGGTCCGCACTTCCTCTGTTAAACACCCCTTGATCGCAATTGGAAGAATGAATTGCAAGAACTTATGCCAGTCGTGCGATTTCAATCCTGACAGCTGATCGTCACGGGTGAATGCTATCTTGAGACATCGCATATATCCTGTTGGCGTCCTGAACTCTGAAATCACCCTTTTCACTCGTCGCTCTTCGTTTTTTAGCAATACCCATGGCGCTCTTGAAAGTTTTGTTTGACCAGCTGCATTAATGAAAGGCCTTCAAGCCTTCGAATCAGCGGGCACCCTAAATGTTTCATCAGTGGATCTATTCGTAGAATGCCACCGCATCAACTTTGCAATGGAACCACAACGAAACATGCTTTTTATCCTAGGAATAATAGGAAAATGCCGCAACACTTTAGTTGGCACTGTCTCTCCAACTGCATCTTGTTTGTAGCGCATTGCTCCGCACTTAGGACATGACAGACAATCTACGAATTCATTGCGAAAAAGAATGCAATCATTTGGACATGCATGAATCTTGTTGTAGTCCAAGCCAACTGAGGTCAGAAGTTGCTTTGCATCTAGCTTGGAGGGGGGCATTTCATTGCCAGCCGGGAGAAGTTGCTCCCGCAATAACCTGTTTAAGCCACATTAAATTAAAATTAAAGCTCTCCGAGCACATCACCGTTGCAATCGGAAAATCTCTTTTGTAAATTACGTACCTAAACAAAGCAGTGACGCTTGCATTTGACCACCCATACATTGACTGAAGATTCAAAAATGCCAGACAAGTACGAAGCACAGATATTTTGGCACCTTCATAGATTGGTTGTCGTGCCAACTTTCTCAACATGTCTTCAAAAGATAGGCGCACGGCTTCTGGTGCTGCTTTGTTCGCATTCTCCTCGCTTGTTTGGAAGAAGGAATCCAGCATCTCCTCCATGCCGTCGTCTTCTGTCTGTAAGCCCTTTTCTGCTTCCATCCGTAGCTCTATATTGGTCGGACCTTCACGCATAATATTTTTTTTCTCTCTCTCTCAGATGTAGGTGCTATGTCACGGAAATCAATGCCCGTTCCATAGGAACCGTATCACAGATTCTGTACGGTACGGTTTCTCTAGCAAACTCTATGTACTTGTGCACATGCTCATTACATATCCTACGCTTGCGCAGGATTTGATACTTGTAGAGCGTGCACGAGCATGCAATCTTTTCCTCCATGTTAGTTGATGACGTTGCCATCTACAATGATTATGAATTTTGTTTTAATATATATATATATATATATATATATATACTCCTCACAATGTAAACTACCTCACATTCTCTAGTCTTGCCCAATCTCCGTACACCTCGGTCCAGAGGTGTACGGAGATCAGGACCACCGGGTCAAAATCTCGTCTTTATTGGTCAAATCCTATATGGGTAGACACATACGTGCACTCCCAGGTGTACATGGCAATGCATGTAGCAGGCAAAACCCCTTTGCCTCTTTTAGTTCCATAGTTTCTTCTCTGTCTACGTACCCTATCTCTCGTTCTTTCTCTCTCGATATCGCTCTTGCTATCTCTATTTCTCTCTCGATCTCTCTCTCGCTATCTCTCTTTCTCTCTCTCTCTCTCTCTCTCTCTCTCTCTCTCTCGATCTCACTCTCACTATCTCTCTTTCTCTCTCTCTCTCTCTCTCTCTCGATCTCGCTCTCGCTATCTCTCTTTCTCTATTTTCCTATTTCTCTGCCATAACTCCTGGAGCTCCACTTCCCTATCTCTCTCTCTCTCTCTCTCTCTCTCTCTCTCTCTCTCTCTCTCTCTCTCTCTCTCTCTCTATATATATATATATATATATATATATATATATATATATATATATATATATATATATATATATATATATATATATATATATATATATATATATATATAAAACTCTCTTTCTCTATCTCTCTATTTTCTATCTCTCTCTCTCTCTCTCTCTCTCTCTACTTCCCTATCTCTCTAATGATCGAACGAGCGACTGATCTAGGGAGATCTAGACGCCCACCAATGCGGAGGACTACACAACATCGACAGAGGCTGCATCAGAGGATCTAGCTAGGTCACTTTGGCTCGACATGCACAACGTCTGGTCAAAGTACTGACCATGGAGGAGATCTACCTATCCCAACTAGCTCGTTTAGCCATTTAGTCCACACCCAACAGTTTAGGATTCCATAATATTTTATTTTGTCATCTTCTTACTCTGACTTTGTATTAGATCTATTACATTGTAACTTTCTTGTCTCATGTCTCATAGGTCACTTTGGCCTTTCGAAGACGTTAATATAACATTTCATTTCATTTCTCTCTTTAATTTTTTTTTCTTTAGTTTTAATTTCCTAAGCATACATTAATTCTCTCTCTCTCTCTCTCTCTCTCTCTCTTTCCTACACACACACACACATTTCTCTCTCTCTCTCTCTCTCTCTCTCTCTCTCTCTCTCTCTCTCTCTCTTTCCTACACACACACACATTTCTCTCTCTCTCTCTCTCTCTCTCTCTCTCTCTCTCTCTCTCTCTCTATCTCTCTCTATTTCCTACACACACCTCTCTCTCTCTCTCTCTCTCTCTCTCTCTCTCTCTCTCTCTATCTCTCTCTATTTCCTACACACACCTCTCTCTCTCTCTCTCTCTTTCCTACACACACACACACACACACCGCTCTCTCTCTCTCTCTCTCTCTCTCTCTCTCTCTCTCTTTCCTACACACACACACACACCCACATACACACACGATGCAGAGAGAGAGAGAGAGAGAGAGAGAGAGAGAGAGAGAGAGAGACTCTCTCTCTCTCTTTCCTACACACACACACACACACGATGTAGAGGTAGAGAGAGAGAGAGAGGGGTTGGGGAGGGTGGAGATGGACATAATGCCTGCGCAGCAGGTTTCGGCCAAGATCCGAGCAGGCGAAAATGGCCCCTGCGCGCGGGTTTCGCTTTTTCCCCCCAATGTTTTTGGCGTCGATATACGCGTCGCTATACGCGTGGCAAATAAAGCCTTTCCACGCGTATATCGACGCACATTGCGATGCATATAGCGACGCCCGCTAATGTCGTTGATATACGCGTGGAAAGGCATGGCCGTCGATATAGGCGCGTCGATATCTTCATTTAGTGTTGTAGTGAGTATATAGGCACTTGTGACACTTGCAATAGATCAAAGGCCCCTCGTCATCGTCTTCATGGGTTACTCCATCCCTTGCCCATTCCAACCAAACCATGGTCATCCATCTCCATGGATTTCATTGTAGAGCTACCCTTGTCACAAGGATTTGACTCCATTTTAGTAGTTGTGGATCGGTTTACAAAAATGGCACACTTCATTCCAACCACTAAAACCATCACCAGCGAAGGTACGGCAAAACTCTTTCTACAACATATCTATCGTTATCACAGATTACTGGATGACATAGTTTTTGATCGAGGCCCACAATTCATCTCTAGCTTTTGGAAAAGCTTATTCAAGCTACTCGGAGTACAAATCAACCTCTCCTCATCCAATCACCCACAAAGTGATGGACAAACAGAGAGAGTAAATCAAGTTTTGGAACAGTATCTCTGCTGTACTATCAATTATCACCAGGATAATTGGATCGAGCTCCTATCGCTAGTAGAATTCTCCTATAATAACATTTTTCATGCCTCCACCCGTCATACTCCATTCTTTGCTAATTATGGTCAACATCCCAAACAGGATATCCACAGACACTATCAAGTCAAGAATCCAGCTGCTATTCATCTTACACAACAATTATCTGCAATTCACAAAGAACTTACAATTCATATCAAAGAAGCTCAATCCAAGTATAAGGAAAGTGTAGATCTCCATCACATGTAGCATCCAAAATACAAAGAAGGGGATAAAGTGTGGCTCCTCCGACGTGATCTGCGTTCATCTGATCCTTGTCAAAATCTTGATTATCAAAGGCTTGGCCCGTTTAAAATTATCCGTCAAGTCAATCCAATCACCTATCAACTCTGATTGCCCTCATCCATGAAAACCCATCCGGTCTTTCATGTCTCAGTCCTAGAACCTTGTCACATATCTCCCTACAACCACCTTCTCCGATTGAGATTCAAGGACATGATGAATATGAGGTCGAGAAAATCCTAGATTCTCGAGTTTTGCGTGGCAGATTACAGTACTTGGTGCATTGGAAAGGCTATGATGTTAGCGAACGAACCTGGGAACCAGCACACAATCTACATCATGCATCTCTCAAAGTCCAAGAGTTCCATCAACAACATCCATGGAATCCCAACAAGGAACACCACTACTCCTTGTGCCACACATCTCTAGAGGAGGGGGTAATGTCATGGATGCTTGAGAGTCAGTCGTTGCCTGCATCATCGCCTATGTCATCGCCTACATCATCGCTAGAAGGCTCTAGAAGAATCTAGAAGGATCTAGAAGATTTTAGAAGTTCTAAAAGTATCAAGGAGATTCTAGAAGTTTCTAGAAGCATGGAGAAGATTTTGGAAAGCTCTAGAAAGTTCTAGAAGGATCAAGAAGTTTCTAGAAGCTTGGAGAAGATTCCGGAAGAATCTAGAAGTTTCTGGAAAGCTCCAAAAAGTTGAAGAAGGATCCAGAAGGTTCTAGAAGAACTAGAAGCATCAAGAAGGTTCTAGAAGATTCTAACCTCCTCAAGTAACCTCCTCAAGCACTAGTATAAATAGTGGTCTTGGGCCACAAGCCCCTCAGTCTCGCCAACACCAATTGTGAGGCTCCTATGAGGAAATCCCTCTTCTAGTTCTTATGTTCAAATCTTGTCCTTGCAATCAAGCCTTGCCTTGTACTCAAGTCATGTAATCCAAGTCTTGTATCTAGCTCTCTTAATAAAGTATTAAGTCTTCTAATCAATATTAAGCTTATCATCAAATCCAAGTTCTTCTACATTGTGAGCACCTCCGCTTGCTCTCTTCTAGCTCTATACCGCTCATAACAGATATAGACTCTTCTCTAGTGACTTGCTCAAATGTTGTGCATGCTTTCAAATGTAGGTCCTTTTTTAGAATCTCTGTCCAAAAATTCATATGAGGTACATGGATTGCGATCCATGTTCCATCACCTTTGGACCTAAAATTTGGTGTGCTGATAGACTATGAGGTTTGTAGCCTACCCCCCAAAATATTTTTGAATTTGGATTATTTTTGTTCAACCAAAAGTGAATCTTTATCACCGATGGCATTTTTTATTGTTTTTGGCTCTTTTGACCACTTTTTTTGGCAATGCTTCTTTTGGTAAAATTGTTTGTCTATGTTTTTGGTGTAGTTTTTGTCCAAAAATTCATATGAGGTACATGGATTGCGATCCATGTTTTGTCGCCTTTGGACCTAAAATTTGGTGTGCTGGTAGACTATGATGTTTGTAGCCTATCCCCCAAAATATTTTCGAATTTGGATTATTTTTGCTCAACCAAAAGTGAATCTTTAGTCTGCTATGGCAATTTTTGACTGTTTTTGGCTCTTTTGACCACTTTTTTGGGTAAAATTGTTTGTCTATGTCTCACCTTCCTACTGCTCAAATATCAGCCAAAACTCATGATGAGGTACATGGATCACGATCCATGTTCCATCAGATCTGGACACCAAATTTGGCTAGTTGATTACTTGCAATGTCAGTCTACTCCACCAATTACTTTTGGATTCAAAAAACATTTTGTTAGTCAAAAGAAAAATTTCTTGTGAGCCCTATGGTTTTTTACTAGTTTTTGTGTTTGGCTATTTCAACCATCTTTTTGCAATTTTTGCTATTGTGCCTTTTGGAAAAGTTGTTGCAAATGATACCACCTACCCATTATTCAAACCTCCTCTCTAGATGATCAAAAGGTACATAGATCAAGATCCATGTTTGACCACATCTGAACATAAAATTTGGTCCCGTGTGTGCCTACACTCTATGGATGTCAGATTTATTTAGATCTCAAAAAGATGAAAAGCCCCAAATTTTGGTCTTATTTTTGTCTTTTGTCAAATTTCTTGATTTTAGTATGTTTTAAGTGTCAATTTCTCACAAAAACTGTATATTCAATGATCTGGAACCACGCCGGATTCAATGGTACCAGTTTTTGCTCAAACTGTCATAAGGGGGACATGAAACGCAATCCATGTTCGGCCTGCACCAAATTTCGTGAAACTTTCTGGATTGACTCTCTTTGGTTTGGCTATCCTCGTGGTTGTTTTGCCCAAAATATGGTTTTTAACATTTTTTACCCTAATCTTTCAACCCAAATTTGATGGTGGTAGTTTTTACTTACCCTACTCCTGTAGTGAAATGAAACTAGAAGAAAAACAAACAAAACAGTACAAAATAAAGTTTAAAAAACACAACACTCTAAAATTAATGAGAAAATCAAAGAATGAAATGCTTTTGGCTACCTCACTCACAACTCTCTTTACCCCGATTTCTATACTCTATCAAGCATTAAAACTTGTGTCTAGTTGCTTCACTGCTAAAGTGTAAATGGCCACTGGATGTACTCGACCATCCTCTCCTACTTGGGATAGAATAGCGCCAAGGGCAAAATCTGAAGCGTCTGTTTCTAGGATAAAAGGCTTGTAGGATCTGCGTGAATTAGAATGGGTGCGGTCATGAAAGCGTGCTTGAGAATCTGAAATGCTTTCACGACCTCTGAGTCCCAGACAAACTTATTATGGCCTGTCAACCTTGTGAGTGCTGTAACCACCTTGGAGTATTCCTGTATAAAGATACGATAAAAATTTACGAATCCGAGGAAACATTGAACATCTCTTACCGAGGTGGGTGTCTCCCAATCAAGGATGGTTTGAATCTTCTTTGGATCCATGGAGATTCCCTTTTCAGAAATTACATAACCAAGAAATTTCACCTTAGATTGATGAAAAGAGCACTTCTCCAACTTTGCATATAACCCTGATGCACGAAGCTTTTCAAGCACTAATCGTACATGGTGCTCATGCTCTTCTCGATCCTTGGAAAATATCAAGATATCATCCAAATATATTACCACAAAATAATCCAAATACTCATGAAAGATATCGTTCATTAAATGTTGAAAAACAGGTGGGCCATTTGTGAGACCAAATGGCACGACGGTATATTCAAAGTGGCCATACCTTGTCTGGAAGGTTGTCTTCCATTCATCACCTTCTTTGATTCTGACTAGGTTGTAAGCAACACAAAGATATATTTTTGTAAATATTCTTGCTTTGCCAAGGCGCTCAAGAAGCTCCAGGATCAAGGGAAGGGGATACAGATTCTTGACGGTGATCTTGTTTAGGCCCCTATAATCCACGCACATTTGGAGAGTTCCATCCTTCTTTTTTACCAAGAGTATTGGAGCTCCTGCTGGGGACTTTGAATGCCGTATGAACCCTTTAGCAAGATTCTCATCAATATTTTTCCTTAATTCTACCACTTCATCTTGAGATAGCTTGTATATTGGGCCAAAAGGGGGTTGGGTTCCCTCCTAAAGCTCTATAGCACAATCATAGGGTCGATGCTCCGGTAAGAGGTCTGCATTCTTCTTCTCAAAAACATCATTGTAATCTTGATATTGACGTGGAAATTCCTCCATGATTTTGTTATCAACGTTGTGAGCGGGATGAAAACACACACAGCGCCTCTATAAAGACCCGACACACACTCTTGGGAAGATACACACACACACTATGGGGCACCACTCGGCTTACACAACACACCTGGCCGAGACAGGGAACACACCTCTGGAGTGAGAGGAGAGAGACTATCCACTTGCCCACTCCACACAGACACACACACACACACACACCCAAAAAACTCAGCTCAAAAGAGGAGAATTTCTGATGTTTATATACAATTGAGCTTGGGCCAACACCAATGGGGCAAATAGCTCACACAATATGGGTAAAATAAGCCAGATACAATCACGAACTAGAGCAGAAACTTCGCTCATAGGAGAAACTTACACAGAAAAACAGCAAGAAAAGAGTGAGGAATTTGGCAAAATGGACAGCGCCATCGCGTCCGGAACGGCCAAAACCCCATTCTACAATGTCAAAGTGCTCAAATCCGACCTCGGATGAGCAGTTTACGGCCAAAACAGGCTCCAAAATGAGCAAAAAACATAGCTGCGGCTGTTCCTCCTCTCTTCTCCACGTTTTTTCTGGTCTTCTCTCTTGTTTTTCAGTTCCCACACTTAGATTTATTACTTGGGAACCCTTGGTCTTTTAGATGACCTCAAACGGACCCCGAACAGGCCAAAAACTGACCTCGCAGTGCATAGTTGTCACCTTTTTGCATCATCCGCACACCTGGCACTCAGCTTTCCCCAATAATGCATCCCGCATCCACGTGAAGTGGCCCCAAAAAAATGTCCTCATGATGAACTTTCTGCATAATTCTCACAAGCAAACACCCACGTTGTGTCCGTACTTCTCCGCATGCAAGTATTGACCTCGTTCGCCCTCCTGACGCCACTAGATGCCATCTGACGCACCCGCTGACCTCATGTCGTCGGCCCGCGGATAGCTTCCTCAAGAATTTTTACACGCTATAAACTCCTCATTATTGTAGAAAAAACATACTGGTACTGGTGATAGTGAAAATCGATGCACTATGTACACACTGTCCTACCTGTACACATGTGGGCCCCACATAACCACCTGGCTAAGGAAAATGGGCAATCCTTTATTTGATGCACCATGCATGTATATGTACATATGCGCAATCCCTTGCTCCAAAAAACTCCTGACAACGTGTCGGTTGGTGTTGCAAATATCAGAAAAGTTGGATACTTTTTGTCTACACGCATGAAGAGCTTGGCTCCAAGATATACATGCCTATTATGCCTTCCCTTCTTCTTTTGGACTTTTCGTGGGTCAATTCTCCGAGCCCTTCAATCGATGTCAGGATTATGTAATTCAAGCCACGGTAGCCCAATAACAATTGGACTGCTTGGGCTTTGTATAATATTGAACGCTATTCTTGAAACATGCTCCTACAATGTTACTTCTATGGGGCGAGTTTCATACCTGACATCCCCTGAAGCGAGGGCATGGCTATCAATGACTTCTACAATTGCTGGATTAGACTTCTCCACAAGTGGTATGCCTTGTTCGTTTGCAAATTATTTGTCCATGAAGCACGCTATTGTGCCTGAATCTAGTAATGCTTCACAATCCATGTGCCTACCCGGCATATGGATCTTGACTAGTAGCATAAAACTTGAAGTGGAATCAGCGGGAAGAAAGAGACCTTTTTTTGCTTGTCTTTTACCCAACCGATTGGTCTCTATTGGGGTTGGACGTCCAAGTTTTCTGAACACGTTGAGGCCATTGCACCATGAACCTTCATCCTTCTCTTCCTTGGACACTGTTGAACTATGTGCTTCTGCTCTCCACAATACATACAGCCATTAATGCGTCGCCTTTTCTTCTCCTGGGCTGAGAGAAGTTGAAACCGTGCTGAATCAATTTGCATGGGCTCAATGCTTGATTCATGACCTTGTTGAGGTGTGTAGCCATTATGTGTCACTTCTGTTTGGGATCGCAATGGTGCCCCAAGACATCTCTCTTGTCTCCTCTCAAATAGTCGATTATCACATTCTATTACTTGAGAGATGAACTCGCTTAGTGTGTGAACCTTTGGCATAGTCAATAAAAGATCTTTTACGTCATCCTTTAATCCCCACCAAAATTGGCTAATGAAATATTCCTCATGCCAAGTCAGATCACAAGTGAGCTATTGATATTTGGATGCATAGACGGATGCAGGTCTTGATCCTTGGCGGAGATTTCTAAGTTTGGTTTGAGCAACCCTTGCTCTATCAGTATCCCCAAAGGTTGCAGAGAACTCCCGCACAAAAGCTTCAAAGCATGAAGAAGAGGAGATTCTTTTTCAATTAAGGGAGCAAACCAAGAGCAAGCCGTACCCGAGAGGAGGGTCCCAATAAGGCCTACTTGAGAGACGCACTTGTTGGAGAAAACCTCTAAACTTTGATCTAGTCCCATCAAATTTTTCAGGAATGCTGACCTTTGGATCCTTCTGTCAAGGCACCGGCAAGGCTGGACTAGAAAAGGGCAAGATTGGGCTAGGCAGTGTGGAAAGGGAGTCCAACTAGGGCAAAGGGCCAGGGGCCATGCTATTAGTGGGTGGTTGGGTGGTGGACTCCTGGGTTCTATTTCCCCTTGTCTTACACTGGTATCAGAGCATAGGGGAGAGCAGCCATGGAGGGGAGGGGAAGGAGATTTGCATGGCTTCTCTCTTCCTCGCATGCGAGAGCAAGGCCTCTCTTCTCTCATGCGGTTTTCTCTCTCTCAGACCTGGATGAAGAAGGAGCGAGCTTTAATGGAAAGCTTCAAGTGCATGCAAGGAAGGAAGAAATGAGGAAGAAGAACATAGAAGGTGATTTAGGTGTAGCTTTGAATTTTTCATGGGAAGCTTGCCTCGGTGGGCGAGACGCTCTAAAAACAAGCATGGCAAAAAAACCGTGTGCACCTGTCTCAAGTTGGGGAGGAAGGGGAAGCCGAAGCTTTTGCTTGCGTGCAGCAGCTCTAACCCGGGAAGGAGAAGCGGGAACCGTCTCCTGTACACGGGAGTCGACCTCCACCATCTTGAGCGCAGATAGGGTCTCTAGCTGGACGCTGAGCTGCTGAAGAAAGCCCGTAATGGGCGCAAGGCTGGGTGAGCAACACAGCAGGCAAAGCCAGCCTTACCTGCTTAGCGCAGGCGGCCGCCATTGCTGCAGGTAAAGTTTTTTGTTTATTCTTTTTCTTTTTTTGTTTTTTGTTTTTTGCATGCGCCCACGAGCAACCCTAGGGACACCCTTAGCGGGCCCTCCCATGGTACAAAGCGGGAAGTCTAAGCCGCTGTCGTTTTTGGTTAAGCACATGGTGAAGAACTTCATGGTCGGCAGCGGAGATGGAGCTGATGTTGCAGAAAATCAGCGTCAACAGTGGCCATGGTGCAGATTTAAAAAAAAAAAACCACCATACTCGTGTCATGCAAGGGCTTGCAGCTAAGGGCATGCAGGCCGGGCGGGCTATGGAGGCACACTCTGATCAACCACGGATCTTGTCGAGGTTACCTTGAAAGAACTCAATAGGGGATGAATAGCTTAACACGGACCATGCGGAGTATCCACAATCATGCACGACATGCAAAGCACAGCTTGCAAGGCATGTAAGGATGCACATCAACACGAGGACCTACGATAAACTATCGATGCTAACGCCATGTCTTTTGGTATGGGGAACTTTCGGTATGAAGCATGCTCAAAAACACAGGCACTGTGGCCGATACAACAAATTGCTCGAAAGAATTTAGCAGGTAAACAATACGAGGTAAATAAAATATTTCAATACCGCTTTGTTTTCCTCAAGAACATGCTGCATCACGCCACGAGAAAGGCTTGTGCGAACCGTGTTGTTCTCAATTTTGCTTGCACACATGGTTGATCCAAGGCATGATAACCCTCCACGATTTGATCATGCCGAGGGTTGTGTTTAGCAAACTTTGGTTGTCCGAAGACCAATGATGGGTTTGACGACCAAAATCAAGCAAATCTTGAGTAATTAATGATCTTGTTGCACAGCAAGGCTTCGTCTCCGTAATCAAGCCCAGTAGCTACAAGGTACATACTTTGCAAGAAATTTTTATTTTTAATTTTTGCTTTTCAATACATTGTACAATTCAACAAGGTCGATTATTTGTGACTGCTCGACAAGGTTGACTTTCTTTTACTAGAACATTTGCCTATGAGCACAAGTATCTATAGCTCTGAGGCATGGTAGCATCCAAAGTGGGTCTACTGCAAAGTATCATGCAAAGACAAGACTTACATGCTCGGCCTATGCTATGAGCATACAAACTTTGGACGGACTAAACAATATACCAGCAGGTTATTTCATTAGAAATAGATGGGTGTATACAAGGGACGTATCTGTACATACGACAAACCCCAATTGTGTATCAAATATGGCTATGCACCATTTTTAAGCGAGTTTTCTTTCACGGAATATCGAGTCAACTGGTTACAGAAACAACCAGGTTAATCAATGTTACAATCTTCTTATTTTTTTCATGTTTACATCTTTCATTGCCAACTATTGCGTTTGTGCAAAGCAAGGTGCTTTGACAATTTTAGATAAAGCAAGGCTTCTTCCTTGTGCCAAGGTATTGCCCAATGACTTGGCATCACCGGCATTGGCACACAAGTTCGGGAAACGAGATAAATAGGGAGTCTCAGCTCACAAAATCCCTACCAATTTAAACTATCCAAGGCACTTATGGTTTGCGCTCTCACGTTTGAGGCTATCACTCTTGCCAAGGGCTTATAAATCTGTATGCAAGGCATGCTCACGGGGTGGCATGAATTCCACCGCTTCAGAGATTACGCTTCTGCTATCACACCCGACACTCTGTTAAGGAAAAACTAAGTTCGGGATGGATTGAATTTATGGTTGTTGTCAACGCACAATACCACTAAATGGAACCTAAATCTAGGACTTATTTCACAGGAAAAGTGCCCTATTAAGTCATTTTTATCAAGTCACGATCGCATACAGGGTAAGTGGGTCAAGCTGTGGCTTTTGTTTTTTGTTCCCTCTCTTCATGAGAGAAGTTATACAGGCAAATTGCTGCATGCTTATAGGATAAGCTACACGTCAGGCATCAGATGCGACAGAGCAAACACATTGCACACAAGAGATACAAACTTGTCAATTAAGGAAATTTCCTAAGCCCAACATTCTCTCTCTCTCTCTCTCTCTCTCTCTCTCTCTCTTTCTTATTTCTCTCCATGAATAATGAACATTTTCTACACCGTTTTTGATACATGTTTTGTTTGGGAGTCAGCATGAGCCAAGGTGCTCTAACTCTTAGTTAGAAATTGTGCAAGACGCCCTCTACATTAGTCTTCATCATTCCCTTGATTGAACACTAATTGCCATAAGGGCTATGCGCCACACACGCTGACTAAGAGTCACTGTCAGATATCGGGTATGACCCAACGATTGGCATTCCGTGGGGGATTGTTCTTAAGATCGAACATATCTACCCACTGGACTACACAACGACGTTAATGGACAAGCAAGAGTCTTGTCATTACGGATGTTTATGGTGTCATTTCTGCACGACATAGTTTCAGTACGACACTCGCGTCGAGTTTTTGATAACCATAAACTCAACTCAGCTGATTTCTACCAGGGATTTTAGATGCAACATACCATTGCGACAGCATGGATTTCCATAATAGCTAGACTTTCCACTTGTGTGGATCTCCTGATCTCTCTATAGCACTACGAGTGTCTATGGACACATTGTTCTGGGGTACGACCCCGCCGGTGCTTACTAAATCACCCCATAGTCATGGAGGATCACAGTTGATCTATTCTCGTTATACTTTCAAGGAAAGAAGTCTGCACTATATCATGGGGTAGCAGATGAATTCACCTTCTGAAGTTGATTCCAATCATTTTGTACACGGCTGACTATGTTGGTTACCGTTACCTGCTAATCAAACAGTTTCTACGTAGGGTCTTACCAAAGGGTTTGACTATATAGATTCTAATCAAAGGGTTTGGATTCCAAAGGCAATTCCCAGGGTTTCCAAGTGCAATGTTGCTTGTTTGTTCACACGTGGACAACGTGTTCCTTTGTATTTGAATACGGGTAAGAGAACACTCAACTCAATCTCCACGTACGCATCTATTAATTTGGTGTTATTCCAGTTTTTAGTATGCATTGCTTGGTTTTTTCAAGTTGTTTAAATACACTTGAATATCTCAGGGCCATGCCAAGGGCATGTCGAAACAAGTATTTTGGGCCGTAGTGTCCAATGTACATTGTGCTGTAATGAATCCACTTGTAGGATTCAATTTGGCACATGTTGTCACATGGATACAACATGGTCTAGGGACTCAAGGAGTTCAATTTAGCCAGTGTGGAGCAATGAATGAGGGTCCTCTCACTCTTGTCGCAGAGTGTTTAGAGTTACCTCCACACAAGTACATCTTGTACTTGAAGGATGTCTTTTTCTCAGACATCCTTAGTTGATACGTATTCCACATGTAGTGAATATGAGTCTCTGGGATTGACACTAGCGCCCCCTATTTAAAATATGTGTCACGACAAAGTCCCTAGGTGCCGGTCAACTCTGTTTTCTAGACCATTTTCAGCACGACGTATCAGGAGCAATTTCAGTGGCCAAAAATTGTCGGATACTTAGAATGACTTGTTCAGCTACAAGTATTGCTAAACAACATTACAGATGGTTGTTTATACATATAGCAAGGCTCTAAGTTTTTAATGAAAAAGTTTCATTTTTTGTACCTAGAAGTGACCATTGTTTCACCTTCTATTATGGTTCAAACATTTCAGCAAGGTTCGAAAATGATTACCATTGAAAGTATTTAGTTTCTATTTGGAACTATCTACATTTCTCTTTACTGTGTGGTACGCATATCACATTTTCCATAAGTATTGGCAAGGATAATCATGGATATATAGGTTCGGATCTATTTTTTGCTAAATGCATGCACACTAGGTGTTATGGGCCCTAGTGTTTAGCAAAGGATGATTTGGAACGGCATGTGTATTCATCAAGCTGTTGCTTATAAAGCCTTCTACACTCAGTGTGCATTATCTCAATGAGTTTACTTTCCGGTCTACCAATCACCAATAGAGGTCATGGATCGGTTTGGGTGCTAGTGGATCTTTCACGTTAACCACGATGGTTATTCAGCCAATTGTTGATTCCTCAGCAATGTGGTATATAGTGGGTGCTTGGGTGGTGGACTCCTGGGTTCTAGTTCCCCTTTCTTACACCTTCTTATGTTGTTGAGAATAGCTAGATCTTGCAGCTTGTGCTTGATGTGTGCTTGTCTCTTGAAGCTCTTGAATTTGACGTTGAATATCTTACAACACCGGTCCCAAGATTAGGGGTTTCCCTACTTGAAGTTGAGTGTTAATCTCCCGAAGTTCTTGTAACTGAGCTTGGATTCTTTGCAATGCGTTGATGACACCTTCCATCGTCGGCTCCATGATGGCTTGAAAAGATTAAGAGATGGTGGGTGAAATCATGAATAGGTGGAATGATATTTATGCTATTAGATAGAATATCACAAAAACAATCTTGTGGAAAAAAGAATACAAACTAAATAAAATTTATAAGTGATTGCAATTCTACATTTTATTCTTTAAGAGCTATCCATTGACATATATCATGATAGAAATTTTATGTGAATTCATGTCTAATTGTAGGCCAAAGTTTTTGATAGTAGGTGTCCATGGACATAGCTATTTGAGCCACCATTCCATGCTTTCACCCTGGTAGCCTTGCCAAACTGTTATGAGCACGTATAGAGCTAGAAAAGAGCAATAGGAGGCGCTCACAATGTACAAGAACTTGGTTTTGATGATAAGCTTACTATTGATTACAAGACTTAATACTTTATTAGGAGAGTTGAGCTAGATACAAGACTTGGATTACATGACCTGAGTACAAGGCAAGGCTTGATTGCAAGGACAAGACTTGAACATAAGAACTAGAAGAGGGATTTCCTCATAGGATCCTCACAACTGGTGTTGGCAAGACCGAGGGGCTTGTGGCCCAAGACCCCTATTTATACTAGTGCTTGAGGAGGTTAGGACTTTCTAGGTTCTTCTTGAGGAGGTTAGAATCTTCTAGAACCTTCTTGATGCTTCTAGTTCTTCTAGAACCTTCTGGATCCTTCTTCAACTTTCTAGAGCTTTCCAAAAACTTCTAGATTCTTCCAGAACTTCTCCAAGCTTCTAGAAACTTCTTGATCCTTCTAGATCCTTCTTCAACTTTCTAGAGCTTTCCAAAAACTTCTAGATTCTTCCGGAGTCTTCTCCATGCTTCTAGAAACTTCTAGAATCTCCTTGATACTTTTAGAGCTTCTAGAATCTTCTAATACTTCTAGAGCCTTCTAGCAATGATGTAGGCGATGATGCAGGCAGCGAATGACTCTCAAGTTTTCATAACAATATCTAGCTAATAATTGTAAGTCTTATGGAGAGGTGATAAACGATGCAAACAACGTGATGCGTAGCACCTCTTCCACAACGACCATATCTACAACAAAGCAAGATGTTCAAACTCCTAAGGCGTCGAGTGGTTGAGGAGGTGATTAGAAGAATAAACCAAGAAGAAAAACATACCTAGATGAACAAAACAACCCATGAGAAGATATGACACATTTGGAAGGAATCATCCCACCCCATGGTGTAAGACTCAGTTGAGACCGCAACGTATGCTAAGGCAACAATCACCTCCTTTGAATGATGGTAGAGTAGTAGTCAACTATACTCAACCATCGTATGTGTCACAACCCCCAAGAAATTAGTATTCTATGGACGAGAACATGTTAATTTTCATAGCCAATCAAGAGTATAAATCAAAGACAATTCTTACCAGGCAAGAACAACCATTGGCTGCACCATCAGCTACGCAACAAATACAGCCATGCTACGAGTGTGGAGGTAATCATTGGCCAAGATGCTTTTCTTGTCGGGCAAAGAACGTAGAAATATTTGGTTATTGTTTAGAATATGTTGTTACACATCTCATTCCTAATTGGCCAAAACACCCAGACAACAAGGGGAAAGCAACAATGAACGTTGTAAAAGTAATGCCTTCTTTAAGCAGATCTAAGATAGAACCGATGGTTCCTATACATGTGGTAACTTGAGCTCAAGCTCAAGAAGCTCCCAAAAACGAAACTGTCGAGAAAGCCATATTGCCTATTCAAATGAAAATAGAGAACATATCAGTGAGGATTGGGAGAAAATTGAGGAAAGCTAAAAGAGATATAATGAAATAAAAAAGGATAAAAGAGAAAACCACCTTAGCAACTGAGCCGCAACAAACCAAGGAGAAGCTAAAACAAGAAAAGAAAACAAGGAATGAAAAAGAAAGAAAAATCATTCAAAATATCGTAAGGAGGTTCAAGCTGAGTAGAAAAATCAATGAGCATTTGGATCCTCTATTGCAAACTTATGAGGCTAAATTAAAACCTAATGACACACTAGAACAAATATTGTTGACCTATATGCATCCTAAAGTCGAAACTAAATGAATGAAAATGTGAATATGGCTCATAGAGTCCACTCAAGCTCTTATGCAGCCAGAAACATTGAAAATCCTTGAGAAAGTTGTGCATGTGCCAGAAAAAGAGAATGCACGTACCTCAAAAGAAAATAAAACCGACAAATTAACCAAATTACATGAAGAACCATGGGATACAAGGGTTGTTGCGAATATAACCGATGAGGCCAAATCTCATGAGATGCCACCAATTCTTGAAGTGGATGAGCCATGGCCACAATCCTTATGGTCCGAGACCATGGGAAACCACAAAGATGGCACTGCTATGTTATAATCAGCACACCTATCCCTAAGATGAACATGGGTCACGAGTTCTATCCTAGAGATATACGATCTCTATACAAAGATGCCGAGTCTATAGCATCTGAAGAGAGCAAACCACACTCTCTATAGAATTTTCCATCTTTCATAGGAGAACATGAAATGAGATCGGAGGTTAGAGTGGTACCTTCTTAGTAAAAAAGCCACACCGAAAATGATGTATATCAAAATCTTGCACAAATTGATGTCTTGTCCTATACAATGCAAGGTTACCCTCTTAGAGTTGTTGAAAATTAGACCGCATCTATGGGGCCAAATGGGAAGAAACCTGGAAAGAATGGGAGTGAAATTTCCTCATCAAGACATCCCCGTAGATGACAACATGGGCAAAACTTCACTTGAGAATTAAGCCAAAAGTAAATCATGTGCCAGTGAATACGGTGGGTGACTACTACAAAGGAGAAAAAGGAAACACAACCTTACCGCTAGAGTACAAGGGGATAAAAATGATAGCAATACTAGATAGAGGGGCTAGAATAGCCATTGCTACAAACTGAATCTGGGAGAAATGGGGAAGAGTATCTCTTAGGAAAACGCACATGAATTTGCAACAACTAGAAGACGCATATATGGACCCTTGGGTATGTTGGAACAAATTATTTTATCCTCTTGCGGATTAGAGTACGAAAACACTTTTGTTGTAGTTGACTTTGGAAAAGGCAACATATTTGAGGTTATTTTGGGATGGCCATTCATGCATCCACTCAAAATGGTTCAAGATTGGGGCTATGACCATCACTACGTACAGCATAAGGGTATCATAATTAATTCAACAAAAAGGACCATAGCTATCAAGATGTAAATCAAACCCGAGTGGATGATTTTGGTGTAACTACGGATTTTGGAGCACAAATGCCTGCTTGGTTGTGATGAAGCCACTACATGCATGTTTGGATGTGTGGAGCGTCTAAATTTGAGAGCCTAAGGAAAGAAGATTGAATCCTAGAGAGATCAGTGGAGGATAAAGCTTACATTTGAGAACCGTTTTCAAAATATTTTTTTGAACCATTTGGATGGAAGCAAATTCGAGAAACTCTAGATGTGTACGTAAACAAAATAACACCAATGATAATGGCTATGAAATAACTCCCTATTTTACGATCAAGGTATTGAAGGAGGATAATGAAATTTGTAAGCATGAAAGAAAAATAGATGGGACAAACAACTTCATTATGAACCTTGATGCAAAACCAAAAATGGAGGAAGCAAAGCAACCACAAGACTATGTCATCATCGACATTCCTGAAGAATCAACAAAATTTGTTTCAAAGAAGCCAACTCCGAAAGGTGCACAAGTGGAAGCAGATGAAGAACAATGTTCCACATAAGATGCTCAACAATCTTAAGATCAAGGGAAGGACAAGAACATGGCAAAAGGTCCATTGTCTCTAACAGTGATGAAATTTAGCGTATGTGGGGAAATGAGACTCAAAATCACATGTTTAGTTGTGATAGATCCATATGCGACAAAGAATCTAATGACTTATGGCACATGGATAATGATGGGAAAGCCATCAATCATAAATCTAGAAGAAACAGTGCAAACAGTCCAAGAGGTTGTTTGCATCTCCATAGAAAATCAATATTAGGTTAACACAAAAAATAAAATATGATAAAATGAAAAAAAAGATAAACATAGTATAATCATGATAGCTATAGAATCTAAATAATCATGATGGCTATTTGATCTAGATATGAGATAAAAATAGATAAATAGAGCTCACAACCATTAAGACTTTTTATCTTTCATCAATTTCAATAGTAAATTTTAGAAAGTTACCTTGAAGGGTTTAGGTAAATGAGATAGATAACTTACCCTTATAATACAAACTCATGTATATTATTGTGAGAATGCTATTTAATGCATTAAAAAATAGAGTCATAGCATTTGTTTCCACGATGCCCATGCCACGACATGATAATGCTACAAGACATTGTGGATATATGATTCATGAGATAACTCAAGAATTCCCTTTTTCTTGTTTCTCTTGATATGGATACCAAGAAAATGATTTGCTTTGCCCAAATCTCTCATAGGTAAGTTTTTGCTTAGCATTTTCTTCACTTTGGCAATTTCATCAGTGGAATTTATGAGCATGTCATCTACATATACAATGAAAATGCCTAAAAAAACCATCCCTTAGTTTCTTTGTATACAAGCAATGGTCGTCTTGATTGCTTCTAAAACACTCTGACTGCATAAAAGTTTCAAAATTTTGATACCAATGCCTTGAACACTCCTTAAAGCTGTATAGTGCTTTTTTGAGTTTGCATACAAGCTCCTCCCTCAGTTGCATATATGAACACCCTCTTCTAGATCTTCATGAAGAAATGTTTTCTTCACATCTTCATGAACAAGTTTCATGTCCTCAATGGCTACTAGGCCAAACACTTTAGTGTAGTTATCTTGAACACATGCGAGACTATTTTATCAAGATCAACTCCTTTATGTTTCTTCAATCTATAAGAAACCAATTTAGCCTTGGATCATCATATGTAAACTTCTTCTTGTAAACCCATTTGCAAGGTAATGCCTACTTGCCTTTGGACAGTTCAACCAAGTCCCATGTCTAATTGTTGATAATCAAATTTCCTTTTGGAAATTCAGCCAAGTCCCACGTATCATTGTTGATAATTGATTTTTACTTAGATTGCATGGTCTGCTCTCACTTAACATTTTCATCTAATTGCATGGCTAATTCTTTGTAAATTGTAAAAATATGGCTCATCAGTCAACATGACATAGTCCAATCCTAGCTGAAACTGCTCAAGTGGATGTGATCTTGTAGATCATCTAAAAGCCTAATTGTTGTGCTTTTCCTTGTCAATTGAAGCGTTGCTAGTGAAAGCTACATTACTAGTCTCATAGATTTTGAGGCAATGTTCTTGAATGTGATTTTTTATATACTTAACCTCTTTGATAGGTTTCTTGTGCATCTTCTATTCTTTGAAGATAACATGTGAACTATGACTTACTTTGCAAGATTTTGGGTGCAAGAGACAATATCGCATCCCTCTCTCTACACCATAACCAAGCAAAATACGCTTGTGTGACTTTAGGTCTAGCTTTTTCTGAAGCGTTTTGGGAACATGTGGATATGCCTTGCATCCAAAGACATGGAGAGATGATCATAATGTGGCTTTTATTTTGGGACCACAAGTCCTCTGGAATCTGGTAGTTTAATGGTGTACTAGGTGACATGTCGATGGTATGTACTACTGTCAGTATTGCTTCTGTCCAAAAACCTTGAGTGATATTTTCCATGGAAGGCATGGTGCCTTTGAATTTTTGGACTCGTTCTTTTTGCAATTCCATTTTGATTATGTGTGTAAGGTGTACTAATCTACCTCTTGATACCTCTCTTGCTACAAAAATTCTCAAACTCCTTGGAGATGTATTCTCCACCATTATCAATTCTCAAGCTTTTGATCTTCTTGCCAGACTAATTCTCTACCAATGCTAAGAATTTCTAGAAAGTAGAGAAGACTTGCTCCTTATGTCACAAAGGATAAACCCACATCTTTATAGTATTATCATCTATGAAAGTTATAAAATAGCTAATCTACCTAGAGGCATGGTCGACACAAGAAAAAAAAAGTCGCCATGAAAATCCCTAGTGGCTGCAAATGCTTCCTAATCAATGGTCCCCTAATTTGTTACCATAGATGCAATGCTCACACATAGAAAAATTGGAATAAAGTAACACAAGAAGGTACCCAAAATGTGTTAGTGTTTTAATTCCCTTTTGGCTCATATGGCCTACTCTGCAATGCCACAACTCGACAGATGGCAGCTTAGCTATGGATATACAATCTTCTTTCACATAGAGAAAACATGAAGTCCCTTCTTGATTGACCACAAACCATTGCCAAAGGTGTTCGTGTAACTCAATGCGTTGAGTTGACGAGCAGATAACAAAATATTCACTAACTTGGGAACATGGCTGACATTCTTGATTATGAATTCCATGCCATTATGCAGGACAAGCTTGATGTTTCCAACACCGTGTATCTCAATATCATGATTCAAAAGCATCATCGAGCTTCACTTTACCAGGAGTATGTGCATATGTAGAGAACAATCCTCTATAAGGAGTAAACTAAAAAGTGGTTCTAAAATCCATGATTTTATTTTGATCTAAGTTAGCATCTCGAGCAATAAGAGCATTTGGACTAGATCTACTATAAAGACTAGACCAAACATTCTTCATCAAGTAAACTTTGCTACAAGCATTTTTGCTCTCATATGTATTGTGTAGCTAGTCCCATACAGATTTACTAGTGGGTGATGGCATTTATAGGTGGTACCCAAAAGGAGTTCCTTAAACACCTCTTTTGGGAGGAGAGAGAGGGGAATAAGGAGGACTATCAAAAGAGATTTTATATTCAAATAAAGGAAAATGGCTCAACCTCCTTTCATTAACTCCAACTGAACATTCTAATTTCATTCGGCTCCACTCCTAGTACATGCCTCACCTACCGTCGGTACTGTGGCTCTCTCTCTCTCTCTCTCTCTCTCTCTCTCTCTCTCTCTCTCTCTCTCTCTCTCTCTCTCTCTCTCTCTCTCTCTCTCTCCATGACTAATATGGCTGTGTTTTTATGGTCTTGTATGCTATATCATTAACATCATAACTTGTTGCACATGGAATCTCGTGGTGTTTAGAATGGCAGTATATGCACCCATCTTTCTTCATGTCTATTACACAACACATCTCGGGGTACCTTCTTCCTGGTCTACAAAACTACTAGGCTACAAAGAAGAGGGAACAAAGAAGCATTGAGTAGAGGATGACACAAATGCATGAAGATGATGAATCATGACATTGATGAGCAAGAGGCAAAGGAAATTTTCAGGGGGGTTTCTACGTATACATGCTGGCGTAAACAAGCAAACATGCTTTTCGAGCCTCTTCAAATGAGGACTCTACAACAAATCCTCCTTCATCTAAAATTCTCAATTTTGCAACATAAGTCAGAGTTATTGTCTCTAACATTCATCATACATTATTTGAGGTGAAGACACCCCATTCAAAAAATGAGTTGTTTTTGAAACGGGCTATTATCATGGCATGCATAAATGGAATGGGTGATGGTGATGATCAAATGAGCATTAGAGATGTTTCCAAGGCTTTAAGACTTCACCAAAGAAATGTCATTGCTGCAAATTTTTGGCTTCATCATCATGATGCAACCCTTGGACACTTGTCACCCCCGTTAAGTGCATAGAGAAAGCATCATAGCGAAGAAAGTTAGGGAAATTGTGTTTTAGTTTAAAAACCGTATCTCCCCAAATAAGAAAGATGTTTTTTGAAAGAGAATAGACAAGAGTGTGCATGTACTGCATCCAATGCATCTACTCGATTTGCCTCAGGTATATCACCCCAAACATGTGAGAAGCATGTGAGAGTGTTTCATAATGCTTTATTCTATTCTTGTAATCCCTTCTAAATGCTTTGTCAACCTTGAAGGTGCATCCAATTGCTTAACTGCTTTCTTGTGTTTGTTAGTCCATTATAGTTTGTTGTACTTTCAAGTACTTTTGAGTCTTTGAGTGCTTCCAAGTGCCTCCAAGAAAACCCAAATGCTTGTTACTGCATTATAGTACTTTACCAATCTTTATGGTTTTTGATAGAGCTTTTTAATGCTTGTTCGTGCATTAAAGTGCTTGCCCCTGCTCTATGGTGCTTGAGAGATGTTTGTAGGAGTTTACAAATGTCTCTCAGGGCTTGTAAGTGCTTTAGGGTGAAAGCATGTTAACGTGTCGTGCTTTTTGTGCTAGTTAGCAGTTTCAAGTTAGCACATCTTCAAAAAGTTGGGCGTCCGGTAAATTTTTAACAAATAATATCAAAATTTGTCGGAGGTTGTACATTTGGATTCCTTGTTTCAAGTGCTTTCTATTGATATATCATATGTCGTAGATCTTGGAAATGTAGCTTAAGTTATTGTACTAGTTAGCATATGTCAAAATTGTGCTAGTTAGCATTGTCCGGGACATGAAAAAGCATGACAGGTTAACATGCTTTCACCCTTTATGGTTCTTGAGAGGTTTATAAGTATTTAGATGTGTTTCTAAGAGCTTGTAAGTGCTTCCGAGTGCCTTCAAGTGCTTTAAGTATAC
Source organism: Adiantum capillus-veneris (assembly GCF_014529385.1). NCBI lineage: Eukaryota > Viridiplantae > Streptophyta > Polypodiopsida > Polypodiales > Pteridaceae > Adiantum > Adiantum capillus-veneris. The sequence continues at coordinate 57,274,704 of NC_140932.1, forward strand.
TTGTATTTCAGCATGCTTCTGAGTGCTTTCCACATCTTTCAAGTGCTTATAAATGCTTCTATTTTCTCTCAAATGCTTCCAAAGGCTTGCTTCAGAATACTTATGAGTGCTTTCAAGAGGTCATAAGTGATCCCAGGTGCTTCAGAGTGCTTGTATGTGCTCATGGGTGATTCTGAGTCAGTCAAGTGCTTCAAAGTGACTCCAAGTGCTTTAGAATACTTTAGACTGCTTCCACGTGCTTTGTAGTGCACTCCAAGTGTTTTGTAGTCCTTCCAAGTGATTCTAATTACTTTCAAGTGCTTGTGAAGGACTCTATGTGCTTCTAAGTGCCTTTGCAAGATTGTAAGTGCTTTCAAGTGGCTTAGAGTGCTTTAAGTATGTACGTATTTCAAATTAATGCTTCTTAGTGCTTTCCACATCTGTCAAGTGCTTCAAAATTCTTATAAATGCTTCTGCGTGCTCTCAAGTGCTTCCAAAGGTATGCTTTAGAATACTAATGAGTGCTTTCAAGAGGTCACGAGTGATCCCGGGTGCTTCAGAGTTCTTGTTTGTTCTCATGGATGATTCCGAGTTGGTCAAGTGCTTCAAAGTGTTTCCAAGTGCTTCAAACTGCTTCAACGTGCTTTGTAGTGCAATTCATGTGTTTTCTAGTGCTTCCAAGTTATTCTTATTTCAGTCAAGTGCTTGTGAGTGACTCAATGTGCTTCTAAGTGCCTTTTAGTGCTTCTAATTACTCTCTAGGTACTTTAGAAAGACTCTAGAGTCTAAGTGCTTCAATGTGCTTCTATCAGTGATTTTGAGTAATTTGAAGTCCTCTGAAGTGCTTCCATGTGATCCCATGCTCCTTCAAGTGTTGCCAATTAGTTTTTTGTGCTTGTGATTGACTATGTGTGCTTCTACGCGCTTCTAAGGGCTTTCAATTACTTCCAAAAGCATGTCAGAGGTACCCATATGGGTCTTACTTTGTTTACAGAGAGACTTCTACATGTGGTTCTAGGAGGCTCATCCTAACATAGGGATCTCCCTCAGATTCTTTGAGGGTCTGAAGCCATACTTCATGTGCAAGCTAAAGGACCGCAACACTTGCTGTTGTGAATACCATGTTCAAATCTTGTCTACCTTAAGGAAGCCTTCAATCATATGCGCCAGGGAAGATGTGGGATACATGGAAAGTCATGCTTTTGTAGGTGCCTTGTTTGTAGCCTCCATGGTGAAACAACACAGTGCATAGCATTAAGTGCCACATTTTCAAGTTTAACAGACCTATGGGCCGAGAGTCTGTTTTGTGCCCAAAACCCATTGATTGTGCTTATCACATTAGAAAATGTCTTTTGGGAACATGCCAAGATTGTGGCATTGAAAAGATCTCATTGTGTCGAGGTGAGCACAGTGATGGAATCTCTTTGATGACTCTGAAGATTTTTGAGGAGGTTCCTATACAAGAAGTGGATAAGACAGATACAAGGAAAGCTCAAAAAGACCTCGTGGTTTTCCAAATCAGTCCGATGAGTTTCATTTCCTTGATTCAAAGCAAATTGGGGAACTTGATCAAACACAACTACAAGTATAGATGGCAAGCTCATCAGTGTAAGGAGTGTTTGGATAATGTTCCTAACAATGTTGTGGTATCTATAGCGGATTCTGCCGAGAATTACTCCTTCAAGGTGCAGAATGAGATTCAATTAATGAATTGGTATTCAACTCAGTTTACAATCTTGGTTCACATGTCATACTTACATGACACTTGGTGCCAGTCAGAAGATGACCCACTTCTACATTTCTGATGACAAGATGCATGACACTTTGTTTGTGTAGCACTTTATTCTGTTACACAATGACTGGCTGAAATGTTAAGGCTATAGTGTCAAGTGACATTGGGTTTGGTTTGATGGTGTTGCTTCATAGTTTAAAGGAAGACAGCCATTCTATTTTATAGCCCGCTACTTCAATATGACTGGCATCAAGATGACGCACAACTTCTTTGCTTCTATCCATGGGAAGGGTGAACACGATGGGGTTGGTGCAATGCTAAAAAGAACACTCACACATGAACAGTTGAACGCTTCAACTGTGGTCGCATTCCTCAATGCAACCCTTTGAAACAAGAACCAAAGACAATAAAAAAAGTCAATTGTTTATTCTGGAAGGTCAGGCTTGGTGATGTAGATAGAGACATAGAGTGGGATTGCATGCAAACCAAAGGGTCTCCATCTTTTCATTATGTTAATGGCTATAGCTGAGCAAATATGTACGGGCTAAGGTGCATACAATTATCTTGCTTTTGACATGCGTGCATGAAAGGCCAATGGAGGAGATGCGCAAAAAAAAAAATGTGGAGGGGTGGGAGTACTTACAAATACGACCCATAGTGATCATGGATAAAAACAATAGTGCATCATCCAACAATGATGAGGATGAACATGCCCCCCTATATGCTGGCCACCACAACAATCTCAGTAATGCTTTGATTTGGATGACCAGAACTTTGCAGTGGCTACAAAGGATCCAGGCACAGACTTCTACATCCTCAAGTGCACTAACACAAAGCGCTTGACTAAAAGTTGTGAAAGGGATGAATGGCACAACCATAGTAAGAACAAATAATTTGTTTTTGATGGATTATTTTATGACAAGGTAAATGGGCAAGATGATACCTATGTGCTTTTGGACAACAAGCCCACTGATCTATCTACTTCCACCTAGTGCGATGCATCAGGAACCCAATGTGCCCTATGGAAAGGGAGCCTAATGTATACAAACTATCGTTTATTTGAACAAATCCATAATATCATGCCCCTAGAGGAGAACTTGTAAGCTCTATCTATGTGGTCAGTTTTTGGCTCTCTACTAAACCACCACTAAACCACTTGCTAAAGACTTTCCACCACTTTCCAACACTCAGAGATCCACTTGAAAAGCACTAACTAGCACTTGTTAGAAACTTTCCACCACTTTCTAGCACTTAGAGTCTTTTGACAGGCACTGGGCTAGCACTTGTTAGGGACTTTCCAGCACTTTAGATACACTTGAGAGAAACTAGGCTAGCACTTGTTAGGGACTTTCCACCGCTTTCAAGCACTTTAGATCCACTGGATAGGCACTGGACTAGCACTTTCTAGCACTTAGGATCCACTTGATAAGCACTAGGCTAGCACTTGTTAGGGACTTTCTATTACTTTCTAGCACTTTAGATCCACTTGATAGGCAATGGATAGCACTTGTTAGGGACTTTCCACCACTTTTACAACATTTTAGATCCACTTGATAGGCACTGGGCTATCACTTATAAGCAACTTTCTACCACTTTCCATCACTTGAGAGTCTTTTGACAGGCACTCGGCTAGCACTTGTTAGGGACTTTCCATCCCTTTAGATCCACTTTCATTGGGTTAGTACTTGTTAGGGACCTTCCACAACTTTCCAACTCTTTAGATCCACTTGATAGAAACAAGGCTAGCACCTGTTAGGGACTTTCCACCGCTTTATAGCACTTAAGATCCACTTCATAGTCACTAGGAAAGCACTTGTTAGGAACTTTCTACCAATTTCCAGCACTTTAGATCAATCTACATGCATTGGGCTAGCACTTGTTGGGTACTTTTAACCACTATCCAACACTTAATATCCACTTTATAGGCACTAGGCTAGATTTTTTAGGGTCTTTCTACCAATTTCCAGCACTTAAGATCCACTTGACAAGCTTTGGTCCATCACCACCTCAAACACCCTTTTTATACACATAGGTTAAAATAGCACTTAAGACTTCATATAAAATTCAAGAACCATAGACCACAACATCCATTTCAACAGAGAGAGAAAAAATGGATATGATAGAGGTCCATACATGCACATTATTACCACTTGGCCACATAATGTTTGCAGAGCACTTGGTCAACACTTTAGAGCGCCTTAGGATAAAAATTAGATAGGCATCAACACAAGTATTCATGTATATTACATACCAATTACATTCGTTTATATTCGACACAAAAGAATTTGTGTATATGTATGAACAGTTTTTCAACCACATTATGACACGGAAACAATAACTAGCTACATAGGGTGTCTATTATGGCCACTTTTGACTGCTTGGCATCTTTGGCAAGTATGGACTTTCCACAACTTCCGTGCGCTATACATTTTCAGTGACAATGTCCCAATTCCATTGTGCAAGCATCTCGTTCCTTGCATCAAATGGACACTCACTGATAGCTTTTGCTCTGTCAGCACTTTCACCCACTCGTAAACAAACGCCACCACATCCTCTTTCAGCAACTTCTTCCACTGCCTCTCGTTCTGATTCTCCAAGAAAGGTATATGACATAGCATGCAGGATCATTGAAGTACATTTTATACAAAGAATCATCTAGCACTAATGTGTTTGACTTATTGAACGGAGGGAAAGATACCAAAAGATTTCTAACTTTTTGAAGTACATTGACCTTGGAGGGTTATCAAACTTCAAACTACTAACATGGCAAGCACCCTGTGAGAGCCAGTCACTTAGGCATATTTTGCCATGGCTACAAAGCTGCAAGAAGCTAAAGATCGATTCTTGCATGCTCAGGTTTTGGATGGGAGTGTGGTAGTACTTTTTCTAGAGTCGCGGGCCTGCCCATCCTCCACCTACTTTTTTTTTGTGTAACTCCCTGACAACAAATTGGACCGTTGCTTCCATTTTGGGCTCCAACAACACTTCTTCCTCAGACGGCACACCCCGATTTGCATTGCTTGGTGTGCTAGTTTGAGCATGAATATGCTCTTCAGTTTTCATGGGAGAACAAAGCCCAACAGCAGCAAGCACCCCGATATCATAACCATGGATCACAAATATGCCGATAGCCTATAGACAAAAAAGAAACCTTACCTTGGGTAGAACCCTCTAAGTTCTTGTACTTCCTCATCATGGCGTCCAGGTCAAAGAGCTCATCCACATCATGTGTGAATGATGTGGAAGCGCTTGGTGACAACCTTGGTGAACCATCAGTCGCTCACCTAGAACAATGCAGACATTGAGTATACATACCAAAGTAGCTTGGTTTCTATTCTGTGAACTCACCAACTACAAGCTCCTGATACACATTCCCTTGTGCCCAACATTTTGTTGTAGAAGGTATCTTGTATTAGCAGTTGGGTACAATTCATTTAAGCTCATTCGCGCAGAGACAATTTAAAAGCAGAAGGGATGGTACTTGTGGCCACACAACAGGTACTAAACCCCAACCGCATGTTGGCCCAATAGAGCTTGACCACATGCCACAGAGATCCCTCCAATTATCACAGTATCAACACCCAACACAGTCTTGGGTGGTAAGGGTAGGCACAAGCAGGCCCCTGCCCTATCGCTTCACAAAGTTAGAGGCCTCCTTCATGAAAGAGGATTGCCTTTTAAGATCACAATGCACCCTCTCCATTTCCCCACAGCTCTGCTCTCAGCCGCTCCGTCTCCATAATAATTGGAGCACAAGCACTGTGGATGCCTTCGTTATGCAGCCATAAATCATGCTTCTCAACCAAGACAGACTTATAGCCGAGGCGGCCTTTTCCTCAGCTTTATCGGCTTGGCGATCAAGGCCATTGACAATTCTCTCAACCCAGTCTGTGTACACGAGCTGGGATTGGACCTTAGAATGCTTTGATGCGAGGTTGGACACACTAGCTCCGTAGGAGTCGACACCAAAGTCCCTTTGTCCTGGTAATATAGACACAAAGTAATCAGATTTGAACTTCGTCACATTTTTATTCAGTCCCCCCCTTTTATGACCTCACATTATCCAATACCATTCCGTCAACAACTACCCATCCAATCATGTGGTCGTCAGGAGCTGCTTTGGCAGTAGCACAATTTTCATAGGCAAACCCCCTAGGAAACTTCTACATGAGTTCACCGTTGGAAGGGGTGGCTTGGTACACTTTTTGGTAGAGGAGGTAACAATTGTCGTAGAGATGGTCATGAACCATGATGAGGAAGACCTTCGTCTTCTTCCTCTCACGAACCTTGAACATAGACGTCCATTGGTCAGGTGGCAAGTCCACTTCAATGAGATCCTTGGGCAGATTACTCCTTGTGCAGCTCCAATGCTGAGAAGCAAAAATGTAACAATGTTGAGTACTCTAAAGATGTTGCCAATAAGAGCCAAAGAAAGTTAGTTTTGTTGCACCAAAACTGACCTGCATGTGCATAGACATGACTCTAACATGCATGTAGTACATGCATTGCATATAGATAAGGTGAGGTAGCACATTACCTTTTCAAGCAGACTTAGCTGTAAGGGATCTACTTTTAGAGAGAGATTGATAATCAGCAGGTGAAAATTTCAGCATGGGGTATGGAGTCATTTGAGCATATCTATTGGCTCGTTGACCGCTCTCTTGGACCTCCGAGAGGGTGTTGTCCTCTTGGAGGGAGTGCTCATTTCTGTGTAGTAAAGATCAAATGAGAGGGAGATTGTGCTAATAACACAAAGGTGAAGTAGCAAGGTGCATGGTCTAATGCAATAATCTGAGTCTAAAAAGCCATGCAAATGGGATGGATGTGTCTGTAATCATCCATATATATTAGCTAGATACACATGTACAACTTGCATGATTTTATAATAACTTAATACCCTTGAAAACATATTTTCCCTCTCTCTCTCCATTTTTAAATTTGAAAAACACTCAAGTTGCCTCCTCCTATGGTATATTAGGGGGCTATTGGTGGTACCACCGGTGCCAAAAGTGGTACCACCTATATAGGCCATCACCCTAGTAGCTTCATTCATAATGGTAAACTACACAGATTCAGCTTAAGTGTAAGCAAATAATGGACATGTCCTTTGCACCATATAACATCTTTCATTGAATTTTCGTATAGACATCTCCCTCTACATGCTCAAAGATTGGCTCTAATTGACCATTTGGATTAACACATCCCAAATTTGTTGTTTCCACAAAGAGAAATTTGTGCCATTGAACTTTTTAATATTGTAACTGTGCTGCTCAACAAAAGAGGCCCTTTTTGAAAGACTTGAGCACTATGATGAGAATGCCAAAAGTTATGGCGAGAAAATTTGGCTATATTTTGATACAACCTCCTCTGTAACAATGGGAAAATATCAAGCCAAAATGGTGCTAGAAACATCATAAAATGCATAAATATGCTCGCAAAAAAAAATGATAGAGTCTCCATTGTACGGGGAGTACTGGCATTTGCAAAAGGATTGAAGATGCAACTAGCTTTGATAGGGGCCAAGATGGTGGTACCAAATGCATCGGTGCCCATTAATGAGAGGTTTATATGTTTTGGAATGATAGTGACTACATTATGCACTACTATTGTCACAATTTCTCTCACAATCTCAATTATCTTTCTCATCGAGTTGTGGCTTGGCGCTCTCAGTTGCCCTATAATTGTTTGGTCTTATTGGTAATTTTAGCATTTACAAGATGCAATTAAAAATATAATTAACATTTCATTCCAACTCTCTTCCATCAGTATCTTGCACACGGCCAACAACTTCAAACATTTCTCCTCATTCAGATCCAATCTAAAAACTCTTGCAAAAACACCTCAATAGAAAGAAAGTGGCTGCTTGAGGGCCTCCTTTACAATGGGGTCATCTTCAGGGTTGAGCAATGCACTTAGTTGGAGGGGAGGTTGGAGTTGGGGTCCAGTATGGGCAATGTCATTGTTGAAAGAAAGACAAACATATGGATGCAGTTTGTGCCCAAACTAATTGCTACAAAGAAGCTGAAGTATCGACGTGGCAAGGCCCCTCCTCTATGCAAAGAATGGGGAATAGCAATCACTGCCATTGCCCAATACCTCAACATAACCTACTACTCTCAAATGTGTCTACTTCTCATCTCACATTTGGATGACCCTTAAAGTAACGTCTCTCTCTCTCTCTGCTCTCCTCTCAACTCTGTCTCCTCTCTCTCTCTCTCTCTCTCTCTCTCTCTCTCTCTCTCTCTCTCTCTCTCTCTCGTCGCATCTCTCTCTCTCTCTCTCTCTCTCTCTCTCTCTCTCACTCTTCTCTCTCTCTCTCTCTCTCTCCTCTCTCACTCTTCTCTTCTCAGTCTCGATGTCTCTTGATCATGTAGTTGAAGCATTAGAAAATATGAACCCAAAAGGGCCCTTTAGGGTCAAAGATGCTTTTGGAATATGCTCTCTACACCAATGAGAATGGGCTTGTGGCCACGGTCCCACCAATTTTTTCATTTTCTCAAATCGCCATAACTTGAGCATTTCAACTTCAAATTTCTCAAACAATACTGCATTTGGATCGCATTGATGAGCTCTTTACATAGATATGTTACATGATATAGTTTTGAGGTACATAGATATGGGCTATCCATGCCGCACCTCTTTTATGTCATATTGTTGACTGAAATCTGGTAGGTTTCTCTTACAAGGCCCCTTTGGGGTTCATACTTTTCCTAATGGTCGACACCACTGCTGCCAAGCTCCTCTCGTTGTCGACCAATTGTTACTCCCGCTGCTGGCCAAGCTCCTTCCGCCATCCAACTATTGCTCCCGCTGCAAGCCAAGAGGGTGCTAAGATGCTAATGCTGAAGCCCTGATTGTTGCCTCCATAGCCTGAGAGCAGGCTACTGGCCAAGCTCCTCCCAACATAAACCATAGCTCTCTTGGTTGCCTCCATAACCCGAGACATTCAGGAAAGGCTACTGGCCGCATTGTAAAGATGCTTTTTCTCTCCTTCCTGCATCTATAGCTCCCGAGCAAGCTACTGGAGAATATCTCTCTCTCTTGCCTCTATAGCTCAAGAGCAAGCTACTGGATGTGTTGAGAGTCGACACTACTGCTGCTGCTAAGCTCCTCCCGTCATCAACCTATTATTACTCCCACTTCTAACCAAGCTTGCTAGGATGCTAATGCTGAATCCCTCATTGTTGCCTCCATAGCCTGAGAGCAGGCTACTGGCCAAGCTCCTCCCAACAAAAACCATAGCTCTCTTTGTTACCTTCATAATGCGAGACATTCAGGAAAGGCTACTGGCCGCATTGTAAAGATGCTTTTGCTCTCCTTCCTACCTCTATAGCTCTAGAGCAAGCTATTGGAAAATATCTCTCTCTCCTGCCTCTATAGCTCACGAGCAAGCTATTGGACGTGTTGAGAGTCGACACTACTGCTGCTAAGCTCCTCCCGTTGTCAACCTATTATTACTCCCACAGATATCCAAGCTCCTCCCGCCATCCAACTATTGCTACCACTAAAAGCTAAGAGGATGCTAAGATGATAATGCTGAAGCCCTCATTGTTTCCTCCATAGCCTGAGAGTAGGCTACTGGCCAAGCTCCTCCCACCATCAACCATAGCTCTCTTTGCTTCCTCCATAACCGGAGACGTTCAGGAAAGGCTATTGGTCGTACTGTAAAGATTCTGTTGCTCTCTCTCCTGCCTCTATAGCTCAAGAGCAAGCTACTGGACAATATATCAAGAAATGGTTTGTAAGATTGGATGCATGTCACTTAGTCAAGGATGCATCGATTGACTCCCAAGTTAATGAGGCCTTCTTACAACGCCAATGTATCATGGCTTGGGAGAAATCCGAAAGTTCTCACTTCAGCAATTACACCACACACGTTGCCCCAAACTACAAATCTATCTTCTTCTCCGAACGAGGTAATCGGACCCATCCCTACATCCTTGAGCCCATCCCGTTGAGTGCGATCTGCACCATTGCCTCCATTCGTCTTAGCTCCCATTCTCTACGCTGCGAGACAGGATGTTGGGGCACTGGCAAGGAGTCTCATCAACTTTGCACTTTATGGCCTCGTCAAGTGTGAGAGAGTGAGTACCACACACTACTTGAGTGCTCAGCTTTTGACCACATTAGGTCCTCTTTTCCCCATATATACAGCCATGAGCTCTCCCTACATACCTTCCTCTCCCAACCACAATGTGGACTCTCTATTACGACGCTCATTTCAACCATTTTTGAGCATTGAGAGTCACTTATGACCTCCACTCACACCATGTGACATGTTCATTTGGTCCTATAGGTCATATTTGACCTCCGAGTACAATAATAGAACTCTCTCTCTCTCTCTCTCTCTCTCTCTCTTCTCTCTCTCTCTCTCTCACTCTCACTCTTGTTCTCGTTCTTGTTCTCTCCCTCTTTCTCTCTTTCCCTCTCTCGCTCTCTCTTTCCCTCCTTCTCTCTCTCCTCTCTCTCCCTCTATCTCTCTCTCTCTCTTTCGATCCTCTCTTCCCCTCTCTCCCTCTATTTCCTCTCTCTCTCTATGCTCCTTACCTCTCTCTCTCTCTCTCTCTCCTCTCCTCTCTCTCTCTCCTCCCCTCAATCTCATTCTCTCTCTCCTCTTCTCTCTCTCTCTCTCTCTCTCTCTCTCTCTCTCCTCTCTCTCTCTCTTCCGAAGTGAACAAGCTCAAGAAAATTGACTCTCATCTCTTATTTTACATACAATGTCTTCAAGCACTCACAAGGGTTCTTCTTCTTCAACAAGGTCCACAACCATTGTGGAAAATGATCCATAATCTCCTAAGTGTGGAGATAACCACACAACCATCCAACCAACGACATCAAAAACCATGATCATGGCATACTTGGTATCATTACAAGAGACCGTAAACAAACAAGGCAAAGACTTACGAGCACTTGCAATGGAGAATGGCACACTAAGGGTACTTGTGGTTGAGAATGAGAATCTCAAGAGGACACTTGAGATACAAACAACATGTTTGATGTAACTTGAAAAGGAAGTCAAGGAATGTAAAATCTCTCTTGTGGACTTGAATGCTTTGAAGGAGCAGATGAGCAAAGTAGAGCATGGCCATGTATTGAAAGAGGATAAATTTGACACCATGATCCGGGATGTATGCAACATGATATGATTTAAACAAAGAATGTTCAGAATGTGGATGTGGAGGAGTTGAAAGAACGAGATTGACGTTCCAAGAAAATTGTTGTTCGTGGAATTCCCGAAGAGAAGCTAGCGACACCTCCTTCTCTTGCCATTGTTATCGAAGATTTCTTCAAAACCCACTCTGGCATGTTTGGAGTTATGGTCTATGGAGCACATAGAGTGGGGAAGCAAGGAGCTCCTCGCTCGGGAGAACGGCCAATTGTATGCACCATGCCGGATGAAGCCAAGCGAAAGATTATAATAGTTGGATCTATTTTAGGGATACAAAATGTCTTGTATGTGAAGATCACACTATTAAGCAACCAAATATGCGTCGCAAGGCATATGAGGAAAGAAAAAAGAAAAACAAGGAGATCTCTCATGAAGAAAATGTGCCTAAGGAGGAGGCAAGTCCCTCAAGCAAATAGGGATGCGTGGCCTATGAGACCGAGTTACGATTGAGAATATGCTTTTGGAATTGTAATGGATATCCATGGAATGTGGGGCTTGGCATTGATGAACTAACAAGCAAAGCCGATGTTGTACTTCTTGTTGAAACTTGGGAGCATGATACACAAAGGATTAACGGCTTGGAGAATTACAATGTATATTCATTGATGTGGTCAAAGAATCTTAAGCAATGAAGAGGACAAGGAGGGGTAGCTTGTATGGTTAAGAAAGGATTGTAAAATTTTGTATCAATTGTGAGAGATGACAAGTACAAATGTTATGTATGGCTGGAAATTACGACATCAGAAAGAGAACCCATTTTTGTAGCCAGTTACTACATTCCTCATCATGATTCCCCCTTTTATGCTTGCATGGATAGAGATCAGCCATTTTTTGATTTAGAAGAGGAAATTTCTTCTCAAAGGTGAAGGTGATGTTATTGTATTTGGGGATATGAATGCTTGCACAAAAACATTGCAATATGATACTCAACAATTTGATATGCCATACATTTCAAGGGAGTTGGAGGAAGTTTACTTGTATGATCTTTCTTCAATGGATGAGAAAGAGCCGGATCACTATGGAAAGTTACTTTTACACATGTGTAATAGCACGGATATGCTCATTGCCAATGGTTTATCTTTGTGGAGTGGAACCAATGGATTTACATGTAGGAGACATAATGGGGATAGTGTGATTGACTATAGGCTACTCTACGAATCCATCATGTATCGCATAAAGAGTTTTATGTTTGGCCAATGGACCTTGGAATCCAACCATCGCACCTTATGTATTGACCTTTCATGTGGAGAAGCAACTAAGCATGATAATCTCAGCCAAAGGAAAGAAAAATTATCACTATGTATGGATTTCAAACGGGCACCAATGTACATTGAAACGGTTGAGCAAAAATTATGGATGAAGAAGCTTCAATATGATGCACCATTTGAAACTAAATGTGAATCTTTCAAGAAATTTATTTGTTCTTGTGTTGAAGAATGCTTTGCTATAAAGCATCTCCATGGTATCAACAAAGATAGATCACGCAAAAGGTGGTTTAATAAAGAATATCAAGATGCTCAAAAGTCCTTGATAAAGCTTGATGCAACTATGGACAAAGACAACTATCAAAGTCACTTGCATACATACAAGGCACTGATTCAAGAGAAGAGAAGAAGATGGGAAGTAAAGCAACAACTTTTTCAAGTCCATGAAAAGGCACATACATGTGAAAGATTTTGGAGAAACTTGAGGGGCAAGCGGGTTGAGAATTTTGGTAACTTGATTCTTGTGGATATGTACATACATTGTAGGAAATTATATGAGCAAGAAAATGTTGAAAAAATGCCATTTTATGGTTCACTTCCATGTATGCCCTCTTTTTTAACTATTGAGGATGTATGCGGTGGGCTTGAAAAGTTGGCCACTGGCAAAGCGGAGATCTTCAAGGTATCAAGCCGGAGATAATCAAATGGATGGGAGATTTTACCCATGAGTGGATGTGATATGTTCAACCTTGCACTTCAACATGGTATGCCTTATGATTGGAGTACTAATCGGGTTAAGCCTTTGCATAAAGGAGGGGATGTAAAGAATGTAAACAACTACGGGACTATAATGATTGGGTCTCTTATGGAGAAGTTGTTTGGGTGCATAATGGAGATGGAATTGAATGCTTGGGATGAAGATAATGACAAGCGTGCAAAGGGACAAGCTGGTTTTCATCGATTCCATAGCACCATTGATAATCTTGTCACTCTTCGTGTTCTCATGGAGGAAAGTTGGTTGAAAGGAAACCGATTGTATTGTTGTTTTGTGGACTTTAAGCAAGCCTTTGATATGATTCCATGTAACAATTTGTGGAGAAGGATGGGAGAAATCCAAGTGCCAAGTGAGTTTATGCTTACGGTTTCTTGAATCTATGAGGGTGATTTTTCAATTGCGCATGGGAAGAGAAATTTCAGAAATTCTTGTGAGCACTATTGGGGTTAAACAAAGATGTCCATTGTCACCAACTCTCTTTGGTCTATGCATCGATCAGTTGGAACAAATGGTACTTGAATTTATACAAGAAGAAGGCATTGAAGAGGTCACTATTTGCAATATGGTAATCATGCTTTTGTTGTATGCGGATGATGTAGTGCTTCTAGCACACACTTTAGAAGATGCACAAAAGCTTATGGTTGTCCTTGAGAACTTTTTCTTGCATAGTGGGCTGATTGTGAATGAATCCAAAACAGAGGTTATGCTTGTGAAAACCAACCATAAGGAGAAGCCATGCATTGTGTACAACAATGAGACACTTGCAGATGTTGAGAGCTTTAAGTACCTTGGCCTTGAGATTCCGTCCAATCACAAGTGGCATGAATGTGCTATGTGTCGTTTGGAAGTGGGAAAGAGAGCATATTATGCATTTGAGAACATGTGTAATGCGGGAAACATCAAGTGTTGGGTTCTCAAGAAGTATATATTTGATGCATTGGTGACACTGGTTCTTCTTTATGGAGTTGAAGTGTGGAGCGGGAGCATCTCAAATTCTACTTGGAAAGAGTTTGAGAATGTCCAAAAGCGTTTTCTTACAAACTTTCTCCAAGTGAAGACACAAAGACCATATATGCTCCTACTTCTTGAGTCGGGATGCCTTCCAATTGAGGTTATGGGCATGGAAAGGGTTGTAGAGTACATGATAAAGATGCGTCAAAACCCCTCACATCCAGTTCCTACAATTGCATGGGAAGCAAGCAAAAAAGTTCAAAAGATGCATAAAAGCAAGATCTTGAGCACAGGATGGATGCAAGACATAAAGAAGTGGTTGGGGAGATGGGATGCATTACCCTTGCTACATGATGCTTCAAATGACTCCCAACTGAATAAAGCTTTTCTACAACGCTAATGTATTACGACTTGGGAGAGATCCGGTGGGTCATGCTTCATACATTACACCACCCATATTGCCCCCAACTACAAAATCATGTTCTTTGCTGAAAGGGGAAATGGTACTCACACTTACATGCTTGAGCATATCTCCTTGTCGACGATACGCACTATCGTAGCCATTTGGCTTAGCTCCCATTTCCTTCGATATGAGATAGGGCGTTGGGGCAATGGGGAAGAGTCAAATTGACTGTGCACATTATGCTTACTGTAATTTCGAGAGTCTGAGTACCACACACTACTAGAGTGCTCAGTTTTTGGTCACATCCGAACTTGCTTCTCTCACATTTTTAGCCCTAACTTAGACCTACACACTTTCCTTTCCCAACCAAAATGTGGGCTCTCCATTGCGACTCTCATCACCAAATTTTGGAGCATCGAGAGTCACTCATCAGCCATACACATACTACATCCATGTAACTTTGGTCCCATAGGTCATATTTGACCTGCGAGGACGATAATAATCTCTCTCTCTCTCTCTCTCTCTCTTCTCTCTCTCTCTCTCTCTCTCTCTCTCTCTCCTCTCTCTCTCTCTCTCTCTCTCTCTCTCTCTCCTCACCCTGTCCTCTCTTCTCCCCCTCCTTTCTCTTCTCTATTTCTCTCCCTTTCCCATCTCTCTCTCTCTCTCTCTCTCTCCCATCTCTCTCTCTTCCTCTCTCTCTCCTCTCTCTCTCTCTCTCTCTCTCTTGCTCTTTCCTCTCTTCTCTCTCTCCCCCTCTCTGCGTCATTCTCTATCTCTCTCCATATTTCCCTCTCTATCTCTATTTGTCTCTCTTCCCTCCCCCCCCCCCCCCCCCCCCCCCCCCCCCCCCCCCCCCCCCCCCCCCCCTCTCTCTCTCTCTCATAATCTATTTCCTAACAAATCCATTTTTCACATTCATTTGCAAACAAATCTAACACGAAGAGATTCTAATAAATCTAGCATTTGCAAACAAACCTAGAAAATGTACTACCCACGAAGAGATTTCATTTACGTCACAACGCAACCTATATCAAATAAATGAGGTATGTCTCTCTATCTCTATCTTTCTCGTTTGTTTTCTCGTTTATGTGTGTGTGTGTGTTTCTATGTTTGTGGAGTAGAATACAATAGGGAAAGAGGGGGGGGAGGGGGGTTGCGTTTAACTTAGGTTGTAGCACGGTTTCCCGTTAGGTTTAGCTTCCAACGACAAGCGCGGTAAACCCCCTTCAATGAAGCCGCTTAAAGAAAATCGAAGCTCCTCCTTGATCCAAACGTACAAGTGTATGTGTGTGTTTGTTGTTGTTGTTGTTGTGTTTGTGGGAGGGAGAAGGTGGAGAGAGATGGAGTGAGGGAGTGAGGGTGTGGGAGGTGGAGAGGGAGGGAAGGAGCTTGAAGACGTAGCGATGAAGAAGAGGAAGGAAAGTAGGTTATGCAGTAAAAATGTGGCATACTCTTCCCTCATTCCTCTTTTAAGAGCTAGGCTTTACCGCAGGTATTATCGCGACCATTAACATAGGTATTACCTTGTTGCTTTCGTGACCCTTGGCTGTCAATTTGAACTTTCCGGTATTTCCCGTCTATAAGAAGTATGATCCCTTCGTTACCCCCATCTTTGTCTTTTTTTTCTTTTTAGCTTAATAAAAGGCTTCATTTCAAATGAATACAAGAGTATCCAAGGTTGCAACCTGGGGGGAGCTGGGGGTACAAACCACCCCTTCTACCCTTAGATATCAATTATTTCATTTCTTAGCCTTTTGAGTTTCTTGATGAAGATTTCTAATTTATGAGTCCTTTTTTATAGTACTTTTAGATGTTCTTTAATTACATTTTTTAATTCCACTTTTAATTAAAAATAATTTTAGGGCACATATGACTAAATAAATAATTTATCACTTGTGCACGACATCGCCTGGGATGATTGTGTCCCCCCTGGAGGCCCTGAGTGCAATCGGTGGCTCAAGGAAAAACTCCCTTGTCCTTGCATCAAGTGCAAAAGGGCAATCCTTCGCTTGAGGCACATTGCATTGGAGCACATGGAGAATGAAGGGCTTTGGCATCCTTGAAGAGGTGCCCCGTTGGTCTGTGTTCAAGGGTGGTGCACTGACGTGCAAGGGCGAACGACAGAGGTAAGAGCTATTGTACATTTGGGTGCACCACATGGTGATCCTCGCATTAGCTCTACTTCGACCGCTCCTATGGCATCTCAGTCGCACTTTGAGGCAGAGGATGAGCACAAGTTCCACATGTGTGATGCGTTTTGGCTCATGAACGTGACGTGTGCAAGGAAGATTGCTAGCCCCGCACTCACCGAACAACGGCAACAGAGGATAGATTGATGGTGACTGCCTGAACACCTCTTTACAATGGTGCCCAATATTTGGTGCTCTGGGCATCGTTGAAAGTCCTCAACTTGCAAGAGAAATTTGGTCAGAGCAATGCAAGTGTCGATGCACTCCTTGGGTAAGTTTGAAATATGGCTTCTTAATTATATACTCTTCACTCACTTTATGTCAATGCCTCCTTGTAATTGTACTAATACGTGTTTGTTGTAGTTTGATGGGCAAAATGTTGTCAAAAGATCAGCACATTCCTCCAGATCGTCGACGAGCTAGATCGTATGTCATTGCACTTAGAATAGAGTATGAGCATATCCATGCGTGCGTCAATAATTGCATGCTATATCGCAATGAGTACGCACATGCTACCTCATATCCCGTGTGTGGGGAAGCACGATATAAGACCGGAGTGAGCGGGACGCACCTACCCCACAAGGTATTGAGAAATTTTCCATTAATTCCTCGCATTTGAAACATGTTTAAAAGCAGGTCTATCGTGGAGCTTCTCTTGGAGCACGCCAACCACCACTCAAATGATGGAATGATGCGTGTCCCTGTCCGATTCGACATGCACAAGCAACTCATGAAACTCAATTGGTTGTCTCGCACTTGAGGTTGTGTTGTTGCAAGTGAGGCTGGTGTACAACTGGTGCAACCCTAGCACTCTACTTCATGGAGCACTTGGCCTGTGGTGATGGTCAACTACAATATTCCACCATGGGAGACAACCAAGAAGGGCAATATACTTCTTTCCTTGCTTGTGCCAAGGAAGTACAAAGTGTCAAATATTGACGTCTACCTCAAGCCCTCATTCCGGAATTGGAGGATTTATGGAGAGGCATACCTGTTGTAGATGTCTCACTTGCAAAGGAGGGGAGAGACCATTGTGAGGGGAATCCTTATGTGGACTATGCACGACTATCCTGGGCTTGGAGAGATTTTTGGTATCTCCCTCTCTCTCTCTCTCTCTCTCTCTCTCTCCCCCCCCTTTATTTTTGTCTCTCTCTAACGATATGATATGTATATAGGCCTGTCTACATCAGGTCACAATGCATGTCCTACTTGCGGGCCATCATCGGTGACAGAGAGGCCCGATAGCTTGCGCAAGGTAATCTATCCAAACAACCATAATTTCTTACCCAAGGACATAGCAAGCACAAGGCTCCAACAAATGGGAAGACCCCTCTAATGCTCACGATGGTATATTGCGTAGCCATTTGGGAAGAGCACTACAACAACAATCTAGCTCTGTGCCCTCCACCAAAAGGTATGTCAAGGTATTCCATATTTTTGAGGCTTCCATATTGAAAGAACTTAAAAATACAACACCTTTTGGATCCCATCCACATATTCAAGAATGTAGCCCAAACACTATGGGACCACATTATTTGCAAGAAGGACTCTTTGGGTGTGAGGGAGGATTGGAGGCTTTTGAAACGGCTCCCCGTCTCTGCTACTCCATTGCTTCTATTCGCACACAACCAGGATGCATGAGGTCGCCAAGGGAGCTTTCACAAAAGCGAAGAAAGGTGGAAGCTTTCAATTGTATGGGTTGAAGTCACATGATTGGCACAAGATGCTTCAAGTGATGCCCCTCTCCCTATTTTATATATAGTTTGTGTGTATAACTTTCTCTCACTTTCCCTTCCCCTAATTTACATTGTAGTTCATTCTGCTGGTGAATATGTGTATATGTCGGAACAAGAAACAGGGATGCTATTTTCAAACTTGGATAGCTAGTAAGGTACACCACAAGACTCCACTCAACTACACTTTTTTTATGTACACAATAATCTCAACTAGAACTTAGTGTATCCTTGTGTTTTTTCTTGCAGATTTGTGAGCTCCAAAGAAATTGAAATAGATGCTATTCCTGCTGCTCAAACACTTGCATCAAAAACTATGTGTGCCATTGAGGATGCATTTCCTCGATTGGTCCTTCTTAGTCAAATCCACCTCTTGGTTCATGCGGTGGAAGATATTGCTATATGTGGAGTAGTGCACACACGATGGATGTTCTTCTTAGAGAGGTTTTTAAAAACTCTCAAAGATATTGTGCGGCTACGGTCTAGTCCAGAGGCATGTATGGCTGAAGGGTGGATCGTGCAATAGGCATTTGTTTACATCTCAGAGTATTTGACATTTCCTCGATCGGTCCTTCTTAGTGAAATCCACCTCTTGGTTCATGTGGTGGAGGAGATTGCTATATGTGGAGTAGTGCGTGCGCGATGGATGTTCTTCTTAGAGAGGGTTTTAAAGACTCTCAAAGGTTTTGTGCGTCTACGGTCCCAACGAGAGGCATGTATGGCTGAAGGATGGATCGGGTAAGAGGCATTTGTTTACATCTCAGAGTATTTGGCATAAGTTGATCCTTCAATGCCTCACATGTGGTCAGACGAGGAAGATGCAAGCATGACTTCACACTTGCCAAGTAGAAAGAAAAAACTACATAACATGGATATGAATCTATTTCGAGTGGTCAATAACTTTTGTATCTCAATGCAAAGATTATGACCAAGTGGCAAAGACAAGGCTTTTGCAAGAGAGAGAAGCATGGAAACAAGCACATGGAGGAAGGAGGGCACCCCAAGTGCCTAGAGACCTAGCATGTTTCTCAAATCTCATTAGTGCGGAGTGGATTCATGAGAGAATGACCGAAGAAAAAGCACATGGAGAAGACATCACCAACAAAGAATGGGAGTATGCACGAGGCTTCATACCAAAGGTATAGTACTCATATACCTAAACCATATTGTGATTTTTTTTTCTTGACTTTATCTTTGTATCTGATAAAAGATACTTTCCTATTTTGTAGTGCCTTTCCTTTAACTCTATGTGGTCAAAGGGTCGTCACTTTCATATGCGCCACATTGACGAGCATAGAACCACCATGGATTGTGCCATCATGGGCAACTTTGACACAAAGGGTGATGCAGCCAAGTATTGTGGAACTATTGAAAGGATACTAAAGGTTAATTTTAGAACATTTCATACCTTCATCTTTGAGTGCAAGTGGTTTGCAAATGTGTCTAGACGACATGAGAATGGCCTCTACATGGTGGACTCTAGTGTGCATCACACAAGGAGATATGTCAGTTTAGTTTTACCGCGCAATTGTGAGCAGGTGAGTGACAGCTACCTTTTTTATTCTTATTTTCTTGTAGCATTAACTATACCAATGTTACTCACTTTGAGTTTCTCTTTTATAGGTCATCTATATCCCATCAATCAATCAACCAAAACTTTGGCTCGTAATTATCAAAACACCTCAGAGGAGAACCATCTTTTTCACTAATAAAACGGTGACCATCTTCGACCCTCTTCCACCTCCAACTTTGAATGAGGTGGAGACAGAGGAGAGGGAGGTCGATGAATCAAG
The DNA here is from genome assembly GCF_014529385.1 of Adiantum capillus-veneris. NCBI lineage: Eukaryota > Viridiplantae > Streptophyta > Polypodiopsida > Polypodiales > Pteridaceae > Adiantum > Adiantum capillus-veneris. The sequence goes on from NC_140932.1 coordinate 57,294,633, forward strand.
TCCGACGACTGCAAGTCTTAGCGAGGATGATTTTCATGATGATGAAGATGATGAGATGAAGGATGATGAATTCGAAGACGATGAATCCAACGCATCCACAAATGATAATTCCGTTTCTCTCTTTATTGATTTAGAAGCCATGGGCTTAGAATTGGATGATGCTTCATGTAGGGATCTTTTGGAAGATGATTCATAAACATTTTGCATACTTTAAGTTATGCAAAAAAAATTTCATGTAATCCATTCATCTCTCTCTCCCTCTCTTCCTCTCTCTAATTTTGTGAACATCTCCAATTATGTTAATAAAGTGACGATGATTATTTTAGCTATAACCAAGTGTAATCTTATTATCCCCCCCCCTCCCCTCCCCGCCCCTCGCCCTCCCTCTCTATCCCTCTCTCCCTCTTTCTCTTTCCTTCTCTTTTCTTTTAAAATTTAAAAATTTCATACAATATTCTTTAACTTTTATTGGGAGGAAGAAAACACCAAAATTTGGATGGGTAGGAGGGAGCGGGGGAGGGGATGTTTAAGCCAGAATTTAAAAGTTTAAGCGCTACTCGAAAATAAGCGCGGTAATATTAACGATAATAATTGAGGTAATAAATGCAGTAATAATTTAAATACAAAACAAATCCCCCGTCCTCTTCTCTCTCCCCTCTCTAGTTGAGTTTGGACCTTGTCTCTACAAAACGCGATAAAAGACCACGGTAAACAACTAAAGATTTTCATAGTGAGAGAGCTTCTAACTTTCAGTCCCTCAAAACCCGCGTTCACCAGTGACCATGCTGCTTTCATCTCCTTGCTGAGAGAGAGAAAATATGTGCTAGAGGCGGCAATGGCTTGGAAGCTCTCTTTCTCAGAGATGGCTCTCTCTCTCTCTCTCTCTCTCTCTCTCTCTCTCTCTCTCTCTCTCTCTCTCTCTCTCTCTCTCTCTCTCTCCAGAATACCATCATAGGTAATGGCTACCCCCTCCAAATGCTCTTCAAGATCACCTCCAGCTAGAGTACCTACCGACTCGCCTTCTGGGAACCCACAGCCACCTACTCCTGGATCCAGCACTTAGTGACACATCTATCACTACAAGAGGTTGTGTGCTCTCGTGACGTTGTTAGCGACGGAAATACACTGGGTTTTTATAACCCCCGGCATCGCTACAACTGTCGCTAATAGCGTCGCTACGAGAGCGTCGCTATCTGCGTCGCTATATAGAGACGGTCATAGCGACGGTTATAGCGACGTTTACACAGAAGTCTATAGTGACGCTCATAGCGACGCTACAGAGCCATAAATAGCGACGGTTATAGCGACGCCCGAGAGAATTTTTTTTTGGTGGCAGGGCATTCAATGCCCTGCCACCCATCAACCATATTGTACTTGATTCACTTTTTAAAAAAAGTGCAAGGGTAGATAATAGACCCAAAATAGTCACCCACAAGACGCATTGTTTGCAAAATTGACAAGCGTAAAATTGACAATTGTACACATCATAGGCAAAATGAATTGATTGGCAAATGTAATAATGACAATTGTACAACATCATAGGCATAAAGAATTGATTGGCAAAATGAACTGCGGTGACAAATGTAATAATATACATGGTTCAAAAAGACGTATAAAATCCGTCTCATGATACATAAGCTATGAGAAACCCTAAACTAATGCTATCTAGCTACGGCTAAACTGACGTCGTCTAGTCAGACGTCTCATCGCGTCCAAGCGGCGTATCTGTCGGATTCTGCAAAAAAAGACAAGAGACAGCTTTCAGTAAGTATAAACATATAAGGACATTTATAAAACAATACAAAAAATAGAAAAGAGTAAACCCTAATACTAACCATGCCGCTGCGAGAACTCAGAATGTCCATCAGGGCGTTTAAGCCCTTCCTGCCTGCGTACTCGCGCTCGTACGGTGTGGGATCACGTCCTGTCATCGACCACTGTCAAAACATACAAAGAATTCATTATGTTAGAATTATAAAACTCATAAGCCCTAAACTATCGAACATAAAGAGCAATGCGAAAACACTTACAAAATCGGCCTCAAATGATGCCCATCCACCGCTCCCCAAGTGGTGCGAGCTCCCTGCCTCTACTCGCGCTCTGACTGCATCCTTTTGTTGCTTCCACTTGTTGGGATTCTCGCGCGCTGCTTTCTTCGCATTCTTCCAATCTTCTTTGGCCAGCCAATCTGGCCTGTTCCACCCATGCTTGATTGCTTTTTGCACTTCGGAACGCTTGTGTTTGCAGTATTCGCGCATTCGAATCTTCATCAGGTCTTCATTGAAGCGCTGATCCCGTGTTGGAAAGGGAAACTCATCATGAAGTATGCTGATGACTCTGTTTTTTAAATCACTTGGTACTTCACTCCATTTGTTTAGTATGTAGTGTCTAAACAGCTGAGAGCAAAGACCACGCATGCGCGAGATCACCTTCTTGCCGTCATCATCCATGATGATGCCACCGCTGAAGTCGAAGGAGTAAGGCAAGCTCTCTGGCCGGTGACGCGTGAACCTGGGTGTCCCGGCAGGGGTCTCTAGCGGCATGTCGATGGGGGTACGGACGTCAGGTGTCTCCACCAGCGTCTGGGCCCCGAAGCGAGGAGTGTCAAGTGGGGTGGCTCGTGGCGGAGTAGGTAGAGGTGTGTAGCTGCTAGGAACAGTCAGCCGTGCAAAACCTGGCGTAGATGGCGATGCTGTCGCTGGTGTGGGGGCGGGCAAAGAAGGGGAGGGTAAAGAGTCTCGTCGAACACGAGGCGGTGTGGAGGCATCGGTGGCGGAATCCCCACAACAACCGCCACCGCCACCGCCACCACTAGAGCGCCGGTGTCTAGAGGAGTGTGAAGCTCGTCTCGTCGACGCCGAAGCTTCGGAGCGCGCCGAATGCTCCGAAATAGAGGGAGATGCGGATGGAGTAGGAACGCGCGATGATGCGCCAGAGCGATGACGCTCCACGTATCACTGTCTCTGCTGCGGTGACAAAGAAGAAAGAAACTCCTCATCATCCATACCTGCATTAAACACACGAATATTTAAACTTAATATTGAATGAATAGAGTCGACAATGACGCAAAGACCATTAAATACAATGACGTAATGACGCATATAAATACAATGACGCAATGAATTGAGTGATAGAAGAGGCAAGTCGAAAACTCAAAATTTTCAATCAAAAGATATGAGCGCGAGTAGAAAAGAGCGTTATACACCATGGAAGGTACTTAGAGAGCCAGAGCTTTTACAACACGGAGCAAATTGTTCAAATACAATATTTGTGGCTTTAAGAGATCTCTCTCTCATCCTCGCATAACTCAGCATAACTTCCTATATCTATATAGAGCTCTCCGTTTAAACACATATCCTCTGTTTCATTTTGTAGCTCCTCTGCATGCACCCCATATAGAGTAGTAGCATCTTGATGCTCGTCTGGCACCACCGCAGCGGCTTCTGATTGAGCATCTTCTCTGATCTCCTCCATTGATGCCGTTGTGATTGGCACATGGTAGCCTTCATACGTCCTTGCACTACGAGGGGCTACCTCTATGACGTACCACCAGTTTGATGTAGACTTTGTAGGATGAAATATTACCTGCCAGAGCCACATAACTTACATGAGAGCTTTCAAGCACATAACTTGTAAAAGGGGGATGTTAACTATTTACATACTTACTTGTTCACAATGCTCGGGTAGAACGAAAGTGTCTCTTAGGTCAGTCCATTTCTTAGTAGAATCCACCTCAAGAAAACAAGACTCTCCTCTACGCACAGTAGCGTTGCGACCCTCCATGATTATCTTGAACCATTGCTCATGAAGGTTGGTAGGCTCTCCAGAACCGTCGGATAGTGCATCGGTGGTCGTCTTTCCCGTCTCCACTCGATTCGTGCCCTTTGTCGCTCTTGCTTTGCATCCTCATATTGTGAAATCCACTTTTGCATCACTGGATTGTGAAGCATGCAAAATCGGTTGATTTTAGCCTCTAGATCTTCCGTCATCTTCTTCTCAACACCGAGATTGCACATGACAATCCCAGATATGCGCTCATCATCTATGGTTAGCCATAGCGTGTCCCGGGCTTTATCAAATCCGTCTAGCCACTCTCCAATGTACACTAGGGACTCTGATACCAACCAACCTTCTGCCATGCTACCCTCCGGACATGCGTTTTGACGCACATATCCCTTAAGCGATTTCATGAAACGTTCAAAGAAGAACATCCATCTAGAATGAACTGTGCCAGCTATTTCCACCTCATCAACTATGTGAACAAGAAGATGCACCTGAATGGTTAGCATGGTAGTAGGAAAATGTTTCTCAAACATGCACACAAACTCCGCAGCATTTAGTTTGGCGAATGGTATGGAGTCTACGTTGATCTCCTTTTGTGAGATCCACTGCACCAGCTTTGCAAGTTTGTAGATTGTGTTACGGATGTCGAAAGACAAACATCCCTCAATGGCAACCGGTAAAATAAACTGTAAAGTATGTGCAGCAATGATATTAAAGTCCACATTTTATGCAATGATATTAGAGTCCACTATGAACGTACCTGACACATTTTATGCCAATCGTGTGACTTCAAACCGGTAAGCTTTCCTTCTTTAGTAAAACACGTTCGGAGCGAGTGCATTATGCCATTGGGGGTCCGCAAAGATCGAATGGTCTCTTTTACTTTGCGTTCTTGGGCTCCTGTGAAAATCCATGGTGCTTTAGGGAGTTTTATCGATCCATCAGACGCTGTTTGCGGCCAATATTGCTCCATACGATCCACATTTCTAAGGTCAACTCTGGCTCCCAAAGTATCTTTCTTACCGGTCAGATGGTCCCATAGTAGATTACCCACATTCTTGAATATGTGCATTGGATCGAGCAAGTGATTGATCATGAGTCGGGGCCAGTATGGTAACTCGTACCATAGAGATAGTCTCTTCATCCCTGGAGGCAATCCGTCATCGCACATCTCCTTCTGCTCTAACCATGCTTGTGCAGACATCCTTGGTGGCTCTCTTCCCAAAAAGTCGTCGCGTAACACATGATTCTCTGGAAGATACGCTTGATGACCTTCGTAGATTTGCTTCTTCAGTGAGGGCGCCCTACGTGCATTCAGTCTAGGTCCACATGTGACACATGCTCTGTATCCGCTTGTTTGAAGCCCTGCATGTATACACATGATAATAGATCAACTATGGGAAAAAACAAGATTTACAGTGACTGAGTGAGGAGTGTCAATAGATCACCTGAGCATTCTGTAGCCCGGGATAGTCATGCATGGTCCACATTAGAATGCCTCTGATCAAAGCATTCCGTCGTCCTGTGTGTCGGCTCATATCCACCACCTCTATGCCAATCCACAATTATTGTAGCTCTTCCAATAGTGGACGAAGATACACATCCATATTCCCCACTTTATATCGCCCTGGCACAATCAAGCTTAGCCATAGGTGCCCCTTCTTCGTAGTCAACCACGGGGGAATGTTGTAGTTGACGATGACAACGGGCCATACACTGTAAGATGTGCACGGAGATCAGAACCACCGGGTTATAATCTTGTCTTTATTGGTCAATACCTATATTTGTGGGTACAAGAAATCTACAGACCCACGTCTACATGATACTGCATGTAGTGGACAAAACCCCTTTGCCTCTTCTCTAGCTATAGCACTTCACAGCATCTTAACATCTTTTCACAGTAGATCTTTTCACTGTTCGTCTAACTCTAAACCCTAAACCGTAAGTAATTCTTGCGTGGACTCGATCTAACATAAATAAGCGTAAATCTAAATAAACGTAAATCTAACTAAAAATAAACCTACATCTAATTTAACGTAAGTTTACATCTAACCTAATCTTTAACATCTTTTGGGATAGTTTCCTACGACGTTAAAATTCTCTTCTTCTTGTGTGTGTGTGTGTGTGGGTAAACCTAAATAAACCTAAGTCTAATCTAATATAACATAAATCTAAATCTAACGTAAATTATGTTATATTAAAAACAAAGAACTAAACTAACAGGGATTGTAAGAACCTTAAAACTGATTTAACACATAATTTTTCACATAACTCGGCAAGAGTTGACATTCTCATCACTAAAGATGTGAGAGTTAACTTCCGGCGGTGACGCTGCCTCATCTCTATCCATATCTGACGACAGCAATTGGCCCTTTAGACCGTTCTTGCTCTTGTTACTAACTTTGAAGTTGCTGTTGAATGACTAGAGGTTGTCTAGATGGTCATTGTGTCGGGGATGTAGTGACTCTTGCCGCCCTGAAGATCCACCTACTTCCCTATCTTCTGAAGACATTTCACGAGTACTTTTGGATCGACGGAGCCCACCATGAGTGAAGGCAGCAATACCCTATATTCCATTGAGGGCTTTCTTCACCCGCTTCATGCAGGCATCGCAGTCTATGGAGACCTAAATCTAATCTAATATAACGTAAATCTAAATCTAGCATAAATAAACGTAAATCTAAATCTAGCATAAGTAAATCTAATTAAAAATAAACTTAAATCTAATCTAATTTAACTTAAATAAACCTAAATCTAATTTAACGTAAGTCTACATCTAACCTAATCTATAACGTCTTTTAGGATAGTTTCCTACGACGTTATAACTCTCTTCTTCTTGTGTGTGTGCGCGTGTGTGGATGTGTGTGCCAATAAAAAGAGATAAATGGTATAACCTTTCTATCACCCATGCCAAGTATGATAGATTGGTTATGCCATTTCCCTCTTGAATAATAGGTCTTGAGTTCAACTCCTCGTCGGTTAGATCTTTAGGTCTTTTAATTTTAATTAGTTTCCTACGACGTTAAATTAGTTTCTCTCTCTTTCTCTCTCAATGTGTGTGCGTTTTTTTATTTATGCATGTTTTCTCTCTCTTTTCCTCTCTCAATGTGTGCGTTTTTTGTTTATGCATGCTCTCTCTCTCTTTTCCTCTCTCAATGTGTGTGTGCATTCTTTGTTTATGTATGTGTGTGCGTTTTTGTTTATGTTTGTACTCTCTCTCTCTCTCTCTCTCTCTCTCTCTCTCTCTCTCAAAAACACTATGTGTGTGTGTGTGTGTGTGTGTGAGAGAGAGAGAGAGGGAGAGAGAAAGAGGGGAAGGGAACATGAGAGTGAGGAGAGGGAAGGAGCATACCTGGCTCTCCTTCTTCTCCTCGTGTGTGTGTGTGTGGAGAAGAAAGAGAAAGAGAGAGAGAGAGGGAGAGCGTTACCTGCTCCTTGCTTGAGGGCGCCGAAAAACTCTGATCTGAGATCTGAGTTTTTGGACGCTCTCTGTTATTTTTTTAGCCCAATCGGCATCGCTATGAGCGTTGCAAATTTACAAAAAAAATTGCGACGCTCACAGCGACGTCGAAAAAAAAAATTTGAACGTCGTTGTGTGAGCGTCGCTAATATGAATAGCCTCTTGTAGTGTATGTTTCGCTAGAAGATTCCCTGAAGTCTGTCGGACAGAGGAAATACATACACATTGGGCTGGTGGAGGGGGGGGGGGGGGCGGGGGGAAAGGGCGAGGAATCCCTCCCCCTCTCTCTCTCTCTCTCTCTCTCTCTCTCTCTTCACTTTGCTTTGCGTGCAGGTTTCAGTCCGTTGAGCAGGATGTGGTGATGGGCGTATTGAAGAAGCATACTATTGCACTCCCGACAGGGCATCACTTTTCACTCCCGACGACATCTTTGATGACGATGATGCCGAGGCCCCTGTCGGTCCGGAGCGGAGAAGATGCGTAATGTGGCTTGGTGGCATGTGGGGTAAGTATGAAAAGGAGCTTCTCTGTCAGCTTTAGCCCATCATGACCCGTCATCGCACTTCAATTCATTATGAACGACGCTACAAAGCTCAATATAGTCAGCAGCAGCTTCGACGTCGGCTCCTCTATTGCCGACATCGTCCTCTGGCATGATCTGCTCATTATCTCCAGACACTCGACTTCACTTCTAGCTCTCGCTCTCTCTCTCTCTCTCTCTCTCTCTCTCTCTCTCTCACACACACACACACACACATTCGTGATGAACCCTATTTCACCTTGCAAGCCTCCGGCTTTTGCTCTTTTATATGGACCTTGCTAGGGGCGGGAGAGAAAGAGAGAGACTGTGCTTATGCAATGCAGAGAGAGAGAGAGAGAGAGAGAGAGAGAGAGAGAGAGAGAGCCCCCTCGACCTCCTTGCACACTGTCAGCCCTTGAAATTAATGTCATCGTGAATTCTCTCGACACAGTCTGCATCGAAGCTACGTGGAGGCATCTGCATGTGTGAGAAGAAGAAGAAGGAGTTTTAATGGAGAGGGAGAGAGGGAGAGAGAGAGAGAGAGAGAGATTCATGCGTGGAGCCATCTTTATGAGAGAGAGAGAGAGACCTGGATTTGTCGTTTATTAACGATGAGGAGGGGAGAGAGAGATATATATATGCGTAGCAGAGCGAGCATGAAATCTCACGACTCTCACCCTTCCCTTTTCCCCTTTAGATTTTTTGATTTTTTTCAATCGGGTACCCTCTACTAGATCCTAGGCTGCTAATCTGTTTATTTGTCCCATCAAGTTCTCCACACAGCCTCTACGCGTTGTCACAACTTAAGCCAGCTACACATTTAAGAATCAGTTCGTTGCTCATGAACCCAAAAAATAATGAAGGCAATAATAAAGAGTCATCAATACAATGATAATACTAGACTATTCCCAGAGTCCCACAGCTTGCTTTCACACACGTCCCTTGCAAGCTGCCCCAACTTGCAGCTATTTTCAAGCAGTGCTCTAAGTAAGGATGTAACCTACCTAAAGCAGCAGACAAGAGGATGTCAAATGAGTACAACACTATGGCACTTCCCCACAACCATCACATAAAGAAGATGTTGAGGGCTATCGACCAAGAGAATATCGCGGTCACTAAGCACAATTGCGTCTAATTGTAATGTGGCGGACGTCATGGATCTGTTAAGCATGTAGTGCTTCTCTGTTATGTACATTGTTTTATATTTGATTTGTTAAAGCTATAGGTTTAGGGAATTATTTCTTTTCTAAAGCTGTGTAAATTGTAAGTCATTAATACTCTAATTGTCAAAGTACGCGTAGAGGTTGCAAATGTCTATGGAAGATGAACCCGAGAAGATGAAGGAGCAAAGGACATGGAAATCTTGATCAAATGTAGCAGGGAAGCTTATTGCAATTTGCAGCTACATGCAGGGACCTTCAATGGAGATGAAGGAGAAGAGGGACGAAGAGGGTTATACAAAAAATGATTACGATCTCACATATTTCATGTTAGGATTAAGAAGACTGACTTTTGATCACTACAAGAGGATGTGTACTCTTGTGACGCTTATAGCGACGGAAATACATTGGGTTTTTTAATCCCCCGGCATCGCAAAAAGCGTCGCTAACAACGTCGATAAGAGAACGTCGCTATAGAAATCGCTACAGGAGACTCTATAAGCGTCGCTATATAGCGACGCGTATAGCGATGCTGCAGGGCCGTAAATACCGACTCTTATAGCGACGTTGTAGTGCACAATGTAGCGACGCCTATAGCGATGCCCGAGATTAAAAAATTTTGGTGGCAGGGCATTCGAATCAACCATATTGAATGTTTCATTGGTCAATTTACCTTTGAAAAAAAGTACAAAGATAAATATAGACCCAAAATAGTGAGCCACAAGACAATATAATCATTAACTCCATCATCCATAGTACGTATTGTTTGCAAAATAAAGATACAAAAATGACAAGCGTGAATAGATGGAAGTAAATAAATGACAATTTACACAGCAGCAACATCACTTGATTGTTAATCATTGCAAATGTAATAGATACAAACCATTGTGATTATTTAAAAAATATACATGGTTTTCAAAAATACATAGTTACATGGTCTCATGATACATAAGCTAGGAAAAAAAGAAACTAATGCTATCTAGCTATGGTTAAACTGACGTCGTCTAATCAGACGTCTCATCGCGTCCAAGCGGCGTATTTGTCGGATTTTGCAAAAAAAAACAATAAGATAGCTTTTTGTAAGTATAATTAAACATATAGCGAGCAACGTTTATAAAACAATACAATAAATAGAAAACAATAAACCCTAATACTAACCATGCCGCCGCGAGAAGTCAGGATGTCTATAAGGGCGTTTAAGCCCTTCCTGCCTGCGTACTCACGCTCGTACGGAGTGGGATCACGTCCTGTAAACGACCACTGCCAAAACATACAAAGAATCCCTTATGTTAGAATTTCAAATCCCATAAACCCTAAACTATCGAACATAGATGCAAAAACACTTACAAAATCGGCCTCAAATGATGCCCACCCGCCGCTCCCCAAGTGGTGCGAGCTCCCTGCCTCTACTCGCGCTCTGGCTGCCTCCTTTTGTTGCTTCCACTTGTCGGAATTCTCACGCGCTTCTTTCTTCGTATACTTCCAATCTTCTTTGGCTAGCCAATCTGGTCTGTTCCATCCATGCTTGATTGCTTTTTGCACTTCGGAACGCTTATGCTTGCAGTATTCGCGCATTCGAACCTTCATCACATCTTCATTGAAGCGGTCATCCCGTGTTGGAACGGGAAACTCGTCATGAAGCATGCTGATGAATCTATCTTTTAATTCTTTCAGTATTTCACTCCAGGTGTTTAGTATGTAGTGTCTAAACACCTGGGAGCAAAGACCACGCATGCGCGAAATCACCTTCTTGCCGTCATCATCCAACATGATGCCGCCGCTGAAGTCGAAGGAGTAAGGCAAGCCCTCTTGCCGCCGTTGACGCGTGAACCTGGGTGTCTCGACAGGGGTCTCTAGCGGCGTGTCAACAGGGGTACGAACTCCACGTGTCTCCACTGGAGTCTGAGCCCCGAAGCGTGGAGTGTCCACTAGAGTGACTCCTAGAGGAGTAGCTAGTGGTGTGTAGCTGTGGGGAACGGCACTCAGCCGCGCAAAACCTAGTGTCGATGGCGATGCCGTGTCTGGTGTCGGGATGGGTAAAGAAGGGGAGGGTAAAGAGCCTCGTCGAACACGAGGCGGTGTCGAAGCATTGGTGGCGCCACCCCCACAACAACCGCCACTGCCACCGCCACCACTAGAGCGCCGGTGCCTAGATGAGTGTGAAGATCGTCTCGTCGACACCGAAGCTTCGGAGTGCGCTGAGGACTCCAAAACAGAGGGAGATGCGGATGGAGTCGGAACGCGCGATGGTGCGCCTGAGCGATCACGCTCCACGTACCACTGTCTCTGCTGGGGTGACAAAGAAGAAAGAAACTCATCATCCTCCATACCTGCATTAAACACACGAACATTTAAACTTAATATTGAATGAATGGAGTAGAAAACATGGACAAGTAGATAGAGAGAGAGAGAGAGAGAGAGAGAGAGAGAGAGAGAGAGAGAGAGATAAATACAATGACGCAATGACGCAAATACATAAAGAGCTGGAGAATCATACAAGAACACTCCAGTGCTTGTAGCTTTGGAATGTTCAAAGGCTAGCAGCAACAGAAAGCGTTTTTCTTCTATTCAACTTAAGTGATGAAAGAGGCAAGTGCATAACTCTGAATTTACAAAACAATATTTATGGCTTTAAGAGATCTCTCTCTCATCCTCGCATAGCTCATCATAACTTCCTATATCTATATAGAGCTCTCCGTTTAAACAGATGTCCTCTGTTTTATTTTGTAGATCCTCTGCATGCACCCTATAGAGAGTAGCAGGTTGATGTTCGTCTGGCACCACCTCCACGGCTTCTGAATGAGCATCTTCTCCGATCTCCTCCATTGATGCCGCTGTGATTGGCACATGGTAGCCTTCATATGTCCGTGCACTACGAGGGGCTACCTCTATGACGTACCACCAATTTGATGCAGACTTTGTGGTATGAAATATCACCTGCCAGAGCCACATAACTTACATGAGAGCTTCCAAGCACATAAATTCTAAAACACACGTTAACTATTTACATACTTACTTGTTCACAATGCTCGGGTAGTACAAAAGTGTCTCTTAGGTTAGTCCATTTCTTAGTTGAATCCACCTCAAGAAAACCAGACTATCCTCTACGCACAGTAGCGTTGCGACCCTCCATGATTATCTTGAACCATTGCACGTCGAACAAGTCGACAAAAAATCCTCTATAATCGATCCTCAAAATCTCTTGTAGCGTGCCGAAGTAAGTGAGTTCCGCCACCCTATGATCTGCATCAGAGGACCGTCGTCGACTAGACTGTTCAAATTTTGCCATGATTCCACAATCTTGGTAAAACGCTTTTTGTCGATCCGTTCCACCCTAAAATGTCGACCTTTACACCATGCTGCTGTGTATGACTTATACTACAACGAACAAAGATTATGAGTGGCCGTTCAAACGTCTAGAAAGTTACTGTCATACATTGCAAACTTACCTTGGTCGCGCAACCCCTAGAGTACTCCCACTCTTCCTCAGTCACCTCTTCACCGCATTGTTGTGCGCTTTTCAGTTGGTTGTGCAACCATCTTAAGCTCATGAATGTTGGTAGGCTCTCCAGACCCGCGGGATAGTGCATCGGTGGTCATCTTCCCCGTCTCCACTCCACTCGATTCTTGCCCTTTGTCGCTCTTGCTTTGCATCCTCATATTGTGAGATCCACTTCTGCATGACTGGATTGTGAAGCATGTAAAATCGGTTGATTTTAGCCTCTAGATCTTCCGTCATCTTCTTCTCAATACCGAGATTGCACATGACAATTCCAGATATGCGCTCATTATCTATGGTTCGCCATAGCGTGTCCCGGGCTTTATCAAATCCGTCTAGCCACTCTCCAATGTACACTAGGGACTCTGATACCAACCAACCTTCTGCCATGCTACCCTCCGGACGTGCCTTCTGATGCACATATCCCTTAAGAGTTTTCATGAAACGTTCTAAAAAGAACATCCATCTGGAATGTACTGTGTCGGCTATTTCCACCTCATCAACTATGTGAACAAGAAGATGCACCTGAATGGTTAGCATGGTAGTAGGACAATGTTTCTCAAACATACACACAACCTCCGCAGCATTTAGTTTGGCGAATGGTATGGAGTGTACGTTGATCTCCTTTTGTGAGATCCATTGTACCAACTTCGCAAGTTTGTAGATTGTGTTACGGATGTCAAGAGACAGACATCCCTCAATGGAAACCGGTAAAATAAACTGCAAAACACGTGCAGCAATGATATTAAAGTACGTCCACACACGAATTTGTTACACAATTCTCACTATGATATACTCCACTATGAATATACCTGACTCATTTTATGCCAGTTGTGTGACTTCAAACCGGTAAGCTTTCCTTCTTTAGTAAAACACGTTCGGAGCAAGTGCATTACGCCAGTGGGGGTCTGTAAAGATCGAATGTTCTCTTTTACTTTGTGTTCTTGGGCTCCTGTGAAAAACCATGGTGCTTTAGGGAGTTTTATCGATCCATCGGACGCTGTTTGAGGCCAATATTGCTCCATACGATCCACATTTCTAAGATCAATGCTGGCTCCCAAAGTATCTTTCTTGCCGGTCAGATGGTCCCATAGTAGATTACCCACATTCTTGAATATGTGCATTGGATCGAGCAAGTGATTGATCATGAGTCGGGGCCAGTATGGTAACTCGTACCATAGAGATAGTCTCTTTATCCCTGGGGGCCATCCATCATCACACATCTCCTTCTGCTCTAACCATGCTTGTGCAGACATCCTCGGTGGCTCTCTTCCCAAAAAGCCATCGCGTAACACATGATTCTCTGGAAGATACGCTTGATGACCTTCGTAGATTTGCTTCTTCAATGAGGGCGCCCTACGTGCATTCAGTCTAGGTCCACATGTGACACATGCTCTGTATCCGCTTGTTTGAAGCCCTGCATGTATACACATGATAATAGATCAACTTGAGAAAAAGAAAGATTTACAGTGTCTGAGTGAGGAGTGTAAATAGATCACCTGAGCATTCTGTTAGTCCGGGATAGTCATGCATGGTCCACATTAAAATGCCTCTGATCAAAGCATTCTGTCGACCTGTGTGTCGGCTCATATCCACCACCTCTATGCCAATCCACAGTTGTTGTAGCTCTTCCAATAGTGGACGAAGATACACATCCATATTCTTCACTTTATATCACCCCGCCACAATCAAGCTTAGCCATAGGTGCCCCTTCTTTGTAGTCAACCACGAGGGAATGTTGTAGTGACGATGACAACGGGCCATACACTGTAAGATGTTGATCTTTGACCAAATGGATTTACGCCATCCATAGCCAGGCCTAAGCGCAAATTTCGAGCTTCCCTGGAAAAATCCGTCCATGTTCCATCTATATGTTTCCAGGTTGCACAATCTGCAGGAATCCGTAGCACACCATCCAAAGATTTATTCTCCTCATGCCATGATGCTAGGGCGGCCATGGACTTACATTCGAAGAAATGCTTGATGCGAGGAAGCAGAGGAAAATGTCGCAAAACCTTTTGCGGAATTTTTGTTCCGTGGAGATCTACTCGATATCTTTCGGAATCACATTTCGGACACTTCTCTATGTCTATGTATTCCCCTCTGAAAAGAATACAGTCATTAGGACAAGCGTGGATCGAATTATAATCCATCCCCAAGTTTTGCAAAATCTTTCTTGATTCCTCTCGAGAATCTGGCATCACATTATCAACTGGTAGTAAGTGCTCTTTGAGCAATCTACACAACATAAAAATACGATACAATTGTGTAAAAATCTATCAGATCATTATACATTTAGAGTTTTATTAAAGTAAACTAATTATTGTAATAGATCACCTGAAAAGCGCTGTGACGCTAGTGTCACTCCATCCAAACTTTGTCTGCATGTTGAGAAGAACCAAGAGCGCTTTCAATCTAGACACATGTGCTCCATTATACAATGGCGTATCGGCTTCACATTTCATATCATCATAGACAAGCCTTTTTGAATCCATGATCGTTTTGATCATTTCATCAATTTCGGGCTCAAACATTGCCTCGTTGGGAATGTGGTCTGCATGATCATCCCCCGAGTTGTCAGAGGCTACATTTTGTGGCCTCACATATGCTGCTTGACCAAAGCGCCTGCGAACATGTCTATTGGGTTGCAAGATTGCTGTCTGTTGGCCAGCGTCAGAGTCCGACGAGTTATAATTGGCAACAACTCGATCTATAATAGATGGATCGAACTCGCCAAATTCGTGAACGTGCTGCAAAGAAATGCATCTTGTCCGTCGCACAGCATGCTTGCAATGGTTATAGGGACATAAGATCCTCGTTGAGAGATAGGTGTTTCGGTTGGACGGCCCCACATCCTCGTCACTACTCATAATGAGGGCAAAAACTTTATAACCTGGACAACAAATTTAATCTTCTATTGACATTCTTCGTCTTTTATCTCTCTCTCTCTCTCTCTCTCTCTCTCTCTCTCTCTCTCTCTCTCTCTCTCTCTCTCTCTCTCTCTCTCTCTCTCTCTCTCTCTCTCTCTCTCTTTGTTCACACTGTAAACTACCTCACATTCTCTAGTCATGTCCAATCCCCGCACACCTCGGTCTAGAGGTGCACGGAGATCAGAACCACCGGGTTATAATCTCGTCTTTATTGGTCAATGACTATATTTGTGGGTACAAGAAATCTACACACCCACGTCTACATGATACTGCATGTAGTGGACAAAACCCCTTTGCCTCTTCTCTAGCTGTAGCATTTTACAGCATCTTAACATCTTTTCATAGTAGATCTTTGTTTGTAGCATGCAGGTACGTCATTCTTGCAATGTCGCTGATGTCTTCTCAAGGCACTTAATTCTTATTCTAGATTTGACGGGATGTGGTGTGTGTGTGACCCTTGGAATCGTCATCTTGCATCACTAATTTTTGTGTATGCTCAATTTGCTCTTCCATTAGCTGAACATGACGACTTATTGTATGGTAGCAACAGTCGAACATGCAGGTGGAATTGCTGGTACGCATGGACTGTCGAGGCTGTGAGCGCAAGAAATTTTCTCGCCATTTCTTTTAACCTTATCTTAAACGATTTCCTCGTCATTTCTTCTAACCTTAATTAAATAACCTAAATCTAATTTAATATAACATATATAAATCTAAATTAATAAACATAAATCTAATCTAACGTAAATCTAACTAAAAATGAACCTAAATCTAATCTCATCTAATCTAATTTAAATAAACCTAGATCTAATTTAACGTAATTAAGTCTACTAAAACCCTTATCTTTAACGTCTTTTGGGATAGTTTCCTATGGAGTTCAAACTCTCTTCTTCTTGTGTGTGTGTGTGTGTGTGTGTGTGGGTGTGTGTGCCAATAAAAAGAGAAAAATGGTATAACCTTTCTATCACTCAAGTGTGGTAGATTGGTTATGGCATTTTCCTCTTGAATAACAAGTCTTGGTTTCAACTCCTCGTCGGCTAGATTTTTAGGTCTCTTTAATTAGTTTCCTACGACGTTAAATTAAACTCTCTTCTTCTCGAGTGTGTGTGCACGCCAATAAAAATAGGAGAAAAATGGTATAACTATTCTATCACCTAAGTGTGATAGATTGGTTATGCCATTTTCCTTATGAATAACATGTCTTGAGTTCAACTCCTGTCGACTAGATCTTTAAGGTCTCTTGGGATACTTTCCTACGATGTTAAAACTCTCTTCTTCTTCTTCTTTTATCTCTCTCTCTCTCTTTGTTTTATATATATCTCTCTCTTTCTCTCTTTTCCTCTCTCAATGTGTGTGCATTCTTTGATTATGCATGTGTGTGTGCGGTTTTTTGGTTTATGCATTCTCTCTCTCTCTCTCTCTCTCTCTCAATGTGTGTGTGCTTTCTTTGATTATGCATGTGTGTGTGCGCATTTTTTCTTTATGCAAGCTCTCTCTCTTTTCCTCTCTCAATGTGTGTGTGCTTTCTTTGTGTATGCATGTGTGTGCGTTTTTTGTTTATGCTTGTGCTCTCTCTCTCTCTCTCTCTCTCTCTCGTTCTATCTCTCTCTCTCTCTCTCTCAAAAACACAATGTGTGTGTGTGTGTGTGTGAGAGAGGGTGAAAGAGAGGGAGAGAGAAAGAGGGGAAGGGACCATGAGAGTGAGGAGAGGGAAGGAGCATACCTGACTCTCCTTCCTCTCCTTGTGTGTGTGTGTGTGTGTGAGAGAGAGAGAGAGGGAGAAGGAGAGAGAAAGAGGGGAAGGGAACATGAGAGTGAGGAGAGGGAAGGAGCATACCTGGCTCTCCTTCCTCTCCTCGTGTGTGTGTGTGTGTGTGTGTGTGTGTGTGTGTGTGTGGAGAAGAAAGAGAGAAAGAGAGAGCAAGGGAGAGCGTTACCTTGCTTGCTTGAGCGTACGTTGAAAACTCAGATCTGAGATCTGAGTTTTTGGACGCTCTCGGTTATTTTTTTTAGCCCTGCCGGCGTCGCTACTACCGTCGCTATGTTACTCTTGACATAGCGACGGTCATAGCGACGGTAATAGTGACGCCGACAATTTTCATATTTCAGCGTCGCAGTATGAGCGTCGCTAATGTTAAGCATGGCTTGTAGTGGATGTGGCTTCTTTATGTGAGGATCAAACCAAGCCTCTTATGGTTAGTGTTCACAGAGAGAGAGAGAGAGAGAGAGAGAGAGAGAGAGAGAGAGAGAGAGAGAGAGAGAGAGAGAGAGAGAGAGAGAGAGAGAGATTCTCTTCAAGGTCTCATTGAGAGGGAGGATTAGTTGGAGGGTGGGAGGAGGTTGGCCAGCTTGCAAATGGTCAACAGTGGGAGGATCTTGGCTAATAGCATGCTCTGAGGCTATGGAGACGAGAGAGAGAGAGAGAGAGAGAGAGAGAGAGAGAGAGAGAGAGAGAGAGAGAGAGAGAGAGAGAGAGAGAGAGAGAGAGATTCTCTTCAAGGTCTCATTGAGAGGGAGGATTAGTTGGAGGGTGGGAGGAGGTTGGCCAGCTTGCAAATGGTCAACAGTGGGAGGATCTTGGCTAATAGCATGCTCTGAGGCTATGGAGACGAGCGAGAGAGAGAGAGAGAGAGAGAGAGAGAGAGAGAGAGAGAGAGAGAGAGAGATTGTCCAATAGCTTGCTCTCAAGCTATAGAGGCATGAGAGAGAGCAAAAGAATCTTTACAATACGGTCAGTAGCCTTTCTTGAACGTCTCGCGTTATGGAGGCAGCAAAGAAGAGAGCTATGGTTGACAGTGGGAGGAGCTTGGCCAGTAGCGTGCTCTAAGGCTACGGAGGCAACAATGCGGGCTTCAATATTAGCATCTTAGCATCCTCTTGGCTTGCAGCGGGAGAAATAGTTGGATGGCAGGAGGAGCTTGGTAGTAGCGGTGTCAACTCTCAACACGTCAAGTAGCTTGCTCTCAAGCTATAGAGGAAGGAGAGAGAGAGAAAAAGCATCTTTATAGTACGGCCAGTAGCCTTTCCTGAATGTCTTGAGTTATGGAGGAAACAAAGAAGAGAGCTATGGTTGATGGTGGGAGGAGCTTAGCCAGTAGCCTGCTCTCAGGCTATGGAGGCAACAATGAGGGCTTCAACATTAGCATCTTAGCATCCTCTTGGCTTGCAACAGGAGCAATAGTTGGATGGCGGAAGGAGCTTGCAGGCTAGTAGTGGGAGTAACAATTGGTCGACGACGAGAGGAGCTTGGCGGCAGCGATGTCAACTTTCAACATGTGAACACGAGAGAGAGAGAGAGAGAGAGAGAGAGAGAGAGAGAGAGAGAGAGAGAGAGAGAGAGAGAGAGAGAGAGAGAGAGAGAGAGAGAGAGAGAGAGAGAGAGAGAGAGAGAGAGAGACGTTACTTTAAGGGTCATCCAAGTGTGAGATAAGAAGTAGAAGCATTTGAGAGTAGTAGGTTTTGTTGAATTAGTGGGCGATGACACTGATACTATTCCCCATTCTTTGCATAGAGGAGGGGCCTTGCCGTGTCGATACATTCAGCTTCTCCCTAACAATTAGTTTAGGCACATGCTACATCCATATGTTTGTCTTTCTTTCAACAATGATCATTGCCCATGTCGGACCCCAGTCTCCAACCTCGCCTCCAACTAAGTGCTTTGCTCAACCCTAGCTCAAGATGATCCCCCATTGTAAAGGACGCCCTCAAGGAGCCGCTTTCTTTCTTGAGAGGTGTTTTTTACAGAGTTTTTAGATTGAATTCGAACAAGGAGAAACGTTTGAAGTTGATGTCCGTGTGCAAGATGTTGAGGATGTCGAAGCTAAATATGAAACTCTTGCAGAGATTACAATAGATAAAGACCATCAAGGAACGTTTCTGATGTCTGGGTGGTTTTTGATTGATTTGTTGGTGAGAGAAACGCACACAGCTTGGAGAAGACGAAGGAAGCTCAAGGCACACAACTGAGAGTATATTACTTAGTGTGCAATGAAAAGATGGATAGACCTAGAGTGATGGCGTATATACAATGCACGGGGGAAAAAACTCTTAAAGAGGGCAAAAATGCCCTGGAGGTCCTAGTGTGTTCACACACATCACCACCACATGTATAAGGTAACAAATCCCCCTGGAATGATGCGGTGAACGAGAGCTAGCACCTGAGTAAAGGGAAGTGCCATGCCCTAAGAACATGATCAGTCCACAAAGGGTAGTAAGCCTAAAGTTTTGCGGAAAGCTTCTCACTTCTCATGAGACAGTGCCTTTGTGAAAAGATCTACAAGGTTGTCCTGTGTTGGCACATAAGCCAAGTTGATCTCTCCTACTGAGAGCCTCTCCTTGACATAGTGGTAATGCACCTCAATGTGCTTTGTGCGAGCATGAAAAACTGGGTTCCTCGCAACTGCCAAGTGCTCTGATTGTCAGTGTAGATAGTGTTGGCAGTGTCTTGTCCAACACCCAAATCATCCATAAGCGTCTGAGCCATACACACTCAACCGTAGCTATGAAGACTGCCCTGTACTCAGCCTCACAACTAGAAGTGTCCACAATAGGTTGCTTCTTGCTCAACCATGATATACATGAACTGGCAAGCGTGAAACAAAAACCACTTGTGGACACTCGCGTGTCAAAACAACAAGCCCAATCTGAGTCGCAATCCTCAACTCCAAACTTACATAGCAATGTCTCTATGTAACTTTTCTGACACAAGGCAATACCACCATCACTCTACTTAAACTGTATGCCCAAATAATGATGCAACAGCCCCAAATCTTTCATCTTGAAAGTAGCATTCAAATCAGCCTTAAATTCAGCAATATGTCTCTCATTTGGTCTAGTGATCAACAAATCATCTACATAAAGAATCACATGAGAAGCACATCATCCTCATGTTTTACATACAATGTTCTTTCTGTTGGACTGTTGCGAAAGCCTTGTTTGACCAAATGAGTGTCATCTTTCTTATACCAAGCACAAGGAGATTGCTACCCATACAAAGCTTACATCTGCACACTTTGTCCTCTTGTCCTTTCTTGACAAAACCGCGAGGCTGCATTACATAAACTTCCTCAAATATATCACCATTCAAGAAAGCAGTAACAATGTCTCATTGATGTACATCCCAACAACCCAACCAAAATGAGTTGCCACTGCGCATAGAAAACGGACAGTATTAGTCATACGACAAGTGGGAGAAAAAGTCTCTTCATAATCTATGTCTTTTTGGCGCTGTGCATAACCCTTTGCAACAAGTCGAGCCTTATGGTGATCGATCTCACCATCCGGCTTGCGTTTCAACTTGTAAACCCAGTTCGTAACAATGGCCTTTTTTCCAGGAGGCAAATCACATAAAGTCCATGTGTCATTTTTTATAAGGGCATCATATTCTGATTGCATGGCAGCCATCCAATTTTTTGAATTCTGTGCTTCATCAAAAGACAGAGGTTTCTTCAACATCATGTAAGCTAGACACAACCAAAGCATAACAATCTGATGCAAAAGATGCATGGCATGAACGTGAACAATTTACTGTCACGCAGTGTATGCACCAGCCATTTTGGCATACCTCTAGCCTATACCTCTAGCCTGCTCATTTTTAGCCCTTTCCTCATCAAGTACATCATGTACATCTGCATCATTAATAGGCTGATCTGTAACATTTTCAAAAACGCCTATAGGCTGTACATTAGCCTCATTTGAATTTACATTCGTATCTCCACCACTGAAAAGAGGCAACAAAGTGTCATAAATGTCACGTGAGCTTACATTACGGTCTCTTCTAGTACATGACAGCAAGGTCTAGACAGAATCTTCCATAAACACTACATCCCGTGAAACCAGAATACGCTTTGTTTGCGGATGATACAACCCGTAACCTTTGCTTTTAGCACTATAACCAAAAAAAAAATATTTGACAGCCTTATCATCCAATTTTCTGCGTTGTGTTTGTGGCACCAAAGCATATGCCAAACAGCCAAAAACACGCATGTGCTCAATAGAAGGCTTTCTATCATGCCATGCTTCATATGGAGTAATAGACTGTAAAGCTTTCGTAGGACACCTGTTAAGTACATAAGAAGTGGCACACATGATGTACTCAAGCCAAAAAGAATGCGGCAAAGATTGACTTTTGACCATTCATCATCCCATTTCCGTATGTGACATGTTTTTCCTCTCAGCTAAACCATTTTGCCAAGGGGTATAAGGCACTCTACATTGATGTTTTATCCCACGACTAGCTGAAGGGGATCGGGGAGCACCACAGACGGAGAGTGAGAGAGAGAAGGAGACACACGACACACAGATATGGGTGGGGAGACTCAAAGGAGTGAACAGCCCCCTATACACTTATGCTATGTATAAGGTATACAAGTCAGTGGGCGCCCAGACTCTGGGCGGTCGGGCAAGGCACAGACGCCTATACCCCAACAACCTCCCACTTAAAGGCAAATGTGCCTTTAAGCAAGGGAACCTAGTCAAAAGACTACAAAAGGTGAGAGAAAACCGCTCTCAACCGATGCCCACTGGCTGGCTGTGATCGTGTGCATCCAGCTGTCCTGCTCCCGTGTTAGTCCATACACCACCAGACGTACCGCACACGTACTGCAAGTATGTACGCAATACCTGCATATCTCCCGCGTGCACTATGCCATCATCAGTCAACAAACGACTGACAATCCCAACTGCAAATGCTCCCAGTGCAGCTGCGATATCCGGTCTCAAGATCAACATCTCATACATGAGACCACCGAATGCCGATGCAATGCTAGCGGGCCCTGCTAGCTCTACGGAGCATGCATCAACATATATATCCCTGGCAATAGGCATCTCTGACTGACAAGGCGTGTCAGCCACATGCATCTCCTGACTGTCCACAAAAGACGCGTCAACTTGTCGTGCAACCTCAGAGCAAACCAGCTGCTCTAGGTGTCTATTGGACAACTATATCCCCATGCTCACTTTCGAGCATAGAAAGGAATGATTACATAATCGCTGACGTCTCAGCCTCCTCTGCAATCATCCACTGCAAACATGACCACTCAATGTGCTGTGACTCACTAGAGCTCTCATGCTCTAACTCCGTATGCATAGACTCTTGCACAACGTCCTCCTGTCGTGACTCACTAGAGCAAGACCTCTCTACCTGTCTATCTTGCATAGAAGTATCTCGCACAACTGACTCTCTGCTTTGCTCAGTCACTAGCAAAGCATGCATGTCTGACTCTGTCACCTCTCTGTGTGACTGCTCAAGTCGTGCCCTAACTGTGTGCACAACGAGCTCACTACTTTGCACTCCATGCAAAGCATCCTGCAACCCATAAGCAAAAGAGACTCGCCTACTCTCTCGCTGTCTCCCTGGCTGCATGATCACAGAGACAACACCGTCTCTCACATGATCCACATGCAATGGGTAACCTGTACCACTCCTGGCACCTCTCGCAATCACTAGCGAACCCAAATGCAACGCAAAAGATCGCTCAAGCAGCGATACCCGACATCCACTATCCCGTAACTGTCTGACTGAGATCAAATCCCGTCTCAGATTTGGCACATAACGCACATGACGCAGGGTAAATCTCATACCACTGGTCAAGGACAAACATACGTCTCCTGCACCTTCAATGTCATACACAACACCATCAGCCATGTGCATACAACCAAGTCTCCCACTAGAAAACGTGCTAAACCACTCACGATGCGATGTGACATGGAAAGTAGCATCTGAATCTAGTAACCAATGTGAAGACAATGTGCAATCCGATATGCAATCTGTAGACATAAGATCGTCTGAAGACAAGCTGGATGTAAATGTGACATCGCTGTCACAAGCATACTCAGTAACCACCGTACTGATCTCACTAGCATCTGTCATGCCCAAATCTGCATCACGCATCTGTCGCCTCCGTTGTCTCAAATGCCTGAAACATCGACGCCTAATGTGCCCTCTATGTCCACAATGCCAACATGTCAAGTCTCTATGCCGTCGAGACTTGCGTGTGGGACCAATCTCTCGCATGGACATAGAAGTGGGACTAGACTTCCATGTAGACATGGATGTCGCGTACATAGCATGTAAACTTGCCATAAAGCATGTAGTCTCCCTCGTAGTCTCCCTCGAGACCTGCCAGTAACAGACTCAAACCAGATGCAAACAATCGTAGACATTGCTAACTCATCAAGATCCTGCCAATCATCATCACGCATAGACTTGGGCTTCGCCGATAAACCACGCAAGGGTTTATCCTGCCCCAAATCTGCCAATGCAACAAGCATATGCTCCTTCCAAGCAACAAAATCACTCCTGTGAGTGTGCCAAGATAATTGTACGCCTGTCAAACCCGTGAGCTAATCACCAAGCCCACACTGTGTGCGGTATCGATGCATACACATGCACAAATCTCCCACCTTGCAAGAACACACGCACGCAAATGCTGAGTGCAACCCACAATCTTTACCTAGATCGCATAAATGATGCGCATAAAACTCCTGGAAAATTTCGCCAGAGTTTCGTCAGAAAACGGCCACAAAACCAGTAACCAAACTGACTGCACGCTCAAAAACCATGAGCAACCAAAGCGCATCAAACCGCACTCAAATGCATGCACAATCTCCACACTTTGCATACATAATTGCAAAACACCTGCAAATTTAGTACACAAATATCTGCTCTACCTGTGACTGCCGAAAACTTGCTAGAGGTATACATTGCCGAGCTCAAAATGCAATCACATTAGTCGATCCCTGAGCATCAAACCACATAAGGCATACATTGTATCCTCCCACGTGAGGAAACTTGTAGCAAGATCACTCTCACATCTGAGAGCAAACCATGTGTGGAATCCTCGACACACAATTAACAACTTAACTACATGCTGCGGCAAAAAATTCAGCATCTCCAGAATTTTTAAAATTCTGATATGACGAGCGCGTCCGGAGCGGGCCCAAATCCCCCAAAGTAGACCCTGATTCGTAGACTGACTCTGTAGGACGGAGCCTACGCAAAAGACTTTGCGATTTTTAGAGCTTCCGGAACGAACTAGGAATTAGCAGCTACACACAGTCTTGAACCTGCTCCTGCTCCTGCTCCACTCTGCATGATGCAATGTCCTCTCAATGCAAGCTCCAACGCAAGAGCTCTGCCACAACAGCATCCAAGCACTCGAATGTCAAGCTCTCCTCCGCCGAGCACTTCTCTAACGAGCTCCACTGAACTCAAAAGCTCCTCTCACCAAGGAAGCCGCAACCGCCTCCTCGACCAAGCTTGACCACACCAAGCTCCTAAGCTCCAAAGACAATGCTCCTCAAGCTAAAATCTCTCTCCCTGAAACTCCACAATCGAACTCCACCGTCGAGAGCGAGCGAGCTATCGCGCGAGCTATCGTCTCGAAGCTCTCAAAGCCATCGTGCTCTCCGCGGTCACCATAGCTCTGATACCAATTGAAGGGGATCGGGGAGCACCACAGACGGAGAGTGAGAGAGAGAAGGAGACACACGACACACAGATATGGGTGGGGAGACTCAAAGGAGTGAGCAGCCCCCTATACACTTATGCTATGTATAAGGTATACAAGTCAGTGGGCGCCCAGACTCTGGGCGGCCGGGCAAGGCACAAACGCCTATAGCCCAACACTAGCCAGAAATGCATTAAATTCATGAGACGTATACTCCCCCCCTCGATCCAAATGAGGGTGCCCATAGGACATTTCAAGACATTTTTAGCCATAGCTAGAAATTGTTTGAAGCACATAAAAACTTCGGACTTCCCTTTAAGCGAAAATACTCATGCATGCTTGGAGTAATCATCAATGAAAGTCACTAATAAGTAAAGGTAATTGCCCAAGGACGGAGTTTGCATGGCCCACAAACATCACTATGCACAAGCTGCAACCTGCATGTGGCCCGAATTGAACCATCCTTTGGAAACTTTGCTGCATCTTACCCAAAATACAACCTTCACAAACATGTTTGACAAGTGCTTCAAGAGGCGGTAAAGAAGCAACCATACCAGATTTTTGCAAACGCAGCAAACTGACAAAATTCAGATGACAAAAACGGGCATGCCAAAGTTTTGCATTTGAAATAGCCCTTGAATTTGCAACTGCATTTGCAAAATTTTATCCACACTTGTCTTACAAAGTGAGCTTATATAGTCCACGGCACAAAAGCCTAGATGCAGCAATTTCATCTGGCACAAAATCCCAAATGCAACAATTTCATCAGCAAAACTGAGATCACGAATTGTACATCTGTCATCCACAAATTTGACTACAAGCCCAAGTCTAGCAAGTGCAGATACAGACAAAAGATTCTTCTTGATCTGAGTTACATAAAGTGCATCAACAATTGTGAAAGAACTGCCATTTGCAACAGTAACCAAAATCTTTCCTACTCCCTGGACCAGATAAGAGTCATTGTTGGCACAAGTGACTGAATTCCCATGAGGGCCAGACTCAAGATAGGTGAACAATTCATGATGTGAGGTAATGCGCTTTGTAGCATCACTGTCGAAATACCACACATGTGAATCTACAACAACTGACATACATACATCATGGACAACAGGATTGTAAGTGCACTCTGCACTAAAAGTCCATTTTGCATCAACTTTATTATCACAGTATCCTTTCATAGAAGACTCAACTATGGCTGCATTTGGAGTGGAACCAAGATTTGCAGTGGAACCATCCTCTTTCTTCTTAGCCTCTTTGGTTTTCAACTTAGGACACTGCTTGATCAATCGATCATTAGCTTTACAATAATGACAACGCATCTTCTTTTTGCCCTTATGATCACCAGAATTGCCAGACAAAGTGCTGCCAGCAGAAGCATTGGAAACAGAAGTTTTGCCACTCGTAGCAGAACCATAAGAAGTGGCTGCATTGCTGTTACCACCCTTTCTTTGAGAAGCAATAAAAGTCTGTTCAATTGCACGTTGTCTAGTCCTATTTTTTTTGGAAAGTGACTCTTGCAATAGTAATGTGCATAATGCATCAAACTTGACAACTTCAAAATTTCCTTGGGTCATAAGTCTCCAAGTACTAGCAAAAGTCTGGTAAATCTGGAAGGCATCAAGAAGAGTCTGCACAAGGAAACTGTTTGAAATGACTTCACCTACAAAAATAAGTTGCTCATTGTTATCCTTGACACCAGTATGGAAAGTTTCCATATCATCCTCCTCATGCGTAATCTTCGACTCAAGCTCTTTACGCAGCAAACCAATTTTAGTCTCATTGCGACATGCATAAAGACGAGCCAAAATATCCCAAGCATGTTTTGCAGATTTTGTTGAAGGAATGTGAAGAACAATGGTGCGCTTCACAGACAACGCAATCAATACATGATCTTGCGCATCCTTTGCATCTCAACAAGATTGTTCTGCCGTAGGCCAAAAAAATCTAATAGCAGCAATCCTTGTAGCAAGACCTGCCACATCCTCAACATCGCCTACATCCTCAAAACAAGGACGTACATCAATGCCCTGCACAATATTTTAGACGCCCTTGGACACAAGAACATGTTGCATCATGTAAGCCCACATAGGGTAATTGTCCCCATCCAATCTATCCTCAGCAGCAAACATCTTGAACGCATCTGTGTTATTGTCAGCCATGGTAAATGCTGCACCTGATGTGAAAACTGCCCGAAAAGAGGAGAAACGAAGGGGGAACAACACGTGCTATATAGCACAATCCGTAGAAGAGTGTAAGGCACCTGTTATGCAAAAAATGGCACTGACAAAATTTTTGTACAAAATGACGAAATAGCCTATGCAGTACTACCTGTAGTGAAAACGGAGGCCGAAATGAGCCCGAATAAAAAATATGAGCAGACTGAGCTATACAAGCATACCCAAAAATTTTGTCGACCTGCGAACGCTCACTAAAGTTCACTCAAATGAGAGAAAATGAGCAGTCGTGTGTTGGAGCAGCTGCTTGGAGACTAATATATAAGCCCGGAAGGACGCACCCTGCTCTGATACCGATTGTTGGAATTAGGGTTGCACAGAAACGCACACAGCTTGGAGAAGACGAAGTGTCATAAAAACTAATATCTAACCAACCCAAATGATTTTCTCATATTAAATTGATCACTTAATGTGGGAGAATAAACGAGAACAAGGGTTAAGATATTGAGATGTGCTTATAGATCTATCTCAACACGGGGCCAATAGAAAAGGGACCCAAATGAGAGATGGTCTATCAAAGAGCAAGGCTAACCAATGGAGCATAAGACCTTAGGGTTAGCTTCATTGAAGACCTCTAGTAATGTGTGTAAAAGTCCTTTGACCTTAGGCAAGCTAGGACTGAGCTTGAGGCGGGAGCCCGACCAAGCTCAAGGTGCTTGTCCTGCTTGTCATGCTTGATGACTAAGGTGCTTGATATTCTTGAGGTGCTTGATGATTGAGATGCTTGAGGTGTTTGACATACTTGAGGTGCTTGACATGCTTGAGATGCTAGGGTTGTACTTGAGGTGAGAACCCATCCCAAGCTTAAACTACTTTAGGACCAAGCTTGTGGTGGGAATTGGGCCTATGCATGAGGGACTTGAGGTGTCATAAAGTCAAATATTCAATCCCTACAAGGAGGGGGCGAGCCCTACGTGAGGGGGGATGAGAGAGAACACCCACACACTCACACAAGGCATGCATGGTACAAAGGAAGCAGAAGGGACACTTATCAAGTTCCTTCCTCATGGTGTGCCTGAAGCCTATTGGTTGGCCAGCCAAGGGGTCCAATGATAATTTAGGAGATTTAATTAATTGATTTTACATTTATCAAGTCCTCTCTCTGAAAGGGGAAAGGGGGACACTTGTCCCAAGGCTACCCTTGCTGCTTGTAATGCCTCCTGCTTGTGATTGTCTAGGCCTGGAGGGGTCCAATGAGCTTCAAGCATGAGCTACAATGGGGGGGGGGGGGGGGGGGCGGCCCAAGCAAGCTAGGGGGTATACTCACCCACACACACTCACAAACACTCTCATTGTGTGCTATGCAAAGTGCAAGAGCTCCCTCTCCCTCTCCAAGCAAGTAGAGGTTGAGAGCCTACACCAACACTCTTCGCTATGGAGTGCAAATCCAACCAAGAGCCATGCTTCAATGCTTAAGCTTGCCATCTCCTTCTTCTTCATTACTATGCTATTATGTATACTAGCAAGAAGAGCTATGATAAGTGAGGAACTAATTCTTTCTCCTATGAAATGTTTCTTCTTCCTCTTCCCTACCCTCATTCCTTGCTAGCTCTCTCCACCTTCGAAGGTGTTTGAGATCTTGGGATTGAGGCTTGGGATAGTTAAATCTTTCTTCAAGTTTATGTTATGTTTGTGATGCATGAAGCTTTCCATCTTCATTGCATCACCTACGTCACAAGGAACACAAAGATTGTATTTTAACAAGTCTCTCTTAATGGAAGAAATGATCATACAAATACCTATTGGAGGGGGGGCCGCGGGCTCCACATAAATCCGGTCCTCAACTGTTATCATGTTCTCTAAATTCTCTCTCTTGCAAAAGTATTGTTCATGCCAAGTTAACTAATTGCTATGATTATGTTGCTTTCTTCAATTATGTTCACCCGCTATGCTCACAAAGTCATTTCTCAAAAGTACTCTCATTAATTTCTGCTACTCTCCAGTTAAATAGGCCAATTCCATTACTCGAAAGAAGATCAAGGCACACTGAGAGTATATTACTTAGTGTGCAATGAAAAGATAGATAGCCCTAGAGTAATGGGCGTATATACAATGCACAGGGGAAAAAACCTCCTAAAGAGGGAAAAAATGCCCCGGCAGTCCTAGTGTGTTCACACACATCACTACCACATGTATATGGTAACATGATCGTATAAAGATTGCTTATTCCACTCATACGCTCGCTTTAGGAAAAGGGTTCCCAAGACCGTTAAGGTTTTAAAGAAAAGAAGAGAGACATTATTGAGAGTTGGAATGAAATGCCAATTATATATTTTTAATTGCATCTTCTAAATGCAAAAATGACTTGTGAGTCCAATCACTTATAGGGCAACTGAGAGTGCCAATTATCCACAACTCGATGAGAAAGATAATTGAGAGCGTGAGAAAAATTCTGCCAATAGTAGTGCATAATGTAGTCACTATCATTCCAAAACATATAAACATCTCATTAATAGGCACCAATATTGCATTTGGTACCACCATCTTTGCCCCTATCAAAGCTAGTTGCAGCTTCAATCCTTCTGCAAATACTAGCACCTTGAAGAGTACAACGTCGGAAAATGGGGTGCAAAGATCATTGGTGCTATCGGCAATTATGTTTACATTTGGAAAATTTTTATATTATGAAATAAGTGGCATGAATGAACATGAAATTATGGGACAAATGCATTTTTGTGAGCAATGACAAATCCAAGCCTTATAAAGACCATGTGTGTCATAGTAAAAGAGAGTGAAACCGGCCTTCACTTGAACTAGTAGATATTTTGGCAGAATATAAAATGACTACTTGGAGACCAATTAAGAGATCATTTGGTTCAAATAAATCAAAAAAATTTAAGAAGATTATGATGTCATAAGTTAAAATTGCTGCTCTCAACAGACCAACTAGCCTGAGTTTCATCAGGGGAATTTTTTTTTCTATGTTCCCAAACTCTTTTCGAGAGATGTTTCCTTCAATTGAGTCTGATTTTTGACCTACAACCATATACTTCTTGAAACGTTGGGATTGTATGTTGCGCAGCATAATAAAAGCATAACAATTACTGCAACCACGTAGTCAAGGTGTTCTTGCGATCATGAGTCCCTCCTATGGTTGAAGAGGCAAACTCATTGTTGTCGTTTCCAAAGAGAGTACCATGCACATGACAATACGTATATTAGAGCTTGGTGTGTGGAGGTGTGCTTCTTTCGTTAATGGTATGGCCTTCTCTCTTCGGAAATTGAAGCTTCAGTACCTGTCACGGGCAAAGTGCATATATAGGGCGATGCATTAATTCATGAGTCGTTGCCTAATGGAAATTAGATTTGGTGGGCTGCCTCCAGATCTACGTCTGCTGCAGCTGAAGACTTAGACGTGATTGTGGTATAAGGTGGCAGCATCCACATCTTGATGGAGCCGTCGAGGCTTCCGGAGAAGGCTACACCTGCACACACGCCACGCAGCTCTTCCACCACGCCCACCCGCAGGCTTCGTACGGGGGCTGTGTGACCCCTCACCACCGCAATGCACTCATGATTTGGGTACCTGCTGAAACTGCTACAGCTACCATGTTGTTGTTGTTGCCTCCACACTCGGATTGTCCTGTCGGCCGAGCCGCTGACGAGGAGTGAGCGCGTACCACTTCCCTTGCTCGATTGCAGCAAGTCCAAGCACAGCACTGCCCGGGCATGGCCTTGCAGTTTCTCTTGCAATCCGAACAGCTGAGCAGCCGGAGCCGCTTTATGTGGCCAGCTTGGCGAGCTCCTCCTCCACACCAACACCTGCCCATCCGAGCCACCTGAGTACAGCAAGCTCTCGTCGGCGCTCATCACCATCGCGTTGACCGCGGCGCCCGGTTCCTGCAGTGCCACGACCATGCAGTGCTTGTAGCGCCGACGTTCTCCCTTGTTGGATGTGAGCCGGCGGCACCAAACTTTGATGGATTTGTCAGCAGAGCCGGTATACAGCAGGCCATCCGCAGCTCCCACCAGCATGGCGTTGATGGAGTCGATGTGTGCGTTGAAGGATTCCTGGCATCGCATGGTGAGCAGGTTCCATACCTTGACGGTGCGGTCCCAGGAGGCGGAGTAGAGGAGGGTGCGATCAGGTGAAAAGGCGAGGGCGCTGATGGTGTCGGTGTGCTGCAACCAGGCGTGCTTCTTGCCGTGGCGCCGCGTTTGCACGTAGCGGTGCTGCAGAGTCCAGTTGTGGAACAATTGGCCAAGGCTAGGGAGCGAGGCTACCGGCTGGAGGTGTACTCCACCGGTTGCCGATGTCCGCCAGAGTCGGATTTTGAGGTCTTTGTGGGCGGTGGCCACCCATTCGGAGCCATCAACTGAAACAGCGGACGCTGGAGGAAGGGTTGGAGCCGGCGACATGGCAGACGACGATAAGCCGAGCTCTGGCCAGGCCTGCAGGCTGTTGGTGTCCCCTTGGCAGCTGCTGAAAAGGAGACCGTTGCAGGTAGCAAGGCCTGTGACAGGGCCGTCGGCTTGGGACTCCGATGCTAAATGCAGGGAGTTGCTATATTGTTGGGATTGTTGACAGGCATGAGAAAGTGGATTGAGATATTCAGGAGAGGGGAAGGCGAGGGTGGGACTGACGCGGGCACTAGTGATGACGCTAGGCATTTTGGCTGTGTGCAAGAGCAGCTTGAAAATTAGGGGGCTCAAGACGTACTAGTTGTATTATTGTATTAATGCAGTAAAGGGTGCTTGAGAATTACAGCAGGCGGAATGGGTTGTACAAGCTAGGCGCTCATTATATAGGTAGAGAATAGAGATGGATAGCTAGTGTCATTCCATTTGCGTGTGCCAGCTACAACACACAGTATCACCTCCTGATATGGTTCCGAATCGCAGGACGTTGATGGGAGATCCACATGCTCCCTGCTCCGCAAACTCTCCCCCTTCCACTTCATAGGTTTGTATCCATTTGTTTAAGCATGCTCAATCTCATGACGCCAACTCACCAGTCTCCGCATTATTAAATTTACAGCATATGGTCTTTAATAATGGCGTAAGCACTAAGCAGCAGCTCTTCTGCAAGATACCCATCTCTCATTTACGCACGTTCCCATTCAGTCTACATATTTGGCCACCAGCTGCGGCCAGGGCTGGAAATTGCAGGGCACCCTTGCTCTTCCTTGGGAAGGGGAACTTTTATGGTTGCCAGTCCCATGGGAAGGGTAATGTTGTGGTCCAACCTTCACGATGCAGCGTTAAAAATTTTTCACCCTTCCAATCTAAACACAATAAGGTTGTGATTGTGAATCTTGGCATTATAGAATCTTGATTGCAAATGTGTTGTCCTAGTACAATCAAACATATAAAATGAGATGTAGACGGTGGGCTGATGTTGTTGCATTGCGAGGTCGGGACCAATCAATTTAAATGCAGGCAAACTATTCTTGAAACAAAAACCGCAATGCCAATTCATATGCCAGGTATCAAAGAGGTAAAACTTTTGCGAAGATTTAGATGGGCTATTTAGCAATAGTGGTTGTCCGCCAAGGACAAAAACTTACCATTTGTTGATTGCATGCATAGAAGGCAGATTGGCTATCACACTATATACTAAATAGTGGCTCCCAATGAGTATCTCCAATCGCTTCGAGTTGAGCGCACAATAGTGCGTTAGTGAAAAATCTCAAGTTTGCAAAAGCACAGTAGACTCGAGAGCAAATGAAATTTCAAGCAATTATCATAAACCTCCTAAGCCCAAGCTCAGAAGTAGTGATGTGTAGCCCCATTATCAGTCCAAGTAATATATGATAGAAATATAGTATTCTGAATAACATAAAAGGAAAGTCTCAATAAGGGACTCTCCACTCTCGACTCTAGAGTCGACACCCAATTTCCAAAGTGGGCACCTAGTTGTACATGTTGGATAGTGGCTAGCATGAAGTAATCCCTGCAAGGCAATTTGGGAGCTTGCCCTTCTTGGGGAAGGTTTACTATGCAAGGACCCTTCATTGAGGAAGGGATACTTGACCAACATTCTCTTTTGAGTGAAGGGCTTACAAATTTTTTCCATGCATGTGCAGGGCAAAACGCCTCGGGAAGGGCGGACAGGGTTGCAATTTCCGGCCCTGCACCAGCCTCTTGATCATGACTCAGTAGTGGTAGAGTAAAACTTTCTCCTTATTAAAATGTTTTCCTTAGAACTCGCCAAGTAAATTAGAAGGTTTTCATGTTGAATCCGTTCAATTTTTGTAGGGTTTTTTCCCGCTTGAAATTTAAAGGTAGATTTCATATTTTACGGAGTAGGGAAAGGTCGTGACTCATTGGCGATGGCGGAGGCCGGGAGCCATGGGGAGCACATATCAATCGGAAAGATCAATGCATGACCTTTCCCTTCCGTCAAGTGTGGGGGGGGGGGGGGGGGGGGCATGCAATGATTGCCAATGATTGGTAGGGATTTATTATAGATGCTAACGTGTTGACAACATAGTAAAGTAGCTCGAATCAATAGAAACAACTTCGATTCCAACTGCTCAGGCGACGATGATTGATTGAGTATGATGTTGTTGTCAAGGTTGTGGGTCTCATTTTTATTACGACTGTTAAGGTGGCAGCAATCGAACGACCAACCTTTGTATTCCATTGAATAATTTAGGTGAAATTGAGGGCGCAAATCTACTTCCCTCCGACCCCCGACGTTGACAGGGATGCATTGCAAGGTGAAGAGCTCACATTGAGGTAGGTTAACCCAAAACACAATTCTAAAGGTTAGACTCTAAGTCCGTAGCGTGTGTCTTGGTTGCAACCAAATTTGTAGCCCACTTGGGTGCTACACTAGAAACACACACTAGTTCCTTTGGTTGTGTCAATGGAATCTTAGAGAACAAGAGCCCGATGCAGGTGTATAACTCTCTGGGCCAAAGGAGAGTGGGAGGAAACAAACAATGTGGTTAAACTAGTGTATGTGCTTTGTAGACAATAGCTCAGGGTGCTCACTATGTGTAAAATTTCTCTATCACGGAGAATCAAAGATCTAGTTGAAAACGAGCTTGAACATGAGGCTAAGTTGAAAGAAGAGGAACAACACAAGATCATTCGTGACATCTGGTAGGCATGATAGCATAAGCGAACACAAAAATTGACAAGATGAAAAGCTATCACAACAGAGATGATGAAGCAATGGTGATGATAAACAGTTGCTAGTTAGGGACCCTTAGAGTAACATGTAGTTCTTGGAAATTTTTTGTTTCAAGATTGTGTACCTTGGCACATGCCTCCCAGATGAGACAAGTTCATGGATGCATCAGAGAGAAACTATTGGGGCTCCTTGTATTGTTCAGATGTTACAAAACCAGTGAATGAGTAACTCCCTTTGTCATCCAATCCATGCATCTCCCATAATAACTCCCCCACTTCTTGATTCTTGTAACAACAAGATTGACCATGCTTGCAAATGGAGTTGTTGAGGAAAGTAACGGTAGGAGCATGGGAGTGGGTGACGAGTCCCATGATATACATCCTCACCTACATCTCCCAAGTCCGGAGGATTTTGACCTTGCAAGACCAATGAACCTACCTTGATCACCATAAGTGATATCACGCTTATGATCATAACGAGATATCAAGTAATGAAATGCAGGGGACAGCTGTAAGAGCTTGTACTAAAGGTCCATAAATACAAGTAGCAAGAAATTTAGCTTACGGACACAGAGGCGAGGATGCATTACCACTATTTACAACCAAATCCACTATCATATCCACCTTATTTTAGTACAATACAAAGTTAATATTGCTTTAAACGGTTTCAGTTATTTCTTTAAACAGTATAGTGTAGAGTCAAAACAACAAATGAGGCTTTGCAGCCTATTGATTGAGCCATTCTATTGTAGTGATTGTGCGAGAGTGTATGAACTGAGAACTTATCACTGCAACAAACCCTACATATTCATCTATGACATAGAACATAAAGTTATCTCTGCTTATCTCTAAGTTAAATCTATCTCCTTCATCTTTTGTATTTGTGTTAGCTCCTCTTTTGTGTGTCACAAAAAGCACATATATTCACAACAATAGACATTTTGACAACACAACCACAACTCCAGCTCGACAACATTACAAGGTTCGTTTTTTAGCATCTAATTCCCCATGCTTGTGCATTTTCTTGGTCAACACATAAAGCCTACGGAGTAGGGCATGGCTTCCATTTCTTATAATTTCTTGAGAGACCACAATGCCAACTCTCCACCATACTTTTGTATGGCACTTTTGCATGATGTGCATTGTATATCTAGCATTTTCACTTTGTGAAACTTCATTGCAATAAAAAATGTTTAACTAATTACATTGCTTTTATGTATCTTGACACAAGCATTATCATTTGGCTTGTACAATTGGACGACACCCATAAAGATTATCACGTCAATAGTGTGGTTTATTTATTTTAGTCTGTTGATGCTCTTTGTATTTTTTGAGTTTGTCAATGCTTCCTTAAGTTTAGTCTAGCTACATGTTATCATCACTAGTACATGCTCAATCTTGATCATCGTATATAAATCTCAAATAGACACACACTTCTTTTCTGAGTTGGACAATTCAACTTATGTATTGTAGTACTCAATGCACTCTATACATGTTTCCTATGTTCCTAGCTGGTTGATGCATCTTATATATTGCAACCCAACGTCTCCTCTGCATAATTCTATAGCACGAGAAAAACCCTTTATCAGTGTTCTCCTACTCAAATATGTTTTGCACCAAGTTTTATGATCAACAACCAAGCCTCATTTCTCCCTCTGACTATGACAACACGTAAGTCTCTCTCTCTCTCTCTCTCTCTCTCTCTCTCTCTCTCTCTCTCTCTCTCTCTAGTTCTACGAGAAATAAGGAAAAACTAACTAAGTCTAATTAGAGTAACAGTGGATGCTTTAAACCCGATTTAGAGACAAAAAGGGTAATAGTACCAAGTTGAATGGCAATCTACCAACAACTACCAAAGTAGGTTAATGATTAGGGTTTAAACATAATGATTAGGCTGGAACTCGAGGGCTGTAACCCTTTGTTCGATTCAATTACCCCCTTTAGTAGCCCTCTGCTATATAGTGAGAGCTATGGGACATAGCTTGCTTCTTCCCAATGCTCATCAAGTTTCAAGCTCAGCTATTATTGTTGTATATGAATTGGTTCTACTAATCCGCTCTTGTTCCACGACAAAAGCTGAGGCGACAAAAGTCACAACCAACTAACCAAGTAACCAATTGTGCTCAAAAATCTATCAAAACATGTACGAAAAAGAGTAGTGCCTTGGTCTCCACTGCTCAAACAGTTGTAGAGGAAGCCATGAAATTGGATCATTTTACAGACAACTATAGAGGTAGTCAATTATCATATATGTTTGATAAATACAGATGCACTTTTATAAAAGAAAAAATCACCAATGCACTAATGTACTTGTTTACTTCAATGTTAGATGCTTGATGTCAATCTACATATGTTGTGTTATGTTCTATAGCAACATCCGCTAAGCAAGACTAGTGCAAACACTTAACCAAAAGTCCTTGTTGTTGGCATTCGATGCACCTAGAATATGAGATAAGAGTGGAGTAATCTAACCATCCCCCCAAAATGAAGATGCTTCCGTTTAATGAGTAGTGGGCGGTTGTAAAGGGATGTTTTTCTTGAATATCTCCAAAAAGGGAGAAACAACAAGCATTGCCTCTTTAATTTGAGTCTCTAGTATAGTATATAATATTAATTTATTTATTTTCCTATATTTGAGGGATTTTTTGGAAAAAAGAAAACATCTCTTGAGTTTGTATAGGGTAAAACACCCAATATTGTGCCACCTAAGAGAGGTGACCAACTATGGCCACTCTATTGCACTGTTTTGAGCTTGGAAGGGTGTATTTAAGAGATGAGCACAAGCGCTATCAGAGATAGAAGTAGCATTGCAAACGGTGAGGTATGCAGGACGCACGACATCGAACAAAATTTTGTGTGTAACAAAATGACCATGAATAGAGAGACAGAGAGGGGTGTAAGCAAAGCCATTGATCGAACGAGGCTTGAAGACATGATCCAATGGCAAGAAGCTAATCATCATCTTCGCTAACCAGTCCAACGTATGCTTGAGTGTGTCCCTACTTCGAAGAAGAACATGTTTATTTTAGAGAACTGACGGGTCTCAAGACAATGACCTGGTTTTCTATTGGGTGTTTCGCCCTGAAAGGATGAATGGTGCAACTTTTCTCCTAACGTCACAAAAATCGCTTTAGGGGTTGCGAGTTGAGCGGCTCATGTGGCTTTAATACACACACACACACACACAACCCCCCAACCCCCCCCCCCCCCCCCAAAGCGCCAAAAAAAACAAAGAAAAGAAAAAGAAGCCCCGTAAAACAGGAAAAGAATTCACAGAGGATTGTGACACATTGACTTTTTAAAATACCTTAGCAAGAGTTTGTTTATGATAAACGGCTCAATATTTAATTGTTGGTAGATATCTTTGAAAAAGAAAAAATCGTTGGGAAATATCTTGGACTCCACTTTATAACACAACATTTGGATGACAAGTGGCAAGGCCTTTTTGGTACATTAGAGTGTTGGTATTTTAT
The DNA here is from genome assembly GCF_014529385.1 of Adiantum capillus-veneris. NCBI lineage: Eukaryota > Viridiplantae > Streptophyta > Polypodiopsida > Polypodiales > Pteridaceae > Adiantum > Adiantum capillus-veneris. Next base: position 57,332,221 of record NC_140932.1, read on the forward strand.
GGGTAGGTCCTTTGTATTGAAGGATTGCCTTGCCGTGGAGAGCATTCATCATAAGATGGCATTTTTGTACTCATGATCTAGGATATGTTGTGATTTTTGGATACCAATCAGGAATTTGGGTGCAAAGGTGCAATATTTTTTTGGTGTTCGACTTCCAACAAAGCAAGTTAAAGCGTCGAGAATATCGGCACACTCGAGCTTATTTTGCGTTGATTGCGAATGATTAGCAATCTTTCTGTGATGTAGATCACAACATTTTTCAAAAACCCTTACTTAGTATAATATGGGATGAAGTAGGGCTTCTGAATGAGTCTCCCAACACGTTGCTCATTGTTTATAGCCAAGACATCTTTTAGGGACTTGAAACTAAATCAAATCTATGATGTGCATTCAAAAGCGATGATTCTCTTTTAGTTTAGTGGAGTAGCTAATTAACTTAAGACGGAAGTGGACCACACTACCAACAAGGACAACTGTGACCAGGAGTTTACTTTTGTAACCTCTCTCAAGTGTCTTCAGCTTCAAAACGAGAAAAAGCTTAGGTAGGGCTAGCTTGCACCAAGGTTTTGAACTTTACCTCTAACCTTCTTTGGAAAATTTTTGGAGGAATTTAATCAATTTACGGGTATCGTACCTTATAGATTGCAAAATAATAAATTACCCTCAATAAATTTTTGAATTAAAGGTCCTTTATTTTGACATTTTTTGAGGTATGCATGCTTGCAAATGATTTTTCAACATAGACTGTGTCAACAGATTCGTTGGACTCTGCCATTCTTCGTGGTTTTGGATAAACCACCCTCACTCTTGTTTGTAAACTCGAGATTGCCATACAACTAGCATTGATATTAAACAACCCCCCCCAAACTAAGGAGGGGTCTAGTGTTATATTAGCTTAAGAAAGAATGTATATTAACTATCAGTGCCTTGAGGATACAAAAGATGCAGAGGGTGCATATAGAGCCAAGTCAGGTTGTGTTATGCTTTGTAGCTTGCAGCCCATAGTTAGCGCTTTCTGAGTATCCAATATCGAGTTAGTGCTTACTTCCACTCTTCAAGAGATTTTTTGTTTTGCTATAAAGAGTATCCACTCATTTCTTTCCTTAATGTTTTCTTTGAATTTGGCTATCATAGGGTTTCTTTCCAATACACGAAGGTTTCTTGATTTTTGAGTTTTTTTCAAAAAGTAGTAGAAGCGAAAAATCTGTGTGCGGACCAGAATGGCTTGTTGAGAACCTTTACTCATAGGATCAGATTATTCATGATAAAGAAGATATTTCATCTCTTTTGCACCAATTCGCAAAGTTTATCCGTCATCGTGCTTGTCGCCAACTGTCAAGCCTCACCATATCGATGCTAGCAAAGCGAGATCTAGAACTACAGATATAAAAATTGTCAATGCATGGGAAGTAGTTGACCCGACTAGTGCATGGAGGCTACGAGAGATAGCTAATCTCTCAGAAAACCCAAGTCTAAGCGGCTCCTACCTAGCCCACTCTTAAATGTGTGTCAGACATCAAAAGCTACTTTTCTTATGGCAAGCTTGATCCAATAATTTGGCATAGCTACAAGTCTTCGAATGCACCTAAACTTAATTCCTAGCACGAGCAGAGTATTCTTAACGCTCTCATGTACTCAAATGTCATTTCTAACACTCCGACAAAATCACACATAAGATAAACAACCTATTTTAGCTCAATCGGTTTCGGTACCCAAAGCACTCTATGACTTCCTCTTGACGTGCTCTACCTATATTCCTAAGGTCAAAAACCAGTTTTGGTATCTGTATTGTGCGTAGAAAGCAAAAACAGCTTATAGAGAGCACGACTAAAAACACACTTTCATCGCAAGAAACTTACGGTAAATGGAAGAGCTTTCACCTACGAACGCGTTCATATGTTTATATTAACAATGCAACACTGTACAAGAGAGACACGAGAAATTGAAGAAACAGTAAACTCATGTTGAGCTTCTGCACCAAACGCTTTCTTTAATTATCCGAAAACTTTGGTCTTTTATTACAAAAATTGGCTTTTATATCTTAGCCAAGGTTCAAAGAATGGATTCCTAGCTGAATGGGCTGAATATAAAGCTTAAAAAATGCGTACAATTACAAACTTGGAGGCCCTCAACCCCTTTAGACTCGTTGGCAGTCAATAATATTACAATATCTTTGGACTTTGTCAGACTTTTTCCTAATACAAAGGGATTTAATACAATCAATTGGATTAAAAAATAGGTGGCATCCCTTTTGATGCTCTTTCTCTGTGTCTTGTTAGCTCAACAACTAACATCCCCCCCCCCGCTCTTGCATGTGTCGTCTGTGACACAATTACTTAGTGTCATGCTAAGGGTAGGACTATAGGAGCGTACAACCTTGGCCAAGGACCAACGGATACACATGCAATACACAGGCTATATATAGCTAAGAGCCAAAGGGCCAAGGGCCTATTTATAGGTAGGTTGGGTGGTTATGAGCATGTCTATCTTTCCTCGATCTCACTCTGGTATCAGAGCTTAGGGGAGAAGGGCAGTTATGGAGGAAGGGTAAGCCTGTCTTGCATGCTGTTGCATGTTTGATATCTCTCTCTCGCCTTCAAGGAGGAGGAAGGGTGTATTTGGCACGGGATATGGATGAGAGCACAAAGCCATGGGGAAGGTCTCTTGCAAAGCGGGAGGTCCAAAGAGGGCCGTGAGAACGAACGTGTGCAGGGCTGCTTGCAAAAAATGGAAAAAGGATGTCGCCCGTCGTCGCCAAGCGCAGCAAGGGCGGGTTCTACAAGAGCACAAGGACGGAGGAATACTTCACATCACACGTGTGTGGCTAGTGGAACTATGCAGTGGTCTCTCTATCTCTCTCTCTCTCTCTCTCTCTCTCTCTCTCTCTCTCTCTCTCTCTCTCTCTCAAGCTTTGCATCAAGCGGTCGATTGCGCCATCGCTTCTTTGAAGCCTCTTGTTCACACTTAACGCCCAAGGCCATGAGGCCTTAGGGCAAAACATTTTAAAGTTTAAGGGAAGGTGCCCTCCCCCCCCCCCCCCCCACACACACACACCTCGGAGTTTGAGGCTCCCACGGTAAAGAGCTTAACATGCTTTTTAATTTCAGAAACCCAACTGAAAATCAAAAAATCAAACTTTTTTAGTATTTTGTGGATCATGGTCGAGGAACAACATCCATGGTTACATAGTGGCCATTCGAGTTGAAACAAGAGCTCAGGCATGGAGGTAGAGGGACGCCAACCACCAAGGCCGCATACACTGATCGTGCTAACGTACACTGATCATGATAACTTGAGAGCTGTCTGATGTTCCGCACATGCCTTCTTGGCATGGTTTAATCGTTTTCTCACTAGAGATCCGATTAAACCATGCCAAGAAGGCATGTGCGGAACATCAGACAGCTCTCAAGTTATTCGCATATAAGGCTATATGCCGGATTCGCGCGCACTACCAGAAACCTCGCGCACTAGGTTAGTCAAGTTTCAAGTTATGTTTGTTTTTGTCTATGTTTTACTTTTCATATTTAAAAAGATCTTTCTGTTGTGCAAAGCAAAGTGCTCGAGCAGACTCTATAAGAATCCACTATATAAAGCAAAGTGCTTTGAATGTCTTCAAGAAGCATTGCTTCTCTTACGTGCCAAGGTATTATTGATTGACTTCAGATCAATGATAATGGAACACATATTTCACACGTGGATATAAGATCATAGTGTATGCAATGATGCAATGTGATGTATCCATGTCAATGTAGTCGTGCAAGGCACGTATCTTAGGGGATCAAATGGTTGAGACACACTGGTACAATCATGCTCACATACAAGGTAAGTGGATCAAGATGTGACTTATGCTACCTCTCTCTACGAGTGCGTGATACAAGTACATTGTTGTACGTTTATGGGATAAGTTATGACACAGACATGGTCTGCACTGGATCTTATGCAAGAGCATACACCACATCTGAATAAGGGGTTTTCCTCAGCCCAACAGTCTCTCTCTCTCTCTCTCTCTCTCTCTCTCTCTCTCTCTCTATCTATCTATCTATCTATCTATCTATCTCTAGCTTCTATGCGGGAAAGGTGAAACTAGGCATGATTTTCTTGACATCTTTCTATGGCAATACGGTAAATAGGAAGGACTAAGAGTATAAAGTTGAGTTTTTGAACGTCTTAAACTCGTACAAGCTTCTCTCTACCAAGGAGCATAGATGAAGTCAACATTCAAGACAGCACAGCTGTTCACAAAAACCCAAGATTATGGATTTTTGGGTTTGGAAAAGATCCAGTTGTGAGTGCGATTACCACTTCAGTGGATGTTCTATCTTATCTATAGCACTAAGACTCTCTATATGCGTACAGTTTGGGGGTAGGACCCAGTTCGTGATTATTAAATCTCTTATTAATTATGTTGATGGTCAATTCTTGGAACCTTCACACTTGCACTTTCAAGGAAAGAAATCCACAAGCTACCAAGGGGTAGTGAAAAAATTTCAACTTTTCAAGTTGATTTTGAACATTATTGTACACAGTCGACTATGTTGGTCACCGTTCTCTGCTAGTTGAACAGTTTCTATATAGGGTCTCACCAAGGGGTTTGACGATGTACATTTTCACCACGGGGTTTGGATTGCAAAGGCAACACTCATGGTTACATGTACAGTACTACTTGCATTTTACTAAATTTCAAATTAGTGCTCCCAGGCCTTTGCAGGCGAGAATTTCGGCAGGTGCCTTCCATTACAGATAAGTGAACCCTATATTCAACCTTTAGGTACATATCTGATTTGGTTTTGTTTCCTTTTGTTTTCTTTTTCCATGTAGGATGCACAAACTATGTTATCATCCATTTTTGCTCTTAGAGGAAATGACAAGGTCATGTAAGAGCCATGAAATTTGGACTATAGTGTCCAAAATAAGTTTCTGCATTATGCAGTTATAGACCCACTTGTAGGGTTTATTCGGCACATGTTGTCACATGGGATACAACATGGTCTAGGAACTTAAGGAGTTAGGTTTACCCAGTGTGGAGCAAGCTAATAAGAGTCCCTCTCACTCCCGTCGTAGAGTGTTTGCATTTACCTCCACACATAAGTACATTTTGTACTTGAAGGATGTTCTTTTATCACACATTTTTACATGAGACATATTCCACATGTGGAGAATATGAGTTTCTAGGACTGACATTGGGGCCCACTATTTCAAATTTGTATCACAACAAAGTCCCTAGGTGCTGGTTGAATCCATTTTATCAACCGTTTTAAGTACGACGTGTTAGGAACAATTTCAGTGGCCAAAAGTTGTCGGATACTCAAAATGACTTGTGAAACATACAAGTGATGCTACACAACATTAACGGATGGTTTTTTATACATATAGCAAGGCTATGAGTTGTTCATGAAAAAGTTTCATTGTTTGTACATAGAAGTGATTAATGTTTCACTTTCTATTATGGTTCAAACATTTCAGCAAGGCTTGCAAAAGATTGCAGTAGAAAGTGTTTAGCTTCTTTTCAGAACTATTTACACTCCTCTATACTGTGTGCTAGGAGCATCACATTCGCAATAAGTATTGGTAAGGACGATCACGAATACACAGGTTCAGATATGTTTTTGCTAAATGCATGCACACTAGGTGTTATGGGTCCTAGTGTTTAGCAAAGGCTAATTTGGAGCAGCATGCATATTCATCAAAATGTGTAATCTTGTGCTAAAGGATATGCAACGTGCGTACGTTAGCACCAAGAAATCCCATTATAGTAAGCATTTATTGCTCTACTTGGAGTTTGCTTAAGCATGTTTGTGACTAGGTTTAGTCTCTTCATGCATAATTCAGGTTCTTAACCTTACAGACTAGTTATGGTGGGGTTGTTTACTAATGAAAATTGAGAACACGTCAATGACTTATATTTTGCTGATAATTTACGTCAGCCAGATACTTTCATGAAAAGTGAAAAAAGGTACTCTTTCGGATACATATTTGTTGTGATAACTCGTTTAGCATGCTCATGTGCGTTCTAAATGGAGTCTACACACTATGATTGGATTGGAACCGGTAACACAAGATGGTTGCAAATGGACAACAATGTGCAAAATCAAGATGTTATTCTTGATTTCATTGGACCTTAGGACTACTAAACCGTGTTTTGGCCAAACAAACAGCTGGATCCATGAGGGATGCCACTGTGGAAAATGTTAATGTTCTTATGAAGATCCTACCACTTTTGTTTTCGCGAACCAAAATGCTTGTCCAAGGGGGGAGTAATGTCATGCCAAGGGTAGAACTATAGGAGGGCACGACCCTGACCAAGGGCCGACGTATACATATGCAATACAGGGGCTATATATAACTAAGAGCCAGAGGACCAAGGGCCTATATATAGACAAGTTGGGTGGTTATGAGCTTGTCTATCTTCCCTCGGTCTCACACTTACGATGCTAAGTAGTGGTCGGGCTTCCTCACTACTACAAGATCCCCAAAATTTGGGTCTCTTTTAAAAATAAGAAAAATATATTTCAATGTCTATTTTGTCAAATTTTGGTTTAAGATGCTTGATTGGCAGTATTATAAGGTGCTAAAGTAAAAACCAAGGTTGTTTTTATATTCTAATAGATCAGACGGACGTTTGGTTCAGTTTTGAGAAAATATGTTGTTTTTAGTTTTTCATTGTTTTTATGTTTTTATGATTTTATGTGGGTTTTTGCAAAAAACAGGGTCGGATCTTTAACCTACTAGTTCCAAGGAAGCTATGGTTCAATTTTGTAAAAAATTGCTTTTCGAGTGCTTTTCATGCTATTTTTAGCTTTTCATGATTTTTGGTGCTTTTTAGTGAAAAGCAAGTCCGCTTTCTTATTCCATTGGACAAGGAAAACCTGTGGTTCAATTTTAGATTTTTTTTTTTTGCTTTTTATGCTATTTTTAGCTTTGCGTGCTTTTTGACATTTTTGAAAAGCAATGTGCTTTTTATGATGACCTAAACATAAAAAAATATTGATTTTAGTATCCATCGGATTTAAAATTACCACCCGAAGAAAAAATGGATTGAACGAGATTTTATGGGAATTGTTTTTATAAAAAGCAGTACCGTAAATACGTTGGGGCAGTATGGGAAAGTCATAATTTTGTCGGGACATCACGGTCCGGCATAGTATAGTCACGGTTTCATTTGTTGGCCGGATACCGTTCAATTAACTAGTTTTACTGTAAAAATTGAATGGTAAGTGGGAGAGTTGAATGTCAAAAGCTGTGCCATGTTTTTAGCAAAGTGCCCAAAAGCTTGCAGCTATTCTAGGTCGACTGTCAAAAGATGTACAAGACCATATTAGGTAAAGTGGAAAAATCCCAATTCCTAGGTTGGACAACTTTCAATATATCATGTATAAAATATAGAGATTTTGTCAAAAATTTGAGTTTTCTTAAGGTCTCATTCCACTTTATGCACATACAATACACAATGAAAACAACTAAAATATCATGGTTTCAATCAATTGGATTATTAGGAGAGGAGTATATTGCATCCATTATCGTTGTCTATGTTCTATTGTCCTACCTACAACTTATCTCAACATGGAGAGCTTGGTTTCTAGGTCCACCACTTGTCCAAGTTAATGTAAAAGTGACTCAAGGTTCACAACTTGTGAAAGCAAGGATCCATTGAGGAATACAATCCACTTGGCTATTTTTCCTTAATTTATTGCATGTGACATTTAAGCAAGGTCCACTTCTAATCTATAACTTCTTAATTTGAGGCATGGGGCATACATAAAATATGTAGCATATGCTCTATTGCCTCATAGGAAGGTTGGTTTCAAGGTGCACTTATCCATGCTAGCCTATCTTGGAGAAATGATGGAGCTTGCTTCTCTCCTTGTTTCAATGGAGACTAGCTTGGACAAGTGGTGGACCTTTGCTTCTCTCTATGTTTCAATAGAGTTAGCTTGGACAAGTGGTGATCTTGGAACAAAACCCCCATGTAAAACATATCATGGGTATTCCAAGTGATTAGAAAGATTACCATTTAAGATATAACCTTATAGGTTGGACAACTAGATCTTGGCTTGGAGAAATGGTGGACCTTTGATTCTCTCCATGTTTCAATGGAGTCTATCTTGGAGAAATGGTGGAGCTTGCTTCTGTCCATGTTTCAATGGAGCCTAGCTTGAATAGTTGGTGGACCTTTGCTTCTCTCTATGTTTCAATAGAGTTAGCTTAGACACGTGGTGGATCTTCAAAATAAACCAACTACTATCAATGTTGCCTAGCTTGGACAAGTGGTGGAGTGTTTCTCTACTCCATGTTTCAATGGATCTTAGCTTGGACAAGTGTTGGACCTTAAAACAAAAACCCCATGTACAACATAGAATGGATTTTCTAGATTTCAATGGAGTCTAGATTTAACAAATGGTGGAGCTTGTCTTCATCCATGTTTCAATGAAACTAGCTTGGACAAGTGGTGGACCTTGTAACAAACCCTCCATGTACAACATATCATTGGTTTTCTAAGTGATGGGAAGGAATACCATTCAAGATATAAACTTATAGCTTGGATAAGTAGTTGACTTTAAAACCAAATTCATCATAATACAATGAAATACAGGTCAGCCAATTCCTAAATCTTGAGACCAAACCTCCCATGCTATTAGAGATAATATATTGGATAAGTGGTGGACCTTCTATTATTTTCCCATGCCTAGTTTAGACAACCGGTACACTTCGCAGCTATAAAGGTTGGACGAGTTGTGGAGCCTTGTTTCTATCCATGTTTTAATGGATCCTAGCTTGGACAAGTGGTGGACCTTGGAAAAAAGCTTCCATGTACAACATATATGAGGTTTTCCATGTTTTAATGGAACCTATCTTGGACAAATGGTGAAGCTTTCTTCTCTCCATGTTGATTTTGGAACTACCTTAGACAAGTGGTGGAGCTTTTCTTTTCTACTCTTCATAATACAATGAAGTATATGTTGGTTACATGGTGAATCTTAAGGCCAAACCTCCCATTTTACTAGAGATGATAGGTTGGACAAGTGGATCAACCTTCTATCATTTCTCCATGACTATATTGGACAATTAGTAGACATAACATCTCTCTATGTTGTCTAGAGATGAGCTTGGACAAGTGATGGACCCTGCTTCTCTCTTCCCTTGGTTTACTAGTTTGAAGACTCAGTATATATACTTTCTTAGATCTAGCTTGAACAAGTGGTGGACCTTGCATCCACAATCTTAATTCAGTACAAAAAAGTATATGAAAAAATAACATAGGAATCTTGGTTTGAAGGTCAAGCAATTAGGTTCCAAATGCACATAATAATATATTTTCCACCCATATTAAAAGAAAGTTAAATATGTTATTACCAAATTGACAAAGGTAACGTCCAAGAATTATATCTTTCCATCTTGTCAGATCTAAATCTTCATCAAGGCGACATGCATGTATACATCAACTTTCAAGCCATTCAAGAATACATGCACTTAGATTCCATAGTTTTGTTTTCAAAGTCTTTTAGGTTCTAAAACTCTTTCACATAAAGTATGTAATGACAAAATTCTTGAAGCAAACATTTGTGCCCAAGAAAAAGATCCCTCTCACATATTTAAAGTCCATGAATTCTCTGATCCACACTTACAAGTTTTATTTTGACATCAAACATCAATTCTTTCATAGTTCCAAATAAATGCAACCTCGATATGAATTGACAAAAAATGAATTTCTTTTACTATATGACCCAACATAGGCCCCAATCAAATAAAAAATGAGTCCCCAAAAATTGGGTGCACTCTAGCAATACATCAGAGTCCCCTTACAATAGGATGCACTCCAATAGTACATTGAAGTCCCCTTAGAGTAGGGTGCACTCCATTCAAGTGTTCATAAAATTGACACACCTTAAAAAAAAAAAAAAAAAGACTATATCAAATTATACAAATGTTGAAAGATACACACTAGAATAAAAAAAGCATCTTATAGCCATATTTATTCAATGCTTTCGTGTTGACAAGTACACACCAAGGACATAATTTGTCTCAGAATCACTATACTGATTTACAATTGTGTTGTATGTATAGACTCTCTTATCTCTTGCATACAACCATCCTACCAACCATGGAATTATGGTTCTCTGCAAGAAGTTTTGAAGTTGCTCGGAAGTTTGCCTCCACATCTTTGGAAATATAAGATATGTCCCTGGCATGTTCCACATCACCCTATATGGAGTGTCATCAAAAATTAAGGTATTGTTTGCATCCAAATCCTCAAATATCTTCCAAATATCACTCAGATTTTTGTGATAAACCCTTGTAAATCCTAACATGATATTTGGATTTTGGCAATTTTTGTTACTCATAAACACCTTGAACTTGGTATACTGCTCAGGAAAACACTTTTGTGTGATGCGTTGCACCCTTGTTAAGTTATAGCAACTCCATATCCATAGCTCAAAGTATTCAGCACAAAAATCCAAAAAACTTTGTGCGTCTGGTCGCACCACATGATAAACTTCATCTTTGTCCTCCACAAGTCGCATGTGTTGAGCCCAAGATGGCATAGAATCTCCATGTTTCATTTCAACTGTCTTGAGAAGTAACCCCTCTAGATCCAAGATAAGTACTCTTTTGATGTCCTTGAAAGCAAGTGGTAGGTGATAAGGAGGTGATTCATTCCTTGGACAAGGTCTTGGAGGAGGTTGGATGGGTAATTCAATAGTTTTCTTCAATTTATGCCAGCATATAGCCAATCCATTTTTCTGTAATGGTTCTGAAATTAAAGAACAAGAACACTTAATGCAAACACAACAATAGACATGAGTTTTACATTGTCTACCCTAAGGTTTTATTAGATACCAAAATCCATCTATGATCTACTCATTAATAGAAAGAAAGTCAAATTAAAATCCTGACTCTTTTTTATGCTACACTCTCTCTTAGTCTCAATACCATGGAGTTCAACTAGACTTAAGTCAACTAATAACTACTACTTGTTGTTAAAGGTATTCTTGAAGTGTATAAGGCTTAACCAATGCTCTAGTGTAGAATGGGTATTTAGGTCTCAAGGTCTACCACTTATCCAAGCAAAGATCCATTTAGATATGGAAACCCAATTTTTCTTAATATAATGATATAGAGTGGACAAGTGGTGAATCCTGAGACCAAGCCACTCATGCTACTAGGGATAATAGGTTGGACAAGTGGTGGACCTTGAATGTAAACCCCCATGTACAAAGTATCAGGGGTTTTGGGTATTTCAATGGACTCTAGCATCTTGGAAACATGGTGGAGCTTACTTCTCTCCATGTTTCAATGGAGTCTATCTTGGATAAATGGTGGAGCATCATTCTCTCCATGTTTCAATGGAGCCTACCTTGGACAAGTGGTGCACGTTTGTTTCTCTCTATGTTTGAACAGATTTAGCTTGGACAAGTGGTGGACCTTGGAACAAAATCCCCATGTAAAACATATCATGGACATTACAAGTGGTGAGAAAAAATACCATTCAATATATAACCTTATAGGTTGGAAAAGTGGTGGACCTTAACACCAATTATTATTAATATAATGACATAGAGTGGACAAGTGGTGAATCTTGCGACCAAACCTACTAGGAAAAGTACGTTGGACAAGTGGTGGACCTTGAATGCAAACCCCCATGTACAAAATATTACTCATGCTACTAGGAATAATTTGGTATTAAGGTCCATGTTTCAATGGAGCCTAGCTTGGAAAAGTGGTGGACCTTTGTTTCTCTCTATGTTTCAATAGAATTTGCTTGGACAAGTGGTGAACCTTGGAACAAAACCCCCATGTAAAGCATGTCATGGGCATTACAAGTGGTGAGAAAAAATACCATTCAAGGTATAACCTTATAGGCTGGACAAGTGGTGGACCTTAGCACCCAATTCCTCTTATTATAATGACATATAGTGGAAAAGTGGTGAATTGTGAGACCAAACCTACTAGGGATAATAGGTTGGAGAAATGGTTGACCTTGAATGTAAATCACCCATGTACAAAATATCATGGGTTTTGCGTATTTCAATGGAGCCTAGCATCTTGGAGACATGGTGGAACTTACTTCTCTCCATGTTTTAATGGAGCCTATCTAGGAGAAATGGTGGAGGTTCCTTCTCTCCATGTTTCAATGGAGCCTAGCTTGGACAAGTCGTGGACCTTTGTTTCTCTCTATGTTTGAATATGGTTAGCTTGGACAAGTGGTGGATCTTGGAATGAAACTCCCATGTAAAACATATCATGGGCATTTCAAGTGGCGAGAAAGGATACCATTTAAGATATAACCTTATAGGTTGGACAAGTGGTGGACCTTAACACAATATAATGACATAGAGTGTACAAGTGGTGAATCTTGAAACCAAACCACTCATGCTACTAGGGATAATAGGTTAAACAAGTGGTGGGCCTTGAAATAAAACCCCCTAGAGTGTTTCAATGGAGCCTAGCTTGGAAACATGGTAAAGCTTGCTTCTCTCCATGTTTCAATGCAGCCTATCTTGGATAAATGGTGCAGCATCATTCTCTCCATGTTTCAATGGAGCCTAGCTTGGACAAGTGGTGGACCTTTGTTTCTCTCTATGTTTGAATAGAGTTATCTTGGAAAAGTGGTGGACCTTGGAACAAAAACCCCATGTAAAACATATCATGGGCATTACAAGTGGTGAGAAAAAATACCATTCAATATATAACCTTATAGGTTGGACAAGTGGTGGACCTTAACACCCAATTATTCTTAATATAATGACATAGAGTGGATAAGTGGTGAAATTGGGACCAAACCTACTAGGGAAATAGGTTGGACAAGTGGTGGACCTTGAATGTAAACGCCCCATGTACAAAATATCACTCATGCTACTAGAAATAATTTGGTATTAAGGTCCATGTTTCAATGCAACCTAGCTTGGAAAAGTGGTGGACCTTTGTTTCTCTCTATGTTTCAATAGATTTATCTTGGACAAGTGGTGTACCTTGGAACAAAACCCCCATGTAAATCATGTCATGGGCATTACAAGTGGTGAGAAAAAATACCATTCAAGCTATAACATTATAGGTTGGACAAGTGGTGGACCTTAACACCTAATTCCTCTTAATATAATGACATAGAGTGGACAAGTGGTGAATCATGAGACCAAACCTACTAGGAATAATAGGTTGGACAAGTGGTGAACCTTGAATGTAAACCCCCCATGTACAAAAAATTATGGGTATTGGGTATTTCAATGGAGCCTAGCAACTTGGAGACATGGTGGAGCTTATTTCTCTCCATGTTTCAATGGAGCCTATCTAGGAGAAACAGTGGAGGTTCCTTCTCTCCATGTTTCAATGAGCTTAGCTTGGACAAGTGGTGGACATTGGAATGAAACCCCCATGTAAAACATATCATGGGCATTTCAAGTGGTGAGAAAGGATACTATTTAAAATATAACCTTATAGGCTGGACAAGTGGTGGACTTTAACACATATTTCTTCTTAATATAATGACATAGAGTGTACAAGTGGTGAATCTTGAGACCAAACCACTCTTGCTACTAGGGATAATAGGTTGGACAAGTGGTGGACCTTGAATGTAAACCCCTCATGTACAAAATTATGGGTTTAGGGTATTTCAATGGAGCCTAGCTTGGAGACATGGTGGAGATTGCTTCTCTCAATGTTTCAATGGAACCTATCTTGGAGAAATGGTGGATCATCCTTCTCTCCATGTTTCAATGGAGCCTATCTTGGACAAGTGGTGGACCTTTGCTTCTCTCTATGTTTTAATGGAGTTAGCTTGGACAAGTGGTGGGTCTTGGAACAAAACCCCTTTGTAAAACATAGCATGGACATTACAAGTGATGAGGAAAAATATCATTCAAGATATAACCTTATAGGTTGGAAAAGTGGTGATGGACCTTGACAAGTGGTGAAGGATACCATTTAAGATATACCCTTATAGGTTGGACAAGTGGTGGACCTTAACACCCAGTTATTCTTAATATAATGACATAGAGTGGATAAGTGGTGAATCTTAAGACCAAATCACTCATGCTACTAGGTATAATACGTTAGAGAAGTGGTAGACCTTGAATGTAAACACCCCATGTACAAAATATCATGGTTTTAGGGTGTTTCAATGGAGCCTAGAATCTCGGAGACATGGTAGATCTTGATTCTTTCCATGTTTGAATGGCACCTATCTTGGAAAAATGATGGAGGTTACTTCTCTCCATACTTCAACGGAGCCTAGCTTTGACAAGTGGTGAACCTTTGCTTCTCTCTATGTTTGAATAGAGTTAGCTTGGACAAGTGGTGGACCTTTGCTTCTCTCTATGTTTGAATAGAGTTAGCTTGGACAAGTGGTGGACCTTGGAATGAAACCCCCATGTAAAACATATCATGGCATTTCAAGTGGTGAGAAAGGATACCATTTAAGATATAACCTTATAGGTTGGACAAGTGGTGGACCTTAATACATAGTTCTTCTTAATATAATGACATAGAGTGTACAAGTGGTGTATCTTGAGACCAAACCACTCGTGCTACTAGGGATCCTAGCTTGGACAAGTGGTGGACCTTGGAAAAAAGTCCCCTATACAACATAGATGAGTTTTTTCATGTTTTAATGGAAGAGAGATTCGACAAATGGTGGAGCTTGCTTATCTCCATGTGGATTTTAGAACTAGCTTGGACAAGTGGTGGAGCTTTGCTTTTTTACTCTTCATAATACAATGATGTATAGGTTGGTTACATGGTGAATCTTAAGGCCAAACCTCCCATCTTACTAGAGATGATAGGTTGGACAAGTGGTCAACCTTCTATCATTTCTCCATGCCTATAATTAGACAATTAGTAGAACTAGCATCTTTCTATGTTGTCTAGAGCTGAGCTTGGACAAGTAGTGGACCTTGCTACTCTCTTCCCTTGGATTATTAGTTTGAAGACTCATTATATATACTTGCTTAGATCTATATAATTACTCATTAGTTAGGTTACAAGTGGGTATGTAATTTGTTAGCCTCAAGGGACTTTGAATATTGAATAGTAAGAAAGTCAAGTGCTGGTTTGAAGATCTTTTGCTTATCTAAACTAGACTCTAACTCAATAATAAGTTTCATAAGTTCCACGAATTGTCCTATCTAGGCTCCAAAAGAGTCTTAATTGGTTTGTGCTAGATTCTAACTTCCTTGATGGGGTAGAATCCTAGAAAAATGAGGCACTATAAGTTTTACCTTAGCTCAAATGGATTTTTCACTTAAACTCGACTGCAATTTGGCTATCTAGTCTTTGTCTCGATGGAGTTTAACACTAGATACATAGTAGTGATATTTAAGCTTCATGTCTCTTCACTTGATCGAGATATGAGACCATACTTTCAAGGTCACCACTTGTCTTACCTAAAGACCAATGTGAGACATGGGAGCAAGAAAGCCATCCGATATTGTTTTAAGGACTATTACATAGGCAATCAATAACTTAAGTAAAGCAAAAAGACTTGGATCTTTCACAATTAATAACTTAAGTAAAGCCAAAAAGACTTGGATCTTTGACAGTTTTTTTCAAACTAAAAAAGCACAATCTCATGCTAACAAAACTATAAATCACAATTGAAAGGTTTGAACAAGAAAAAGATCAACAATCTTAATAAGAAGGATACTTTTCATTTCATTTGATGATTACAAACTAAAATAAAGTCTCTCAAGAAATTGATAAACAAAAAATGTAGGTGACTGCTTCATTATTTTGAGCAAAAATATCAAAATCTCTATTGATTGAGCTCCATCTAGTAGTATCCTTTGTAAGATCCTGCAAGAAGGAATAAAAAGAAAGATTTGTTAGATACCATGCACATGAGTGTTCAAGCATGTGTATCAAGAATATATGACATGTCACTAGTACCTTAGGGTTGCTTTCTATCCAGCCTTAGAAGATTGTTCTCAGCTTTCACCTTATTTATATAAGCCTTTGCTGTGGTTGCCTTCAAAACTCCTTTTGTGTTACAACCCAATTGCCTAGCTAAAGTGGTCAATTGTGACGCCTTCATGCTTTCAATGGGTGTACGCTCCTTTGCCAAGATCTCTTGTATTTGGGCTCTTCTCATTTCATTGCGGTGGCTTGTGTCACTTGCATCTTCAATGATAGTTTCATCTCTGTCACCTTTTGCAGGTGGTATTCTTCTTGTAAAGAACACCTTAGCTGACCAAACATCATTTTTTTGCTTCCAATACTCCATGATTTGTTTGTATTCACTATCATTTGTCACTATAGGTTGTCCATAACGATTAGAAGCAATTAAATCACGCACATCCCTTCTCTCATCAAGCTGAATCAAGTATGGCAGTAGCTCCTCCAAGAGCATATTGTCAACCATCTTCTCAGCATCAAATTGTGGTGGAAAAATGCAATTGTTTGCTGGTGAAATACATCCCTTGTAAGGAGAGTCATCAATAAGCACTGTTCTTTGTGGATCACATTCAAACCCCATGGCAATTTTGGCTAGAGGCTTGAACATTGCCTCAACGTTTGGATTGTCGGGTCTAAACAATTTTTGAGTTTGAGCGGTGTAGCAAACATCTTGCGACCAAATTGCAAAGAAAGGCAATGTATCCTCAGCTAAGTTGTTTAGTGCTGCAAGGATTTGATACACATTATTCCTAGTAGCTGTCGACCAAATTGCAACATTAAACCTTTGTAAAATAGTCTTCAAGAATTGGATGCAACCTGGCCTGAGTATAATATATCTTTTTGAATCCATTTGCACTGAGTTGTGGTGTGAGGATGGTTGAGGGGAACGTTTCAACAATAGACCATTTAAATCCAATATAATTGTAAGCATGGATTTCTCAACATCTACGCTACATGACGTAGTACCAATTGGCAATAGCTCGTGAGTGGACTTTTCAGTCTCTTTTGATGTATGTTGCATTTTTGAAGCATCGATTTCTTGGTTCTCATTATTGGAAGCTTGCTCAAGTTGCACAACACTAGACTCTAGTATAGAAATATCATCCATCTTGGGCACTTTAGAAACCATAGAATCTATGGATTCTATAGTTGTTGACTGAACCATAGGAGCATTATCCATCCCAGTTTGTGAATCTAAGAAAACACACACACAAATGGTATCTCAAAACCACTAGAATTTTATTCACCATATTTATATGTAGAACTCCTAGTAAGAAATTTATTTAAGGTAAAGTCGTTGTTAGAATCCTTGCAACCATTTTCAGCATTCGTACACCAACACCACTTGTCTAAAATACAATCTACTAACTCAACATTTTCCATCCTACACTTTATTAAAGATGAGTACTTAAAGTGAAAACTAAAAGCCACCCTTGTTGAGGAAACATGGATACAAGGTCCACCAAATGTCCAACCTAGACTACAAAGAAAATAATTAGAGATTTGGCTTAGATTTGGATTCAAAGGCCACCACTTATTCAAGTAAGATAACTCCACTTGTTTAAGACAGTAATGTTTGAAGCCCCACCACTTGTCCAACCTAGACATTGATTAAATTTTGGTAAGATTTATCACAAATCTAGAGTAGAATCAAGATTCTATGGCCAAGGTAGTCAAATATGTTAGACAACACACAAAGCATAAGAGCACTCTAGATTCTCGTTGAGCATAAACTAAACAATAATCAAATGTTATATTCACTTGAGATTTCATCCATGAAAAATGAAAATGATGCATGTACTTGAGATTTCCATCCATGTACAATACTTTACAATGTCAAGTAAAGTTATAGTCAGCAAACAACTCTTCTCCTGCTTCAACTTGACAAATAGTCTCAATGCATACATGGCCATATTCTTCTGACTTGATGTGTGAAGAGGTGCATTTATGCCAAGGTGGAAAATTTGGATCAAATGTATAGCGTACGTTGGGACAGACATTTGTACTGTGAGAACTATTTATATAGCCCGACACGTTTCCTTCTTCTACACAACCAATAATGTATGATTGATCTTCCTCTTCTTCTATGTTTGGATCCTCTAGAAGAGAATATTTATAAGCTCTTGGAAATATTTTGCATATCTTTTTCCAGTCTTGAAATCTATACTTATGCCCTCCATAGTTTAGAATAGTCAAACCACTTTCCAGGGTAGTATGCACAAATAGCCCATAACCAGCTCCTTCAATACATGAAAGTCGCACTTCAAAATCCACACCGTTAATATGGAAAATTACATCTTTGGGAATAGGAAAAGTTGGTGTCCCAAAAGGATCTTCATGCCAATCATAGTGTGAAATACATCTAGTTTTTATATCACTTAACTCCTTTGTGTCTGCAAAAAGAAGAAAATATTATGCATAAAATAATGACAATATCAAAGAAAGATATCATTATTTTATAGTAGGTCCATTGTATGGAAGACTTAGAGTGCCTCTTACATGGTGCCTCCAAGGTTTCCAAAAAATAAAATCATTGGAAAAAAAGGCCACTGTGTCTCCAATCTATTGCCCATTTGAAGCATAGAGAGAACCAAGGTCCACCACTTGTCCAAGCTAGACATGGAGCATTGACACAAGATCCAACACTTATCCAAGAACCCTATAGTATATGTGGTAACATGGGATGCATTGATGCAACAAAAGTAGTCTAGCCTCCTCATCCATCTCTTTTTTCTTGTAGCCTAGAGGGATTAGTTTCAAGGTCTATCACTAGTCAAAAACTACACATAGAACATTGATACAAGGTTCCACCACATGTGAAACCTATCATCTCTAGTAGCATGGATGGTTTGATATCAAGGTTCATCGCGTGTCCTACCTATACTCTATTGTAGCATATAGATTCTGGTTTGGTGGTACTACACTTGTCCAAACTTGGCTTGTTGTTGATATCTGGAGGTAATCAAGGGTCCTCCACTTGTCCAAGTTAGGCATATAAAACAATTGCAAGTCCACCATGTGTACAACATATGATTGATTATAGCATGCATGGTCTTATTTCATGGGCAACCATCTTCTCTCCAACATGTGTCCAACCTCGGCTCCATTGAAGCATGGAGAGAAGCAAGGTCCACCACTTATCAAAGCTATTATTTTCTCCCAGTGCTTTCAAAACCCATAATACGTTGTACATGGGGGGGGGGGGGATTCTTGTTTCAAGGTCCACCACTTGGCTAAGATTGGATCCATTGAAACATAAAGAGAAGCAAGCTCTACCATTTGTCCAAGCTAGGAGCCATTGAAACATGAAAACCCCATAATATGTTGTATACGGGGGGTGTTTTTCAAGGTCTACCACTTGTCTAAGCTATGGTCCATTGGAACATGGAGAGAAGCAAAGCTCCACCACTTTTCTAAGCTAGGATCCATTGAAACATGGAGAGAAGCAAGCTCCATTGTTTGTCTAAGCTAGGCTCCATTGGAACATGGAGAAAACAAGCTCCACCACTTGCCTATTATTGCATAGAGATTCTGGTTTGAAGGTCCACCACTTGTCCAACCTTGCCTTCATGTATGGAGATAATCAAGAGTGCAATGCTTCTCTAAGCTAGGGACATAAAAGAGTTTCAAGGTCCACTACATATACGATCTATGATGGGTTGTAGCATGGGAGGTTTCATTTTAAGGTTGACCACTTCTCCAGCTCCGCTTGTCCAACCTCAGATCCATTGAAGAATGGAGAATAAAGGTGTACCAACTCTCCAAAATAGGCAAGACAATCTCTATAAAACCCATGAATTGTTAATATATGCTATGCTGTGGAGTTTTGTTTGAAGTTCCACTCCTTATCCAAGCTACAATCCATTGAAGCATGGAACTAAGTAAGATATATCTCTAGTCCAAGATAGGATCCATTGAAACATAGAGAGAATCAAGGTCCACCACTTGTCCAAGCTATGCATGGGTAATTGATATAAGGACCACTACGTTTTCACCTATACTATGCTCTATCATGGATGGTTTCATATCCCACCAATTTTCCAACCTATTTAGTAGGTTGTATTATGGGGGTTTGGTTTCAAGGTACTTCACTTGTCTAAGGTGGGTTCCATTGAACCATGGAGAGAAACTATGTCTACCACTTGTCCGAAATATGCTCCTTTAAAACATAAAAACAAGGTCCACCACTTGTCCAAGCTAAAGTTTCTCTCCATTGAAGCATGGAGAGAAACAAGGTCTACCACCTGTCCAAAATATGCTCCATTGAAACATAAAAGCAAGGTCCACCACTTGTCCAAGCTAATATAACAAATGGGTGTTGGTTACAAGGTGTACCACACTTGTCTAAACTAGTCTTCATGCAAGGTCTACCACATGTCCAAGCTATATGAGCTTGTTTTGAAGGTCTACCACACCTCTTGAAATTAGGATCCATGTAAGGTCCACCTTTTGTCAAGCTATGCATTTAATGAGTACTAAAACTAAGTAAATTGCAGTACTTAAATACCTTTCCAAGCTCATTAAGATTTTGGTCTCTAAGGCCGGCCACCACCACATGTCTAATCTATGCTCTAATTGATTACTTATGCTAGTTCTCAAAGTCCAAACATAAGCTCCCTTCTAGCAAGGTTAGTTTAAATTTAGGCTCGAGCACCTGTCTAAGCTAGGTTCAATTTATGAAGCATCACCATTTAACCATGCTACGATCTAATGTATCATATCAAGGGGGTATTGATAAAAGGTCCAAAACTTATTGAGTTCAAGCTCTTAAGTAATTAAGTCTTTGTGAGTATTAAATGTTATAGTTTTAGTCTACAGATCCACCATTCAAAAACTCAAGTAATTTACTATTTACATTCAAACCTTGAATGCTTGAGATAAAAATACAAACTCAATCAATACTATATAAAGCAAAATCTAACATTAAGAGTATCAAATCAGTAACAAGAAACACTAACATGCACAAGAAACTCAAAACATACGTGTCTCCATTTCCAAAAAGTCCTCCATTGACAGAGGATGGTGTTGTTGTTGTTCTTCTTCTCTTTGTGGAGAGCACTCCTCTGTAACAGGCACAATGTCGCCTGATTGCGAAGTGGATTGTTGAAGTCCAGCCCATTTTTCTATATCTTCATGAGACTTAACAAAGTCTAGCAGCATGGTCTCCACGCTTTTTGCCTCCTCCACACTATCAATTAAGCAGATAACTTCTTTTTTCTGTTGTATTCCTTCTTGTGCAACCAAGGAGCCATCACCAAAAACATCAACAAGCTTGCGGTCTTCAAAACAATATGTACGAATGTAGTGCTTGACCAAAGCTCTTTTTTTGGCCTCCAAATATTGCAAATCTGACATATCGTTATCTGCTACTTGAAGAAGAGAACAATCAATTGGCATGGGATGTTCCTCTGATCTTCTTCTCAGGTCTTCAAATGCATTGCCTTGTCCCAAGAAGGCAATAACTGTTAGGAATTGAATTGCTCCTTTGCAAGGAGCTGATGGAAAGTGATGCAATGCACCACAACAATGGTAGCTCAGATTATCTCCCATGGCGTGAAAGGCACATTGCAATTTTGTGAAGTTAGTGAAATCCACAAATGCAAGAAAGACAAATCCAGGATCTGTTGACCCTCCAGCAATAGCCAAGATCCCATCCAAAGCATTGTTAAATGTCTCCTCACTCCACTTCAAATTGCCTCCAACGTTTTTTGTCATATCTAAAACACATAAGCCAATAGGCACTTTATTATTGAAGTGGCGCATCAAGTAGAGATTGCCTTCCATTTGTAGGCTCACCACATAGATTGACCATGGCAAATCTCTAGGCTCAGTTTTCTCCTTTTGAAGGTGAATTGCCCATTGCATGTATTTTATTGCTCCATCTGGAAAAGCCATTTTCTTTGTTCCACGCGTCAAACTAGATCTGATCCATTCCTCGCATAGCATTAAAATTGTTTTATAAACAACATCATTGATGTTATACATTTTGACCACCTCCTCCCAGTCTTTACATGGTGAAGACTCATTCAAATTGTTGAAGCCTTCAAGAAGTGCATCTTGAATCAATTTGTCTTGCTTCAACTGCTTGATTCGATCATACATGTCAGTTGCATCACCATCCTTTGCACTCTTTGACAGTAAAATCTTCTCATCTCTAATCTCTTCTTGAATAGTCTTTACCTCTGATTCCTCAAGGCCACAAAGGTATCTAAATACAGTTGTTGGGGGTTTCTTATTCTCCTCTTCTAGATTTTCAATGATTTCTATCCAGCAATCATAAACTAAATCAGAGTACGTGACCATGTGTGCCTGTTTAGCAATCCAACTTGCTGCTGCACTCATTCTTGCCAATCGAAGAAAAGCCTAAAAGAAATAGAGAAATAATTAAACTATTGAGCAAGATTTGTTAATTAAACACTATCAAAAAGACAAAGAAAATAACTTACATCCCATCCGGCACGAGATGCATGTCCCTCTGCAATTCCACTTGCTGCCTTTGGTGGTCGTCCTGAGAAGATCCATTGACTCCGTAAATGTCTCAATATTTGGCTGTAAGGTTGCTTGACATACAATGCCTGAGCCTCCTCATTTGCAATGGCAGATATAGCAGTTGCAACAAATGGAGGAGCATTCACAACAATGCGAGCCTTTCTAAATTTATACACGCTAATCAGTCTTTCAAAGATCTCTTTGTTGTTTTGTTCATTGTGAAGCAAAACTTTTGCAGCATAGATTGAATGCTGCCCATCAAGAATCCAATAATGATAATCTTTAATTTTTTGCTCCTCTACCTCTTCTACTGCCAAAGGAGTCCCCTTCTTTGATTTTGCATTTCGAACAGGCATCAAATATGCACATGCTGCAGGCTTGGTCGTACTCCGTGAAAATCCAAATAACACACTTTCAGCGTGTTTTTTATCCATAATACGTGCATTATAGTGATCAGGAGCAAGCCAACAATTTTGAATAGGGATATCAAATTCCCTATATTGGAAAGGAAAATAATTTATGTACTTATTCATTCCACCTGTATCTTTTTCTTGTCCTTTCATGGCCTCAGCTTCTAAAACATCTGGATCCACAATTCTCATCTTTGACATTGAACCCTCTGTTGATGAGGATGCCAAAGATGCCTTGTCTACATCCAAAATGGAACTAGTTCGCTTAGCTTCTACTTTCTGCACTTTTGCTTGCTTCTTTGTGGATGGTGGTCGTGAAGCTTTCACCTTTTTTCGTTGTAGTGTGGCAATGATGGAGCTTTGAAGTTGATCTGCTGTGATATTTGGATTTGATTCTGCAAACTTCCATCCTCGAGAAAACATTGTCTCTTCTTTGTTTCTAGACATGCGCTCCAATGCATATGCTCCTGGAGATAGTTGAAATTCTAGATTCATTGGAACTAGAATGTCAATGCATTCCACCTCTGGATGACTATCAACTACAGAGACAGATGCTTCCACAACTTGTCCAACATCTTCAAACAAGCTGTCATTCTCCTTTTTGGCAATAAATAGATGCACCTTATGAAATTGTGCACCCTCTATACCATGTATGTCCAAATACCATTTCCTAAGATCATTGCAAGTATAGTCAACTGAGACAGCAACCCTTGCAACCTGTTTTTTTGGAGCCATCTTTCCTGAAACAAAAAAAACCAAATGTTATTTTAACATATACTTTTTTGTAATGGATTAAGTTTGTGTGAATACAAGTTCCACCACTTGTTCAAGCTAGATCTAAGCAAGTATACATAGTGATCATTTAAGCTAGTAAACTAAGGGAAGGGAGAAGTAAGGTCCACCACTTGTCCAAGCTCAGCTCTAGACAACATGGAGAGATTCGAGGTCTACTAATTGTCTAATATAGGCTAACTATATTGAAACATAGAGAGAAGCAAAGGTCCACCACTTGTCCAATCTAGGGTCCATTGAAACATGGAGAGAAGGATGCTCCACCATTTGTCCAAAATAGGCTCCATTGAAACATGAAGAGAAGCAAGATGCACCATGTCTTTGAGATGCTAGGCTCCATTGAAATACCTTAAACCCATGATATTTTGTATATGTGGGGTTTAAATTCAAGGTCCACCACTTGTCCAACCTATTATCCCTAGTAGCATGAGTGGTTTGGTCTCAAGATTCACCACTTTTCCACTCTATGTCATTATATTAAGAAGATCTGGGTGTTAAGGTCCACCACTTGTCCAACCTATAAGGCAATATCTTAAATGGTATTATTTACCACCACTTGGAATGCACATGATGGGTTTTACATAGGGGTATGGTTCCAAGGTCCACCACTTGTCCAAGCTAACTCTATTGAAACATAGAGAGAATCAAAGGTCCACCACTTGTCCAAGCTAGGCTCCATTGAAACATGGAGAGAAGGATGCTCCACCATTTGTCCAAGCCAGGTTTGATTGAAACATGAAGAGAAGCAAGCTGCACCATGTCTCCAAAATGCTAGGCTCCATTGAAATATCTTAAACCCATGATATTTCGTACATGGGGGGTTTACATTCAAGGTCCACCACTTGTCCAACCTATTATCACTAGTAGCATGAGTGGTTTGATGTCAAGATTCACCACTTTTCCACTCTATGTCATTATATTAAGAAGATCTGGGTGTTAAGGTCCACCACTTGTCCAACCTATAAGGCTATATCTTAAAGGGTATTCTTTCTCACCACTTGGAATGACCATGATAGGTTTTACATGGGGGTTTGGTTCCAAGTTCCACCACTTGTCCAAGCTAACTCTATTGAAACATAGAGAGAAGCAAAGGTCCACCACTTGTCTAAGCTAGGGTCCATTGAAACATGGAGAGAAGGATGCTCCACCATTTTCCAAGATAGGCTCCATTGAAACATGAAGAGAAGCAAGCTGCACCATGTCTCCAAGATGCTAAGATCCATTGAAATACCTTAAACCCACGATATTTTGTACATGGGGAGTTTACATTCAAGGTCCACCACTTGTCCAACCTATTATCTCTAGTAGCATGAGTGGTTTGGTCTCAAGATTCACCACTTTTCCACTCTATGTCATTACGTTAAGAAGATCTGGGTGTTAAGGTCGACCACTTGTCCAACCTATAAGGGTATATCTTAAAGGGTATTCTTTCTCACCACTTGAAATGTCCATGATATGTTTTACATGGGGGTTTGGCTCCAAGGTCCACCACTTGTCCAAGCTAACTCTATTGAAACATAGAGAGAAACAAAGGTCCACCACTTGTCCAAGCTAGGCTCCATTGAAACATGGAGAGAAGGGACCATTCCAAGATAACCATTGAAACATGAAGAGGAAGCTACCATGTCTCAAGCTGAATACTTAAACATGTACATGGGGGTTTACATTCAAGGTCCACCACTTGTCCAACCTATTACGCTAGTAGCATGAGTGGTTTGGTCTCAAGATTCACCACTTTTTCACTCTATGTCATTATATTAAGAATATTGGGTGTTAAGGTCCACCACTTGTCCAACCTATAAGGCTATATCTTAAGGGTTATTCTTTCTCACCACTTGGAGTGACCAGCATAGGTTTTACATGGGGTTTTGGTTTCAAGGTCCACCACTTGTCCAAGCTAACTCTATTGAAACATAGAGAGAATCAAAGGTCCACCACTTGTCCAAGCTAGGGTCCATTGAAACATGGAGAGAAGGATGCTCCACCATTTGTCCAAGATAGGCTCCATTGAAACATGAAGAGAAGCAAGCTACACCATGTCTCCAAGATGCTAGGCTCCATTGAAATACCTCAAACCCATGATATTTTGTACATGGGGGGTTTACATTCAAGGTCCACCACTTGTCCAACCTATTATCTCTAGTAGCATGAGTGGTTTGGTCTCAAGATTCACCATTTTTCCACTCTATGTCATTCTATTAAGAAGATGGGTGCTAAGGTCCACCACTTGTCCAACCTATAAGGCTATATCTTAAACTTTATTCTTTCTCACCACTTGGAGTTACCAAGATAGGTTTTACATGGGAGTTTGGTTTCAAGGCCCACCACTTGTCCAAGCTAACTCTATGAAACATAGAGAGAAGCAAAGGTCCACCACTTGTCCAAGCTAGGCTCCATTGAAACATGGAGAGAAGGATGCTCTACCATTTGTCCAAGATACTCCATTGAAACATGGGGGGTTTACATTCAAGGTCCACCACTTGTCCAACCTATTAAGCTAGTAGCATGAGTGGTTTGGTCTCAAGATTCACCACTTTTCACTCTATGTCATTATATTAAGAAGATTTGGGTGTTAAGGTCGACCACTTGTCCAACCTATAAGGCTATATCTTAAGGGTATTCTTTCTCACCACTTGGAATGACCATGATAGTTTTACATGGGGGTTTGTTTCAAGGTCCACCACTTGTCCAAGCTAACTCTATTGAAACATAGAGAGAAGCAAAGGTCCACCACTTGTCCAAGCTAGGCTCCATGAAACATTTAGAGAAGGATGATCACCCATTGGTGGAAGATAGGCTCCATTGAAACATGAAAAGAAGCAAGCTGCACCATGTCTCCAAGATGCTAGGCTCCATTGAAATACCTTAAACCCACGATATTTTTACATGGGGGGTTTACGTCAAGGTCCACACTTGTCCAAGCTATTATCCCTAGTAGCATGAGTGGTTTGGTCTCAAGATTCACCACTTTTCCACTCTATGTCATTATATAAGAATATCTGGGTGTTAAGGTCCACCACTTGTCCAACCTATAAGGCTATATCTTAAAAGTTTATTCTTTCTCACCACTTGGAGTTCCATGATAGGTTTTACATGGGGTTTGGTTCCAAGGCACCACTTTCAAGCTAACTTATTGAACATAGAGAGAAGCAAAGGTCCACCACTTGTCCAAGCTAGGCTCCATTGAAACATGGAGAGAAGGATGCTCCACCATTTGTCCAAGATAGGCTCCATTGAAATGAAGAGCAGCAATCTGCACATGTCTCCAAGATGCTAGGCTCATTGAAATACCTTAAACATGATATTTCGTACATGGGGGGTTTACATTCAAGGTCCACCACTTGTCCAACCTATTAACGCTAGTAGCATGAGTGTTTTGGTCTCAAGATTCACCACTTTTCCACTCTATGTCATTATATTAAGATATCTAGGTTTTAAGGTCCACCACTTGTCCAACCTATAAGAGATCTTAAATCTTAAAGGGTATTATTTCCACCACTTGGAGTGACCATGATATGTTTTACATGGGGGTTTGGTTCCAAGGTCCACCACTTGTCCAAGCTAACTCTATTGAAACATAGAGAGAAGCAAAGGTCCACCACTTGTCCAAGCTAGGCTCCATTGAAACATTTAGAGAAGGATGCTCCCCATTGGTCCAAGATAGGCTCATTGAAACATGAAAAGAAGCAAGTTGCACCATGTCTCCAAGATTCTAGGATCCATCGAAATACCTTAAACCCACAATATTTGTTTACATGTGGGGTTTACGTCAAGGCCAGTCACTTTTCCAAGCTATTATCCCTAGTAGCATGAGTGGTTTGGTCTCAAGATTCACCACTTTTCCACTCTATGTCATTATATAAGAATATCTAGGTGTTAAGGTCGACCACTTGTCCAACCTATAAGGGTATATCTTAAAGGTTATTCTTTCTCACCACTTGAAATGTCCATGATATGTTTTTACATGGGGGTTTGGTTCCAAGGTCCACCACTTATCCAAGCTAACTTTATTCTTCTCATAGAGAGAAGCAAAAGGTCCACCACTTGTCCAAGCTAGGCTCCATGAAACATGGAGAGAAGATGCTCCACCATTTGTCGAAGCTAATCTATTGAAAAATGGAAGGTTTACATCAAGGTCCACCACTTGTCAACCTATTAACACTAGTAGCATGAGGGGTTTGGTCTCAAGATTCACCTTTTTCACTCTGTGTCATTATATTAAGAATATTTGGGTGTTAAGGTCCACCACTTGTCCAACCTATAAGACTATATCTTAATGGTTATTCTTTCTTACACTTGGAGTGACCATGAAAGGTTTTACATGGGGGTTTGGTTCCAAGGTCCACCACTTGTCCAAGCTAACTCTATTGAAACATAGAGAGAAGCAAAGGTCCACCACTTGTCTAAGCTAGGGTCTATTGAAACATGGAGAGAAGGATGCTCCACCATTTGTCCAAGATAGGACTCCATTGAAACATGAAGAGAAGCAAGCTGCACCATGTCTCCAAGATGCTAGCCTCCATCAAAATACCTTAAAACAAGTTTTTTTGTACATGGGGAGTTTACATTCAAGATCAACAACTTGTCCAACCTATATCGCTAGTAGCATGAGTGGTTTGCTCTAAAGATTCACCACTTTTCCACTCATGTCATTATATTAAGAATATTTGGGTGTTAAGGTCCACCACTTGTCCAACTATAAGATATATGTTAATGTTATTTTTCTCACCCCTTAAAAGACTATATCTTAATGGTTATCCCTAGCTATTATTGCTAGTAGCCTGAGTGGTTTGGTCTCAAGATTCACCACTTTTATTAGAATATGTGGGTGTTAAGGTCCACCACTTGTCCAACCTATAAGGCTACATCTTAAAGGTTATTCTTTCTTACTACTTGGAGTGACCATGATAGGTTTTACATGGGGGTTTGGTTCCAAGGTCCACCACTTGTCCAAGCTAACTCTATTGAAACATAGAGAGAAGCAAAGGTCCACCCTTGTCTAAGCTAGGGTCCATTGAAACATGGAGAGAAGGATGCTCCACCATTTGTCCAAGGTAGGCTCCATTGAAACATGAGAGAAGCAAGGTGCACCATGTCTCCAAGATGCTAGGCTCCATCGAAAAACATTAAACCCACGATATGTCGTAGATGAGGGGTTTACATTCAAGGTCCACCACTTGTCCAAGCGATTATTGCTAGTAGCCTGAGTGGTTTGGTCTCAAGATTCACCATTTTTCCACTCTATGTCATTATATTAAGAATATGCGCGTGTTAAGGTCCACCACTTGTTCAACCTATAAGGCTACATCTTAAAGGTTATTCTTTATTACCACTTGGAGTGACCATGATAGGTTTTACATGGGGGTTTGGTTCCAAGGTCCACCACTTGTCCAAGCTAACTCTATTGAAACATAGAGAGAAACAAAGGTCCACCACTTGTCCAAGCTAGGGTCCATTGAAACATGGAGAGAAGGATGCTCCACCATTTGTCCAAGATAGGCTCCATTGAAACATGACGAGAAGCAAGTTGCACCATGTCTCCAAGATGCTAGGCTCCATCGAAATACATTAAACCCACGATATTTCGTAGATGAGGGGTTTACATTCAAGGTTCACCACCTGTCCAAGCTATTATTGCTAGTAGCCTGAGTGGTTTGGTCTCAAGATTCACCACTTTTATTAAGAATATGCGGGTGTTAAGGTCCACCACTTGTCCAACCTATAAGGCTACATCTTAAAGGTTATTCTTTCTTACTACTTGGAGTGACCATGATAGGTTTTACATGGGGGTTTGGTTCCAAGGTCCACCACTTGTCCAAGCTAACTCTATTGAAACATAGAGAGAAGCAAAGGTCCACCCCTTGTCTAAGCTAGGGTCCATTGAAACATGGAGAGAAGGATGCTCCACCATTTGTCAAGGTAGGCTCCATTGAAACATGAGGAGAAGCAAGGTGCACCATGTCTCCAAGATGCTAGGCTCCATTGAAAAACATTAAACCCACGATATGTCGTAGATGAGGGGTTTACATTCAAGGTCCACCACTTGTCCAAGCTATTATTGCTAGTAGCCTGAGTGGTTTGGTCTCAAGATTCACCACTTTTCCACTCTATGTCATTATATTAAGAATATGCGCGTGTTAAGGTCCACCACTTGTCCAACCTATAAGGCTACATCTTAAAGGTTATTCTTTATTACCACTTGGAGTGACCATGATAGGTTTTACATGGGGGTTTGGTTCCAAGGTCCACCACTTGTCCAAGCTAACTCTATTGAACAAGAGAGAAGCAAAGGTCCACCACTTGTCCAAGCTAGGTCCATTGAAACATGGAGAGAAGGATGCTCCACCATTTGTCGAAGCTAACTCTATTGAAACATGGGGGGTTTACGTTCAAGGTCCACCACTTGTCCAAGCTATTAGTGCTAGTAGCATGAGTGGTTTTGTCTCAAGATTCACCACTTTTTCACTCTATGTCATTATATTAAGAATATTAGGGTGTTAAGGTCCACCACTTGTCCAACCTATAAGGCTATATCTTAAAGGTTATTCTTTCTCACCACTTGGAGTGACCATGATAGGTTTTAAATGGGGGTTTGGTTCCAAGGTCCACCACTTGTCCAAGCTAACTCTATTGAATAATAGAGAGAAGCAAAGGTCCACCACTTGTCCAAGCTAGGGTCCATTGAAACATGGAGAGAAGGATGCTCCACCATTTGTCCAAGATAGGCTCCATTGAAACATGAAGAGAAGCAAGATGCACGATGTCTCCAAGATGCTAGGCTCCATCGAAATACCTTAAACCCACGATATTTCGTAGATGGGGGATTTTACTTTCAAGGTCCACCACTTGTCCAAGCTATTATCGCTAGTAGCATGGTTTGGTCTCAAGATTCACCAGTTTTCCACTCTATGTCATTATATGAAGAATATCTGGGTGTTAAGGTCCACCACTTGTCCAACCTATAAGGCTATATTCTAAATGATATTTTTTTTGACCACTTGGAATGTGCATGATATGTTTTACATGGGGTTTTGTTCCAAGGTCCACCACTTGTCCAAGCTAGATCTATTACAATATATTATACATACAATATTCAACTAGATTCCCTACCTATCATGTCCAGTAGCATGGATGCTCTAGCTTGAAGGTCCACCACTTGTCCAACCTATACTCTCTTATGTAAGGGAGATCTCGCTATAAATTCAAAACCTTCCCGCCTAAATTTAAAATATCCCTCCCAAATCTTAAATATCCCGCCTAAATTTTAAACTATCCCGCCCAAATTTTAAAATTCAAACTTTTTATAAAAATTTAAATTTTACTACTTAAATTTAAAATATTCCACGCGAAATTGATTTTAAATTCAAGTTTACCACAAAAAGATATCATTATACCACCTAAATTCAAATATGCAAACCTCAAATCATTATATTGTACATAAATTCAAACAAATTCAAATTAACAAGCCTAAACTGATATTAGTTTGCATAGATATGAATTTATCACACCTAAATTATGTCACCATGTTAGAGAGAGTGGTTAGAGAATTTGAACAAGGTCCACCACTTGTCCAACCTAGATACCAAGAAGGATTGAGTGTACAAGGTATTGTTTGGAGGTCCTTATAGTCCATTGGTCTCAAGGTCCACCACTTGTGGTAAGGGTCACCAAAAAGTGTATATATTCATCCAAAGAAATACACGTATTTTTGGTCTACATGTCCTAGTTTAAACCATTTATGTCCATTAGGTGTATCACTAAACAACACTACTATTTTTGAGAAACAGAAGTTACAATCATATCTACAAATGGATTAGAGGAAAATCAGCTCAGCATACATCCAGAACTCGCTACAAGAATCGACTTTAACAGATCACGCAAGTAAGTCTTCCATTCAATTTTACTAGTATTACAATGTGTTAGTTATTTGTGATATTTATGTATGTATATATACTATGTGTGCATATCGTAATTAAGTGTAATTGTGTATCTGCATTATGTATGAGTATTACAATGAAATAACACAAATATACATACATACACATAGATAACACAGACGCACACATACATGAGCATGTATTTTCAAGAGAGAGATAGCAAGATACAGAGATAGATAGATAGAGAGAGAGAGAGAGATAAATACCTGTTTTTTAGAGAGAGAGAGAGAGAGAAAGATAACAGATTTCACTGTGTTTATGTATGTGGAAGAGAGGAAGACGATGTATGGGAATATGTGCACGTATTTTCAAGAGAGAGACAACAAGATAACAGATTTCATTGTGGTTATGTATGTGGAAGTGAGGAAGACGATGTGTGGGAATATGTGCATGTATTTTCAAGAGAGAGACAGCAAGATAACAGATTTCACTGTGGTTATGTATGTGGAAGAGAGGAAGACGATGTGTGGGAATATGTGTATGTGTGCGGGGATACTTTTAAACTATGTATCTCTGTCTTTTGACGAGAGAGTGTGTGTGCAAGAAGAGTTACAGAGAACCATCTTCTCTATATGGAGAAAGACAGAGAGTGAGAGAGAGAGAAATACCTGTTTTTTCTCTATTCGTGAGGTGTGCAATGTCTCCTGAGAAGACTGCCCGATCCTGCCCTTCTGGAAAGCGTTGTGTACGCTGCTGTTTCTTTATCTTGTGCGCGAACTTTCAATCCTGTGCACTCCACCTGTGTGTTGTGTACGATGCCGAGCTTGCTCCTCTACGCGCGCGTATACTCCAACTGTGTGCGATCCGTGTGCGCTTTCTGTGTTTTGCTGCTCGCCTGCTTTCTCTGTGTGCGTTTCTCGTGCGCTCTCTGTGTGCCTAATCTTGATAGGGTTTATTAGAATGCCACGTATGCTACAATCCATGTTTTATCATAGGATTAAGAAAACAAAAGCAATATAAAAAATTAACCAATTCACACGGCCAAAATTAAAGAAATCATGGTTGAAAATATGAAAAAAAACATGCCGCCCCTTGACCCCACCCGGGCGCTGCCCCGGACCCCGCCCAGAACAATATCCCAAAATCAACCTCCCAAGCCCCGCCATCGAGAGCGCTATATTCCACATCCCCATCAAGAGCGCTACCCCCAAACCTCACGTGGAAGCGCTGCCTTGTCACCCCATTGTGGCATTGCCCTAAGACCCCGCATCTGGAGTGCTAAATGGGAACATTCTTCATTAGTGAAATTTTGAACATAAATTATATTAGCATATACTTAAATATAATACAAATATTAACATATTAGCTATACTACTAATTTACTATAGCAGTTCTAGATTATGTCCCATACTATATTTAAGGTGCCAAAGGTTTGGCCTTATGGTCCTAGATTTAGCCAAGTGGTCAACACATATAGGACCAAGTGCACACTGTGCCACAAAACTTGGCCACCACTTCACTTGCCAAAGTTTAGGCCACATGGTCAATCCTAACTTTCCAATGTTCTTATTATGTCACCTTTTGCCTCGTGGAAAACCTAGGCTTGTTTTCACATACTCAGGCACTTCAAGCCACAATAAATTGTCATTACTCTTCGACAACCCTTTTGTTCAAGTCTTTGAAAAAACATTGTTTAAGGCCACCCTAAACCATTTTCATTTAGGGGTGTCTAAAACTAGCTTTTTGGCAATTCGAGAAGAAAATGGTCAAAGTTTTATACTTAGTTTTAACCACTTGACCAATTCAAATATTGGAAAGCAAGGTCTTGTAATACTTTTCTTTGGACATCACACATTAAAACTAGGTCCCTCACTTGTCCAAGCTATGCTCTAATACAATAAAGGGCTTTTGGTTTCAAGATGCACCACTTTCCCACCTTGATTCCATTAAAGAAGCTAGCTCTACTTAGACATTTAATAGCAAGGTCTTGCAGCAGTTCAGATTGAACATTTTCCATGGCAGCTAGGTCCACCACTTATCTAAGCTATGCTCTAATAGAGTAAGGGGGTTTTGGTTTCAAGATCCACCACTTGTCCAAACTTGATTTGGGAAGCAAGGTCCTATAATAGTTTGCTTTGGACATTCACCATTACAACTAAGTCCACCACTTCTCCAAGCTATGTTCTAATACACTAAGGAGGTTTTGGTTTCAAGGAGAACCACTTGTACGACTCTGTTTTTGGAAGTAAGGTCTTTACATAGTTCACCTTGGACCTTGGACATTGGATACTACAACTAAGCCCACCACTTGTCCAAGATATCCTCTATATATAGCCAAAGGGTTTGGGTTTCAAGATTCACCACTTTTCCAACCTTTCTTCCATTAAAGAAAGGAGGGGCTTTATAACTAGGTCCACCACTTGTCCAAGCTATGCTCTGATATAGAAAGGGGATTTTGGTTTCAAGGTCCACCACGTGTTCAACCTTGCAAGACTCAAGGGATACTTGGACATTGGAAAGCATAGTCCTATAGTAGTTGATAGGTGGCAGTGGGTATTACAACTAGGTCCAACTATGCTCTCATATAGCAAAGAGGCTTTGCTTTCAAGGTCCACCACTTGTCCAACCTTGCTTCCATTAAAGAAATGAGGGGCTACGTAAACATTGGCAGCAAGGTAGCAAGGTCTAAGGTGTTTCACCTTGGATATTGGGCATTATAACTAGGTCCACCACTTGTCCAAGCTATGCTCTGATAAAGAAAGGGGATTTTCGTTTCAAGGTCCACCATGTGTTCAACCTTTCTAATATAGAAAGGGGATTTTTGTTTCAAGGTCACCACGTGTTCAACCTTGAAAGACTCAAGGGATACTTGGACATTGGAAAGCATAGTCCTATAGTAGTTGATAGGTGGCAGTGGGTATTACAACTAGGTCCAACCTATGCTCTTATATAGCAAAGAGGCTTTGGTTTCAAGGTCCACCACTTGTCCAACCTTGCTTCCATTAAAGAAATGAGGGGCTACGTAAACATTGGCAAGCAAGGTAGCAAGGTCCTAAGGTATTTCACCTTGGATATTGGGCATTATAACTAGGTCCACCACTTGTCCAAGCTATGCTCTGATAAAGAAAGGGGATTTTCGTTTCAAGGTCCACCATGTGTTCAACCTTTCTAATATAGAAAGGGGATTTTGTTTCAAGGTCCACCACGTGTTCAACCTTGAAAGACTCAAGGGATACTTGGACATTGGAAAGCATAGTCTATAGTAGTTGATAGGTGGCAGTGGGTATTAAAACTAGGTCCAACCTATGCTCTTATATAGCAAAGAGGCTTTGGTTTCAAGGTCCACCACTTGTCCAACCTTACTTCCATTTAAGAAATGAGGGGCTACGTAAACATTGGCAAGCAAGGTAGCAAAGTCCTAAGGTATTTCACCTTGGATATTGGGCATTATAACTAGGTCCACCACTTGTCCAAGCTATGCTCTGATATAGAAAGGGGATTTTTGTTTCAAGGTCCACCACGTGTTCAACCTTGAAAGACTCAAGGGATACTTGGACATTGGAAAGCATAGTCCTATAGTAGTTGATAGGTGGCAGTGGGTATTACAACTAGGTCCACCACTTGTCCAACCTATGCTCTCATATAGCAAAGAGGCTTTGGTTTCAAGGTCCACCACTTGTCCAACCTTGCTTCCATTAATATAGCAAGGAGGATTTGGTCTCAAGGTTCACCACTTGTCCAACCTATGCAAACTTTTTCATGTTGTAGCATGATTTTTGGTTTGAAGAGTATTTTTCTATAACTATGGATTTAACAATGTAATCTTTTTACTTACAGGATGGACTTCGAATCTGGGGAGAAAGTACATATGATACTTGACAATGAAATCGTTGGTATTGGTTGTGTGTGTAGAACAGATCCAGATTCCACTTGTGGTGGTACAAAGATAGGGCTGGGAAATGTCTCCATACTAGTGGAGGAATGCTTGAAGGATGTGGTCCTACCTTTTCCTACAATGGATACTTCATCTCTCCAAGGCTCATTATGGAGTGCTGTTCGATGGTCAAAGCTTCTTTTGCAATCTTTTGTATTAAATGGTAACTTAATTGATCCACACGAAAGCTACAATGGTGATGAAGAACATGATCATTCTGATCCTCTAGTTACAGATGCAATACCTATGACAAGCCCAGAATTTGAAGCAATGATTCGAGAGTCTTGGAGAAATCAGAGGGTCCTTTTAAAAGATGACACAATGATGCAAACCATGAATGAAGGGACCATCTTATATGTATTTCCACATGATTATGTCAACTTTCAGGAACTTGGTCCTGATTGTGTGGGTGTGGGTATTGAAAGAGAAAATGCAAGCATTGATGATGTGGTTGAAGTGGGTAGCATCACTTTGCTAAAGTGGCCCATCAAGCAGACAACAATGTTGAATGGGAGCCCATTACAACGCTTTGTTCCTGTTGATGGCATGCATGCTACATATGAGGATGTATCCAACGATGGCAATGTTGGAAAAAAAACTTGATGGGAGTAATGTTGTCCAGTTGTCAAGGAAGAGACGATACACTTTCATGAACAGGACTCAAAAATCAAAAGCAGCACCAGCTTCGACTTTTTACCTTTCAAACAAATCAATTCAAAGGGTATCATGCATTGATTGTTGTGCACAAAAATGCTGCCAATTTGCAGATCGTGATATGGTGACAAGGTTACGACAACAATTTTGGGGAGAGTCTCAAAAATCACGCACTAATTATGTTTATGATGTTCTTTCTATATGTTATCAGAAAGATGAGAAGTCACGATACCAATTCAGGCTAAATGGCTCTATTGTTTGTTGTAGAGCATGGTATGAGCTACATGGAATACCAAAGACATCATTTTATCGATACAAGGAGAAACTTTGAAAATGGTGTGCGCCAATATGTACATGGGAACACATGTACATTGAGAAGGGGACTTCAACATACTAGTTTAGCAAGAGCACTACTAAATGAGTTTGTGGAAAACAACTCTGAGAAGATGCCACATAGAAGTAGAACACTGCTAGATGGCTCAAGAGAGACTCAATTGGTGATTCCATCAACATACAAACAAGTGGATATTTTATGTGAAATCAACACGACACTTGACCAAATGGGCTATGAGAAGAAGCTATCCCAATCTTCTTTTGGTAGAATTTGGAACAAAGAGTACCACATGTCACTTTAACAAAGACGAGTGAGTTCTCTAAGTGCAATATTTGTAGCTCAATCAAGGCAAGGTTAGAAGCTAAACCTTCTCTTGAAGAGAGAGCTCTTCTCTTGAGGGAGAGAGAAGTTCACATGGCACAACAAAAGAGTTGCAGAAGCCTATATTATGCATGGCGCACGTATTCAGAAACTCAACCACAAAAATATGTATGCATAATCCATGATAAGATGGATCAAAAGAAGACTGCCATTCCTAGATTACGCATTGTTCCCAAGGTGTGGATTCAGGATATAATCTGCAGGTGGCATTGATTGGCATGATCACTCATGGACATGGAGAAGGTCATTACGGACACTTTGTCTTGAATGGTTTGTGGCCAGCTGATCCAAATCTTACAATTGGCTCAATTGCTAATTGTTTACATAACCTCGAGAGGATAGATAAGCATCCTCTTGGTGATCTAGTAACAAATGGACTTCCAAGGAGCAATATTTCACTACTACATGCTTTGAACTCAAGGGATGCTTTGGACTACCATAACTTGAGTGATGGAAAAGAGCCCATTGTGCAGTCGTCAGAAATTGCAGAAGAGGAATTGGGGTCAACATTTCGCAGATTGCCAGAGAACTTGTTGCTACAATTGGATAATTGTGCAGGGGAAAACAAAAATCGATACTTATTTGCCTATTTGTCAATGCTTGTTGCAAGGGGTGTTTTCAAAACCATCCAGCTGGGATTTTTAATGGTTGGGCATACACATGAGGACATAGACGCCATGTTTAGTAGGTTTTCAGAGAAGTTGAGAGTTACACAAACCTATACTTTGCCACATTTGATGGATACATTACGAAACAGCTCATCTTCATCTCCAGCTCCATTTTTTCTCACAAAGATCCCGATTTCAAGCAATATTGTGATGGCTATCTTTGTGATGGACAAGACATACTTGTTGGACATTCCAAACCGCTTCAGTTCAGGTTCTTTATGCAGGATGAGACACCAATGATGCAATATAAGGCACATGTAGGTGTATCAAGTTGGAGTGGAAGTATTCGCCTTTGGAAAACAGACACAGAAGGCAAGCCAATGTTACCACATGGAGATCCACCTCTAGTACAAATGGCGGAGTATGTCAAGGCCCACGAAGAAGTCATTTTGGGGCTAAAAAAACTATATAAAATTTTGGAAAAATTTAGGGAATGGTTCAAGTATTCCGCGATATTATAGACCCGTGATAGATTATTGACAGTAAGGTAATTGAAGAGATTGGAAAGCAATTCATATCAGAGGGAGTCTTGTATGAAATGTTTTGGCCAAAAACTAAGAATATTCTCATCTACAAAGATAATGAGCCTACATCACCAAACTACAGAAAACTCTTGATTCATTTTGGGCACCTTGCGCGAGAAAAAGTGGATGACAGATACTCAAGCTTACAGTAATTGTTGGCAGGGTTATTGGGCTGTCAACTATAAGGACCCACAAGTGTGGGAAACTATAGATGCAATTGTTTGGTCCTGGAGACCCAACAAAGAAGGACCATTTTCTAGAATAAAGATTCCAGAAAGACATGCTCTAAAAGCCAAAGAAGGCCTCACTCGTGCACATCAGCCACACTTGGATCAAAGTTCAGATATGGTATCAAATGTGGAGTAGAATTATGTGGAGCTTCTATTGTGACTATACTAGTCAATTTGTAAACAAAATCTTTTTTGTATCTTCCTTTGTTTTATGTAATTTAATAGTTATTATTCAAATCCATGTGTTGTACATCCCTTGACTTTTGGTGTTTATCAACACCACAATCCTAGAGATTTTCACTTTATTTTACTAGCCACACACCTCAATTTTTCCCACTTTAAGTGGAAAATTCCCAAATTACATGAATTCGGTCGATTTGGAGATTCCCATAATGTGAGATTTTTACCAAAATACCTAATATGGTCTTGTACCATTTTTTAGCTAGTTACCCAAAAGCTTGCAGCTATTCAAGCAATTTGACGGTAGTGCTAGTAGCTCGTTGGGATACTCTGTTCCTTGTTGGCCTAATAAATTGACACTGGAAGAAGGGCTCAATTTTCATTGCCGTCAGTTGCCTCTACTACGCAAACATTACTTACTATTATATGGAGTGGTGCAATCTCTTCATCACCATTATCTTATTAACTATTCTTCTCGTTTACGTGAAGAAGAAGAAGAAGAATACTCTCTCTCTACTTGCTTACTATCTCCTCTCTTGTTTCACGGTGTACGCGCTCTTTGAAGGCTCTCGTGGTGAAAACCTCTACGTATCTCTCATCACCGCTCTCTTGTGGCAAAGCAAGAAGCTTTTCGATGGCTCCTAATCAATTCTAAAGCACGGTAAGAAGCTCTCAACTCCATAGTATCCTCACCTCTCTCTCTATGTCATTTTTCAAAGTAGATACCCTGTCAATGGTTGTATTTTCATATACGAGTGTATGTATGGATTTTTTGAGTGCATATAAAGTTGTCCCATGATTATTTCATCATGTTAAACACATAAATTTATTCACATGATGTGTTTATGGTCATGTGCGTGCATAAAAAGCGCTTTTTGTTTCACGCCATAGAAGCGGTAGGAACAATGTTTTGCTCATAACTCACAAACCATTACGAATCAGCCCGAACTCATTAAACCAGAGATAAAATATATCATTTAGAGCATTTCCTCTCTTGGGTGTTATGTGAAAATCACGCATGAGTTAAGAGATATGGTAAAAAAACAGGTTGTTGCTCACTACACTATCAAAATTTTGGACCCCAGGCTCCTTGGAGAACCACTATATAGATTCACGAGATGGAAAAACCCACTTAGCCAATTGAAATATTAATTAAACTTGATGATAAATGTATTTACGTCTCCGTTATCACCTTGGGTATGCGAGTTATTAATCATTCCATAACCGGGTTTACTTAGGCTTGTAGGGGTGCTACCTAGAGGGAGTACCATATGACGTCATGAGTTAACCGAGATGTTAATATATGATTTATAGTTTATTCTGGTGAGTTAATTTTAAGTATTAGTTTTCTATAAACTATGTGAGGGTATATGGTTAGCCAACCTGAAACCGCACATGCAAATATGAAAATAGTGGCTTTCTTTCGGTGTTACCGTTTGCTGTATGAGTATCACATGGGTGAAGGGATGTGATGGAGTGTTAGTCTATATTATGGATCTGAGCTTGATGCATTGGTTTGAGTTTTAAAACTTTCATTTTCATGTTATGTATGCTCTCAAAAATGGCGTCAAGTTGTTTTTTGCATATGTGTGAAGTTATGGTTTATGGTCAACCTAAGGGTCAGAGCTGTTTTGCATCATGCTTATGGTGATAAAATGATATCATATGATGTATGGAACATTACTGTTAAATGTGGATTTCTCATGTGCATGGGTATGATTTCTTTCCACCTTTTTAGGTCAGAACTAGCTCTATGTGCTAGAGGGGTGAAGTGCAGATATGATACATCAACCTTGTATGCTTAGATGTTGTCAAAGTTGTATTTTTATATCATTTTGAGTTGTTGGTAAAAATTATTTTATGCATAAAAAGCTCATGTCTTAAGGGCCATGTGTATGGACTCTGATTGACTGTAGTGGATATGTCAAACTCCAAGTGTGGGAGTTGGTTCAGTGTGAATATGGTTTGTGGTTAAGGACTTAGATTCCCTCATAGATTATGGTTATGAATTTTATGGTGGAAGTTGGTGTGGCTCTTGGTCCTTTTTTGGACATGTTTATGTTGCCGAAAGTTTTGCATCCATGTTATATTCTAAGGTGGTTATGCAGGATTGGTTGTGCCTCACCCCGAGTTGGGTAGAGTGCTCACCCGTGTGACATGATTGGGTTATGGGTTACGTTTCAGAATTGGATCACAAAGTGATTTGGATGGTTTATGGTAGACGTATAAGGGTAGAGACCTTGTACAGTCTAGCTGCTTGGAAAAGATTGTTTGTGCATATGGAAGAGGCTATTCTGATTGAAGTCACGTGTTAGCGTTGCTACAAGACTAGGATTACCTACATCGCTTAGGCTTAGATAAAAGGGTGTTGCCTAGGTCTTCTTTTTTGTTAGGCTTATCTACAGGGTTAGTGCGTTGGGGGTTGAACGACCTACACGGCTAACGCGTCAGGGATTTTGCTTTAGCTTCTCCTAAACACCCGATGCTGGGCATCGACGAGGCATTCCTAAACTAGTATGGTTGGTGTTGATACCCTACCATATACTGGTGTTTGGGATTCTTTCAAAACTTTGGTTCATGGACAGAGGCAAAGCGGCCTCAGCCTATGTCTAATTCAGGTAGGTTGGAGGTGTTCTGGCTCACTCCCGACAAAGTGAAATTCTCTTTGTCTATAGTAGAGCGGAAGTGGATGGGTGGACCGATCGATCCCTACACAGGGTCTGGTTCTCTGCTAGTTACATTGTTATACTTGTTTTTTTGATATTATGGTATACCCAAATTTTGTTCTTGCATTAATACATGGTTGCATGTTATGTTTAGATGGGATATTTAAAGATTCTCTGTTGTCATCCTCTCATGTCTCTATGCACTCTATTTCACCTTCCACTATATTCTCTCTCTTTCTCTTCGTGCAATGCGGTGTACACATATATTCATCCTCCACAATGTTATTTTTTTTTCTTGAGTATGCTTTCATCCATCACACCCATTCAGGGGTAGCACTAGGTGCTAGGTGCCTCTGGATGCAGTCCGGTTCATGGCCTAAACTCCATGCTTGGTCAAACCCTGAGAACTCCTCCCCAATGTAAATGCTTTCGCAACTCTGATGTATATTAAAAATTATATAAAGGTGTAAATTGTATATTCTGTGCATAAACCCTTAGGGAGGGGCATCTCACACTAGGTA
The DNA here is from genome assembly GCF_014529385.1 of Adiantum capillus-veneris. NCBI lineage: Eukaryota > Viridiplantae > Streptophyta > Polypodiopsida > Polypodiales > Pteridaceae > Adiantum > Adiantum capillus-veneris. The sequence continues at coordinate 57,373,763 of NC_140932.1, forward strand.
TCAGAGCCGATGCTTAAGGTTATGGGGATAGCCTAAAGCCTGATACTATTCGGGTTGGTTATGCATCATGCACGCATTCATGCATCTTGTTTGGAAAAGGATATTGTATTCATGATACATCTATAAGTGACATTGATTGGTGGTACCTACTTGTCTTGTCTTCTTGAAAGAAAGTATGTGGTTTGAGTTATGGTAAAGTGGTTGAAGTGTTTAACAACACTATTGAGATTTCTTTGAATGTTTGTTTTGTAGTAAAAAATGGCTTCGAAACTGATGTCTGAATGCTTTAGATAAGGGAATGAGTTTTTGAGCATATTGTTCAACAATATGGAAACACGGTTATCAAAAGATGCAAGGGAACTCTTTTACTTAGAAATTGGGACCAAAGTCTTCGTCATGCCAGGGAACACAACTTGTGAGAAGAGTGTTGACCCTAGTTACCTTACCCGTCACCAAGAACCCTTTAGTCAGTTCTTTATTTGCATTGATGATAGTCCAAGAGTGTGGTATGCTAACCTCAGGCTACTTCAACTTAGAATGTGGCTAGGTCTAGAAGATATGTTCTACTACTTGACAATGAGCTCCCAATGTTAAGGATTGCTGAAGTTTCCAAGAAGTTTGAAGCTCTTACAATTGTCACAGGGAAAGAAAAACTAGAAGATAACTATAGACCACATTGTCGCTTGGGAGGTCTAAGAGAATACCCAGTCATGAGAGTTAAAAGAATATTTAGAGAATTGGCTCCGAGACATCAGTAATTTTGTAAGGGAAGCATAAAAATCAAATTTTGATCAATAAAAAGGTCATAGACTAAGTTTTGGTTCACATGTGTACTAAGTTTTCATTCTTTTAGATGGATCTTCTTAATTATCTTTATGAACTCCCAAGTGATTTTGCACAAAGGGTTTTTTTCAAGTACACGGTCGGATTTTATTCATTGGGGAGTTGAAGTGGTTCGAGCTTCAAAGGGGGTAACTAGAGATTACCATGTTCCAGACACTTACATAGCATGTGAGTTATATGTTGAAGCCCAACTGAACATTGGACACAAGTTCCCAATAGGTAAAGGAAAAGATCCGAGAAGGTGATGTCAAAGTACAACGATATGTTCTTTACCTTAACCTATGCTCGCTTTTGGATATACCGAGTTGAGAGATCATTCTTAGTAAGAAGGCCCTCATGTTAAAGCAAAGATACGGCTTCTGTGGAAAAGTCATAATCAAAATTTGAAGGAAGTCAAATTGGTGGCAATCGATTCTATTATGTATCCCAAAACTGGTTCAATGGAGTCTATAGAGTCTACGGACCCATTCTCAAATACAATCCTCACAATGTCACTATTACATTTGATGACTATAATAAGCCTAGATTCATTAGTGACTTTTCTCAGGCACATCCAATGTCAGTGAGCTCAAGTAGATATTTCTATAAAATGATGTGAATGAACGACACGGTCATATAAACTGCTTTAATGCAATACTGCCCGCGGATGTATCACGAGGAGAAGAATGGTACAAAAAGTAGGACGTGAGTCTTAGTGCACAAGTTGAAGTTCTAAACTTTGAAACTCAAGATGTGAACAAATATAAGGGTAAAACCTTAGTTGTAGGAACGAAGAATTGGTTCATAGGGCCCTTTCGTATTCATGTATGATACTAAAGACACTATGTGTCCTTTTTTGCTTTTACGATTATAAAAAATTTAATGTTTATATGATTCATATTGTTTGAAGGTCATAATATTTGGATTTGGATCTTTTGTATTACCATTCTTATTAACATGAGTGCTGGGGTGTGTGTAGATGATTGACATCTTACCTCGAAGGATATGGGTGAATATACTCTCCCGCCTTATGCTAGAAGAGCATCTTCAAACAAGAGTGAAAGTGCAACGATTTTTCACTACCATGGCATAATGGAAAAGATAATAAAATATTATTGTCCACTGATTGTATTGTACCTAATACATTCCTAGCTTCACCAAAGTTAAAGCCAACCGCAAAACCAAGGGAACTCAAGACCAGGCAATCCATGTTTTTTCTGGAGCGGACCGCCTACCAACAATAACAACAACAAAAATAGAAATGTTAACCATCAACCTTGCCCAAAGGAGGAGAAAATCAAGGACATCAAGGAAGACCCCAATTTAATAGAACTCAAGGTACTAGAGGCAAAGGGAATCAGACAAATGTGTATGTTCATGTTGCAGGGTGAAAGCATGGAATGGTGGCTCAAATAGCTGTGTCCATGGACACCTACTATCAAAAACTTTGGCCTACAATTAGACATGAATTCACATAAAATTTCTATCATGATATATGTCAATGGATAGCTCTTAAAGAATAAAATGTAGAAGTGCAATCACTTATAAATTTTATTTAGTTTGTATTCTTTTTTCCACAATATTGTTTTTGTGATATGCTATCTAATAGCTTAAATATCATTCCACCTATTCATGCTTTCACCCTGCAATTGAACTTCAGGGAGTGAATGAACAATTTTCAATGATTCAACCCCCAACGGAATATCAAGGGAACCATTTTACCTTATTGATTGATTCTGGGAGTACATATTCTTTTATATCTCCTAGGTGCATCAGAAACCTTATTTTGTATGAACGCCTTGATATAGACCTTACAATGGAATTAGCTACGGGTAGGAAGGTTAAATCTTCTACTTCAATGGGTAAGTTGATTTTGTTTTGGATGGTCACAATACTTCTGCAAACCTCAGAGTCTTATCCATAGAAATCTAGGATGGAATCCTAGAAATGGATTGGCTAAAGGCCAATGATGCTCACATACATTGTAAAGATGCTTCATTGACTTTCAAAAATGATCCAAACTCGAGGGTTACAGTTACTGGGAAACAAGGAAAGCCTAAACTCAGACTAGTGAACTTTACTAAACTTATGAAGATTCATAGGAAGAATGTTCAAGGATTTACGCAGTAAAGCTTAACCCTAAGCAGAAGAAGTTAGATTCACCTGAACCCGAATTGATAACAAAATTTGATGATGTTTCTCCTGAAGAGCTTTCACAATTACTACTTAAGCGTGACGTTGATCATGCAATAGAGCTTATTCTAGGAGCTCAACTAGTTGCCCCTAGGCCATAAAAAATGTTGGTACCTGAATTTGCAGAACTCAAGGAACAACTAACTCAACTTTTGAACAAGGCTTCATTTGACCTAGTGTTTCTCCATGGAGTAATCATGTTCTCTTAATCGGAAGAAGGATAGTACTCTACGTCTTTGTATCAATTATCATGGTAAATTAAGTAATAGTCAAGACTAAGTATGGAATACGAAGAGTTGATGAGTTGCTTGATTGATCTTAAATCTTTTGGACCTACCAAAGACAAATTCAACACTCATTTTGGACCTTATGAATTTACAATTATGTCTTTTGGACTTACAATTGCTCCTGCAACTTTTAATCGTCTCATGAACGATGTGTTTCGAGAGCATCTTGATGATTTTGTTCTGTCTTCTTTGATGATATCCTGGTTTACTCAAGAAACAGAGAAGAACACGAACAACATGTGCGACAAGTACTTGAAATTCTTCGTCAAAATCAACTTTATGCTAAGCTTAGTAAATGCACCTTCTTCACTGATAAGGTGGAATATTTGGGATTTATTGTATCCAAGGACGGTGTTTCTAATGATCCAATTAAGATCAAAGTGGTTGCAGCTTGGACTACACCAGGATCGGTAAGAGAAGTATGTAGCTTTCTTGGTTTAGCAGGATGGTATCATACATTTATTCAAGGCCATGCTAAGATTGCATCTTCATTGACTATAGACTTAAGAAGGCTCAAGTGTTTACGTGGAATGAATGTGCTCAAAAGATACTTTTGAGAAGATTAAAGAATCTTTGGTGAATGCTCCAATACTATAGATTTCGGACTTCTCAAAGACATTCACTATGCTCACTGATGCAAGTGGTGGACAAGCAACCGGTGGCATTCTATCTCAAGAAGGAAAACCGATAGCTTATGAATCTTGTAAGTTATGTACACATGAGTTGAATTATACTACACATGACTTGGAATTATTGGTTGTTGTACATGCTCTTAAAGTATGGTGACATTATCTTCTTTGAAGGAGATTTCAACTAAATATGGATCATAAAAGCCTTAAGTAGATCTACACCTAACTTGACCTAAATATGCGGCAACGAAGATGGATGGAGTTGTTTTGCGAATATGATTTTGGAATCAAATATAAATATGGGAAGAAAAATCTTGTGGCCAATGCCTTAAGTAAGAAGAGTAATGTAGCGGCGGTCACAACTTCTAATATCTTCTTAATTGACCTAATTCGAGAAGGTATATCTCAGGACCCATATTACATAAAAATCGAGTACTCAATGAACTTAAATAATTGCATGGACAAGCAAGATAAGAAAATCAAAGGCTAGCTTCCACGTCGAAGGCTATGAACTTTACTTCAATAACCGTCTTTGTATTCCAAATCAAGGTGGGATCAAACATCAGATACTACAGGAAGCTCACGATATACCATTAAGACTTATGCTATTGTAAGAAGGAGTTTCTTTTGGCCATGACTAAAGCATGACGTTTTGAACTATGTTACACATGTCAATGTATCAAAGTTGAACAAGTTCAATATCTCAGTAAGGTTTAACTTATTGATGTACCACAAATGAAATGGGAATGCATATCCATGGATTTTATTACAGAACTACTTATATCTCTGGGATATGACTCTATTTTTGTGGTTGTTGATATGCTTACAAAAATAACCCTTTTTTCAGTCAAGACAACCTTTACGGGGCTAAGGATATAGGTCAAGTCTTCATGAAAGGTATTTTCATGTATCATGGTTTACCTCGACGGATAATTTTTTCTTAGATGCAAAGTTCACTTCAAATTTTGGAAAGCCTTATTCTCAGCTACAGGAGCCCAATTGGCCTTTAGTACTACTTATCACCCTCAAACTGATGGGTAGACAGAAAGGACCAATCAAATCGTTGAAGACATATTAAGAGATTATTGTATCCATGAGTAGGGTAAATGGACTAGATATCTGAATTTGGTTGAATTTGCGTATAATTTCTCATTCCACCACTCAATTGGGATGTCTCCTTTTCAAGCATTGTATGGACAAGAGTGTCTTACTCCACTCAAATGAGAAGATCCTCTCATACGGGTTCAAGCATCCAAAGACATGTTAGATGAAATGTAACTACAAACCAATCTTATATGGCAGGATATTAAGACTGCTCAAGATGGACGGAAGAGTTATGATGACCCCAAACGATCTATCAGACTTTCTGAAGAGGGCGATATGGTATTTTTGAGAGTGAAATCCAAACATAGCTCCTTATCAATGGGTGAGTGTAAGAAGCTCAGTGCCAAATATTGTGGAATTTTGTAATCACAGAGAGGAAAACTCAAATTCCACAAAACTCTATAAAATTCCACAATTCATGAAGACTCTCGTTACCACCACACACAAAAGTACATGATGTTTTCCACGTCAGCTTACTCAAGAAGTATGTACCTGATCCACAATACATTGTTGATGATTCTCTATTATCTATCTCTACCAATGGAACTTTTGAAGTATATACCGAAGTGATACTTCAAAGTAGAACTAAGCCTCTACGTGATCAGACCATTATTTAACACCTTGTTAAATGGTCAACATATCCCGAGCAAGATACCACTTGGGAACGTGATGATGTAATGAGACTAAATTACCCAGATTTCATGTCGAGGTGAGGATACCTCAAATTTTTCAGGTGTGTGAGGATGTAAGATCCCCAAATTTTGGGTCTCCTTTAAAAATAAGAAAAATAGATTCCAATGTCCATTTTGTCAAATTTAGATTTAAGATGCTTGATTGACATTATTATAAGGTTCTAAAGTAAAAAGCAAAGTTGTTTCCATGTTCCTGTAGGTAAGACGGATGTTGGTTCAATTTTAAGAAAATTTGCTATTTTGAGTTTTTTCATGCTTTTAGGTGCTTTTTTGTAAAAAAAAAGTGTCGGATCATTAACCTACAAGTTCCGAGGAAGCTATATTTCAATTTTGTAAAAATATGATTTTCGAGTGCTTTTTATGCTATTGTTAGCTTTTCATGATTTTTAGTGCTTTTTATTGAAAAGCGAATCCGTTTTCTTATTTCAGGGGACAAGACAAACCTATGGTTCAATTTTAGATTTATTTATTTTTTTGCTTTTTATGCTAATTTTAGCTTTTTGTGCTTTTCGACGTTTTTGGAAAGCAATGTGCTTTTTAGGATGACATAAATATAATAATATTGATTTTAGTCTCCGTCGGATTTAAAAATGACCACCTGAAGAAAAAAGGAATTAAACAGGATTTTTACCGAATTTTTACTGTTGCTGCCCACTGCACAGTCAAAATTTTGGACCCGAGGCTTCTTGGAGAACCACTATATAGATTCACAGGATGGGAAAACCCACTTAGCCAATTGAAAATCTTGATTAGACTTGATGATAAATTTATTTAGGTCTCCGTTATCACCTTGGGTATACGAGTTATTAATCATTCCATAACCGAGTTTACCTAGGCGTGTAGGGGTGCTACCCTGGGGAGTATTGTACGACCTCATAAGTTAACCGAGCTTCTTATATATGATTTATGGTTTATTTTGGTGAGTTTATTTCAAGTATTAGATGTCCATAAACTTATGTGAGGGTATATGGTTAGTCAACCGGAACCGCACATGCATATATGAATAAAGTGGCTTTCATTCGGTGTTACCGTTTGCTGTATGCGTATCGCATGGGTAAAGTAAAGTGATAGAGTGTTAGTTTATATTATGGATCTATTATTGATGCATTGGTTTAAGGTCAAATACTTTCATTTGCATATTGTGCATGCTCCTGAAAATGGCAAAAAGTTGTTTTTCGCATATGTGTGAATTTATGGTTTATGGTCGACCCAACGGTCGGAGATATTTTTCATCATGATTATAGTGATGAAATGATATCACATGATATATGGAACCTTATGGATAAATGTGGATGCCTCATTTGCTTGGGTACCGGGATTTTAATTACACGATGACGCATTTTGTTAAATGTTAATTATTGTTGTTATTATCACTATTTTTTTCATGTTAATAACATATCTAATGTCATGACCTACGAAAACCGGTAGAAAACGTAGAACCGGCGGGACAACCAACAATACCGGCAGGCCCGACGGATTTAATATGAAACCCGGCGGGCCCGGCGGGACAAGCAAGAATCCCGCCGGGCCCGTCGTGTACCCCCTCCATATTTGGCGGCTCTATATAACCCCTTTATAGACATCACATCACATCACCTCTTCCTCTAAATTTGGTCATCCTTTAAAATTTCGAAGAAAAACTAAAGGTAAAAAATTGAATAGTCTTTAAAAAAAATTAAAACTTAATGTAACTCTGATCATGGATCATTAGTTATTTTTTGGACTGAACTGATTCTTGAAAGGAGGTAGAAAGGTGAATCTTTCGGTCAGTATCTCTACATTTGGGATGGACTGATCTCATGTTTGGTTCACCGCGTTATATTTGCTAAATTGATTGCTATATTGATTAGAACTTCTATCATGGGTCATTAGTTCTTTTTTGGACTGAACTGATTCTTGAAAAGAGATAGAAAGGTGAATCTTTGGGTGGATATCTCTACTTTTGGGATGGACCGATCACATGTTTGATTCACCGTTGTATTTGCTTGCTATTCCGATTAGAGCTCCAATCATGGGTCATTAGTTCTTTTTTGGACTGGACTGATTCATGAAAGGAGGTAGAAAGGTGAATCTTTGGGTCGATATCTCTACTTTTGGGATGGACTCATCACATGTTTGATTCACCGTTGTATTTGCTTGCTATTTCGATTAGAGCTCCAATCATGGGTCATTAGTTCTTTTTTGGATTGGACTGATTCATGAAAGGAGGTAGGAAGGTGAATCTTTTGGTCGATATCTCTACTTTTGGGATGGACTGATCACATGTTTGATTCACCGCTATATTTGCTTGCTATTTCGATTAGAGCTCCAATCATGGGTCATTAGTTCTTTTTTGGACTGGACTGATTCATGAAAGGAGGTAGGAAGGTGAATCTTTGGGTCGATATCTCTACTTTTGGGATGGACTGATCACATATTTGATTCACCGTTGTATTTGCTTTCTCATGTTTGAGTAGATTGAGGTTTATTCCCTTCAGGCTTCACTACTGTGCTTGTGTGTGATATTGATTATAACACTAATGTTTGGTTTGAATAATACTTGAAAGAAGCGATAGCATACTGAGCTATGTTTATTGGTATTGCAGGCCTCCAATAAGTATGTCTTCCACCGGGAATGTGAGCGGTGATGTTGGTGTGTCAAGCCTGGATTCCTTGAGGAGACCTCCTACCTCGATGCCAGGTCCACTTCGCAGGGCAAGCGAAAGGCGGGTGGAAAAAGTCCTGGACCCGAGTGGAATTTTTCCACAAATTTAAATAAGTATCAAGATTGGAAATGTAACTTTTGTGGCGAAGAGAAATCTGGAGGAGCACCAAGAATAAGGGATCATTTGCTAGGTGGCAATACCAGAATCCAAGGATGAAAGTGCAAGGGCTTAGGTGCAGAAGAAGTAGCTATGCGCTTAAAAGTTTTAATTGGTAAGCTAATATCCACGAGCTTCATAAAGTACATCATATATCCATCAAAAAAATGCTACACTCATTTCAGAGGGAGGGCATAAGCATCGTTCTGGCTGGGCTTCAAATCTTTCTAATTCTTCGTCCAAAAGTGACAAGGTCTTTCTCTCTGTGAATTTCTTCCTCACCCAACCTTCCACAACAATCCTAGATATGGCTTGTACCTCCACTGAAACCTTATGTTTAAACCAATATCTGCTGTAGTAGTCAGAGAACTCTCCACAAAACTTACAAAATTGCCATATCACCCATCCTATGGCATACACATCTGTGGCCTTGGTCCATGGGCACGAGTGATTGCCATCTAGTAACTCAGGAGCTCACCAAGGATGAAGCTTTTGCCAGTTTTCATCGGTATTGTTGGTCTTTTGTGTCTCTAAGCCAACACGTAGAGCCAATCCCCAATCGATTATTCCAATACGGGGAGTGAGATCCTTGGTAAAGTCCAACATGATGTTCCATGGATGGAGATCATTGTGGATCACTCCCTCGTCATGTGCGAATCGCAATGCCTTCACCAAGGCATGGATCAACGAGGGAGCATGAGTGCACAGGCTCTTAATACGTGTTTTCTGGTCTTCAGAGGGCTGCTCCCATTTAAATTCTTCAGGGATCTTTTCTTTCCCCTCTTGATATGCTACAAGCGTCATGAAAGAGCCATGTGGATGGGGCACTGTCTCCATAAGATCACCTAAAGTTCCCCCATTGAAGTAGGGGAATATCAAAAACCATGGTAATGTTACAGAGTGGGCAATACTCCTCACAATCCCTCTATGGTTGAGATCTACCCCACTTTCTGATGCAAATCTTTTCCATTAATGCTTGGCCTGTCCTTTGAACTCCTTGGCACAATAAGTATTCGTTGCAGGAAGGAAACTGATCCCTTTGATTTGAACTTGCCACCCTGTGCCATAAGCCCCTGGCCCAAGTTTCTTGATCTTCTTAATGGACTTATTTGGAATGCCCAGAGTCATACTACATTCAGAATTGTATATACTACTCTCCAGGTGACTGGCAGAAGTAGTAGAACCCGATGTTCCCTCAATGGCAGCCTCCTCAATAAACGGTTCTCCAACTTGGATGCTCCCCACAACTCTGGTGATAGCCATTTGCATTTTCTTGCTTAGGCCAAACTGTGTGTCTATGTGGGATGCTCGCCTTGACCTCTCCTTTTCAACTCTCCATCTAGTGTTCCAATGCTCTAGCTTACCCTTGTCTACTTCTTGAGGGCATTCCTCTTTCAAATCAGAGGCCACCTTGGGCAAATTGCCCACCCAAGTGCTCAGTAATAAGATTATTCATTCGGTTGTTTTGTCTGGATATAACAACAACATTTTGCGGGCAATCTCACTGTATAATGATTGCAATCTAGACTCATCTGCAACAATCTGCGCTATATCGTCGGGATCTAGTGCACTGACGATCGTAATCAACAATTGTCTAATTTTCTTTTTGAACTCTATCATTGAAGTAGCAGAAGGATCCATTTTTCCTGCAATGGTATTATTGCAAACAACACATTGTGAAATATAACTATGTGCCACTGCATTTGGATCTTTTCTATGTGAAAGAAAAAGTGCAATATAGACCATAGATCTCGTACGCTTTTGCAGTGACACACCTAATCGCAATTGCAACCATGTGCCAATGCCTCACCGTACGACAACTTACAAATAGATGCTCCTGTCATTCTAGCAGCAACACACCTAGTCGCAATTGCAACCATGTGCCAAAGCATGAATGACTGGGAGCAACATAAAACATAGTCATCCTACGCTTTTGAAATGACACACCTAGCCGCAATTTCAACCATGTGCCAGTGCATCCATGCAAGGTGACTTCTTTCAAACAAATGCTCCTGTCATTCTAGCAGCAACACACTTAGTCGTAATTGCAACCATGTGCCGAAGCATGAATGACTGGGAGCAACATAAAACATAGTCATCCTATGCTTTTGCAATGACACACCTAGCCACAATTGCAACCATGTGCCAGTGCATCCACGCACGGTGACTTCTTTCAAACAGATGCTCCTATCATTCTAGTAGCAACACACCTAGTTGCAATTTGCAACCATGTGGCAAAGCATGAATGACTGGGAGCAACATAAAACATAGTCATCCTACACTTTCGCAATGACACACCTATTCGCAATTGCAACCATGTGCCAGTGCATCCACGCACGATGTGTTCTTTCAAGATTCAATCATATGAAGCATTATGAAATTATTTGAGCACACATTCATGCATTAGATGCTACCGTCAATCTAGCAGCAACACACCTAGTCGCAATTGCAACCATGTGCCGAAGCATGAATGACGGGAAGGAACATAAAACATAGTCATCTTGCGTTTTTGCAATGACACACCTAGCCGCAATTGCAACCATGTGCCAGTGCATCCACGCACGGTGACTTATTTCAAACAGATGCTCCTGTCATTCTAGTAGCAACACACCTAGTCGCAATTGCAACCATGTGCCGAAGCATGAATGACTGGGAGCAACATAAAATATAATCACCCTACGCTTTTGAAATGACACACCTAGCCGCAATTGCAACCATGTGCCAGTGCATTCACGCATGGTTACTTGTTTCAAACAAATGCTCCTGTCATTCTAGCAGAAACACACCTAGTCGCAATTGCAACCATGTGATGAAGCATGAATGACTGGGAGCAATATAAAACATAATCATCGTAAGCTTTTGCAATGACACACCTAGCCACAATTGCAACCATGTGCCAGTGCATCCACGTACGATGATTTGATAAAAGAAATTTTAAACCTTTAAGTTTTAACGCAAAAAACTCAAAAAAACATCAATAAAATAAGGAAGGGTTTAAAAAATTACTGCTACACTGCTTTGAGAATCTGGAAAGCTGCCACAAAGTTTGGTGAAGACTTTTCAATGTACCTCTTTGGTGAAAGACAAGCACCGGCGTCGCCTTTATATAGCCACGGCAGGCCAACTAATTAGCCCGGCGGGCTACGAGCTGGTCTCCAGGCCTCCCTAGAGGTCAAAAAAGATGAATGTCAATTAACAAAATATTTGTTATTTTGCATTTCTATTGTTATTAACGTGAAATTATAGTGTGATCACGTCATTTTGAAATCCCTGCTTGGGTATGATTTTTTTCCACCTTTCTAGGATAAAACTAGCTTTATGTATTAGAGGGGTGAAGCCGAGATATGATGCATCAACCTTGCATTTGGCTTAGGTAGGTTGGAGGTGTTCTCGTTCGCTCTTGGCAAAGTGAAATTCTCTTTGTCCGTAGTAGATAGGATGTGGATGGGTGGACCGATCGATCCCTACACCACATGGTCCGTTGCTCTGCTAGGTAGTTTGCTATACTTTGTTTTTTGATGTTATGGTATACCCAAAATTTGTTTTGTATTAATACATGGTTGCCTGTTTCATTTAGATGGGCATTTAAAGATTCTCTGTTGTCATCCTCTCGTGTATCATCGCACTCTATTTTACCCTCCACTATATTCTCTCTCTTTCTCTTCCCCCAATGCAATGTACACATATATTCACCCTTCAAAATGTTATTTTTTTTCTTGAGTATGATTTCATCCATCACACAGGGGTAGCACTAGCTGCTAGGTGCCTTTGGATGCACTTCGGCTCATGGCCTAAACTCCATGCTTGGTCGGGCACTAAGAACTCCTCCCCTATGCAAATTATTCCATAACTCTGATGTATATTGAAAATTTTATAAAGGTGTAAGTTGTATATTTTGTGCATAGACCCCTTGGGAGGGGTATCTCCCAACTACAATCCTTTGTGCACGTTGCTTGAGACCTTGTTGGTACCTGAGACGAAGTTCTTTGCCTTCAGTGGACATAAACTACATGGTTATTTGATTTCTTTGCTCAACACTTGTTGGTGATGACGGGGCCAAAGATCTTGGATCAATAAGTGAAAACCCCCGTGTAGAATGCCTCTTTGAATGTCTTCATATAGGAGGATGGTTGAAACATCACCCTAGCATAGAATCCATGGAGTGCTTTTTTCAAAGGCTGGTCGAATAAATCATAGCATAAGCCTTTAACACCTTTAAGGAACGACATCCATGCTGCATATTTTTGCTTTGCATGGAAAAAAGTCTACAAGTAGGTTAGGATCATTTTAGCAATCTTTACCAACATGATGAATTCAGAATTTGAAATCTCTCAAAACAGCTGAATGGCTGAGGATAATGTTTCCACCATATATGTTTTTGTGGGTTGGTTATTCTAGTGTGGTGGAAACTTGGTGTAGTTGAGCCAAGTGGACCTCTTTTGTTGGAGGATAGAATGTTGCTACTAACTTCTGATGCTTGGTACCGAGCACTGCACAAGATCTTGTTTGATATGTAATGGCGCATTTGTATACAAAATACAATACTTGGGGTGACAGTTTAGCCAGATCTCTACCATTTGGGATGTGTCCGTGTTGGGTTGGCTTGGAAGTCCTTGAGTAGTCTCTCTTTGATTTGGAGTACTTCAAATTTTATGAGGGGGAAGGGTAGATCTTGCTGATGCCATGCCTCATCGGATGGTGTGAGGAGGTTAAGATTGATGGAGTGAAGTATCTGCTTCTCCCAATGTATGGATTGTTTCCAGATTGTCTCAGTATCCTTTTCCACATGATTCTTTACTATTGCTTCTTCCTCCAGCAGTTAAGCTTTTTGTTGAGCGGAGGGTCGAGCTTCATCATGAGAAATATTTAGCTCTAGAGGAATGGTCTCTTCGGTGGTAGCTACTTCAAAGTCCATAAATTGCAGGGTGTCCCTATCTTTAGAATCTATTTTCTCTTCCCTTGGTGTGGCTGCATATGCCATGGCAGTTGCTTAAGCTTTGCTAATTCCGCTTCCTTTTGATATCTTTCCTTCCCCTAAATAAACCCAATGGAGAGTTCTCTTCTTTGCATTTGCTCTAGCTTTAGCTCCATCTCAAGGTCTTTGACCTTCTATTCCACCGCTTTATATGCCATATTTGTGTCTTGTAGTGTGGCTACTGTAGGGTTGTCCTTGAGCTAATTTAGCAATGTATTTTTCTCTTAGCATCAAGCTTCTGACTCTGCCAACTGAGTATTTTCAATGTTAAGCTGAATCTGTAGCCGGTCGACATTTTCTCATCCAAATCATTGGTCAAACCAATTCTAGCAAGTCCCAACCAAGTAGAAAATCTAATAAGGCAGAAATGAGCTCTAAAAAACACAATATTGGCAAATTTATCTTAGGCGCGCCTAAGATGCAAATGGGTGTAGGTGCATACAAATAATCCTAGAAGGCAAGACGAGACAACATGAAAGCCAAAAGAGAAAAAGAAAAAACGGTATTGGAAACCAAGTTAGTCCAAACATAGGAACAACTACAAAGGGAAAGAGACCTTAAGAGAAACAAGGAGATTAAAAAACCATCGGTTATACCATCAGGAGGATTTGTCTTGGTAGACAAGGCTTTTGAACCTTTGGACGCAATTTTAAAAGCTTACGAGGCAAGGCTAAAGCCTAACCAAACCCAAGAGGATAGGTGGTTAACGTGCCCTCATCTGGGCTATGAGAAAGAGAGGCTAAAGATGTGCAAGGAGCTCATCCAAGTTGCTCGAGCGCTTATGGAACCATCTGTTCCTACTACTCCAAAATGAGGAATTAAGCCGAGAAAAAAATCAGGAGTTAGAAGGGCAGAGAATTGAAAAGGAAGACCAACCATATGTTGTAAATGAAACACAATTACGAGGGTGACAGCCAATATGATAGATGGAATGTATTCTCAAGCACTACTGCCAATTCCGGAAGTAGAAGAACAATGGCCTCAGGAGCTATGGGATAGATCAGGAATAGAAAAGATGGAAGTGCTACACTTCTATCCGCTCCCATCACAGAGATCCACTTGGAGCATGAGCTCTACCCAAATGACATCAGATCATTGAATGGCGATGCAGGTACAGTGACATGGGAAGACAATAAACCGCAGTCATTGAAGACTTTACCTTCATTTATTTAGTAACCATGAAGCTCGATCGGAGGTGAAGAAAGTACCATCTCAATGGAAAGCCAATCCTAAGATGATGGACACTAAAACTCTTCACAAGCTGATGTCATCCTCTATCTGTTGTACACTAACTCTATCAGAGTTACTAGAAATCAGACCACATCTTTGCGATGAGTTTGGGAAAATATTGGAAAAAATAGGGCTGATAATTCCGCCACCCAATGCTTCTCCAAAGACACTGAAGACACAACCCTCAAAACAATATAAACATGAGCTAGTACCAATGAACAAGGTAGGGCATTATTATGAAGGTGAAGAAGGAAATACTACCCTGCCGGTGGAGTACAAAGAGGTTAAGTCAATAGCAATATTGGATAGTGGGGCTGGAATAGCCATAGCTACCAAACCAATGTGGAAAAAATAGGGGAAACCTGCTCTTCCAAAGACTAGAATGAAACTTCAATTGACAGATGGGTATTTGGAAAGACCAATTGGCATCTTGGAGCAGATTGTGGTAACCTCCTGTGGAATTTCATACGAACACACCTTTGCTAGTATGAATTTCAATGAGAGTAGCAATTTTGATATCATATTGGGCAGACGATTCATACATCAGCTCAAAATGGTGCCAGATTGGGGTTATGACTATATCTATCTAAGGAACAAGGATGTCACTACGAAAATTAGTGTCACAGATCATAGCTATAGAGATGTAGACCAAACCTTAGGAGAAGACTCGAATGGGCCTGAAAATGCCAAATGCATCAACTTAGCAGAACCAGGCAAGGAGCCTAAACCGGCATACATAGCCATAGACCTTACTGACGAAGAAGAGTGATTTCTAGTCGATACTACGCTCAGACAATACAAAGATGTCTTCGCATGGTCATACAAAGATCTAAAGGGGATAGATCGTGAGGTCTATCAGCACACACGATACCCCTTAAGAATGATGCCAGACCATGTAGACAACGTCCTTACACATACAACGAGACTTTTGCTAAGAAAATTAAGGAATAGATAGACAAACTGAAGAATGCCGCATTTATGTATGAGATTGCACACACGGATTGGGTGTCCCTTATTGTGGTAGTACCCAAAAAGAATGGAAACTGCGTGTCTGTGTAAACCTCAGGCAGGTAAATGCAGCCACCATCAGGGATAACTATCCATTGTCAATAACGGATCATGTTATTCAGAGAGTAGCACGAAAACAAGCCTATAGTTTTTTGGATGGGTTCTCACGCTACAATCAGTTGACAATCAAAGAAGAAGATCAGCATAAGATAGCTTTTGCAACAGAGTGGGGTATATTTTCCTACAAGGTAATGCCTTTCGGCCTGATCAATGTCCCTACTACATTTTAGAGACTAATGAGTTATCACACATTCAAGGAATATCGCAAATTTTTTTTGGAGATTTACATGGATGATCTTTGTGTTCACTCTCATCAAAGAAGTGACCACATAACTCATCTAGGAAAAGTCTTTGAAAAATGCAAAACGTATTGTATTTCTTAAACCCAAAAAATATGTCTTCATGGTAAGACAAGGTAAAATTTTGGGCCACATTGTGTCCAAAAACACACTACCAAGACTAGTCGTAAAAAAGGGGACTACACACACACACGAGCATATCATCTTTCACGACTGTTTCATGGAGAAGCACCTGAAGGTGTCGATGATGATCTTCCCAATTCGTATCTGTTTAACATCGAAATGGTCCTAAGATGGAGCAAAGAGGTCATTCCTCTACTGACAATTGGGTCATTACAGATAGAAAGACAACCATCAATTATACATCAAACAAAAAATATCCAGCTTTTAGCAGGACGACTGTACAAACACGGTAAGGATGGAATATTGAGACTATGTGTACAACCCAAAGAATGCACCTACTACCTCAAACAGGCTCATATACAATATACGAGATTTTACAATGGAGAAACGTAAACAAGACAATGGATAAAGAGACTGGGAGTCTACTGGCCAAACATGGAACACAGTGTCCATACATATGTAAAATCATGCAATAGTTGTACAAAACAACCTCCAATGGAATATGCCACCCTGTTTAGAGTAGTACAAGCATCCAAATGGAGTACTCACATAGTTGAGTACTTAAAAACCAAGACCTTCCCAGAGGAATGGGGCAAGGCAAGAATGAAAACTGTAGAAGAAGAGTCCAAACACTATCTGCTCATTGCCAACCAACTGTATAGGTGAGGAAAGGACAAACAACTACGATTGTGTGCTACAAAAAGAAAATATTATGTTATCTTAGATCAAGCACACTCAAGACAGCTCAGGGGACATTTCTCTGCTGATAAAATGGCAAAGCTCGTGCTACACTCAGGCATATGGTGGCCAACCCTATTTATGGATACAGACACCTATGCCAAACGATGTGATGAATGTAACGCACAAAACCACCCTTATGGAGAGATGAAATGCCACTAAGGCTAATGATGGGGTTACGTGCTTTCTCCAAATGGGGCATTGACTTCACTTGTCCCATCATACCTCCAGGATATAGGTTGCACGCACAATACATCATAGTAGCAACAGACTACATGACGAAATGGGTGGAAGCAAAGGCAACCCAACAAAATGATGCAAGAACTACAACTCAGTTCCTTTTCGAACACATCTTTACGAGATATGGTCTACCCATGGAAATAGTGAGCGATAGGGGAACACACATTTTAAACGACGTCATTGAAAGCCTCCTTGACGAATTCATGGTGGTCCATTGCAAATCAACACCTTATCATCTGCAAGCTAGCAAGAAAGCAAAGAGTACCAACAAAATCTTATGCACCATACTCACCAAAATAGTCAGTGACTCAAGAGCTAACTAGGATCAGAAGCTACACACAGCCTTATGGGCTTACATAGTAGCTTTTAAAACTTCCATTGACACGACTTCCTTTAACCTGGTATTTGGGATTAATGCGATCCTACCATTGGAATTCTTAATCAAAACCCTAAGAGTGGCAGCACAATTAGGATGGACGGACCATGAGCTATTGGAAAGACTAGACAACCTGGAACAATTAGATGAAACCTGACTTAGAGCAATAGCTGGGATATATGCTAAAAAAAAAACAAATGAAGGCTTTCCATGATCAACACATGATTGGCAAGGAGTTCCAAAAGGGGATTATGTTTTAATGTATACCCTCAAACAACATTCCAAAAACTCAAAAAGTGAGGGATGGGGCCTTTTGTAATACACGATATATCACAAAGTGGCGCCATCAAGCTTGCATCATTAACAGGTGCGGAGATGCCTAATTGGACGAGTGGCTGCAGATTAAAGAAATATCTTCTTTCGCTCACACCAAAATAACTCACAACAATACATGCAGCAGCTCAGTGCAGAAGTCAAGCACATGACATTCGAGAATAGGCACAACAAGAAGCCAAAATCAGAATATTAAACCGCAAGGAGCAAACAAACTTTCAGAGAAAAGCACAACATAACGATGCTATTGATATTACTCCGATAGCATCAATACAAATGACAGCTACATGGTTAGGAGGAATGGATCTACGCTTTAATTTACAACTTGCTGATGGCACCACCGAGCGAGCATTAATGGACATAGCGTCCACAGCTAATGTTGTTGACTATTCCACTTTCAAAAAAATAATGCAGGAACCTCCAATGCCAAACACAATGGGGTTCAAAGTAGCAAACAAAGGCAATATGGACAGTCCGGCCCACATAAATTTACCAATCACCATTGATAGAACAGTTTATCCACATCAGTTTCATGTGGTCAACGATCAACATCTTAACAAAGTAGTTATTCTTGGAGTGTCGTGGATGCGCACTTATCAAGCCACACGAAAGTGGTAGGACAATACCTTACTGCTCAAACAAGAGGACCAATCTTTTGCCATGCCCTTTGTTCAAACACACCATGTATGGGAACCTCTACTATCGCCACATACACCAATTCAGCAATATTCCACAACCGTGGTCAATAAAATATGGGTTTAAAAATCCATCATGCAAACCAATCCTAAGAAGTTATGGATACCAAAACGACAAAACAATACAAGTCAACCTACATTGCCTCCTCAAAAGTCCGACCTTGCCAAATTGCCTACGTCTTTTGTCAGACAACCTAGGCCAATGGAACACCACCCCTCAAAAACCAAACAATGTCAAGTGGGTATGGAAACCAAAATAAACTTGCTCACACGAGGCCTCTTCTTGGAAAACCACAAGCAACCAATTTCAGTGGCAACCAAAACAAAGCCCTCAAGCAAAACAACCAACAACATCACAACTTCTACAGGTCACCGTCAAACAGAGGGCACGTCTTCTACAAATACTACTGTTTGGACCACGCAACTTCAATGTGACCTCGCCACCAGCAGCCACTGAACATTTTTTTTAGTAGCTCTCTCTTGAACAGCATTTTGTTTCCCCATGCACATCCTCCATCCGCATCATAGAGCCACACTAAATGGCTATGCATAGACACGTTCTTTGTTCCCATGCACTCTAACACATGTTCGTCTGGGATGACTCACTCTAGGAAGGGGAAAAATGTGGCAGGATTATCATTTGTATATATTATTATTATCATATTATCTCTTTTCTTTTTATTTTCTTTCTTTTTCTTTAAAAAAAAGTTTTTCAGAGCCTTATAAACTCTTAGCAGGCATAATCATGAGCCATACCGTCACCATCTAATACCAAGATAAGGATATGTATTGATAGCCATTTTTTGGCTCTCCATAATTTCCATAGTGATCTACCTCACCCTATCAAAATCATTCAAACATTATGGTTATCCTCATTCTTTCACTGTACATAGGTGTGTGTGATTTAGGGAAATTTTTTCATATCTCCTTAAAACCCTCAGCTAGCTAGTAATTTGGGCTAGTCGAGCCAAATAAATAGATAAAATCAAAATAATAAAATATTATGGTCCATTTGTGTGTAAATATTTTATTGTATAGTGCCTAAATATAGGGAATTTTCATAATTATTTTGGTATTTATTCAAATATTTCCACCTAGGTGTACGTTATTTTCCTAAGTATGCTATATACATTTCCTCACCATTCCACAATTTTTCTTACCATTTTTCATAATATTTGTTCCATATATAAATATTTGCATGCAAGCTTCTCTTATTTTTGGGTGAAAATCCACTCCAAGGAGAAACCTAAAAAATAGATTCCACCATCAGTCATTGCCTTCCACTAAATTCCTATTTTCTACAGATATTATTTCTTACCTCTTATAAATAAATATACATCAATAAAACAAATGAGGACCTACCTCATTTGATTCCCTATATTTTCATATATTTATTTTATATATATAACTCATACTATTCTAGATTCCATAAATTGTTTAGTCTATTTTTCCCATCATATCCATATATTATATTTATGCATAATCCATAAACATGAATATTTTCAATCCCCTAAGAATCAATTAGGTCATGCTCTAATGCAAGGAGGGGCTTACCTATGGAGACATATGAAAATTCAACAAAAAGGGGGCTATTGAAGACTTTTTTGTGAAGAAAAATAGGCATTTTGGTGGGATTTTTTATATCCATCTCTACTCCGAATTTGAAGTGGTGGTTAGAAGACAAAATGTGGACCAAGAGCTGAATAATCACCTTCAATTTTTGATAATTTTTTGAGCTACCACCGGTGAGGTATGATATTTTGATTGGACCCCAGTCAGCCCACTTTTCTCAAAAGTAGCCCATAGTCTTCTCTCACCTCTTTCCACATTCTACACACACACACACACACACACACACACACTCATTACTCCCAATCCCTCACTCAAACTTGGGCCTTCCATGGTTTCTCTCACCTTCTTCACCATTAACCTCCCCTCTTACTTCCATAGCTCTCATATGAGCTCTACATGTATATACACCATCTCTATGTCTCTCTCTATTACTTCCAAAGTATAATTCCATCTTACCCCTTTTCTATATACATAAATTAAGCATGTAAACCATGCTTAACCACTGCAAATTGAGAGATATCATTAACCAAATTTCCATTTTCATCGCGATAATCAACTTTGGCGGCGGTGGCATAAAGAAGAGAAGAAGAAGAAGAGGATCGATAGTTAGTTTGAGAACCTACACAAGTAAGTCCAAAACTTCTTCAAGCTTCACCATCAGAAGGATTTCCTCACTTTATTCAACCATCCACCTCATTCTACCCATTGTAAATGTATCATTAACTTTCTAGTGATTACTAACACTAACCACTAACATACTAACACAAAATAGCCATCGACCTAACCATAAAAGACACCTCACCTCAAGACATGTACATAGTAACTCTCTCTCTCTCTCTCTCTCTCTCTCTCTCTCTCTCTCTTCTTCCTTAAAACTCTACTTTCACCTTATCTACTGATAGCCGTTTTTCGGCTCTCCATAATTGCCATAGTAAGTTACTCCACCCTACCAAAATCACCCAAACACTATGGCTATCCCTACCATTTCACTGTACATAGGCGTGTGTGAGTTATGGGACTTTTCCCATATTTTCTTAAAAACCCTAAATTAGCTAGTCACTGGGCTAGTTGAGCCAAAAAAATAAAAAATAATAAAAAATAAAAGTATATTATGGCCTCTTTGTGTGTAAATATTTCATTGTATATATGGCCTATATATAGGGATTTTTTATAATTATTTTGGTATTTTATTTAAATATTTCTACTTAGGTGTGTGTTTTATTAAACCTATGTACACCTTCTTTCATCCTCTTACACCATAATTATATTTTTTGCCAATATGTACATACTCTAACCTCATATTTTTCCTTTATACAAATCACTCCCACATTTTCACCCTCACCCTCGTGAAAACAAAAAATTGATTTCTACTCATTGGTTACTTTTATTATATTATTTACTTGCATACCTTTCCCTCTTTCACCCAAAATAATCCAAGGAGGGACCATATCATATGATTCCAATATCTTTCCATATCCATAACTCCTTCATATTTTTATTATTATTTTTACTCATTATTCTAACACCATGTGCTCATTGAGCTAAAGTCCATGAATAGTCCATACACTAGTCCCACCATGTATATATTTTTTATTTCACCAATAATCCTCCTCCATGCATGGGTCAAGGGAAACTTGAATGCTTTGTATTATAATATGACAAAGGAGGGGCTCACTCTTGGATGCATTGTACAAATTCAACAAAGGAGGGTTCCACTAAAAGACTTTTGCAGGCATAAAAACAGGCTTTTTGGTGAGAATTTTGGCACCTATCTCCACTCCGAATTTGGAGCGGTGGTCAAAAGAGAAAATGTAGCCCACGCTCTGAATAATCACCTCAAATTTTTTCATGATTTTTGGAGCTACCAGCGGTGAGCTATGATTTTTTGAGTGGACCCCAGTCTGCCCACTTTTTTCACAAGTAGCCCATAGTCTTCTCTCACCTCTTTCCCCACTTCTACACACACACACACACACACATTTCTCTCAATCCCTCACTCAAACCTGCACCTTCAATGGTTTCTCTCACCTTCTTCACCATTAACCTCCCCACTTACTCCCATAGCTCTCATATGAGCTCTCCATGTACATACACCATCTCTATGCCTCTCTCTATTATCTCCAAAGTACAATTCCATCTTACTCCTTATATATATACATAAATTCAGCATGTGTACCATGCTTAACCTCTGCAAATCAAAAGATCTCATCAACGGAATTACCATTTTCATCACGATGATCAACCTTGGCAGCAGTGGCGTAAAGAAGAGAAGACGAAGAAGAAGATCGATGGTCATTTTGAGAACCTACACAAGTAAGTCCAAAACTTCTTCAAGCTTCACCATCACAAGGATTTGCTCACTTCATTCAACCATCTTACTCCAACCATCCCACCCATTCTACCCATTGTAAATATATCATTAACTTTCTAGTGATTACTAACACTAACCACTAACATACTAACACAAAATAGCCATTGACCTAACCATAAAAGACACCTCACCTCAAGACATGTGTATAGTAACTCTCTCTCTCTCTCTCTCTCTCTCTCTCTCTCTCTCTCTCTCTCTCTCTCTCTCTCTCTCTCTCTCTCCTTACTTACTTTCACCTTATCTACCATCAATAATGCTCTCTTTTGAGCCCACACCCATGACTCAAGCAGACAAAGAAGGCCCGCAATGTTTTGATATTCAAAAAAATCATAATCTTGATTTGTTAGCTTGTAAATTAGGATTTCTAATAATCTTAATGAGGGGTCTCCAACCTATAAATAGGCCCCTCTCCTTCTTGTAAAACAACCTCCAACATCTCACATAGCACCCCAACACTCTATGCGTGAGGAGAGACTTAGGTGTAGCAACCACTTGTGAGCTTCACTCTTGGTGTGAGAGAAGCCTTCAAGCTACACATTGCAAGTGAGAGAGCGCGAGTTCCACAAATCTCAAAACCACTATTGTATATGCTCCTTCATCATCAATAAATTGAGGTTTGGTGCATCAGAGGCGTGATTCGACGTTCAAATCTTCCTCCTTCCATTTGTGCAATACGGTTTGGTGAATTCAAGGTGACTTGTGTATTTGAGTTTTTATCGGTTGATCTTGATTTTAGAAAGTGTTTTAGTGTGTTTTTCATTGCCAGTTTTGTGTCCATTGTAAGAGGGTATTGTGGTGAGAGGTCTCCCACACCCTAAGACAGTGTGTGTGTGTTTTGGCAATGTTTAGCAATCACTAAGCATTGAGTGAGTTTATCACAAGTTCTACGATAGCATCATAACGAACCATCTCCATTTGCAAGTCACAAATACGGTATTACGCAAGATCCTTTTCTCTCTCTCTTCCCTTTGCTCTAGCTCTCTCTGGTCCAGTTTGTGTGTGTCTTGGTGTGAGGTTGTTTGTGTGCGTTGTGTGGTGCATCTTCTTGGTTGTGCCAAAATCTCTCTTGCGTCCTAGTTGGCATACCATAACTAGGTGGTGCCCCTATCTTGTTTGGGTTTGGCTGTGGGTTTGTTGTTGTGTTGTGCTTGTGGTTGCCCCAGCCCCAATTGAGCAGCACGGGAGCCTTGAGGGGTGTTTAGAGGTCGCCTCTCTTGTTGCCCGCCCCGGACCGCCTCAATTTTGGTGCCCCCACTGAGGAACTGACTTTGTGCTTATTGTTGTTGTATTGCATGAATGCTTGAATTTTAGCATAATCAAGTAGATTATATGAATCATGAAAACTTGTATGACCGAGTTTAATTTCAAGGAAACAAAAATTGATCTAGAATATGGTTTGGATTAGCATAACATAAGAAAGGAAAAAAGCATTTTCACATAAGAATCTAAAATTCATGTTGAAAGACCTTTCAAAACTTTGTGTAGTTAGTTGATGTCATGAGAGAAAATGATTGTTTGGAACTAATCTTTGCGTGGTTCTAGCATTGAGAGACTATGACACGCTATACCTTTGAGGATATCCCAATCTTCTTCGGGAATCTAGAAGAAGATGTTGATGATTTTCTTGTTGATTTTAGAATGGTTTGTCGTATCCTTGGTAAAAGGGATGACATTGAAAAAGGGGATTTTCTATTGCTATGCCTTAGAGGCAACGCTGAGCAATGGTTTTGGAGTATGTCTTCTCAGATTGAAGATGGGTATACCCAAATTTCCAAAGCTTTGAAGGCCAGATTCTCTAAAGTTCCAACAACGGAGAAAGCATGGGCTTCACTACGGAGACTTCAACAACATGGTGAAGACTACTATGCTTATGAGGATATTTTTTCTCGTCAATGGGAAGGATGTGGATTTAGTTCTACATTTCCAGATTATGTAAAAATGGATCAATTTATTTCGGGTTTGTCTCCTTTCCTAAAGACTAAGGTTACTTGTAGTGGACCCTCTACCTTTGAAAAAGCGGTCACTATTGCCCGAAGGAAGTTTCACAAGTACTTCTACATCAAAAATGGTTGCCATCATGCTGGAAGAACCAACCATCATGAAAGTGTTTCTATCAAGGAGTCATCTCCTTTGCCATACTTGTCTCCTTCTACTCCGACAAATGTTGAAGAAGTTACTTACATACCAACTGATTATTCAAGTGCTAAAGTGTGTGGCCAAGATTCAAATGTGGAATCTCTTTCTTCTACCTTTATCACAAGTATGCAAAAATCGACACAAGATATCTCAAATGGCATTGATGATTCAATAATGGATACATCCAACCTTTTGGCGGAGGATCAATTTCTAGTCCGAGCAGACGAAGCTTTTGTGCAACATGAATCTATGGAGAATGAAGAACTTGAAGGTAACCTTGATCTTATGGAATGTTCTGAGAGTGTATCTTGTCTAAAAGAAGAGAGTGAAGAAGAAGATGAAATCATAGGTGGAGAGATCATAGACCACATTGATCATAAAAAGATGATTGTGTACATGGAATGCCAACTCCAAAACAAAGTAGAAGAGTGTGAGTTGAATCCAGGTGAGGATAATCTTGAAGAAGTGTTTGAGGATGTTGAAAAGCATTGGTATGACCCATGTATGTTAAGCATAGAGGAACCTATCATGCAAGAAGCCAAATGTTTCACAAAATCAAACAGTATTCCATCAACCTTTGAGGTGGTACAATGTGAGGAGTTACAACCTTGCCAAAGGGGGGGCTTAGAAGGGGATGAAGAACATGGGAGAGTAGTAAAAAATAAAATCATAAAAGGAAACTATCAGAAGGGTATCATTCTCTCCGATGGTGTTTTAGTGGGTGGCTCTTCATTCATGGGACAATCTCTTAGCAAGAAAATCCAAGATTTTGAAGCCCCAATCATCTTCACATTGGGTTTCACCTCTTTAAGGTCAACTTCTCCTCTCTTCACATATAAATTTCATCGGGGACACCATACCTTCTTAAGTGGAAGAGGACATGAATACGTTGTGATAAACGGATGTTTCCAAATCTTCTTCACTTGGTTCTTTGTTGTATGGAGGTCGCACATTGTGATGCTTCTGGTATTCATCATAGATGAAAAACTTGTTGATTGCTACATGTGGATATTTCATCAATCAGTACCAAAATCTATTCTCTTCCAATGTGTTGGAAGCAATAGAAACCTTCATCTATTATCTACTTATGTGGTAAACTATCTGCAATATCTTTCAATAGCAGCTGGAAGCATGGATCAAGATTTCCTAAATCATAAAGGTCATAGAATTTTTTACTTGATGAGCCTACCCAGGTTGAATGAAATTTATGAGCTACAGTTCAGGAATTTGCTCATACAAGATCTTGAAGATCGTAGCAGATACATCAACTTTACACAGGAGGAAGAGCAACCAATCTTTTATATCACATTCATAGTGATAGAGGCAATGATGGACAACAGTAAAATCTACAAGTTTCTTCAATCAAAATCAGTAAGTGATTCCATACCATACATCTCGCTTTGGGAAAGATATTTCAAGATCTTTGATCCTGGGGGGTGCTTATGGAAACTTTCTCGATGGAGGAGGTTTACAGCGTCACTTCATTTCATCCTGCTATTGGCTCTGAGAACCTTTCATATCACACAAGGTTTCTTAATCATACAAAGATGAGAGCAGACAAAGACAGACGTTACACAATCTACATGTTGTATGATCGGATAAATGGTACATGAATGTACCATTATCTAACGGGGGGGCTAATGATAGCCGTTTTTCGGCTCTCCATAATTGCCATAGTAAGTTACTCCACCCTACCAAAATCACCCAAACACTATGGCTATCCCTACCATTTCACTGTACATAGGCGTGTGTGAGTTATGGGACTTTTCCCATATTTTCTTAAAAACCCTAAATTAGCTAGTCACTGGGCTAGTTGAGCCAAAAAAATAAAAAATAATAAAAAATAAAAGTATATTATGGCCTCTTTGTGTGTAAATATTTCATTGTATATATGGCCTATATATAGGGATTTTTTATAATTATTTTGGTATTTTATTTAAATATTTCTACTTAGGTGTGTGTTTTATTAAACCTATGTACACCTTCTTTCATCCTCTTACACCATAATTATATTTTTTGCCAATATGTACATACTCTAACCTCATATTTTTCCTTTATACAAATCACTCCCACATTTTCACCCTCACCCTCGTGAAAACAAAAAATTGATTTCTACTCATTGGTTACTTTTATTATATTATTTACTTGCATACCTTTCCCTCTTTCACCCAAAATAATCCAAGGAGGGACCATATCATATGATTCCAATATCTTTCCATATCCATAACTCCTTCATATTTTTATTATTATTTTTACTCATTATTCTAACACCATGTGCTCATTGAGCTAAAGTCCATGAATAGTCCATACACTAGTCCCACCATGTATATATTTTTTATTTCACCAATAATCCTCCTCCATGCATGGGTCAAGGGAAACTTGAATGCTTTGTATTATAATATGACAAAGGAGGGGCTCACTCTTGGATGCATTGTACAAATTCAACAAAGGAGGGTTCCACTAAAAGACTTTTGCAGGCATAAAAACAGGCTTTTTGGTGAGAATTTTGGCACCTATCTCCACTCCGAATTTGGAGCGGTGGTCAAAAGAGAAAATGTAGCCCACGCTCTGAATAATCACCTCAAATTTTTTCATGATTTTTGGAGCTACCAGCGGTGAGCTATGATTTTTTGAGTGGACCCCAGTCTGCCCACTTTTTTCACAAGTAGCCCATAGTCTTCTCTCACCTCTTTCCCCACTTCTACACACACACACACACACACATTTCTCTCAATCCCTCACTCAAACCTGCACCTTCAATGGTTTCTCTCACCTTCTTCACCATTAACCTCCCCACTTACTCCCATAGCTCTCATATGAGCTCTCCATGTACATACACCATCTCTATGCCTCTCTCTATTATCTCCAAAGTACAATTCCATCTTACTCCTTATATATATACATAAATTCAGCATGTGTACCATGCTTAACCTCTGCAAATCAAAAGATCTCATCAACGGAATTACCATTTTCATCACGATGATCAACCTTGGCAGCAGTGGCGTAAAGAAGAGAAGACGAAGAAGAAGATCGATGGTCATTTTGAGAACCTACACAAGTAAGTCCAAAACTTCTTCAAGCTTCACCATCACAAGGATTTGCTCACTTCATTCAACCATCTTACTCCAACCATCCCACCCATTCTACCCATTGTAAATATATCATTAACTTTCTAGTGATTACTAACACTAACCACTAACATACTAACACAAAATAGCCATTGACCTAACCATAAAAGACACCTCACCTCAAGACATGTGTATAGTAACTCTCTCTCTCTCTCTCTCTCTCTCTCTCTCTCTCCTTACTTACTTTCACCTTATCTACCATCAATAATGCTCTCTTTTGAGCCCACACCCATGACTCAAGCAGACAAAGAAGGCCCGCAATGTTTTGATATTCAAAAAAATCATAATCTTGATTTGTTAGCTTGTAAATTAGGATTTCTAATAATCTTAATGAGGGGTCTCCAACCTATAAATAGGCCCCTCTCCTTCTTGTAAAACAACCTCCAACATCTCACATAGCACCCCAACACTCTATGCGTGAGGAGAGACTTAGGTGTAGCAACCACTTGTGAGCTTCACTCTTGGTGTGAGAGAAGCCTTCAAGCTACACATTGCAAGTGAGAGAGCGCGAGTTCCACAAATCTCAAAACCACTATTGTATATGCTCCTTCATCATCAATAAATTGAGGTTTGGTGCATCAGAGGCGTGATTCGACGTTCAAATCTTCCTCCTTCCATTTGTGCAATACGGTTTGGTGAATTCAAGGTGACTTGTGTATTTGAGTTTTTATCGGTTGATCTTGATTTTAGAAAGTGTTTTAGTGTGTTTTTCATTGCCAGTTTTGTGTCCATTGTAAGAGGGTATTGTGGTGAGAGGTCTCCCACACCCTAAGACAGTGTGTGTGTGTTTTGGCAATGTTTAGCAATCACTAAGCATTGAGTGAGTTTATCACAAGTTCTACGATAGCATCATAACGAACCATCTCCATTTGCAAGTCACAAATACGGTATTACGCAAGATCCTTTTCTCTCTCTCTTCCCTTTGCTCTAGCTCTCTCTGGTCCAGTTTGTGTGTGTCTTGGTGTGAGGTTGTTTGTGTGCGTTGTGTGGTGCATCTTCTTGGTTGTGCCAAAATCTCTCTTGCGTCCTAGTTCGCATACCATAACTAGGTGGTGCCCCTATCTTGTTTGGGTTTGGCTGTGGGTTTGTTGTTGTGTTGTGCTTGTGGTTGCCCCAGCCCCAATTGAGCAGCACGGGAGCCTTGAGGGGTGTTTAGAGTTCGCCTCTCTTGTTGCCCGCCCCGGACCGCCTCACTACCATCAATAATGCTCTCTTTTGAGCCCACATCCATGACTCAAGTAGACAAAAAAGGATCGCAATGTTTTGATATTAAAAAAAATTCATAATCTTGATTTGTTAGCTTCCAAATAATCTTAATGAGGGTCTCAACCTATGAATAGTCCCCTCTCCTTCTTGTAAAACGACCCCCAATATCTTACATAGCACCCCAACACTCTGCGTGAGAAGAGACTTAGGCGTAGCAACCGCCTTGTGAGATTCATTTTTGGTGTGAGAGAAGCTTTCAAGCTACACATTACAAGTGAGAATGAGTTCAAAATCTCAAAAACACTATTGCATATGTTCCTCCATCATCAATAAATTGAGGTTTGGTGTATCAAAGGCGTGAATCGACATTCAAATCTTCGTCCTTCCACTTGTGCAATACGGTTTGGTAAATTCAAGGTGACTAGTGCATTTTATGTTTTGATCATTTTATCTTGTGTTAGTGTGTTTTCATTGCCAATTTTGTGCCCATTGTAAGCGTGTATTGTGGTGAGAGGTCTCTCACACCCTAAGACAATGTATGTGAATGTTGGCAATGTTCAGCATTCACTAAGCATTGAGTTAGATTTATACAAGCTTTACGATAGCATCATAAAGAACCATCTCCATTTGCAAGTCACAAACAAGGTATTACACAAGTTTCATTCCTCTCCGTCTCTTTCCTTTGCTCTAGCTCTCTCTGCTCCATTTGGTAGGTGTCTTGGTTTGAGATTGCTTGTGTGTATTTTGTGGTGCATCTTCTTGTGTGTGAAAAAATCTCTCTTCTTGCATCCTAGTTTGCATACCATAACTAGGTGGTGCCCCTTCACTTGTTTGGCTGTGGGTTTGTTGTTGTTGTTTATTGCTTGTGGTTTCCCCAGCCCCAATTGAGTAGCATGAGAGCCTTGAGGGGTGTTTAGAAGTCGCCTCTCTTGTTGCCCGCCCCAGACCTCCTCAATTTTGGTGCCCCCATTGAGGATGATCTTGTGTCTATTTTTGTTACATATTGCTTGAAAGTTTAGCTTTTAGCATAATCAAGTAGATTGCATGAATCATGAGAATTTGTATGATCCTTTCATTCCCATTGGAAGGCAAAAGATACACATCATTGTTAGTAATAAGTTTCAATTTTATTGTGTAATTTGTAGAATTTTAGGTCCCCTTAGGTTGGCCGAGATAAACTCTTTGGTAAATCCTTTTATTTTGCCTCTCATTAGGTATGACCTTAGTTTGTACATCTATATTTTTGTTTTGTTTTAAGCATTAGGTCATGCATAGACCATGGATAATGGCCCAAGAATAGAGGTTTTCCCCTTCCATTTCACTCCACGCATTAGAATAAATGTTGCAATTAGTAGAAAGATCCATTTTGAGCAACGTATGGTGTTCATGTTTGGTGCCCAAAGAGTAGGAGAAATACTTGCATCACCAAACCCTGTTATCCTGCCTCTTCTTGATTGTGCATATTTTTATTTTGTTGTAGAACAGATTGCAATTTAGAAAACAATATTGTGTGAATATTTTTAAGAAAAAAAAATGTGCGTCACTTTGAAATCAATTCAACGGAAAGCCAACACAAAATTTATAGATATCCTCTTTTCTTTGGAGAGCCTGGAGAGGATGCATAATTATTTTTAGCGAATTTCAAGATGTCTTGCCGTATCAAGAGGATAGTAATTGATCAAGAATGTGTAGAAATGTTTGAGCTAGTCCTTACACAAGATGCTAGCACTTGGTTTGACTCTTCACTCGAGGAAGTTAAAGGGGATTACACAGAAGTTTCGAATCATTTCAAGAGATACTTCTTTGATCCCCAAAACACTCAAAAGTATGGCAAGACATTGTTTCTCATAATCAAAAAGATTTAGATAACTACTACTTGTACAAGCAAGAGTTTCTACATCTTTGGGCTCTATGGATACAAAACGTTGCTAACCCTAGTGATGGTACAGAATTTCTAAAGAAGAAGACGTTCATAGCTAGACTCTTTCCTGATCTTAAGGTAGAGGTGGAGGCGGATGCACCAACCACCTATGATGCAGCTGAAATTAGAGCTTCCAAGAAGTATATAAA
Source organism: Adiantum capillus-veneris (assembly GCF_014529385.1). Lineage (NCBI taxonomy): Eukaryota > Viridiplantae > Streptophyta > Polypodiopsida > Polypodiales > Pteridaceae > Adiantum > Adiantum capillus-veneris. The sequence continues at coordinate 57,404,851 of NC_140932.1, forward strand.
ACTCAAGTGCCTAAGGGGAGAGGTTCCAATAGCAGGTCTTAGACCCAAAGGTAAGTCACAACCATCAACATCTAGGGAGCTTCCTGAGGTAACGGCAGAAGTGATTGAAAATTTAAATGAATTTTTAAGCAGCCTGTCAATTCACCTTGCACAAGCTGTAGGTCCAAAGGGACAAGCAAAGAAGTCTGAAGGGCGAGATCCACGACCTAGGAGAGTCTTGCAATGTTGGAATTACGGAGAGTGTGGACATGGGATGTATAATTGTCCTTGGCCCCGTGGGGAGCCAAGGAGACCTAACTTGAATTACCCAGTGATGAATGTAGGTGAAGCAACTAGTCAACAACCACGGCTTCTGTAAAGACCAAATGGAGCAAGACCACCTCCATGAGGAGTGGAAGGATTTTCACCTTTGCCAGATTCAAATGTGCATGTGGTAAGGTGACAAATTCCAATGAGATGGAACTGGAAGCAAATGGCATTAAGCATGGCCATGGAAAGGGTAAAGAGAAAGAAGGATTCATGTCACAAATTGATCATGGAAGAGAAAAGAAGGCAAAGAAGACCAAGGAAACCAAGAGGACTCGACGTCGTATCAACCTCCAAGACTTCCCTCTTGGACATGGTATAGCTCCATACAACTTGTTGGAAGACATGAGAGGTAAGGGTCCTGATATCTCATGGCTTCAATCTCTTGCATTATGTCCACAAGTTAGGAGGGACTTAACAAAATCAGTTATCACTAGGAGAAAGGTAAAAGAGAGTGTGCCTGTTGTAAAAATTACACAAGCTGGAATAAATGAGGATATTACACCTATGCTAGATTGTTACATCAAAGGAAGATTGGTTAGGAAAGGTTTAGTGGATGGGGGTGCACAAATTTTCATAATGACAGAGGGACTCATGTAAAGATTTAGGCATGCACATCCATGAGACACTTGAAATCAAAGTGAAGATGACAAACAATAGCAAGTCTAGGTGTGTAGGCATTTGTAAAAATGTTCTTGTAGAGGCCTTTGGCATTAAGAAGGTAGTGGATTTATATGTCATGTCTACCAAGGAAAGTGGCTATCCATTTATCCTAAGAAGACCATGGATAATGAAAAGGAAAGCTTTGCAGGATTGGGAAAGTGGAAAGTTGATCTGCAGGAATGAAAATCATTAGAAGGTTGTCTTTGACATGAAGGAGCAACATGAAGAGGAGCTCCATGAAGAATCATCGCAAAGTGAGACGGAGGAAGACTGGAGTGATAGCACTTTAGAAGAAGAAGGTAGTGGTAGCACTACGAAAGAGGAGTCTTCCATTGAAGTCATGGGGGTAAGGTTTAAGCCAAGCAACCAAGAAACCTCTTGCCCAGGCTTGGAGGAGGTAGGTCCTTAGGAGAACCAAAATGTGGAAGATGAAGGAATGTTAGAAGGTTTGTTGTCTACCACACTTACAAAGAATGAAAGAGAGGAGTTCAAATGTGTGTTGAGAAAGTTTCCTAAGCTTTTTTCTAAAGACTACACCGGCATGCGTGGAGTAGATGATGTTCAACACAAGATTGAGCTAGAGCCAGAGGCCACACCTAAGGCTCAAAAGCTACAAAGGCTAGGAGTCATCAAGGAGCAGGCTTTAGTCAAGGAGGTAAGAAAGCTTCTAGCAGCAGGTTTCATTTATCCAGTGGAAAATTCAGACTGCGTCTCTCCTGTTGTTGTCACTCCAAAGAAAAATGACAAGTGGATGGTGTGTGTGGATTATTGTCCACTGAATGAGGCAACAAAAAGAGATCACTTTTCCCTCCCATTTTAGGATATTAAACGAGGTAGCTGGTCATGAGAAGTACACTATGTGTGATGGCTACTCGGGCTACTTTCAAATAGGTATTGCATTAGAGGATCAATTGAAAACAACCTTCATCACTCTGTGGGGTTGTTATGCTTTCAAAGTCATGCCATTTGGCCTGACAAATGCTCTTGCAACTTTCCAACGCTTCATGAACATGGTGTTTCATGCATTCTTTGGAAAGTCCATTAGGGTTTTTATTGATGATTTTTTTATTTATAGCTCAAAATCATTACATCTACAAAGGGTAGAATAAGGTTTGAAGAAACTCTATGACATGGGAGGTCAACTCAACCCCATCAAATGCCACATAGGTGAGGATGAAGTGATCTTGCTTGGTCACAAGGTTTCCTCTAAAGGTATTGAGGTTGATCCTTCAAAGGCAAAGGCTCTTATTGAGTTACCATCACCCAAGAGTCTTAAGGAGGTCATCTCATTCATTCAAAAGGTGAAGTATATGTCACGCTTCATTCACTTAATCTCGGAGTTACTTCACTCCTTGCAGAAATTGACACAACAATTCTATTTTGTTTGGTTTGATGAGCTTGAAGAATATTTTTGTAACATCAAAGTCAATTTGTCAGAACTACCAACACTTATGCCTCCTTGTTGGGAGTACAAATTCTTTGTTAGCTCTAGTGTTGGGAAAGAAACAATTGGTTATGTTTTTCTACAACAAGATCCCCACAATACAAGGATGCGACCCATCTACTTTGCTACTAGGGTCATGGATGCTTTGGAGAGGGGCTACACGGAAGCAGAACTCATGATGCTTTCTCTCATGTTTACAGTGAGAAATTTTAGATCCTACTTTCTACCAAAACCTTTTATAATTATCACTGCAAAACATTTGCTCCCTTGGGTGTCATCTCAAATGAATCTTAGTACTAGGATCTCAAAGGGGATTATGGAGTTGCAAGAGTTTCAATACTTTTTCAAGGTAGAATATAGTGTGCGTGCACAATTGGCAGGGATTCTCACTTATAGGGTACATGAGAAGGAAATTATGGTGCTTGAAGTAAAGACCCTACCATTGCCACCACCTAAAAGTATTCCCAATGCTTTGACCTTGTTCTTTGATGGAGCTTTTTGACGAGCCACAGGAAAAGGAGAGGGAGGGATAGTGTTGCTCAACCCAAGTGGAGAGGTGTTCATGAAAGAGAAGGTCAATCTACCAGGTTCAACTAGCAACAATGAAGCAAAATACGACACTACTTCATGCTTTAAAGATGTGCATTGGCCAAAGTATACATTGTCTCATGGTAAAGGGAGATGCACTTCTAATTGTGAAGCAGATTTTAGGCATTTGGGCATTCAAGAATGAAAGCTTAAGGACAAAATTTCATGCCATTCGTAGGTTGTTTAATGAGTTTGAAGAAGTATAACTATATCTTATTCCTAGGAAACAAAATGAAGATGCCAATTTACTTGCACAACAAGCAGTTACATGTGTTGAGAAAGAAGTGCAGGTCGTCATGGTGGCATCAGCTGTCAAGCAACAAGATACCAGGGATTGGAGTCATTGGCTCCCATTATGGGCTGGAGGGCGAGTTTCCACAAGACTTCACAAAAGCTCAAAAGAGGATACTCATGAAGAAGGAAATTTTCTATCTCTTCCTAGATGTTACGACAACGGCAAGGCCACACTAGACAAAGGCCGGGCTAGGCAGTGTGGAAAGGGAGTCCAGCTAGGGCAAAGGGCTAGGAGCCATGCTATATAGTGGGTGGTTGGGAGGTGGACTCCAAGGTTCTAATTCCCCTTGTCTAACATTGGTATCAAGAGCAAGGTTACTATTTTTGGGAAGGCACGACCGTGGAGGAGGAGAGCCACACAACTCCTTGCATGCTTTTTGCATGTCAGGGTCACTGAGGCCGTGGAGCTCACCCCCTATGAGGAGGACAACCAAGCCGATGGCGTGGGATACACTGCATGCAAGGGCAAGGGGTCGACAAGCGACCTGCACAAATTTTCACCCTCTCGGGCTTGAAGGCATTGCATGGGCGCATTGAGTGTTTCCCGTGCCTGACACAAAGGCCCTCGACCACCATCTAAGGTGGGGTGAGCAAAGGCTCCCCCCTCGCGCTGTCTGCAGGCTACCATAGCCGGTGAGCACTTGGTTTTTCACACCCGGTGGGCGCCCAACCCATTGGGGGTTAGTGGCCACGATTCTTTTTCATCAACTAAGGGATGGTACCCAAGTGGGGTACCCCCCCTCCCTCTTGTGAAGTTTCAGGCGAAGCTAGGAAATCCGCCAGAGCCAAGCAAGGGCAAGGCCGGGAAAAATAAAGGCAAGCTGCTATTTTCTGCTGTGTATCCTGCATATTCTTGATTCATAACTTCTTTCAAGTTATTGACAAGGTATCCAACATACACCAACCAAGTGCAGTACGGGTGCTCAAGGCAAACACACGTACATTATTGCATTTTTTTCTTGAAATCCGTAACAAGATTACATCCTCAGCGGCAATTGAAGAATGAACGAAATTAGCAAGGCTAATTACGGGTATCAACGGGATTCTTTATCGGTATTTACAAGTGCGGTACATCAGGTACTTTTCTTCCTATTCCTTGCACTGCATTGTGCCGCCATGGATTCCGATATCAGTATGAATTTTGATTTCGAGCAAAACCCACCTGATCCTTCCCATGATGGCTCGTAGCCGGATGCTCTCACGAAGAGTGCCTACGATGCTACGGCAGGTGACGACACGTATGAATTGCTTGACATTCAAGAATTGCGTGCACTTAAGACACGCATGTCAGTCATGGAAGGAAATTTTAAATCTTTAAAACGGCACTAAATTATCCACGTTAGTTATCCAATTAATGTAACAGCAGTCCAAAGGTCCTGCTGACACGCACATGCATGAGCACGTTGCTACACAGGGGCAAGGCCCTTCTAATCCGGGACAAGGTCCAACTACTGATCTTTTGCATAATCTCACTGCAAAAGATGTGGATGAGTTGTTGAAAAACACCAAACCACCGACTTTTAAGGAAGAAGACCACGACCGCAATAAGGATGCAGTGAATATCTTCTTAGCAAGTGAGATGGAATTCACACCTTATGGCGTACTCCGGACGTAGTCAGAGCACTGCAAACGAGCTTAACTCTGGAAGGCAAGGCCTACAAATTGTGGATGTCTCTCAAGGAGAATAATATCATACCACAGAGTTGGGCAGCTTTTGAAGCTATGTTTCACAAAGAATCTTTGCCTACAAATGAGGCAGATCGGAATTGGATGGCTTGGGACACGTGTTCCATGCGCCAATACCATCATTACTTACTATAATCTATGGGACAATATGATCCTGATGTATAGCTTCTTGAATGTTCAAATACTTGGGTTGGTTTTTGTCTCTCCCTCTCTCTCTCTCTCTCTCTCTCTCTCTCTGTGTGTGTGTGTGTGTGTGTGTGTGTGTGTGTGTGTGTGTGTGTGTGTGTGTGTGTGTGTGTGTGTGTGTGGAATTGGAGCTGATCTCTTAAGACAGCTAATTCCAGTGTTAGAAGATTTCAGCTACTACTAGTGTGAGAAAATTTTAGACAGTAGACTGGACAGAAATCAAAAACTAGACTGGAATTTGGATATTGGAATAAGAATCAGACTTATGTACTAGAAATAATGTTCAGAATATTGGACGAGAAGTGTAACTGGAATATCTTCCATGATTGGGATTACAGATAAACATTACAGTGAATATGATTGACAAGGAGAGTACAGCCAACAACAACTGTCAATGATTCTCAAGTACAAGTGTAGCCGAAGTGCTAATCCAAATGATAACAATTGCCAACCCGATTACAATGTAATGGGCCCTTTTTATACACTTCGGGTTTACTGTTGTAATTATTATAGTAACTACTAAGTAATTCGCTGCCCGTCTCCTAAGAGAACGTTCCCTCATCGTGAAACTATCCAGCCGTCTACATCCTTCCCTTCTTTCTTGAATTTTGGCAAGACTCCAAAATTTCTGAAAAATTCCCCTGTCTGATTCTAATGTGAGACTGAAAAATCCATCGTCTCATTCTGATGTTGGGGATCGGGCTTGACCACTGACAGAGTGGCCATACAAAGATTGCGAGAGGTAGGTTAAAAGGCCAAGGTACTACGAGAGGCAGCTGAAAAGGCCAAGGTGGAGCTCTCATTAGGCCAAGGGGGAGCTCTCATCTCTACCTTCCAGCTGAGGAAGAAAGGTTGTCACTGAATTCTGAGACGGAACTACCCAGTATCCTTCCATTGAACCGTCTTTCGTTTGCCCTTTGACCTGGAGGGTGCCTGAGAAGTCCTAGTACCAACATTCTCCTTTTGAATCAGTCGGTAAATGGCCTCTTGCTCAAGGTGATCCCGCCTTTCTATGGTCATCTCTACTTCATAAGGTGTGAGGGAATGATAGGTTTTGGTGTCAGGATCATAGAGTGTACGCCTGCCCTTGGTAATCCTGGTTTTGGCCAGCTTATGACAATGCGAAGCAGTATGGATCCACCCTTCTGGAAGAGGCTGATTAGTTTTGACTCGAGCTTCGAAAAGAATCTCAGCCATCTCCCTATACTATGGTGCCAGACCCGCTTTAGCTACAATATCCTTTTCAGGCAATTTAGAAGATTTGACAGTAAGTTGCAGCAGCTGATTAGTAATCTTGGTCAGGCCTCTGATTTGAATCTTCCACTGACCCATACACATCCGGATCCTATGCATCTCTTCTTTCACCGTGCGCCTGAATATCATTGATTTGGAGAGCATCATTGAACAGCGTTTGCCAAGTCTTCCATTGCACAGTCGATCGCTCATACCAATCCTGAAGCTCATCAGTAATCTTGAAGTATGTAAGGCGATCAACTGGTTCTGGATGTTGAGGATACATTGCTGGAAAGAATCTTGGCAGCTCTGTCTCTCTTGCTGGAAAGGCATACAAGAGAACTGGAGAATCATGCACAAATTCTAAAAAATTGAGAACAGCCTGGTTCTCTTGCTGCATAATCTTTCTGGTGATTCTCAATAGCTGGAACAATTTTTCAAAGAGCCATTGCCTGTGTTCCGATTGACATTCTAGTCTGAGGTCCTTTGCTAGTGGTTGTCTGATCCTCAAGAATGGCTCTGATTTTCTAATCCAAAACTCCTCTGGCAGTTTATATCTGCACCAAAACTTCCTTTAATTGTTCCCTAACATCCTTCATACATTTGTAAGTTGGTTTGTTTCCCAGAAGAAGTTCTAATTCCAGGACAAGAGAGCGACAATCTGCAGTAGACTGTCTTTGCAAGTGTGGATTGGTCACTCTCTCGTCAGCAGTGAGTAGCCATTCAAGAACTCTTTCCAACAGTTGGACTGTGCTGGGATGCGCAGGCAATCGGCAAGCTTCTTGATCATGGAAAGCCACTGATTTCCAATGCTCCACCATTTCCTTGGCTCCAATATACAGCCTCTGAAACCTTTCCAAATCAGATAGGAGATCATCATCCTCCAGATACTGTCTGGTTATGGACTCCTGTTGATGTCTCAATTGCCTGTTCAGGGTAATAAGCTGCAAAGAATGTTGATGATCATCAGCTGATCCCTCATCCTGTACTTTCATTTTCCTTTAGCCTCCCTAGTGTCTGGGACTGATCAGCTGGCTGATTCTCAGTGTGACTGACCTGCTGTTCTTCAGACTGCTGATTACCCGATTGGTGCCCTTCATTGTGGCCTTCTTGCTGGCCCTCATTCTGACCTGGCTAGTCTGGCTGTGACTGGCCTCCTTCAATTGGCCCTGTACCACCAGTACCAGGTCCTAGAGGTGAAGATGGTGGTGGAGCATCATCATTATCATTTGTATGCCCTTCTTCTTGGTCATCCTCCTCCTTATCAGCTTTGTCATCCTTGTCTTCCTCTTCCTTGTCTTCTTCAGCTTCATCCGGAGAAGTTTGCTACTCAATATAGTCCAATATTGCTTGATTCGTCAGAGCAGTATTCTACTCGGTCACTTTGTCCTACAAATCACTCTGCATACTTTCCATCAAAGACTTCAAATTTACTAAATCAAAAACAGCATTTCCTGGTGGATTTAGAATTTCAGCTAGGCTATTCTAAATGTATCTTTTAGTAAGAGAAGCCTTCAGAGCTGTATGGTGAATCAACAGGGAGTTGTATTCCACCCGCTTCATTTTGAGCATTGTTTCAACCCATTCTACAGCTCTCAGTGCCTCATTTATTTGATTCTTGATGATCATTATCTCAGATTCAGCCTTAGCTAGCTTCTTGTTTAATAACTCATTAACCCTCTCTGAATGAGCTTCAAGTACCCTGTGTTGTATGTTTTGCTCCTCTCGTGCTTTTTGGAGCTTCTGAATCTGATCTTCAACCTCCTTCAAGTCAGCTTTAACCTTTTTCACTTCATTTTCTGACCCAGCAGCCTCCACCAGTTGTCCCATACAAGTGACAATAGTATTCCAAGAAGACTGCATAAGTACTGAACATTTGTCCTTTACCATAGCTAGATCAGAATCACTAGGCTCATATATTGTTACTGGAGCCATGTAAGGTAAAGTTTCATAATCAGCGTTTCGTAGCAGAAGATGCCCTTTCAGTGGATGGGTCTGCATTTGCTGCAACTTGTCCTGTTTCGCCAGGTGCAGAATGTGTTCAGTATTTGGAGTAGAAACTCCACCTGGCAAAGTTGAATAAGCTGGGCCTTTGCCTTTGTCCACTTGGACCTTGCCTTTGTCCACTGACTGGTCTGCTACCTTCTCAGAAGTTGCTACCTTGGCCTGATCTTTTCCAGAGCCAGTAGCAACTGCTTTGTCCTACTGACTGACTAGGCACAGTCTTTTGAGCAGGTTGCTTCTCTATTTGTCTCACTATAGATTTCTCAGTATTCACAGTCTTGACTTGGATTTCTATCTGCCTCAAAAACTCACTGCTCTTTCTCAGTGTAGTCTTTGGCTTCTTTGAACTGCTAGCATGTTCTTCAGTGGCTTTCCTTTTCAGGTCTGTTGAAGTAGTCTAACTGTCCGTTGCTTCGTCGTCTAAGGATAGCTCAATGTTCTTGGGCTCAGAAACCGGCTTCTCACTCCAAGCCTTCTTTACCTGCTCATGAGCATCTGCAGCAGTGGCCCAATACAAAAATTACCAAACATACCAAGCTTTGAAAACATTTTGGGATTTTAGCTTGGCAGTTTGCTGGATCGAGCACATTATGTGACAGGATTTTACAAAGGTTAATAGGAACCTTTGGATCCAATATCTTGGCCAATAGCATAGCAAAAATTTTCTCAGATACATACGTTGGATTGTTCTTAAGGCTTACTACTTCAGCCACAAACCTGTAAGCGGTGGAAGCTTCCAGCCCTGCTACTGGAACACCTTGACCACTTGCCTTGCGCTTATGTTTAGCCGCTTCATCCTCCTTCAGGGCTATACTTATCTGCTATGGAGTTGTCACAGATGGTTTGGGCTCATTGGGCATCCGGAATGCAAAAGCTATGGTCTCTGATGTAACTGACACCTTTCTACCATTTACTATGGCACTGCCATCTTCAGCGTCGAAAAAATCAAGAACTTTCTTGATGATGTCTGCGTCAAAAGCAATTCTTGTAGCTTGCAAGACAACTTGGAGATCCCATAGCTGCAGCAAAGTCATTGCTTGGTCAGTGAATACATAACGCTGGATTTTACCATACGGTATCATGGAAAGGCTTGTCTTTGCAGCAGCAACTATTGCTTGGGTTTCCTCGAGAGACTCTTGCATCTTGTCTGAGCGTTTCCTTCTACCCATACACTGTGAAGACGATGAAACAGGTGAAGGAAAGGAAGACTTACTTGATGTGTCAAAGTTGTACCCTGGTGTCACTGACAAGGTTAGTTGACATTTAACTGTCTCTTCAGAGGTCAAGGTCTGGGGCTGTAGCGAAGAAACCTCGGAGCTCGGTGACGGTGAATGATTAACAGGAGGAAAGAATCGCGCAAGGGATTTGTGAGGAAAAATGCCAACTCTCTTGACTGTTATACGTGTTCGCGCCATAAAAGCTCCACCACTCGCCGTTCCTAGACTTGTGTGCATCGCTGCTGTCGTGGCAGACATGCATTGGACAAGAGTGCGACCCATCCTTAAAATGATTACTACTGGCATGCCATCTGACCGTTGGGCGCTTAAAAATTGAAAGTGTGTTCCCACTAATACTGGACTGCTTTCCAGTTTGGCCCGATCATAGTGGTACTGATTGTAAGATCAGTCTGATCTGGATCTACTTGTACTCGTTCTGAAATTGGACATGAAAAAGCCCAAAAATATCTGATTCTGGTATCTCGCTCTTGCTCAGCATTTCCCAGTTCCTTAGTACCTTATTCTTGCCCATTCTCTCTAGCCTTTGAATAATAAATCTTGATCTTTACACCATTATATACTTCTGGAAACAATAATCCAGATAAATCCTTCAGTCTGACTGTACCATTGGAGAAGACCCAATCTACCTCAAATGGTCCTACGCACGCAATCTTCAGGTTTGGCTTCTTTGGACCCAGTCTAGACTGATATAGGAGCACCAAATCTCCTTTTTGAAATTCCCGAACCTTAATTCGGCGGTCATGACAATGCTTCCTTCGTTGTTGAACAATTTCTTGTTCCAACATAGCCCGTTGCCTGAGTTCATCTAACTACATCAGTTCATCTAGGTGCTTTTTCAGATTGTGGTTGAAGTCTAAGCCATATTTCATAGCCATTCTCAGACTTGGGATCACAAACTCCATAGGAACTACAACTTCAGTGCCATACACCATTCTGAATGGTGTCATTCTAGTAGTGACCTTATAAGCTGTCCTATATGCCCATAGAGCAGTCTGAAGTTTCAAATCCCACTGGTCTGGTTTCTTTTGAACTACCTTAGTGAGAATAGTCTTGATTGTCTTGTTGCTACTTTTAGCATTGACGGGAGCAAAGCGAACCCCGAACCCCGACGGCCTCTAAAACATCGGGGACCGAATGGCGCGCCTCGAGGCTATCATGGTAAAGCAAACAGGGGCACCACCTAGCTTCAGCGGCTAGGACGCAAACAACACACCACCATAACAAAGTTTTCATCCAAGAGAGATGGATGCTTGGGAGTAATGATGAAGAGGAAAGGGAATGAGATCAAGTGAGAGAGAGAGAGAGAGAGAGAGAGAGAGAGAGAGAGAGAGAGTGAGGGAGGGGGTATAGCGGCTTAGTACTTAGGCACCACAAAAGGATGGCGAATCCGCACACCCTTCACACATACACAAGCTCACTCCAAACACAAGACTAGGTGGCAATTTTGCACACCTCACATGGGAAAAACATTGCAAGAAAACATACTCACAAAACCTTAAGCTTTATTTAGAGAATAAGGCGATGAAATGTAGGGGAATGAGAAGGGAGAGAGTGGTAGAGCACATGGCGGATAGGTGGGAGTTGATGGCGAAGACTCGCACGAGGGTTATGGCCATCATCCTTCATTTAGTTGCCCTTCATCTTCCATAGCCAAGGGTGTAAAGGTCATGCTTAAGACAAGCATGGTGATTGTGGTGATGGTGATGGTGTGGGTGTGTGTGTGTGTGTGTGCACTAGGCACACACAGTGCATATTGGGTTCTTTGGTGATGTTGTGTGTGTATTTAGTGTGATGGTGACCCCTCTTTATATAGGGGAGGAGGGGGGAGGAATTCTAGAATTTAGAAATGAAGAAATCACTATCTACATAGGCCATGTGACTGTGGGCCCCACTTGTCTAGCTGTGTGTATATGTGTCAGAACAGCAGTCTCATGAGAGAGAGACTAAGAGAGAGATATGGGTTGATGAAAAAAAGTGAGAGGTGACATGGAGAATAAAGTAATTACAAGAGGGGAGAGAGGGGAGTGTGTTCAAAGGTGAATCTGTGTGCAGATGTGTGTGAACACAAGAAAATCAGGTAACCACTGGGTGGGGATGGGTCTGTGGGCACCTTTTTCAGTGAAACTGAGTGTGTGTGAGTGTGGGGAAGGTTATTTAGCTACAAGACAAGAGATATGGCGCCCGTTAGAGAGAGAGGGGGGTATTTGGGTCATGGGATATGATAGGAGAGAGAAAGAGGGGGTGGGGTATACTATTTTGGAAGATAGGGTAAGTTGCATGTGAGTTAGGGTGCATTATTGGTGAGTTATAATGCATTATTGGTGAGAGGTGGGGTAGCTTGAGGGGAGAGAGAAAGGAGAAAGGACAAGGGGAAGAGAGAGGGGGTTGACCTTTTGAGTGGAGGAGAGGAAAAGGGACACACGGCGGGGCAACAGTGAAGAAAAAGGAGGCAAGGTGGGGATGGGCTACCCCGCAGGCATGAGGTGGCCTATTTTACCTTTCTTATATATTTACATAATCATACTTTATTTTTTTCTTACTTTTTCCAATGCCTTTTATCACTCCCTCCCTAAGAGGGGGTTTTCATGGGGTGGGGCTGAGAGAAGAGGGGTATGGGAGCTTGGCTTGTGAAAAGCCCCCATCATTAGCCCTCCCCTTTTGGCTAGAGGCATTCATGTCTCTAGCTCATCTGTTTGATCATTATCGTTGGAGGTGGCGGCTGATGGTGTATCCTCATCTAGAATGTCAATTGGTGGAGCCTGGTCAAATCGAAGAAAATAAGGTTTAAGTCGCCAACCATTTACCCTGGTTTTATGAAGTTTTCCATCAGCCTCCATAAGCTGGTAGCTTCCATTGGCATACTTTTTCCTGACGTTGAAAGGACCTTCCCATCGGAGTAGGAGTTTCTTATCCTTACGCGTGTCGAAGCGATTGTCGTAGCGGAGCACCAACATTCCTTTCTTCAATTCTTTTTTCCGAAGATGCTCGTTAAAGCTAAGCCATCTATGCTTTGCTTGTGCTGCATAATAATTTATTGCTTCTTCTCTGTCCAGCTACAGTCTTTCCAAGTTGATAATGTGATCTCTCAAATGCATGTTGGGCTGTTGAAGCTGGCTTGCCATTACTCTGAGACTTTGTAGTTGCACTTCAATGGGCAAGATTGCTTCCTTACCAAATACTAGATGATACGGTGTGAATCCCAAGGATGTACGAAATGAAGTTCTGTAGGCCCATAAAGCTGGTAGTAGATACTTATCCCAGTCTCCAGGATGATTGTTTACCTGCTTGGTAATAATTTTAGAAACCATTCCATTTACCTTTTCAACTAGGCCATTACATTGAGGGTAATATGGTGAAGAGTGCCTCCTTGTAATGCCCAGTTTCTGCATTAATTCTCCTACCAAGTCTGCTCTGAAACCTGGCCCTCTATCAGAGATGATCTCTAAAGGTGTGCCAAACCTACAGCATATGTGCTCGTAGATAAATTTAGCTACCTCTACCGCTGTGATTCTAGTGGTGGTTGTAGCCTCTGCCCATCTATTCATGTAGTCGACCCCCATGATAATGTAGAATTTTACTGAGTTGGCCCTAGGTAATGGCCCAATGGCATCGATACCCCATTTTTCAAATGGTCCATATGAGAGAATAGGTGTCTGTGGTTCAGGCATAAGTGACCTAGTGCCGGCCTTTTGACACAACTTACACGTTTTGCACCAGTGGTGTACATCACGGTTGAGCCTGCCTACAAGATTTTCCTACTTGTTATGTCTAGGGCAAAGTGACCACCACAAACCCCGTCGTGACAACTAGCAATTACTCCCGTGATTTCCTGAGAGAGAGGGACCTTCCTGAGTATTTGGTCCTTACCCTTACAGTACAAACCGTCATTGATGAGTCGATACCTTGTGGCCTTCCGCGTTAGCCATTGCTTCTATCCCTTTGTTAAATCTGATGGGCATTCCTCTGTTTCCAAAAAATACATGATGTCAGGCAAGGCATCACTTCCTTGAAATAGAGGGAGCTTTAGTTTTATTGCTCCAACCACCACTTCCTATAGTCTTTCACTTGCTAGGGCATCTGCTTCTTGGTTTTGAGCCCTTGGGATATGGTGTATTTGAACTTCTTCAAACTTACCCAACAAGGTTTTTACACCACTTAAGTGAGTCCTTAAACTAGGATTCTTGCATATCCATGCTCCATTTACTTGCCTTACTAGAAGTAGAGCATCCCCAAATACATTAAGGCGTTGTACACCTTGTGAGACGCACCATTGTAGATCCTTGGTTAGTGCTGCATACTCAGCTTCATTGTTAGAATGTGAATCTAACAATTGGCCCAACGAAAATACCTTTGTCCCTTTGTCATCAAAGACCACTATGCCTGGAGCTACTTTGTCGGACGCTCGCTTGTAGGCTCCATCAAAGTAGAGAGAGTATGCTCCTTCTATTATCGGTGGTACTGGAGGTAATCGGACTTCTCCTTCCTTAGATTGCTTCTCCTTCCCTTCAACGACTTGGTAGGTCATGAATCCCCCCAAACTTGCCCTTGTCGTGCTTTCTACCTGTACCGTGTAGTCAAAATCTTGCAAACGAACTAGCCATTTAGTAATTCTAGCAGACACATCCATGTGTTGTACAACATAGGGAAATATTTCATCCGTGGTTAGAATCACAAATTGCTTAGGCAACAAATATGACCTAAACTTTGTAGTTGCAAATCTAAGAGCTAGGACTAAGTGTTCCACATGGGTGAAACCTTTCTCTCCTGTTGTCATCATTCGACTAGAGAAGTAGATTGGCCTCATGAAAGATGTCATCGTATCCTTTTGGAGTAGCACAGCCCCCAATGAGTCATCACCAACACTTGAGGTGACAGAATTTTTCATCCCACTTAGGTGGTGAGATAGTTGGCAGAGTGGCTAAGACCTCCTTTACCTTGTTGTAGTGATGTTCGCTTTCCTCATCCCAAGTGAAAGTTGATCTTTGAGTGAGTTGTTGCAGTGGTAGAACAAGTTGTGATAGTAGATGTATGAATCTACTTAAGTACCTCACCTTCTGTAGAAAAGAGACCAGTTGACGTGCGGTCGTTGGTGAATGTAGGGCTATGAGTGCGGACACCTTACTTGGGTCGGCGTTGATACCTCTTGCTGAAATTTCATGGCCTAGTAGAATGACTTTACTCTCCCCAATGTGACATTTATCCACATTTAATTGCCCACCTAGGCTCTGCAACCTGGCCAAACCTTCAGTTACCTTTTCTAAATGTGAAATACGGGAGCTATATATACAAAAATCATCAATGAAGACTCTTATGGATGTTCCAAAGAACGGTTGAAAAACATATGTGACATATCTTTGGAATGTGGTAGGTGCATTTGTGAGACCAAATGGCATAACCCTGTATGCAAAACAACCCCAAGGCGTGATAAAAGTGGTTTTTAGCTGATCTTCCAAGGCTATGCGTATTTGAAAGTATCCTGAATAACCATCACAGATGGTATAGCATTCAAAACCCGCTACTTCATTCAGAATTTCATCCAAGAAAGGGAGAGGAAAGTGGTCTCTCTTTGTAGCTGCATTTAGTGGTTTGTAGTCAACACAGACCCTCCACTTACCATTCTTTTTAGGTGTCACCACTACGGGTGACACCCATTCTAAGTTTTCTACAGGATAGATGAATCCTGCCTCCAGCAGTTTCCTTACCTCGGCCAAGAGTACCTTTTCTTGTATGACCCCCAGTCGTCGTAGCTTTTGCACAACTGGTTTTACCCCTTCCTTCAGCTTAATATGATGTTCCACCACTGTAATGCCTGTGATTCTTTCATAGTTGTCAATGAACAGGTTAGGAAATCCCATCAACATTTGCAAAAAACTATCTTTCTCCTCAAGTGTTAATTCCGTAGACAACATACCCTTCAACCTACTTCCTCCTAGGCCAGGTGATTTTCTCTCCTCTTCATTGGGTTTCCCTTTTGGTGATGGATCACCAGTTGTGCTTACCCTTTGTGGATCCTTCATAATGATATCCATCACATCAATGGAACTGTCACTTTCGTCGGTGGATGTGGTCTCCTCCTCAGAACTGGAAGATTCGCTAGTGGTTTCATCTGCCGATGTTTCCAGATTCATTTGCTTCTGCTTGCCAATCCTCATGTCGTAGTAGATTGTCTCCCCTTTCTTACCGGTCATGCGTAGAAGGCCAGTACCCCAGTCCTGTTTTTCCTTCATGGCCATCAACCATGGCCTTCCCAAAATTAGTGGATAGCCCTCCCCCTTAGTAGGCATTACAAAAACATCTACCTCTACCTCAGTGTTGAAAGCTTTTATTTTCACGGCACTTACCACACCCACACACTTTACTTTTGCGTTGTTTGTCATCTTTGCCTTGCATGGAGAAGGCCTGTCAACCTCGAGCCCTAATCAAAGCATCATAGCTTCACTCATTACACAGATTTGTGCACCTCCATCAATGTAGGTGTTTCCAACCCTCTTTCCTTTTATGTTTACGTCGACAATTGGAAGGATGTCATCCATGTTGCATCCCGAAATTGCTCCGGCTACCTTTGTTTTGGAGCGTCTTGTACTTACCATTTTAGACCATTGTCGCCTTACTTTTGGTGCAAGATGTAGCAGTTGTGGCCATGTAATCTTCGGTCCTTGCTCTGCCACATCCAATGTTAGATCATAGGGCTTAGAACTTTCCCCTAGCTGGAAGTCGGTGATGCCCAATTTCCGTCGTGGCCTGGATGGCCTCTTGCTAGTTTCTCCTCTCATGCTTCTCTCATCATCTGATTGTGTAGCTTTCTCCCTCCTAGCTCTTTTCACAATCATGGCTTCAAGTGCTTCTAAAAAGGTTACCTTCTCCTTACCCTTGTCCCTCTCCTTTGCTCTGGGTGGATCCACTACTACGGCTTTTCCTTTCTCTTCTAGCCTTATGATGTTTACAGGGCGATCAGGTGGTGGGGTTGGTGGAAGAGGTGGGATGGATGCTTGTAGTGGTGTTTGGGGTGGACGTAGAATTTGTGTTGGTGGGGGTGGTGCTCGGGGTGGGGGTGTTCTTTCTCTAGGGGGTGACAATTGGTTCCTCCTACCTCCTCTATTATAGTTTTGTCGTGGTTTTGGACAGTAGTACATACCGTGACCGTCTTCTCCGCAGTTGTAGCAATGATACTCCCTGTTTTGTCGTCGTGCTCTTCCAAGGTCTTGATCTCTTTCTTGACTCCTCCCTTGCTGTATTAAGTGGAAAGACAAATTCTGCAGTTGGTCAGTAATATGGGCCAACATATCTTGTTGGTCATCTCTTACCCCAAGAGCCGGTGGTGGTGGTATGGTGGTTGTTGTAGTTGCTGATCGACGCGATGTTCCTGCTTCTGTTGACTCGGTTTCTTTGGCTTTCATTCGCAGCTTCTTGTCCTTAAGGCGAGTAATCTCAACGGCTAACTCGTACGTAGCCAGGAATCTACCTTTCACCTTCTCCTTGAGAAGCGGCCATAAGCCATGCGTGAACCGATCTTTTTTTAGGAAATCGGGTGCGGCTTCCCCCCTTGCCAGTGACTCAACCCACCGTTCCCACAAATCCACAAATTTGGACTCATAGGTGGCATATTCTAAAAGACCCTCCTGCTTCAAGTCTCTCAACTTGTCCCACAACTTTTCTGAAGTGGTACCTCCCCCAAAGCGCCTCTTAAAAGCGGTTTTTAAGGGTTCCCAGTCATCCTTGGTTGCTTGTGGAAGTGCATTGTACCATGATCTAGCTTCTAGCTTCATGAGATGCTTAAAGATTCTAACCCAGGATTCATCCGTATCTTTGTTGCTCACTACACATGCTACTTCAAAGTCATCTACGAAGTCTGTTACCAAATCCTCCCCCTTCTTTCCTTTAAATGTTGGAAATGCTACACTTGCCATGATTACTGAGAGAGAGCTAGAAAGACACACTGCTTAACTTGCAAAAGTTTTTTCTTCTTTACAAGGAGGCGTGTATACCCTCTTATACTAGGACATAGATTAAAACTTCAAACGGTACATTGCCTTGTACCAAAGGTAAGACAAATGGTTGATGTGATGCCAGAACCTCAAAAAATTGCTCCCCACCCAGCATGGTGTCAATGACGTGCTGGTAGTGAGCCTTCAAATCCAGTATTACCTTGATTGAGCGTACACGTGTTGGTATGTGTGATCTGTCTTGAGGTAGGTTGTACTGATTCATGTGAAGCTTAGAGGTGCTTAGTCATTGTCCAAGCTTGTGGGAGAGGGTGGTGTTCTTTCCTGAAACAAACTCAGTAGATCCCTAGTTTCTCTAGTGAGAGTGTGAGCCAATGATTCCGTTATCTGTGCTGCAGCATCAGGTGCGACTTGAAATCTGACTGTGATAATTACCTCGGTGACTTGAGTTACCCGATTCTCAAAGTAGAATAGTGTTGATTCTCTATTGTGTAGAGCTCCTTCAATTTTGTTGTTGTGGGTTGGTTATAGGTTGTGGACATGGTTTCGAACTTCTCCTTCTTCTTCTTGGCACCTGGCCTATGTATATCCACTGGGTTTGGTGTGTTGGTTGACTCTCCCACTGCAAATGATGGGAGAGTAATGATGAAGAGGAAAGGGAATGAGATCAAGTGAGAGAGAGAGAGAGAGAGAGAGAGAGAGAGAGTGAGGGAGGGGGTATAGTGGCTTAGTACTTAGGCACCACAAAAGGATGGCGAATCCGCACACCCTTCACACATACACAAGCTCACTCCAAACACAAGACTAGGTGGCGATTCCGCACACCTCACATGGGCAAAACATTGCAAGAAAACATACTCACAAAACCTCAAGCTTTATTTAGAGAATAAGGCGATGAAATGGGGAGCATAGGGTAGGGGAATGAGAAGGGAGAGAGTGGTAGAGCACATGGCGGATAGGTGGGAGTTGATGGCGAAGACTCGCACGAGGGTTATGGCCATCATCCTTCATTTAGTTGCCCTTCATCTTCCATAGCCAAGGGTGTAGAGGTCATGCTCAAGACAAGCATAGTGATTGCGGTGATGGTGATGGTGTGGGTGTGTGTGTGTGCACTAGGCACACACAGTGCATAGTGTGTTCTTTGGTGATGTTGTGTGTGTATTTAGTGTGATGGTGACCCCTCTTTATATAGGGGAGGAGGGGGAAGGAATTCTAGAATTTAGAAATGAAGAAATCATTATCTACATAGGCCATGTGACTGTGGGCCCCACTTGTCTGCCTGTGTGTATATGTGCCAGAACAGCAGTCTCATGAGAGAGAGACTAAGAGAGAGATATGGGTTGATGAAAAAAAGTGAGAGGTGACATGGAGAGTAAAGTAATTACAAGAGGGGAGAGAGGGGAGTGTGTTCAAAGGTGAATCTGTGTGCAGATGTGTGTGAACACAAGAAAAATCAGGTAACCACTGGGTGGGGATGGGTCTGTGGGCACCTTTTTCAGTGAAACTGAGTGTGTGTGAGTGTGGGGAAGGTTATTTAGCTACAAACAAGAGATATGGCGCCCTTTAGGGAGAGAGGGGGGTATTTGGGTCATGGGATATGATAGGAGAGAGAAAGAGGGGGTAGGGTATACTATTTTGTAAGATAGGGTAAGTTGCATGTGAGTTAGGGTGCATTATTGGTGAGTTATAATGCATTATTAGTGAGAGGTGGGGTAGCTTGAGGGGAGAGAGAAAGGAGAAAGGACAAGGGGAAGAGAGAGGGGGTTGGCCTTTTGAGTGGAGGAGAGGAAAAGGGACACACGGCGGGGCAACAGTGAAGAAAAAGTAGGCAAGGTGGGGATGGGCTACCCCGCAGGCATGAGGTGGCCTAGAAAGAAAAAATTTGTCAGCATCGATTGCAACCCCAGACGAACTAAATACCGTAAGCAACATAGGGGAAGATTGAGGGGAATATCCAGTCGCGGTGTGGGAAAACTAAAAATAGCCAGGTTTTCAATTCTACTTAACAATAAAGTGCCTCGTATTTTACCCCACTTTTGCCGGGGGAAGTGCCTAACGGCACTAACTCTTTCTCAACATTCCATTCTTTTCAAATCGAAAAGAGAAAACTGTTTGAAAAGAAATGCCAGCATCTGGCTTTCTCAGCATCTACCAATAATTTGGTAACAGAATTGATGACTTCGATGACTTGCGTTAACATTACTCAATGTCTGAGCGATTAGTTACGAAAAATCCTATTTTCTTAAAACGAGTGCAGGGAGTAGGTTTCATAAACTCCCCGTCGTACTGCGCTCTCCAAGTGTCTCTGTTCCATCTCTTTGCCGAGGGCAATGATAATACCTTCGCAGAAATACCTTTCTTATATATTTACATAATCATACTTTATTTTTTTCTCACTTTTTCCAATGCCTTTTATCACTCCCTCCCTAAGAGGGGGTTTTCATGGGGTGGGGACGAGAGAAGAGGGGTATGGAAGCTTGGCTTGTGAAAAGCCCCCATCAGCATGTCCATTGCATCTAGGATAGTAAGGAGTATATTTCCGAGGCTTGATTGAAAGCATATTCAATAGGATTTCCATAGTGTCATTGATAAAATGTATTCCTTGATTTGACACAATTTCTACTAGACATCCATATCGACAGACAACATTCTCAAATAGAAACCTTGCAGTTGACTTGGCTGTGTTGTCAGGGAGAGCTATAGCTTCAACCCACTTAGTTACATAACAAGTAGCCATTACTATGTACTTGTTCTTCCTGGGGGTAACCTTCTTAAAAGGTCCCATAAAATCTAATCCTCATTTCATGAACACTCCTAGTGGTTGTATTGGTGTCAAAGGAGTCATATCTGCAGCTGTTGGTCGACCCATTATTGGGCATATGTCACAAGTTTTACAAAAACTTCTGACATCAGCAACCAGTGTTTGCCACCACAGACCAGCTTGCATAATCTTCTTGTAGATTACTGCATTGGAAAAGTGTCCACCAGATTCACCATTATGTGCTTCTGAAATCACTTGCATTCTTCCTTCCATAGGGACACAGCATCGAAGTATACCATCCACACCCAGTCGATAAAGTAATCCTCCGATGATAGTAAATTTCAGGCTTTTTATGATCAGAGCTTTCTTCTGGTTCTGCTTCCAGTCCTCTGGAAAGGCACGTTGGGAAAGAAATTGATAAATATCATACCATTCAGGATAAACTGATTCTTCTGCCTCTAACTGAAATAAGTCAGCGTCCACTGGTTCATCTCTCAAGGGTGATTCTGAATAACCTTCCATACTTCTTGAGAGAAAATCAGCTCCACAATGATTCTTGCCAGGCTTATGGAAAATTCTGAATTCAAACTCCATTAGGAACATCATCCATCTTATCAACCTGCCTTGAATAATGACTTTATTAATCAGAAACAGAAGAGCCTGATGGTCCACATAAAAATGGAACAACTTTCCCAACAGGTTATGCCTGAACTTTGTAGCACTGAAAACCATTCCAAGGGCTTCTCTCTTAGTAGTTGTATAGCCTTGTTCAGCCTGATTAAATCTGCGACTGGAAAAATAAACTGGATAATCAGTCCTTCCGTCTGGCTGAGCTAATATTGCCCCCATTGCCAATCCCGAAGCATCTACATGTACATGGAAAATAATATCCTAGTTTGTCTGCCTAAGGACTGGTTTATTGATAATGTCCTTTTTCAGATTCTGGAAGCTCTCCTCACATTCAGCAGTCCAGTTGAACTTACTGGTTTTCTTTGTAAGCTCATATAGTGGTACTACTTGAGAAGCAAACTTATGTACAAATCTTCTATAGAAATTCACATAACCCAGGAAAGAGCTCAACTATGAAGCATTTCTAGGTGCTTTAGCTTGCTGAACACACTGAATTTTGTGATTGGCCATCTCTATTCCATTTCGGGAAACCACATGTCCCAGTAGCTATCCTTTCCAGACTATAAAAATAGATTTGAATGGATTCAAACAAATCCTCTTCTCCTGCCAGCATTTGAAAACCATTTCTAGGAATAGTAGGTGTTGTTCCTCATCTGAATAGACAGTAAAGTCATCCATAAAAATGTCGAGGAACCGATGAAGGAATCATTAAACATCTCCATCATACACCGATGAAAGGTAGCTGGTGCATTGCACAGGCCAAAAGGCATCACCAGATACATGAAAGCTCCCCACTCGGTGATGAAAGTGGTCTTGGCTCTATCTTCAGGAGCGATCTATAACTGGTTATAGCCACTATAACCATCCATGAAGCTATACATTTCATATCTTGCGCTTTCATCAAGCAACATGTCAGTAAAAGGCAAGGGAAATGGATCTTTGATAGTTTGGGCATTTAGTTTCCTATAGTTGACACAAACTCTCAATTTCCCATTCTTCTTGGGAATGACGACTGTGGGAAATAGCCAATCGCTACTGGCCACCTCTCTGATGAACCCAGCCTTGAGAAGATTATCAATCTCCTCTTTGACCTTCTTTGCATAGTTGGGGTTCATCCGGTATCTTTGCAGTCGTACTGGCCTAGCATCTGGCTTCAACGATATTCGGTGCTAATATAATTTAGGATCCACTCTCTCCAGATCTGTATGTTCCCAGGAAAGCACATCTTTATAGTTCTGGAACATCTTACATGCCTTCTCCTTCATTGCCGGGTTGAGATGCTTATTGACCTTGATCATCCTAGGATTATCCTCCGATCCTAGGTTCCACTCTTCCACTTCTTGGTCATCTGGAAGCAACCAATTAGACCCGCCTCCTTTTCGTTTGGTCGACTCTTCAGCGTAATCCCAGGATGGTCCATTCATTTCTAAATCAGCATTCTGATCCACTGAGTACTCTTCAGAACGTACTGGTTCTTCTACCATACCAGTATCAGCTGGTTCCACCCTCCTTCCAGCTAGCTGAACTATTCTTTCCCCTGTGTTGACTTCAGTAAACTAATCAGGGAACTGTTTTTTCTGCTTGTCATCCTGCTCTTTATTCAGACTGCATTCAAGTCAATCTCTTCCAAAGGGAATATGTTCATGGCCACTAACATTCGCTTGATCTTCTTGGCTCTGTACTTCTGACATAACTACTTCGGCCTCAGTTATTTTCTCCAGCTCCTAGTATTGTTTGTCTGGATTTGAATTCTTCCACTAGCCTCTTCTATGGTTAATGTTTGGTTTGCATAGTCATGAACAGCATGTGCTGTTCTGAACCATGGGCCCCCTAGCAGCATCCCATATGCCCCTTGCACATCCAGAACTAAGAAAATGGTTTTCAATTTCTCCCTCCCAAATCTTATCTACATATTTTCAATCATACATGTCGCCTATACCACTCTGTGATCTGCCATTCGCACTTTGAATGGTGCTGGCTTCAGATCAGTGATACCCATTCTCTAGTGGAGATGAACTCCCATTATGTTGACTCCTGCTCCTCCATCCAAGATAACACTTGAGAGAGGTTCCCACTGCTTCCTAACCTTGTAGTCCACCTGAATAAGTGGAACTTCATCATCTCAGACGGCCGTCAGGTCCACTGTTATGGCCTCCACCTCAGCTTTCCTACGCTGTCTGATAAAGTTGGCCACTTCAGGCAAGGTTTTTCTGATATCCTCCAGCTCTACAGTCAGCTTCTGAATTCTATCACAAATTTTCACATGAATTTCTTCTCTTTCTTGGTCAGACTGATTGTCAGAGCTTGAAGAACTGGTATCTTCACACTGCCATTCCTATTTTGCAGTGCTTCCCATCCTTCCATCATTTTTCAATTCATCATCCATTCCTTGTACCGCAGCCAACATGGTCTCAGGTATGGCCGGTACTGACTGATCCTTATCAGTCGTTTGGGCTGGTATCCTTTGAATGACTCTAGCTTCAGAACTTTCTGGTTGCTATGGCAGCTTCTTGGCTAAATCCTCCGTGATTTTAGCCGCTAGTTCCCTCTGCTCTTTCCATTCATCTACCACCTTCTCTTTACCTTTGGCCTTCCAAATTTCTCTTTGTTGAGCCCACTTGCTGCTGGTAGGATTGACTGGTGTTTCTGAAGTATCTGTAATTTCTTCAATAACTACACCCTTGCTTCTAGTGACTACCCGTACTGGGACTGGCTCTGGTGCCTTAGCCTCAGTAGTAGTAGTTGCAGCTGCATCTGGACATTGGGCTACAAAATGGCCATACTTCCCACAATTGTAGGAATTCATGCTCCTATTCTGGAAGATTCCACGTCCTCTGCCTCGGCCCATACCCGTTTGGAATCGGCCACGTCCCTGACCAGTACCACTAGTACTTGGTCTCTCCTCTTGAGCTACTTTGACGGGTTCTACCTTCACTGGTTCAGTGTAGGCGACCACTGACAGATCTTTGCACTTCTTAAAGTGGTGAATCCTGATGCCACAATTGCTCCATAGATGACCAAAATCCTTACAGTAGGTACATTGTGGACATTCATTGGATATATGGTCCTTGGATTTTCATTTCGAACACCAAGTCTCCATCTTCCGAACTGGCTGTCTTGTGTGGATAATTTCGGCAATCTGTCTAGCCATTTCTTCAATTTTCTAGGTCCAAGATCCCTTCTTTGACTTCTCCTTGGATCGTTCATTAGAGCTACTTTCGGAGCTACTGGACACCTCACTGGAATCAGAACTTTCAGTAGTAGAACTACTGCTACTAGACCTTCGCTTCTTGTGACTCTTTTCCTTCTTGGCCTGCTGTTCCAGCTTTAGTGCCCTTTGGACCAGATCATTGAATTTCTTGGTAGGAGCTGGTACCTCTTTCTCCCTAAGCTTTTTTCTTTTGAAACCATTCAGAAACCATGCCCTCAACCTCTTCTCTGATGGCGGTTCCTGTAACTGCCTGGTTAGCTCCTTGATCTTTTCCACATAACTTCAGACAGATAGATTCCGTTGTTTGATCTTATCTAGTTCACAGAGGACATCTTCATCCCCTCTGTTGTCGGAATATTCCAACTTGAAGGCTTTAAGAAATTTGTTGTATGAACTGAGCTGGCAGGAAGGGTAATGGTAATACCATTTCCTCGCTGCCTCCTTCAAGGTTTGTGGAAAATATTTCCCCCAATCATCTTCATCAATATTTTTCAGTGGATTTAGGTGCCATTGCTGAAAACTTCCAACTGGGAGAAGAGTCTTTCAGTCAACGAGCTTCAGCTCGAGCCACCGTGATCGCCAAAATGGAATTGGAGCTGATCTCTTAAGACAGCTAATTCCAGTGTTAGAAGATTTCAGCTACTAGTGTGAGAAGACTTCAGACAGTAGACTGGACAGAAATTAGAAACTAGACTGGAATTTTGATACTGAAATAAGAATCAGACTTATGTACTAGAAATAATGTTCAGATTCAGAATACTGGACGAGAAGTAAGTGTAACTGGAATATCTGCCATGATTGGGATTACAGATAAAGATTACAGTGAATATGATTGACAAGGAGAGTACAGCCAACAACAACTGCCAATGATTCTTAAGTACAAGTGTAGCCAAAGTGCTAACCCAAATGATAACAATTGCCAACCCGATTACAATGTAATGGGCCCTATTTATACACTTCGGGTTTACTATTGTAATTATTATAGTAACTAATAAGTAATTCACTGCCCATCTCCTAAGAGAACGTTCCCTCATCGTGAAACTATCCAACCGTCTACATCCTTCCCTTCTTTCTTGAATTTTGGCAAGACTCCAAAATTTGTGAAAAATTCCCCTGTCTGATTCTAATGTGAGATTGAAAAATCCATCGTCTGGTTTTGATGTTGGGGATCAGGCTTGACCACTGAGAGAGTGGCCATACAAAGATTAGAACTCTCCTTGTCAGGCAGCTCACCCCCTACGTGTGCAAGCGAAGATGTCTATGTATTTTTATGTCTAACAACAAAGGGAATGTGAAGTCTGTGTGAGAGGTGAGTCGAGTGGACCAAATCGTTGCAACAACAGGGAGGAAATTGCAAAAGATTCGATGGAATCTCTACAAAGATTTAATTTATTTTTAAATGAGCCAATGAGAGACATTGCTTTACTTTAGATAGTGTTCGGGAAAATTCAATTTCACAAACATACAACATTTCCTTTTGAAATCATAACTCCCATCTAGGCTGGACACGTCCCAAACCTTGGAGCTTGGATTTAGAGAGAGTCCCATGTCCCCCATTTTGCATTGTTCACTTCCTTGCAATCAACCATGAATCCATCAAAGAAGTTCAGCTCAAAGTAAACATCGGCTCTAGGTCCTTCATCAGTAGGGGTAGGTATTGCTATGTGCATCCTAAACACCCTCCAATGTACACAACTTTTCACTTTGGACCAGAAAACAAGTCCATGACTGTAGATTTTTCATTAGCATCATGTGAAAAAGGGTTTCATCATATGGAAGAGACAAGTGCTTAGATATACTCTTAGACCTATAGTGAAGGCCTCTAGGATCTGAGCCTCAGATCCAAGGCCTTGTTTACGGGCTTCATGCATCTTCTTGATCTCGCTTGCTTTAAGCTTGAGTTATTTGTGGTCATTTCCTTGGTGATCCAAAGCTTTGTCCCCTTGAGACGGTGGGATTGTTGTAGCAAGCTCGTCCATTCTTCTTTGTTCTTGAAAGTGAGGATGCATTGACTAGGTGGCACATGCCTATGTGTGTCATCCATCCAAGAGACAATATCACGCTCAATGTTAACTGGTTAAAGAATGTCGTTGAGCTTGGTGATGGCTTCTTTGAGTGTGTCCTCCTAGGTGAACCATGGTGGGGAGAGCCCTCCAATCCTAATCTTGAGAGCAAGGGATTCTTGGATCTTGGTGATGGATTCTTTGAGTGTGTCCTCCTAGGTGCATCATGGTGGGGAGAGCCCTCCAATCCTAATCTTGAGAGCAAGGGATTCTTGGAGCTTGGTGATGGCTTCTTTGAGTGTGTCCTCCTAGGTGCACCATGGTGGGGAGAGCCCTCCAATCCTAATCTTGAGAGCAAGGGATTGTTCGAGCTAGCATTCTCGTAAGGATGCTTGATTTTGCTGTTGATCGTCCTATGTGGTGCTTCATGGGATTCTTTCTGAGCCAACTTTGATAGTCTCAGTAGAAGATTCGACTCTGTGTGCATTTGCTAGTAAAGTTTTTTTCTTTTTTGCTTGCATCTCCTCAAGCTTACTCAAACGTTGTTTGAGTTCAACATTTTCCAAAATAAGCTCTTGGATCTAAGCCTCTAGGCTTCAATCCTTGCATCTTTGCGAGTAACGAGGTCTTTCTTAGGTGCAACTACCACCGCAAGAAAACTCTTGTGTGTGTTGGACATTAGTGTGTTGAAGGAGGATATTGGGGCTTCTTGACTCCGTTATGTGGGCAAGCCTGCACAAGTTAGGGGAAACTTGACTTGTACCCTCAGCGGCTATGGAAGCAAGATCAAAGCCAACTAACATTTGAATAAGGAAGCTCAGTCAGTTAGAGGGTCTGCATCTTGCCATAGTAGACAGGGGTCTATAGCTCGCTAGCCCAGGACTGGCGACTCACCCACAAATGGCGAGTAGATGTTGCTGCTCACAATGTTCCAAATGTCGATGCGGGGCCAGGTACCATTTTCTATGTGCACAAAGATAGGGTCGGTTGGGTTTTATTTTCTATTGCTAGCAATGGAGGGCCATAGTTGCGAGATGCTAACCCCCCCCCCCCCCCCCCCCAATAGGTTTGCCCCAAGGGGAGACTGTGTAGAGATGCGACTCAGATCCTTGTGCGGGCAAGCAAAGGCTAGGGTTGAGAGAGAGAGAGAGAGAGAGAGAGAGAGAGAGAGAGAGAGAGAGAGAGAGAGAGAGAGAGAGAGAGAGAGAGAACCCACTTGTCATGATGTAGTAGAAATCAATATTGTATGATGAAGAAACTTATTTATTATATCTAAGTCACACGTAAATAGTTTCTTGGCCCTCAACCATGGGTAAGTTTGCTTAAGGTGAAATCAACTCCTAGATTCCCTCCCCTACCAATGAATCCTTTGGTGTCTTGGGAACTAGGTGCCCCTTAGAAGCTGGAGGTAATTATTAAATTTGAGGGAAATTGATTGATTTGGCTTACATATTCACACACAAGGGATGCTCGGATGGTGATGAAGCCTTTAACACCTTCAGTGAGACAAGGGCCAAAAAGCATGTTCCTTGAGTTGTGTTTGTTGATTATGAGCCAATCGTGATTAATGAATTCCGAAAATGGTACTAATTTTAGAGAGCACCTTTATCTTGAGTAGCTCATCGGTGGCAAAGAGGATGCTACCAATGACATTAAGACATGAATGGGGTATAGAAGGGCCTCTCTATTTGGAAGTTTAAGGAAATGATTAAAGCTTAAGATAAGTTTGACCAAGCCTAAAAGAGAGGAAAAAAAGGCCTATGGTGTCTATTTTAACCCAAAAGAGAGGTGGGTAACTAAATTTTAAAATGTCTTTTCTCCCACCCCTCTCCTCTCTCTCTAACATATAAAACACTCCTTCTCACTTAGATCTTATTAAAGGAAGCACTTTTTAGTCCCCCTACCAGAAAAATAGATTCTCCGCATTCTCTCACCGCATTCTTTCTCTAAAACTTGAGCCAATTCTCTCTCTTTTACCCTTTTTCCTTCTTGTCACCCCCCTACCAATCATTGAGGGGACATTCTATGCTGCCTACTTCTGACAAAAAGTGAAAATCCTCCAAGGTTGCGAATCTAGTCTCTCCCCCACTCTCTCTTCCTTTATTCTCTCTCTCTCTCTCTCTCTCTCTCTCTCTCTCTCTCTCTCTCTCTCTCTCTCTCTCTCTCTCTCTCTCTCTCCTCATGCTTCTCCACTCCATCTCCATGTGAGAGTAATGGGAAACTCCATTACCTTTGTGTGCATCAAAAATTATCTTTCTAAAACACTCATGATTAACAATTTGAATTCAAATGAGATTAAACTGCACTCCCTCTCTTTCTTCCCTACAGGAAATTAATCCTTTTCTCTTTTCTCTGAGTACTCTCTACTTCTTCCCTCCATAGCCAGCTTCACCTGTTTGTAGCAATCACCATTACACATTATCTCTCTAATTTTCTTGATTAGTTAACACAAATGTCATTCAACCCCTACCACAGCAAGACAGTACTACTAAGCCAAAACAATATGGAGTAAATGTTGATTTGGAGCAGGAGTACACTATTGTTTGACTTATTATATCTAATTTTAATGTTGCAGATCAGCTACAAATCATTGTGTTCAAGGCAATCAACTTATGGGTTGATGGCCATATTTACCCTAGTGATCCAATGACCATTGCATTGCTGCCCTTTTTTAACATCGCTCAGCTACTGCATTTTATTGGAGATGGAAGAGACGACTGTTTGTCTACTGCTACAAATTGTATTTAGCTTTTGTCAATGAAAGGGAAGCAAGAAAACATCTCTTTGCTACCTACTCCTCATTGCAAGACAAGTGAGTGAAAGATGATCAGGTCAGAGAGGAATTCAACAAAAAGACAAAGCAGAATGATGAGATGGTGAAGCTTAATCAAAAAGCAGAGCAGCAAAAAAAGAAGCAAGAGTGCTAGCTAGACAATTATGTTCACCTACAACACACTACATGTAATATGTACCCGCAAATCGATCATCTCACACAGTACGTTCCCCTTGGCTACCACATTCGTAACCACAAGAGGCTCGCAATGTCTATGCATCTTCAAGTGGTGAAGATCAAAAGGAACGTATGCATCTAACTCGATAAGAGTACAAATGCTAGCTTTTGATTTCCTACATTTTTTGCAAGTTGTTGTAACTTTATTTCAATATGCTGATGACAATCGAGTTCGGTGCTTAAACGATAGGACGTACTCTCCTATATCATATCATCAAGACAAAGGAGTTGGTGCAACTATTGGATGATCCATCCAATGCTAGCACTACCAATGTTTTGCGGCAGAAATATTTCAGTGAGCTACAGAGCATTGTGTTGCCTTAAGATTCCCTCATCTACTGTCGAATGGCAACCCATGGAGAGCTTAAGTGGCACATTCAAAGCTATTTACAAGGGGATAGCAGATGCTATGTATACTGACAAGACACCTTCATTTTACAAAATGGTGGATTTGTTTGTGTATTTTACAGAACACAGGGTTCCATCAAGAGAGGGTGCATATGGAGAGCTAAAGGAGTTGCCTCCTCCCACCTTAATATTGTTGGAATGGGAAGTTCCAGATGCATGTACCATTATAAGTTTCAAATCCAAAATCAAAGATGACATTCTAAAAGAAATGGTTGCAGGTAGGATCTCAAGGAGGATCAAACTTCAATGGTTCTCACCCATCCATATCTTGGTGGCTACTTCCAAATCAATGGATTTGCAAAGAACAAGGACAATGTGGCTTAATTGAAGACTAGCTACAATAGATCTGAACACTGTTCTTGGAGAGTGTTGGGATACCAAAGAAACTTTTCACATTGAGGACACAATTAGGTGCAGAGTAAGTCCAAATTCCATGTCTCTCTCATACCAAATTTCTTGTGAGTCATTACTCTTGGGCTATGACTATAGAAGATGGAGAAGCAAGCTAGGTAGTTGGGTCCCTTTAGATTATGAAGAGAATTGTCCAGAGTTTGAGTTAGAGGTCAATGTCCATCCATTTACTGAATCCAGCAAGCTTATAGTAGCATCAAATTGGAGATTACAAGATGTGAGAGAATCTCTAGGATTTTTAGATGAAACCTCTTCTAACTTTTGATTCATAGTAGATGGCATTGTTGTGAGCACAAGATTGGAGCCTACAACAGGTTTCCTTACATGCCTTCCCCCAGAAAGATGACTCTTGAGCCATTGGCAGGAAGGACATACGATAAAGCCTTAAGCTTGATTGATTTTATCCCACTGTTGATGTAAGCTTTATCTTGAAAAGTATTATCAAGTTTTTGGATGTCTTAATTGAGAGTACAAATCAACAAGTTTTAATTTGATAAATGTAGACAAGTTCTTTTTGATGTATTGAGTTGAAAGTACAAATTGACAAGATTTACAATCGAGTGGTCTATATAGGTAACTGTATACAAAATATTCATCGCAAGTAAGGGCTTTCATCAAAAATGTGTACAATAGTGACTCGGGCAGAAAAAAGCCACTTTTTGCTTTGTAGTGGATCTGGGATCTTGAGAAGCTATTTGTTTCTTAGTTTTTGGCTCCTCTGAAGCAACAAGGACTTGTGTTGGTGGTGATTTTGGCTTAGCATGTTTTTCTGATTTCTTTGGAGGAATAAATGGAAATTGGAAAGGAGATTGCATCTTAACGCTTGCCTTTTTTTCTGGACCAAGCGAGGCTTCCGAAATCTAAATCTAAGTGGTAAATGGAATGTGGAGCCCTTTGAAAACCTCTTTGTAAGGCTCTTCTTCTTTGTGGGGCTCTTCTCGGGAGCCTCCTCCTTGGCAGGGCTCATGACCTCCTTGTCCTTGGTAGGGTTCTTCTCTTGCTCTTCATCCTTGGCAGGGCTCATTACCTCCTACTCATTGGTAGTGACCTTCTCCTGCTCCCTTCAGTAGGGCTCATGACCTCCTCGTGCTCTTCATACTCTTTAGGACTCTTGCCCGGCTCTTCTTCCTTTGTAGGTTTTTTTTTCTTTGCAGGA
This sequence comes from Adiantum capillus-veneris, assembly GCF_014529385.1. Classification (NCBI taxonomy): domain Eukaryota; kingdom Viridiplantae; phylum Streptophyta; class Polypodiopsida; order Polypodiales; family Pteridaceae; genus Adiantum; species Adiantum capillus-veneris. The sequence continues at coordinate 57,436,026 of NC_140932.1, forward strand.
GTCTTCACCTTTATAGGTCCCTTGCGCTTTTTGGGTGGCAGAGGTAAGTCAGACTCATTTTGAAATATTGTTATCTCCAAAAGCAAGGAAACAAACTTCTCTTTGACCCACCTAACCCAAGACTATGGATATTCATGTACTATAGCCACATTAAATAAATGATGAGCATGAGCAAATACATAAGAATAATAGTCAAATATAGATATCTATGCACACTTACGGTGAGTAAGGTCATCCTAAACTTTGTCTCTAGAAACCTCCATGCATTAGCAATGACTCTCCATCCACAAGTTGTTTTGTCTGGTTGGATAGTGAAGGGGATCGGGGAGCACACCATAGACGAAGAGTGAGAGAGAGAAGGAGACACACGACACACAGATATGGGTGGGGAGACTCAAAAGAGTGAGCAGCCCCCTATACACTTATGCTATGTATAAGGTATACAAGTCAGTGGGCGCCCAGACTCTGGGCGGTCGGGCAAGGCACAGACGCCTATACCCCAACAACCTCCCACTTAAAGGCGACTGTGCCTTTAAGCAAGGGAACCTAGTCTAAAGACTACAAAAGGTGAGAGAAAACCGCTCTCAAATGATGCCCACTGGCTGACTGTGATCCTGTGCATCCGGTTGTCCTGCTCCCGTGTAAGTCCATACACCACCAGACGTACCGCACACGTACTGCAAGTATGTATGCAATACCTGCATATCTCCCTCGTGCACTATGCCATCATCAGTCAACAAACGACTGACAACCCCAACTGCAAATGCTCCCACTGCAGCTGCGATATCCGGTCTCAAGATCAACATCTCATACATGAGACCACCGAATGCCGATTCAATGCTAGCGGGCCTTGCTAGCTCTACAGAGCATGCATCAACATATATATCCCTGGAAATAGGCATCTCTGACTGACAAGGCGTGTCAGCCACATGCATCTCCTGATTGTCCGCAAAAGACGCATCACCCTGTCGTGCAACCTCAGAGCAAACCAGCTGCTCTAGGTGTCTGCTGGAAGACATATCCTGCACAACTATATACCCATGCTCACTGTCGAGCATAGAAAAGAATGACTGCATAATCGCTGACATCTCAGCCTCCTCTGCAATCATCCACTGCAAACATGACCACTCAATCTACTATGACTCACTAGAGCTCTCATGCTCTAACTCCGTATGCATAGACTCTTGCACAACGTCCTCCTGTCGTGACTCACTAGAGCAAGACCGCTCTACCTGTCTATCCTGCATAGAAGTATCTCGCACAACTGACTCTCTGCTTTGCTCAGTCACTAGCAAAGCATGCATGTCCGACTCTATCACCTCTCTGTGTGACTGCTCAAGTCGTGCCCCAACTGTGTGCACAACGAGCTCACTACTCTGCACTCCATGCAAAGTATCCTGCAACCCATGAGCAAAAGAGACTCGCCTGCTCTCTCGCTCTCTACCTAGCTGCATGATCACAGAGACAACACCGTCTCTCTCGTGATCCACATGCAATGGGTAACCTATACCACTCCTGGCACCTCTCACAATCACTAGCGAACCCAAATGCATCACAAAATCTCGCTCTTGTAGCGAAATCTGACATCCACTATCCCGTAACTGTCTCACTGAGATCAAATCCCGTCTCAGATCTGGCACATAATGCACATGATGTAGGGTAAATCTCATACCACTGGGCAAGGACAAACATACGTCTCCTGCACCCTCAATGTCATACAAAAAACCATCAGCCATGTGCACACAATCAAGTCTCCCACTAGAAAACGTGCTAAACCACTCACGATGCGACGTGACATGGAAAGTAGCATCTGAATCTAGTAACCAATGTGAAGACAATGTGCAATCCGATATGCAATCCGTAGACATAAGATTGTCTGAAGACAAGCTAGATGTAAATGTGACATCGCCGTCACAAGCATACTCAGTAACCACCGTACTGATCTCACTAGCATCTGTCATGCCCAAATCTGCATCACGCATCTGTCGCCTCCATTGTCTCAAACGCCTGAAACATCGACGCCTAATGTGCCCTCTATGTCCACAATGCCAACATGTCAAGTCTCTATGCCGTCGAGACTTGCGTGTGGGATCAATCTCTCCCATGGACATAGAAGTGGGACTAGACTTCCCTGTAGACATGGATGTCGCGTACATAGCATGTAAACTCTGCCATAAAGCATGAGTTGTAGTCTCCCTCGAGACCTGCCAGTCAACAGACTCAACCAGATGCAAACGAATCATAGACATTGCTAACTCATCAAGATCCTGCCAATCATCATCACGCATAGACTTGGGCTTCGCCGATAAACCATGCAAGGGTTTATCCTGCCCCAAATCCGCCAATGCAACAAGCATATGCTCCTTCCAAGCACCAAAATCTGCAGCATCAAACTGTGTCAGACCATAACGCTGGAAGTCAAATGAAAAATCAGCCATAATGCTCGCAAAAGAGCAACCAACAATGAGTAGCAAATGTCAACCAAATCAGCCCTAAACTGGCTCAAATCGCATCAACAAAAGTCTGCAAATATGGCTCAATCGCGCATAAATATCTGACAAAATTTTGGTAGAGTCTCCTTTGTAACTGGAGCAAAATCTCAACAGTAAACCACTAAACTGTCAAAGAGCAACCTACGGATACGTAGAAGCTATAGCGAGAACCTGGATAAAATCCAACAGAGTTTCTTCTATAAATTGAGCCAAATCTCAAATAATCTCAGCCATAAACAAATACACAAATCCATATATGGCATACATAAACCGCCAAGACCATGGCAACATAGCTCACTCTTGCATGAGTGGCTCTCTGGACAAATGCATATCCAAAAACGTGTGTACACCTATGAATTTGCTGGTTGCTGCAGAAAAAACTCCGTGTGTGTGAGATATACCAAAAACAGTGTTTTTGGGACCCGAAAGTGCACAAATAAACCTGTTGCTGTACTTGCTGTAATTCAAAGCAGAATTTCAGCAAATAGACATCACCATCGCGTTCGGAGCGTGCCAAAACCTTGACCTAGACTCCTGGATCATGTAGATCTGACTCTGTATGACGGAGCTACGCAAAAAACTGTGTTTTAGAGCCCGAAAATGGCAAAAACGAGCTGCACACAGTCTTGAACCTGCTCCTGCTCCACTCTGCGTGATGCAATGTCCTCTCAATGCAAGCTCCAATGCAAGAGCTCTGCCACAACAGCATCCAAGCACTCGAATGTCAAGCTCTCCTCCGCCGAGCACTTCTCTAACGAGCTCCACTGAGCTCAAAAGCTCCTCTCACCAAGGAAGCCGCAACCGCCTCCTCGACCAAACTTGACCACACCAAGCTCCTAAGCTCCAAAGACAATGCTCCTCAAGCTAAAATCGCTCTCCGTGAAACTCCGCGATCGAACTCCACCGTCGAGAGCGAGCGAGCTATCGCCTCGAAGCTCTCAAAGCCGTCGTGCTCTCCGCGGTCACCATAGCTCTGATACCAATTGAAGGGGATCGGGGAGCACACCACAGACGGAGAGTGAGAGAGAGAAGGAGACACACGACACACAGATATGGGTGGGGAGACTCAAAAGAGTGAGCAGCCCCCTATACACTTATGCTATGTATAAGGTATACAAGTCAGTGGGCGCCCAGACTCTGGGCGGTCGGGCAAGGCACAGACGCCTATACCCCAACAGATAGGAATATTTTGATTAAATAAATTCACACAAGGCTACTTTCTATGCCTTCCACACAAAATATTCAGAAGACCTTGACTTGGAATTTTTTTCTCTTAAGGTCTAGTCAAATATCATGGGGTCCACTCCTCTTCCATTCAATGCTACCAGAGTTTTTCTTCTAGAGAGATCTACCGCACTTAGAATATTTGGGTATACTGCAGGCTTCAATGCCTCAAGAGCGGGATACTTCCTTTGTTACTCTAGTTATGTAGCTACAGCTAAGGAGACAAATGTCAAACTCATTGGGGGTTACAAAAGAAGAAAATTTTTCAGATATAGGGGTGACATGCCTAGTGATGTTAAAAGAATAAAAAATTGAAAAGTTTTTTGGTGAAACATTTTTTGTAACTTTTGATCAATAGCAACTGAGGTACAAACATATTGTAGCAACCATGAAATGTACTCAGCAAAAGTTATTGTGGATCATAAGTCTCCATCTTGTGTCTCTATGGTTGTGTTTCTATGGTTGTATGATCTAATCGTTTGTAATTGCCTCCGGTAAAACAAGTTGAATAACTGTTTTAATGCATTTCTTCTATTGGCTCCCCCTCCCTTTCTTGTACATCTGGAAAATGAAGTCCTTGCTTGATAGTGAAACTTCTGCATTTCCCTTTGTGTTCCAAGTAGCCAACCACGAGTAGGGAGTAGGATGCATTTGTAAGGCTCTAATTAAGGGGGTTTGTTGTAAGTTGCATTCATTCTTGATACATGATTATGAGTAATTACACTTAATTAGAGAGACGAGATATGCAAATGGCAAAATACAAAATAAAGCTTGCAAAAAGGATTGATCACAAAAATGTACAATGGTGCTCTTATATAGAAGAGCCATACAATGACATACAGGGTGACATCATAGGTAAGGTGGTGGAAATATCGAAGATATTATTTCTAGCATAGTGCCACACAAGCTATTTAAGCTATATATTATGCCACACAGGCTAATAGGGCTAAGAGGTGTTACATATGCCATGGATAAGATTAATAGGACGTGCCCACCCAACAATCCTCCCCTTGGGAATGGACTACAAATGAAGACAAGGTACAATATCCAACATGGTATCCACTCAGGATGACAAAATAGTATCCACTCAGGATGACAAACATGGTATCCACACAGGATGACAAAATGGTATCCACTTAGGATGGCAAACCTGCCTTAGGTGAAAAAAGTTTTCAAAGTATGTCATCATCAACAACAAGGTTGTTATCTCCTTCGTCATAAGGTTCTTCTTCGTCATCTTCTTCAACTATGTGTGCTGCTCCTCGCACTTTCTTCTTCCCTTTCATGTTGCCTTTTGTTTTGTTGTCGTTGAAGCTATTGTTGTTGCTGCTATTGCTATTGCTGCTGCTGGAGTTCATTGCAAAACATCTAGAAGGGGGGTGTCCCTTCTTTCCATATATATTACAAGACTTGTTCAAGTAGCAATCTTTAGCAATGTGGCTTAGTTTACCACAATCAAAACATTTCCTGGCCTTATTTGATAAGGATGATGCTACATATGCTCCTCCCCTTAAAGGAAGGTCTTTCATGTTCTTCTTTTCTTCTGCTTGTAGTGAATTTACAACATCTTGTAGTGCAGGGGTGGGATCTTTTTCTTCAAGAATAGTGACAATGTGATCATAAGAAGAAGGTAATGCACTTAGAAGCACTGGAACTTTATCATCCTCTGGAACTTCACACTCAATGTAGGTGAGCTGGGTAACAATGCTTTTCAGCCTATTTACTAGGCTTTCTATGTATTCATCCTCGAGCATTGTGAGTTTGTAAAGTTGCTTCTTGAGACTTATTTTGCTCTTTTTATTTTTTGCACCAAAATTCCTTTCTAAAATATCCCAAGCTTCATTTGCATGATAGCATTCCTCTATAAAATGGACATAATTATCATGCAAAGAAGTGATTATGATGCCTAAATCTTGTTCGTCTTTGGCTTGGGTTTGTGCACTCATTGTGGCAGTTGTAGCCCTAGTTTGTATCCCTTCTGGTTCTGCTTGCTCTAAAGGTGCTTTGACTAATGCCCACAAGTTCCTTTTCATCAAATATCCTCTCAGTTTTGGTTGCCATGTATGGAATCCTTCACCGTTGAATTTTTCCACTCCTTTCTCACCCATTGTTTGGTTAGCTAGAGGGGTCTTAGATTTAGGAGACTCTCCTAATTCGAGTGTCTACCTCTTTACAAAATAATCACCGAAGTGATAGCATACAAATCATAAAAGTCTTGAAAATACCTTAAAAATTAAGCACTTTATTTACCAAGCTTTGAGCGTAATTGCGAAAAGCTTCTTCTAGATCATTTTCACCGACCTCTTCAATGGGGTTGACTTGTGGTCAAATTGTACAACGTTGATGTTGAGGAGCTGGTTGTTGCGGCCTAAGCTTTTTGCACCAATGGTCTTGATATTCCTTCCTTGAGATTCTTTCTTTTCGTGCAGTCGAGGCAGTTGAATCTTCTTGGTCGGCTTTTGGATTTGAGGAAGTGCCGTTACTAGCCATGCAAAGAGCCAATAAACATGCTTCTTTCAAAATAAATACTGACAATAATGCTCAATTGTGAAGTTGTATACAATTAGGATAGCCAAGCTAAGTGTATTGGTGTGAATGGTGACACTAATACTCAAAAGGCTTGTGTGAGAACAACCTGTTAAGGCTTTGGAGGCTTTAAAAAAGAAAAAGAATTCACAGTTGGACAAATCGATTGTCTGCAACCATGGTGACGCGGTAGGTCGTGAGTGACAACCAGTTGTGCAACTGGCTTGCAAGGGAGCGCGAGGGCAAAGCAATCACAACCAATACTAGTGTGCTAGGGATTGTTGGGGACGAGTAGAGAAGTAGGACAAGAGTTGCGGTGATGCAGGTTTGGAGACGGGAGCTGAACAGGTGCAGATATCGCAATCGGTAGCGAGCGTGGGCAGTTGGCCGATGGCAAGCACTGGGTATGGCCTTGTGCTCTGATGGTGAGTAGGAGAACACAACGGGCCATAGTTGCATGTGATGACAAGCGGCAGGTCGTTAATGAGCTGGGTGCTAAGCCCGAGTGGTAAGACTTGTAGGTAGCTACAGATTGAGGGTGAGGCTGACTAAGGGCGGGGAGCTGCGGAAATGGATTTTGGGGCGCAATTTATGTACTAACGATGTCGTGCAGCTCCGCTGCCATGAAGAGAAAAAGAGCAGAGAAATGCAAGATAAGCTTCTTTAAAGCCTACACATTTAGTGAGCAATGATCCGGGCTTGATAACAGGTCAAGTTTAATGATTTATGTATGCCAGATGTGGCTTAAAAGGTCCAACAGATGCCTTAATGATTCCAAAAAAGATTATGCTTGAAGTGAGCACAGATGGGAGATTATGATCTAAAACTGCAGTGCTTGAAGTGCTCTACCGGCCTGTCTTTACGGCTCGTCGATTGGAGATACGGTGAAGAAGTTATGGCATATTGAAGTTTGAGTCGATTGCAGATCCATACCGGATTGGGCAACTGCAGCTGAGGTGACAGAATTGAAATGAATGCACGGGCCCGAAGAGCTTACTTTGTGGAGCGCGTCGGTCTTTTCAGATTAGCGATCAGAGTTCCGGTTGCCAAGATATTAGCCGTTAAAGATTCACATCTGGGAATTTTGAGCTGCAACCAGCGTTTCGTATAAGTGCTCAAGGTAGCAGTGCTTTGGTTGAGATGTATGTCGGATGTGATGCACTTCAGAGAGCACAATTAGTGCTTGAGTGGAATCTCTTTTAAGGCCGTCTCTTGATACGGGCAACAGATTTCATGATGAGGTTTGCTCAACAGGGGTTGCTAGGGAAAGATGTTGTGCTTAGTAATGCCTTGCCCGATATGTGTACCAAATGTGGCGCCTTTACGAAAGCATGATATGCGTGACAAATGTGCTGTCGTTACGAAAGCACAAAAAGTTCTTGATGAGCTCTTTATCCGAAATGTTGGCTCATGGAGCGTATTGATTGTGGGATATGCTTAACGGCCACTGGGAGTGCTTTATATTGCTTTTCGTGGGTGAAAATGCATGCCAAATGTGGTACCCTTACGAGGTTGAAGAGCCGCCCAAGGCAAGTGAGCCAATGTCTGCCGCCGATGGTCGCCCAAGCAAAGGCCGCCCAATGAAGTAAAAAAAAAAGCCGCCCGGCCAGTGGATAAAATAAGGGCAAGTGGGAAATCAAAGAAAAACCAAAGCATGGCGGGCAGCGGGCTGCGAACAGAGCAGCGCAAGGAGAAGGAAGAAGCTCACGCTGGCTTGCACACTGCTCAGTCGAGCTGGACCATGAAGCGAGTGTTGGCTAGAAGCCCAGGGCGAACAATTTTGTTGATATCTCCGCCGCAAACGGCGCTGGTCAAATCTGCATCTGCCACGTCATCGAGAGAGTTCACGCCCCTAGCAACGACGACGCCGTCGTTGCTTAGGTGGAGAAGCTTTTTTTTAGGGTATAACAAGAGGAGGGTTATCAAAAACGAAAGGGCATAAGAAGAAAAAGCCAACGGGGAAGGCTATCAACGACTGCAGCAAACGAAGAGGGAAGGAGGAGGACTCCAAGGGAGGCAAAGCTTAGCAAGGCGAAGAAGAGGAGGCATAACGGGGAAGGCTATCAACGACTGCAACAAACGAAGAGGAAAGGAGGAGGACTCCAAGGGAGGCAAAGCTTAGCAAGGCGAAGAAGAGGAGGGTGGAAAAGAGTCGCATGGCAACGAGGGAAAAGCTCCCTCTCTCTCGCTCTCATCCTCGAAGCAAGGTTGGAGAAGGAAAATCTCTCTCTCTCTCTCTCTCTCTCTCTCTCTCTCTCCAAGGATCCGTGCTAGAGAAGGGGAAAGAAGAAGGAGTCGAGCCTTAAACTAGGGAAAGCAAGGGTTAAAGCATCAGATAGCAATTGAAGAGTAGGAGGAAGTTAAAGTGCAGAGCATAAAGAGCAGGAAATTGCAGGATAATCGATAATAATTGAGGCTTGATGATTGAGGCAGTGAACTGACTTGAACTGCAGAATCCACAGGCAATCGAAGCAAATGAAGCGACATGAGGGAGTTACCATCATCGTCATCGACTAGAGATTGATTGACTAATTGTTAAGCCCCAGTGTCGTTAACGGCCCGGGTAATTGTAACGGGAGCCTAAACTCCTTGATTTCAGTGAACCTAAGTGTCGGTGTTGTTAACAGCCCGACTTGGCTATTGCCAGCAGAATGTACTCAGAGCTTAAATTGATTAATTGAAGGTTGCGGTTATTGGAAGAGCTATCATTGTCTCTTGTTCTCTCTCTTTCACACCTCCCACAGCCAAAGGCCCGGCGCCTGCCCGGCTCACGTAGCGAACACATATCCCCCGACAACGAGTCTTCAATGAAGATAAGGACTTGGGTAGCCAGGAAATGATAGATAATATCCTCCAATTTAAAAATCCTTCTCAGTAAATGAAAGAAGGCAGAACCTCTTGACTCTTGGCTCTCATGCTTTTCATGCAACTTATCAGAACCTAAATGACACACCTAGATTATGAAGATGCTTACACCTAGCATGCATGTAGATAGAGAGACACTTAAAAAATAAAAAGAGTATAAGATAAAAATATTTACAATCAGTGATAATGCTAGTATAAAGAAATTGATTCGATCTCCTAGTTAAAAGAAAAACTAGATAATCAAGCAGGGGGATTATGCCTAAGTAGCTTAGGACCTAATACGCTCTGATACCAATTGTAAGGCTCTAATTAAGGTGGTTTTCTGTAAGTTGCTTTCATGCTTGATACATGATTATGAGTAATTACATTTAATTAGAGAGACAAGATATGCAAATGGAAAAATACAAAATAAAGGTTGCAAGAAGGATTGATCATAGAAATGTACAATGGTGCTCTTATATAGAAGAGCCATACGATGACATACAGGGTGACATCATAGGTAATGTGGTGGAAATATCTAAGATATTATTTCTAGCATAGTGCCACACATGCTATTTAGGCTAGATATTATGCCACACAGGCTAATAGGACTAAGAGATGTTACATATGCCATGGATAAGAATAATAGGACGTGCCCACCCAACAGCATTATCTACCCTTGGAAAGTTTCATAGCCTCCAATTACCGTGTTGCTGGTATGGGACTGCATAATCGCCAAAAATTTTCCCTATGGCAAAAAAATGGCATTTATACAGTCTCAAACATGCGAGATGATAAGCGATGTCCATGAAACTTTGCAAGAATAGAGACTATAATGAATACCCTATCGCTACAAAGTTTCATGTCTATAAGTTACTGTATTGTCATCTCAGACTGCAAAAGTGCCATTTTTCTACCATAGAGGCCGTTGCAAGGCCTATGAAAAAAAATAGATTTTGTGCACCCCCAAACTAGCGAGATAGTAAGCAATGTCCATAAAAATTTGTAGGGTAGGGAGTAGGATGAATTACCTACCCCGTAAAGTTTCATGGCCATTCCTTATCATCTCACCGATGTGGGACTATGCAAACACAAATCTTTTGCTATAGGGCCCTTACTGAGCCTTGTGGAAAGAAATTGGTGATTGTGTAGCCCCATATCAACAAGATGGTAATTGATGGCCATTAAAATTTACAAGGACAATTAATGCATCCTACTTCCTACCCTTGCAAAGTTTCATGGCCATCACTTACCATCTCGTTTGCTTGGAATTGCACTAATTCCTTTTTTTTACATAGGGCCCTCAGCGAGCCTTGTGGTAAGAAATTGGCGATTGTGTAGCCCCATACCAACAAGATGATGACTGATGGTTATAAAACTTTGTATGGTTACATAGTACATCCTAGTTTCCATCCTTGCAAATTTTCATGGCCATCACTTACCGTCTTGTAGGCCTAGAGCTATGCAAAAGCCAATTTTTTGACACAAGGCTCATAGAGGGCCCTATGGCACTTTTGCGGATCCCTTGATTGGAAAGACAATAATCGATGACCATAAAACTTTGAAAGGGTAAACAATGTATCATATTCTTCATTTTCACGGCCATCACTTATCATCTCATTGGTTTAGGATTGCACAATCCAATTTTTTTCCATAGGCCCCTCTTCAAACCCAATGGAAAGAAATTGGTGATTGTGTAGCCCCGTGCCAGCAAAATAGTAACCAATGTTCATGAAGCTTTGTAGGGATGGGTAATGTATCATGCTTCATCCTTGCAAAATTTCACGGCCATTGCTTATCGTCTCATCAATCTGGGATTGTGCAAATGCCAATTTGTTTCCATAGGGCCCTCAGTGAGCCTTGTTGTAGGAAACTAACGATTGTGTAGCCCTATAACAACCAAATTGCAACCAATGGATATGAAACATTACAGGGGTAGGTAGTGCACCCTACCTCCTACCCCTACAAAGTTTCATGGCCATCATTGATCATCGCTTTGGGAGTACGCAGAAGTCAATTCTTGGCCACAAGGATTGTCGAGGATCCTAATGCAGAAAATTGGTTTCTATGCAGTCCTTGACTAGCAAACGGTGATCGATGGCCACCATGAAACTTTGAAAGGGTGGGTAATAAATCTCACATCTCATCCTTGTAGACTATCATATTTATTGCTTATCATCTCACCAATCTCGGGCTATCTAGATGCCAATTTTTTTCCATAGGGCCCTTAGCGAGCCCTGTGGTAACAAATTGACGGTTATATAGCCCCATACCAGTGAGACGATCATGGATGGCCATGGAACTTTGCACGGGTAGATAATGTGCCCTATTCCTTGCCTTTGTAAAGTTCCATGGATATAGAAGCCGTGTTTGGTAGAAATCATGTCCCTAATCAAAACCTTTTAAGCTTGCTACCGAGCCATTGCATATGCTATTATGTGAAAAAATCTTTGCCATGTCTCCATCACAATGTATTGTCATGCGGCCTAGAGTTTCACACGCCCTCAATACAAGCAAGACATCAATGGGTGTGTGTGGTTGCAAATAATGTCAATGTCAAAAATTATGGTCAAAACTTTTCATTTTGGAAACATATCTTGTCCTTTCAAATGTATACCACATGGGAATACCCGCCCAGCATCTAAGCGTGGCATCCTCTTTTAGAAGCCCCTACTATTGCATCCATTAAAAACAATCTAGAGCATCTTTTCTCACCATTGTTGAGCATATTGTCCTACACATATTGTGAAAGAAAATACATCTTATGAAGATGTACATTCATTATCAACAACAAAGAGATTATAGACACTCCCTTTGTTAAACATATCTTGCATCCCGACATTCCAAGAACAACTAGTGTTCACTTGGCCATCCATTGCCTATTTTTTCACCAATATACCAAAATTCATTTACTTTATTTATTTTTGGAATGCATGAATGCAAGATAGGACAACAAAGGAAGGTCATTTTTTGCAAATTTAGTGCAACTCTCTCCTTCCAAATGCATTATCATATATTTCACTAAAATGGACATAAGTTCCAACAATTTGAAGTGGCCACGGAATCTCTGGATTTATTTGAATCAAGGCCACAAGAGGGAATTCAGAATCTACTGCAACCCATAGGAGTGTTAAAGTTTTGGAGTTTTCCGCCTTCTCCAACTACATGCCAAGGACTTATTTTCATATAAATGTTATTTAATTCAACTAAGAAAGTGATTTTATGAAAAACACAAACAATCTACCATAGCACCGCGTGGATCTATCGTTGCTGGTGATGGCGCCCACCACATCTTAAAATCGGTTTGTGTCGGTAGGTTTGGGCTACTTTCACCAACACCATATATTATGGTGTTTGTATAGCCTACTGAAGCTGAGTGCTCAAAGAAAATTGGCCTTTAGTGTAATATTTTTTTTGACACACAAGAGAGCCCATGGGGGGAGGTGCTAATGTGGACCTCGATGTTCAACTTCTGCTAGGTGCTACGTCAATAAACCATACCAAAGTCATTATTCATAAACGCCATGCATATGAGTTTTTCCTATAGCAAAGAAAAGAAACTTTGAAACCCTTGTGAAACTTCTCAAAACTAGTCCATGCCAGCGCAGATTGGGTCCAATAGGCTATGCAAAGCCAAACCATATCGTCATTAACACAAAGCTAAACTGGTTTTTTGTGAAAATTTTAGGATTTTTACATTTTTTCACTAAAATATTCTACATTAAGCCGGTATCCTTTAATTTTAGTGTTTGCACCGGTTTTTACACTAAAATCCTCTAAAATTAGCCTATTTCCATTAAGGTGACCTTTAAAAATACACTAAGGGGTCCCTAAAGGCTTGGTCTAGCGGTAAGGCTTTGGCCTCTCAACCTATGGGTTGTGGGTTCAAATCCCCCATTGGGTGACACTCTAGAGGCACACCTTGTGCTCACCTGGTGTTCACGTTCCTAGGGCACTTGCCCTTCTTCTAGGGCGGGTCACACGAGGGGAGGAGGTTCCTACCTGACTGCTACAAAAGCTCTCCATCATTCCTAGCATGTGGTGCATCAATTAGGTGGCCATTGTATGCCTACGCTTGGCTCTTGCACGATGGTACGCGACCCTTGTCCGACCATGTAACATGGCTAATATTTGGTTATCTATTTTTAATCCATCAGTGATTGATTTCAAGATCTAACAATTCTATCTAGTTGAGTACCCATTAATTCTAATGGGGACAAGCAAGAGTCTTGCCATTAGCAATTTTTTGGGCATTACTTTAGCACTACATACTTTAAGTATGAAGATCAAGTCAAGTTTTTGAAAATCTCAAACTCCTAAATGCTTATCTCTACCAAGGTGTATAGAAGAAGCCAACAATTCACACAGCAGAGCTGCTCACAAAACACCCAAGATTATGGATTTTTAGGTTTAGAAAATATCTAGTTGGGAATACGTTCGAACTTGAGTGGATCTCCTATTTTATTTATAGCATTACGAGTGTCTATACAAGTACAATTTTGGGGTAAGACCTAGCTCGTGGTTACTAAATCACTTATTAAGTGTTGATGATCAATCTTGGAACCTTTACACTTGCAGTTTCAAGGAAAGAAGTCCACAAGATGCCACGGGGTAGTGGAAAATTTTAAGTTTCAAAGTTGACTTCAATTACTATTGGCTTCTAGTTTAGCAGTTTCTCTGCAAAGTCTAACCAAGGGGTTTGAAAATGTAGATTTTACCCAAGGGTTTGGATTGCAAAGGCAACACTCAGGGTTAAAGGTGCAATACTACTTGAATTTCATTGATTTTCAATTAGTGTTTCTAGGCCTTTGCAGGCTAAAAATTTGGGCAGGTGCTTTTGATTACAGGTAAGTGAACACTATGATCAACCTTCAGGTACGAATCTGATTTGGTTTTGTTTCTTTTTGGAATATTTTTTGTCTAATTTTCCAAGTAGGACGCATAAACTTCTATATTTTCATCCATTTTCCTCTTTAAGAGACATGACAAGGTCATGTAGGAGCAAGTATTTTGGTCTATAGTGTCCAACATACATTTTTGTATTATGTAGTTATGGACCTATATGTAGGGTTTTCTTTGCACAAGTTTTCACATGGGATACAACATGGTCTAGGAACTCATGGAGTTTGGTTAAGCCAATGTGGTGTAAGGATAATGAGGGTCCCTCTCACTTACGTCGTGGAGTGTTTGCAGCTACCTCCACACACAAGTACATCTCATACTTGAAGGATGTTCTTTTTCTTGACATCTTTACTTGAGACATATTCCACATGTGGAGAATATGAGTCTCTAGGACTGATACTGGCGCCCTTTAATTATGTGTTGCGACAAGGTCCCTAGGTGCTGGTCAAATTCATTTATGAGACCATTTATGCACATCGTATCAGTAACAATTTTTGTGGAAAATTTTATCAGATACTCAAAAAAACTTATTAAGGGTACAAGTGATGTTAAACAACATTAACGAATGGCTTTTTATGCATATAACAAGGCTATGAGTTGTTAATGACAAAGTTTCACTGTTTGTACTTGGAAATGATTTCTCCCATTGGGATCTTTGATCTACTACCATTACATAGGCTTTTAGTAGATCGAGAATTTTTAGGTTAGCTATTTTACTTTGACCACCCGTTTGTGGATGATAGGCCGAAGAGAAGTTTAGCCTTGTCCCTAAATTCTCAAAGAGACCCTTCCAAAAATTATTGGTCATTCTAGGATCTCTATCCGACACTATGGACATTGGCAAGCCATGGTACTTGAAAATTTGTGAAATGAAGAGGGTTGCCATTTGATGAGCTTTGATAGTCTTTTTGACAGATATAAAATGAGCTTGTTTATTGAACCTGTCTACTATCGTCCATATTCCCGTATTCCCATGGATAGACTTAGGCAATCCAAAGATAAAATCCATGGATATGCTCTCCCATGGTGAATTAGGGATTGGCAAGGGTTGAAGCAATCCAGGTTGCTTCCCTCTATCAAATTTTGTCTTTTGGCATACCACACATTTAGAAACATACTCTTGTATGTTCACGTTCATGGTAGGCCAATAGAAATATGTTTCACTTCCCTTTAGGGTATACTGAATCCCTCTATGCCCCGCGTAAGGAGGAGCATGAGATTCATACATTACTTTCTCACGTAGTGAGTTAGTAAGACATAGTCTATTGCCATAGAGAAGATAACCATCTTGTAAAGTAAATGGTTCTTCTTTCTTCCCTAATGCAAGGGCTGAAATCACATCTCTAAAATCGGGATCAATAGCATACTCATCTATCATTGAAGATAGATCATTGTGAGTTGCTATGGAAACCGCATTCACTCTTTGCCATCTTGAGAGTGCATCTGCTACTTGATTATGCTTGCCAACAATGTGAGCAATACGAAAATGAAATTACGAAAGGAAATTTGCCCACCTCATTTCTTTGTCGGAGAGCTTGGTCTGTGTCATGAAGTACTTAAGACTTTGGTGATACGTTCGCACAATGAAAGGAGACCCCAATAAATAGTGCTTCCATGAGTCTAAGGCATGTAGAACTGCAAGGATTTCCTTTTCATATATGCCTAGAGCTTGCTCAACAGGGTCGAGCCTTCGACTTTCATAGCCTAGCATGCCCTTCTTGAAGCAAAACAGCTCCAAGGCAATCACCACAAGCATCACATTGGACCTCAAATGGTTTTGAGAGATCCGGTAGTGTAAGCACATGTTGAGATATCAGCTTTTCTTTAAGCTTTTCAAAAGCATTGTTCTCCTTAGCAGACAATGTATACCTAACGCTTTTCTTTGTTAGGTCATGTAATGGTCCCGCAATTTGTGAGAACTTTTCTATGAAGCGTGTATAGTATGCCCACATACCTATAAAGCTTCTTAGTTCATGAAGATTCTTTGGTTTAGGCCATCCTTTTATTACCTCTAACTTTGATGGATGCATTTGGATGCCATCTTGAGAGATAATGTGACCTAAATATTGAATCTCTTGCAAGAAAAATGTTTCACCTTCTATTATGTTTCAATCATTTCAGCAAGGCTTGCACATGATTGCAGTAGAAATTATTAGTTTCTTTTCAGAACTAAACTATTTACACTCCTCTCCAATGCGCACTAGGAGTATCACATTCGCCATAAGTATTGGCAAGTATGATAATGGATATGTAGCTTGGGATATTTTTTTGCTAAATGCATGCACACTAGGTGTCATGGCCCCTAGTAGTTAGCAAAGGTTGATTTGGAGCGGCATGCATATTCAACACATTAGCTTCTTATGAAGCATTTTTCACTCTATGTGCAATATCTCTATGAAATTACTATTGGATCTACCAAACACCAATAGAGGTCATGGCTCGGTTTGGATGCTTGTGGATCTTTCAAGTTAACCAAGATGGTTATTCATAAGAGGTTTTCCAATCAACGAGAAAAGAAAACCGAGCAAAGCCAATTTCCGAGAAAATATGAGCATTACCCTTGACGAATTGATGCGAGCACAAGGTATATTGAAGAAAATAAATATATCATGCTACATATTCTAGCAATGTAGTTGCAATCTACATTAACACAATGCAAGTGGAAGCAACACGTACTAAAGTGCACCACACTTTTAAATAAGTCACTATTGCAAGCTACATATTATGTCCAAGAATGCCCATCAAATCATCGTTGCATACCATAAATTTGAGTTATCACATTGTGGTTGCATCTCAAAGGCAATATATCCATCATATTATAATTGAATCTCATGGCCTTGGGTCACTTCTAGAGCTTGACTAAGCACAATCATAATGTTGGTATGCAATGGCAATCATGTACTAATGATATCAACAACACTTGTCCAATGATGGATGTTTTCTTAGAGGTCCTCTTTGATAGATATTGGTGAGATCTTGGAACCAATGTTGCTTGCAATGGATAAGTAGATTAAAAAACCTATAGACCTAAGAAACCTTATTATCAATAGCATAAACAAACTCTCCCATGTTATTTTCTCTGCGCTCATGCTTTACAAGCTCTCCTGGCAAAGTGAGAGGACCTTGCATGTTTAGGTGTTTTGAAAATGCACCTCTAGTCTTTGGCCCAAATGGAGTAGTGCCACAACAGATAGCTTAGGTCTTCCACCCTCTCATTTGAAATCCCTTTTCTCATCAGTCGAAGCTTGGATGCATTGCATTAAATGGGAGAAAATGTGCATACTGACCAGCAAAAAGCATTGCATCTTAGACACTTACATATATCAAACACTAGATGTAAATTTATTAAACTAAAAGTTTTTTACATTGAATTACACTAAAATTATTTAAATTTTGTACGTTTTCTCATCTTCAAATTAAAAATTTAGAGGTAAGTCTAAAAATTTGTAGCTGGAAGTACACTAACCCTAGGTTTCTCTCTCGCATTGTCTAAGCGACAATTTTTACGTAAGAGTTCATTGCAATAGTGTAGTGTGGCCTTCTACAAAGCAGATTTTTGAGCTCTTTAGCAACAAACAAGTTGGGGGCCATATGCTTGCTCACTCTCTCATTACCATATGCTGAATGGGATGACAAGCCCACTTGACCTAGACCTACATGTTGCCTTGCAAGCATATCTACACTGCATTGCAGGGCAATGAGTACAACCAATGACAAGTCTCAGTGTGATAACAAGGCCGTATTCATAGAAGGCAAGGTGGGATTGGTTCTCTCAGGTGTCCCAGGATTAGTACTACAGGTTATTGCTACAATCATCAATGATAGCATGCTAGGCCATGGTCACACGAGCATAATTATCTGTGTCGGATAACTAAGTATAATTAATGCGGCCTCATTTATCAGCAGGCGCCGGTCATCTTCATTGTGGTCAACTATATGCTTGGCATTGAGAAAACATATTGAACAATGGCTATAGTTCCCTTGTCCTTGCAACTATTCAAGCCAAGGAGTTGTCCTTTACAATGATGATCCCAGTGAAAACAGCCCGAAAATAGGAGAAATGAAGCGGGAACAACCTGTGCTATATAGCACAAACCGTAGAAGAATATAAGGCACCTGTAATACAGAAAACGGCACTGACAAAAATTCTGCACAAAATAACGAAATAGCCTGTGCAGTACTGCCTGTAGTGGAAACGGATGCCGAAATGAGCCCAAATCAAAATTCTGAGCAGACCAAGCTCTTCGAGCCATCCCAAAATTTTTGTCGACCTGCGAACGCTCGCCAAAGCTCACTGAAATCGGAGAAAGTGAGCAGGCGTGTGCTGGAGCAGCTGGCGACTAAGCCCAGGAGGACGTGACCTGCTCTGATACCAATTGTTGGAATTAGGGTTGCAGAGAAACACACACAGCTTGGAGAAGACGAAGGAAGATCTAGGCACACAATAGAGACTGTGTTACTTAGTGTGCAATGGAAAGATAGATAGCCCTAGAGTGATGGGCGTATATATCAATGCACGGGGGAAAAAACCTCCTAAAGAGGGAAAAAATGCCCCGGCGGTCCTAGTGTGTTCACACACATCACTACCACTTGTATATGGTAACAATCTTTACCCAAGGCATCTTTGAATCTTTCACAGTCCCTTCTTGGATAGTCTAGGCTGTCACACTAGATGCACCTATTTACAAATCCTCACTGTCTTGAGGTCTTTGACTTGATGACTGTCCAGATGTTTGCCCCTTTTCTTCAAGCCTTGCTAGCTTTAATTTCAGCTCGCGTATGCCCTTCACAAGTTCTTCAAGCATAGACCCATCATCCTTAGAAGCTACAATAGCAGGTTTTGGCTGCTTCTCAGTAATAGCAGGAACTGGAGCACCATTGTTCACCACCATCTTGTCTCTTCTGCGTTGTCTTTTTGCCAACAGGGATACTGCATCTTGTACATCATTTCACCTTGTCTTCAAACCTTGCTCTGTATCTTTGTCTTCCAAGAGAAGCTCTAGCTTTTCTTCAATTTATTTGCCCATTTCTTGTAGGAAAAGTTCTACCTTATCCCTATGCAAGGAAGCTTGTTCAGTTTGTGATAGTTGAGCATAGTGTCGCTCAAACTCTCTGAGAAGCCTAGTAGCAAAAATCCCTTCTTTAGGTTTTGAAACCCAATCTAAGAAAGTTCTTTTGGTTACCCTCTCAGAGTCCTCCATAAAGTAGTCTTCGTTTAGAGAAAGCTTGAATTCCTCCCAATTTCTTCCATGAGCATTTTGAATTGCCCTAATATGGTCTCTGATCTCTGGGACACAAACTAGCTGAAAACTTCGAGCCATGTCTTCCTTACACACTCAGTTCAACTCCATTTCCTTCATATAATCTCGTAGATACTTTGTGATGTCCTTCCCATCAAACTGGTCAATTCTCTTCACAATGGATTGTAGTGCTTTTGTGGTTGAAATTTGGCTTCTTTGTGTTGCTTGTTGTTGTTGCATGTACATGGAAAATGCTTGAAACATCTGCATGACTGCAGGATCAAAGTGCATCCACGTGTCTCTTGATTTTCATCCATGGCTAACAAAGTATCTAGATCAATTCACAAACTCCCACCCCAACAACTTTGCGTCGGGTTCACCTGAAATGTCGGAATGTGTGTAGTGTAGCTGGGAAGGTGCAAAACCTCTCGCTATGAGAGTTCGTGATGAGAGTCACAAACACTTTGTGAAAAATAATTTGTGGAGAATCACCAACCGTCTTTCTAAGGGTGAAAAAAAATCTAAGAGCGTTCGTGATAGCAAAGTCACAAACCCTCTTTCCTATCGTGCTTGGAGTCTGCTTGTTTTCATAGTCAAGATTATGATGAGAGGATCACCAAATCACATTCAATTTCACTTTAAAAGACCATTTGAAAACACTAAAGTTTCAGCCATGAAACCTCAATGCTCATACAAGCACAATTCTCAATCAAAACCCAAACCTCTTTCATGGTATCATGTAGCCTCGCCCCCAATTACATAGTCATTGTCATGGATGCTTGAGAGTCAGTCGCTTCCTGCATCATTGCCTATGTCATCGCCTACATCATCGTTAGAAGGCTCTAGAAGAATCTAGAAGGATCTAGAAGATTCTAGAAGTTCTACAAGTATCAAGGAGATTCTAGAAGTTTCTAGAAGCATGGAGAAGATTCCGAAGAATCTAGAAGTTTTTGGAATGCTCTAGAAAGTTGAAGAAGGATCTAGAAGGTTCTAGAAGAACTAGAAGGATCAAGAACTTTCTAGAAGCTTGGAGAAGATCCTGGAAGAATCTAGAAGTTTCTGGAAAGCTCTAGAAAGTTGAAGAAGGATCTAGAAGGTT
The DNA here is from genome assembly GCF_014529385.1 of Adiantum capillus-veneris. Classification (NCBI taxonomy): domain Eukaryota; kingdom Viridiplantae; phylum Streptophyta; class Polypodiopsida; order Polypodiales; family Pteridaceae; genus Adiantum; species Adiantum capillus-veneris. The sequence continues at coordinate 57,456,353 of NC_140932.1, forward strand.
CTAGAAGAACTAGAAGGATCAAGAAGGTTCTAGCAGATTCAAGAAGAACCTAGAAAGTCCTAACCTCCTCTAGTAACCTCGTCAAGCACTAGTATAAATAGGGGTCTTGGGCCACAAGCCCCTCAGTCTTGCCAACACCAGTTATGAGCCTCCTATGAGGAAATACCTCTTCTAGTTCTTATGTCCTTGCAATCAAGCCTTGTCTTGTACTCAAGTCATGTAAACCAAATCTTGTATCTAGCTCTCTTAATAAAGTATTAAGTCTTGTAATCAATATTAAGCTTATCATCAAATCCAAGTTCTTGTACATTGTGAGCGCCTCCTCTTGCTCTCTTCTAGATCTATACGCTCTCATAACAGTTTGACAAGACTACCATCTCTTAATCTTCTCAAGCCATCATGGAGCCGACGATGGAATGTGTCATCAACGCATTGCAAAGAATCCAAGCTCAATTACAAGAACTTCGTGAGAGTAACGCTCAACTTCAAGCAGGACAACCCCTAATCTTGGGACCGTTGTTGCAAAATCTTCAACATCAAATTCAAGATCTTCAAGAGACAAGCACACATCAAGCACAAGCTGCAAGATCTAGCTATTCTCAACAACATAAGAAAGAGCCGAAGGTCAACATGCCTGAAAAATTTGATGGGACTAGATCAAAGTTTAGAGGTTTTCTCCAAAAAGTGCATCTCTTCATTCGAATGCAACGAGAGTGTTATCCAGATGATTCCTCTCAAGTAGGCCTTATTGGGACCCTCCTCTCGGGTACCGCTCTCTCTTGGTTTGCTCCCTTACTTGAAAAAGAATCTCCTCTTCTTCATGACTTTGAAGCTTTTGTGTGAGAGTTCTCTGCAACCTTTGGGGATATTGATAGAGCAAGGGTGCTGAAACCAAACTTAGAAATCTCCAAGGATCAAGACCTGCATCCGTCTATGCATCCAAATTTCAACAGCTCACTTGTGACCTAACTTGGCATGAGGAATATTTCATTAGCTAATTTCGGTGGGGATTAAAGAATGACGTAAAAGATCTTTTATTGACTATGCCAAAGGTTCACACACTAAGAGAGTTCATCTCTCAAGCAATAGAATGTGATAATTGACTATTTGAGAGGAGACAAGAGAGGCATCTTGGGGCACCATTGCGACCCCAAACAGAAGTGACACATAATGGCTACACACCTCAACAGGTCCATGAATCAAGCATTGAGCCCATGCAAATTGATTCAGCACGGCTTCAACCTCTCTCAGCCCAGGAGAAGCAAAGGCGACACATTAATGGATTATGTATGTATTGTAGAGAGCAGGGGCACTTAGTTCAATAGTGTCCAAGGAAGAGAAGGATGAAGGTTCATGGTGCAGTGGCCTCAACATGTTTGGAAAACATGAACGTCCAACCCCAATATAGATCGACCGGTTGGACAAACAGCAAGCAAAAAAAGGTCTCTTTCTTCCCGCTGATTCCACTTCAAGTTTTATGCTACCAGTCAAGATCCATATGCTGGGTAGGCACATGGATTGTGAAGCATTACTAGATTCAGGCGCAACGGCGTGCTTCATAGAAAAAGAATTTGCAAAAGAACAAGGCATACCACTTGTGGAGAAGTCTAATCCAGCAACTGTAGAAGTCATTGATGGTCGTCCCCTCGCTTCAGGGGATGTCAGGTATGAAACTCGCCCCATAGAAGTAACATTACAGGAGCATGTTTCAAGAATAGCGTTCAATATTATACAAAGCCCAAGCAGTCCAATTGTTATTGGGCTACCGTGGCTTAATCCTGACATCAATTGGAGGGCTCGGAGAATTGATCCACGAAAAGTCCAAAAAAAGAAGGGAAGGCATAATAGGCCTATATATCTTGAAGCCAAGGTCTTCATGCGTGCAGCCAAAAAGTATCCAACTTTCCTGATATTTGCAGCACCAACCGACACGTTGACAACAAAAATCATGGAGGCATTGCCACGTCAATATCAAGATTACAATGATTTTTTTGAGAAGAAGAATGCAGACCTCTTACCGGAGCATCGACCCTATGATTGTGCTATAGAGCTTCATGAGGGAACCCAACCCCCTTTTGGCCCAATATACAAGCTATCTCAAGATGAATTGGTAGAGTTACGGAAAAATATTGATGAGAATCTTGCTAAGGGGTTCATACGGCATTCAAAGTCCCCAGCAGGAGATCCAATACTCTTTGTAAAAAAGAAGGACAGAAGTCTCCGGATGTGCGTGGATTATAGGGGCCTAAACAAGATCACCGTCAAGAATCGCTATCCCCTTCCCTTGATCCCAGAGCTTCTTGACCGCCTTGGCAAGGCAAGAATATTTACAAAAATAGATCTTCGTGGTGCTTACAACCTAGTCAAAATCAAATAAGGTGATGAATGGAAGACAGCCTTTCGGACAAGGTATGGCCACTTTGAATATACCGTCATGCCATTTGGTCTCACAAATGCCCCAGTTGTTTTTCAACATTTAATGAACGATATCTTTCGGGAGTATTTGGATTATTTTGTGGTAATATATTTGGATGATATCTTGATATTTTCCAAGGATCAAGAAGAGCATGAGCACCATGTACGATTAGTGCTTGAAAAGCTTCGTGCATCAGGGTTATATGCAAAGTTGGAGAACTGCTCTTTTCATCAATCTAAGGTGGAATTTCTTGATGATGTAATTTTTGAAAAGGGAATCTCCATGGATCCAAAGAAGGTTCAAACTATCCTTGATTGGGAGACACCCACCTTGGTAAGAGATGATCAATGTTTCCTCCGATTTGCAAATTTTTATCGTATCTTTATACAGGGATACTCCAAGGTGGTTACAGCACTCACAAGGTTGACATTCCATAATAAGTTTGTCTAGGACTCAGAGGCCGGGAAAGCATTTCAGACTCTCAAGCAAGCTTTCATGACCGCACCCATTCTAATTCACACAGATCCTACAAAGCCTTTCATCCTAGAAACAGACGCTTCAGATTTTGCCCTTGGCGCTATTCTATCCCAAGTAGGAGAGGATGGTCGAGTACATCCAGTGGCTTTTCATTTCCGCAAGTTCTCGGCTACAGAAATCAATTATGAAATCCATGACAAAGAGCTCTTAGCAATCATCGACTCCTTCAACACTTGGCGTCACCTAATTGAAGGAGCTACTCATAAGATCACTGTCTATACAAATCACAAGAATTTGGAATACTTCATGACATCCCGCGTCTTGAATCGTCGCCAAGCCAGGTGGAGTGGTATTGTATCAAGATTTGATTTCTTATCTCTTATAGACGTGGCCACCAACAAGCTAAGCCAGATACCTTATCAAGAAGATCCTACCTTGCACCTAGAGAAGGCGACGCAGCATTTGATCAACAAGAGTCAGTGATTTTGAAACTTGAGCAGCTGACGCTAAACGCCACCATGAGCCAAGCTCCTGAAGATTCTACTTTTGAATACGCAAATTGCCAAAGTCCCACTTGCTCAGAATATTAGACAACACCCACAAGGACAAGAGGTTAATGAGGACTTTCAAGAAATTGATGGACTAATTTACTATAAGGGTCTTCTCTATATTCCGCGAGGACCAACATGCTTGGAGGTACTTCAACAACGGCATGATCTTCCATCAGGGCATTTTGGGGTTAATAAGACAATTGACCTTCTCTCCCATGACTTTTGGTGGCCTCAAATGTGGAAGCTTGTCAAGGAGTATGTAGGCACTTGTGACACTTGCAATAGATCAAAGGCCCCTCGTCATCATCCTCATCGGTTACTCCATCCCTTGCCCATTCCAACCAAACCATGGTCATCCATCTCCATGGATTTCATTGTAGAGCTACCCTTGTCACAAGGATTTGACTCCATTTTAGTAGTCGTGGATCGGTTTACAAAAATGGCACGCTTCATTCCAACCACTAAAACCATCACCAGCGAAGGTACGACCAAACTCTTTCTACAACATATCTATCGTTATCACTGATTACCGGATGATATAGTTTCTGATCGAGGCCCACAATTTATCTCTAGCTTTTGGAAAAGCTTATTCAAGCTACTCGGAGTACAAATCAACCTCTCCTCAGCCAATCACCCACAAAGTGATGGAAAAACAGAGAGAGTAAATCAAGTTTTGGAACAGTATCTCTGCTGTACTATCAATTATCACCAAGATAATTGGGTCGAGCTCTTACCGCTAGCACAATTCTCCTATAATAACAGTTTTCATGCCTCCACCCGTCACACTCCATTCTTTGCTAATTATGGTCCACATCCCAAACAGGATATCCACAGACACTATCAAGTCAAAAATCCAACTGCTATTCATCTTACACAACAATTATCTGCAATTCACAAAGAACTTACAATTCATATCAAAGAAGCTCAATCCAAGTATAAGGAAAGTGCAGATCTCCATTGCATGCAGCATCCAAAATCCAAAGAAGGGGATAAAGTGTAGCTCCTTCGACGTGATCTGCGTTCATCTCGTTCCTGTCAAAAGCTTGATTATCGAAGGCTTGGCCCGTTTAAAATTATTCGTCAAGTCAATCCAGTCACCTATCGACTCCGATTGCCCTCATCCATGAAAATCCATCCGGTCTTTCATGTCTCGGTCCTAGAACCTTGTCACACATCTAACATCCCAGGAAGAGCCCTACAACCACCTCCTCCAGTTGAGATTCAAGGACATGACGAATATGAGGTCGAGAAAGTCCTAGATTCTCGAGTTTCGCGTGGCAAGTTACAATACTTGGTGCATTGGAAAGGTTATGATGTTAGTGAACGAACCTGGGAACCAACACACAATCTACATCATGCATCTCTCAAAGTCCAAGAGTTCCATCAACAACATCCATGGAAGCCCAACTCAAGGAACACCGCTGCTCCTCGTGGAACTCGTCGCTAGAGGAGGGGGTAATGTCATGGATGCTTGAGAGTCAGTCACTGCTTGCATCATCGCCTATGTCATCGCCTATGTCATCGCTAGAAGGCTCTAGGAGAATCTAAAAGGGTCTAGAAGATTCTAGAAGTTCTAAAAGTATCAAGGAGATTCTAGAAGTTTCTAGAAGCATGGAGAAGATTCCGAAAGAATCTAGAAGTGTCTAGAAAACTCTAGAAAGTTGAAGAAGGATCTAAAAGGTTCTAGAAGAACTAGAAGGATTTCTAGAATCTTGGAGAAGATTCTGGAAGAATCTAGAAGTTTCTGGAAAGCACTAGAAAGTTGAAGAAGGATCCAGAAGGTTCTATAAGAACTAGAAGGATCAAGAAGGTTCTAGAAGATTCTAACCTCCTCAAGAAGAACCTAGAAAGTCCTAACCTCCTCAAGCACTAGTATAAATAGGGGTCTTGGGCCACAAGCCCCTCAGTCTTGCCAACACCAGTTGTGAGCCTCCTATGAGGAAATCCCTCTTCCAGTTCTTATGGTCAATCAAGTCTTGTCCTTGCAATGAAGCCTTGTCTTGTACGCAAGTCATGTAAGCCAAGTCTTGTATCTAGCTCTCTTAATAAAGTATTAAGTCTTGTAATCAATATTTTAAGCTTATCATCAAATCCAAGTTCTTGTACATTGTGAGCGCCTCCTCTTGCTCTATTCGAGCTCTATACACGCTCGTAACAGTCGTAACATCAAACAGTTGAAAGGAATGCTCGAGCTTCCACCTTTACGACGACAATTTTTTGATTTGTAGAGGTTTATGAGCTTATAAAGTGAAGCCCACACACCATTTTGATAAGGGGAAACCCTAATTCACTCCCTCAGAAGCTCAAATACAAGATTGCGAAGAGGCGGGACTGCAACACACATAGATTGGGCAACCATGGAAGCTATTGCACAATCGTGCAAAATTGTTGGTATTTTCTTTGAAAAGAATCCCTCTCGCTCTTACCCACAGCAATATGAGCTGATGTGTCAAATTTTGGGCCATTTTGCCACTTTGGATCAAAACTACGTCATTTTTAGTTCATTTTTTATCCAAAAAAAATGTCATTTTTTATGCGAAAATCCCAAACGGAGTCAGAAAAATTCCTAAATTTGTGGGATCACTTGTATAAGCATAGATAAGCATCCTTTTTCATCAATATATCATTTTGGGTCACTTTCCATGCAATTCTACAACGATGTCTTTTAGCTGCTATTTTTGGCAGTTTTTACTCGCCTCACTCTTTATAGGCGAGATGGGTGTGCCACCATGAAACACTTGGACTATGTACATTGTCAAACCAAAATAAGCATCTTATCAAGTGGAAAAGCACGCAAATGCGCCACATCCAGGGCCATGACTCCCCGGATAGGTATGTACATGACAGCGACCGCAGTAGCCGCTTTAGCATATATCACGATATGTACATTATTGCTTTTCTTTCCATGCATCGAGAAGTGTCAAAAGTGAGGTGAATGTTTTTATTTCACACTATGTACGTGCCAGGGCATGACACCGCGTCCCTGGGGAGAAAGAGATAGGAAGAGAGAGAAAAAGATGGAGAAGAGAGTAGAAAGTAATTTCTGAATTCCATCGGCTTCACGTAAAGAAGGTCTTTTTCAAAGCACTCTACGGAAGCAGAAGAATAATCGCACTGTGCACACCACAAAATGGTTGCTTCGCCTACAACCATTGCCTTTTATCTCCCTAATTCTTTATCTCTCTCTCTCTCTCTCTCTCTCTCTCTCTCTCTCCCCTTCTCTTTCCCTCTCTATATCTATCTCTTTCTCTATTTCTCTCTCCCTCTCCCTCCCCCCCCCCCCCCTCTCTCTCTCTCTCTCTCTCTCTCTCTCCTCTTTCTCTATTTCCCCCCCCCCTCTCTCTCTCTCTCTCTTTCTCTCTCTCTCTCTCTCTCTATATATATATATATATATATATATATATATATATATATATATATATATATATATATATATCAACTCTTTTCCTATTTCTCTCTCTCTCTCTCTCTCTCTCTCTCTCTCTCTATTTTCCTCTCTCTCTCTCTCTCCCTCTCTCCCTCTCTCCCTATAGAGAGAGAGGGAGAGAGGGAGCGAGAGAGAGAGAGGAGAGAGAGAAATAGGGAAAGAGTTGAGATATATATATATTCTATCTCTCTATCCCTCTATCTTTCCCTACCTATCTCTCTCTCTCTCTTTCCCTCTCTCTATCTATCTCCCTCTTTCCCTCTCTCTCTCTCTCTTTCTCTATTCCTCTCTTTCCCACTCTCTCTATTTCTCTATATCTCTCTTTCTCTATCTACCTCTCTCTATCTCTCTCTCTCTCTCTCTCTCTTTGCACCCCCTTTTGGGGGGGGGGGGGGGGGGGGGGGGAAGTTCATCCTTTGATCACTTTTACACCTCCATAATCTCATGGCAAATAAAGAGGCCCTCCTAAACCCCATCCTCTGCTTAATTGACATAAACTGAAAACTTTGCTTGAAAAAGTGCACATGGGCATTGCTACTATACATACATGTAGAGACATTGAAGGCATAAGGGGCAAACTTGCTTACCATAGCAAAGACTAAAGTGGCCAAAACAAGATTCAGGTGCACGGTTAGGGAACTCTCCAATGTAAGTGATAGTTCGAAAGGGTTTTCCTCCAAGCTTTAGGCCCCAAAAGAGGCCATCACCAAACTAGTAGCAGAGGATGGGTCTGAGGTCACTGATAGCCAAAACATTATGCAAAAATGTGTGGAGAATTTTGCAAGCATTCTTAATAGACCTGTGGAAAGATCTATGGAGAGACAACAAGCAATTGAAGGGATGTTGGATTATGTGGATTCTTGTATTGTAAATTGTGATGCCCATAGACTTGAGGGAGCATTTGATGAGTTTGAGATTTTCTTTGCCCTTAAAAAGCTTGGCAACGTGGGCTTTGGAAGGATCAGTGCTTGATTGGTTTCTGACCACAGCTTAAGGGTTTGTTATCCACGAATGGACAACTCCTTGAAAGAGGGTCTCATAAAACTCATTTCTAAACAAATATTTTGTGCAAGCTTACTATAAAGTTCACTATGATCGGCCTACTCTATAAAGTTTTTGGTTAAGTCACTGGCCCTCACTACTCAAGAAGCACATTAGTGGGAAATCCATTGTGGATAACATATTAGCTTTGCAATTGGGGATTGAATATTGAATATCCCAAGAAACCAAGGGGGCTATGCTCTTGTGAAGGGCAAACAAAAGGAAACAGAGAGTACGTAGAGACAAAGTATGAGTTTATTTAAATGCATGTGAACGCCCATTGCACAGAAGAATCCACTTTAAAGAATATTGTACTCATCACTTGCAGGCGGTGAGTGGAGTGCCGCATAGGCCTGGATTGCCAGGCTGGTACGCAGAGGTGGAGAAGGTGGTGAAGGGAGCCACCTGTGGGATCTTGCCAGAGAGCTGATTGTATGAAACATTGAAGAAGCGGAGAGATTGCAGATTGGAGAAGGAGGCGGGGATCGAACCCGTGAGCTGGTTGTGGTCGAGGGACAGCCCCTCCAGGTTCGTTAGCTTGCCAAGCCAAGCAGGAATGGGGCCTGAGATGGCGTTATTGGAAAGGGTTAGCGATGGCGTGACCTCATCTGAGAGGCGCGTGAAGTCGGGCTGCGGGAGGCGCGAGACCCAGCTTGGAAAGGGGCCCTTCAGGCCGCAGGAAGCGAGCTCGATCTGCGATATCAATGGCGCCGTCGCTAGGCCTGCAAGAGCATCGCTGCTGGCGATGGGGTTGTTGGAGAGGTCCACCCATTGCAGGCTTGTGAGCTTGCGCATGTCGGCAGGAAGGCCTGTGATGCGGTTGTTCTGTAGATAGAGGAAGAGCAGCGAGGAGAGGCCGCTTGCGAATCCGCTCGGTATGCGCCCCGACAGGCGATTGAACCCTAGATCGGCATTGTAGAGGTTCGACAGCAGGCCAAAGGAGGCGGGAATTGAACCCCCGATCTTATTGTTGTAAAGCCGCAGGCGCTGCAAGCTCGTCATGCCCCCTATTCCTGCGGGCAGGGTCCCCGCAAGGTCATTATAAGACAAATCCAGCAGCTGCAAGTTACTTAGTTTGCTGAACGACGCAGGAATGGAGCCGGATATGGTGTTCCCCGAAAAGCAGAGCCTCTGCAACTTCGACAGGTTACCTATCGACGTAGGCAGGCTCCCGCTCAAGCTGTTCTCGTAGAGGACGAGAACCTTGAGCGCAGAGAGTGCTCCCAAGCTCGCAGAGATGGAGCCCTTGAGCTTCTGCTGCGGCAGCTTCACGCGGACCACGCGGCCAGTTTCATCGCAGGTGATGCCATTCCAAGAGCAGCAATTAGAGGACCTATTCCAACCAGATAATGCTTTGTTAGGGTCTGAAGAGATGGAGGCCTTGAACTGGAGCAAGGCTTGGCGGTCTTGAGCGATGCAGACGGGCGACCCCCTCGTTGCGGGGAGGCCATCGTTGTTGTCGGCATCGTCGCTACAGCTGAGGAGATCGACATCAGAGTAAGTGTGTCTAGCAGAAACAAGCAGCAGAAGGAAGAGGGCTAGTGCTGATGGTGGAGAACAGGCATAAGGGTCCCTTCTTTTACTGCCACTACCACTACACAAAGTGCTTAGATTGACGGATGCCATATCTCTTACGGTTGTTGAGAAATAATGTCAACTTTGCTGTTGGACCCCAAGTGCTTTGCCTTTTTATAGCCAAATTTCTTGTTGCTTGGATGACCCAGTCATCAGGTATTACCTATGGGCTGTGAGCTTTATCCTCAAAAAACCCACGATGTCAATGCAGAGAGTCTCCCTTTTGTACCAAGATTGTGGGCTGTGCCCTTTATCCTCAAAAAACCCCCAATGTCAATGTAGAGAGAAAAGTGGGCACCAAGATTTTCAGTCTATCTTGGAGTCTCCTACCCCGAATTTTGACACTCGTTTGGTACCAAAAACAAAAGGACAATTTTGATGTTTTCAAGAATTTAAATCTGAAAAAGATTTCAAGAAATGCTTTTGCAACCTTTCTTTTTAGCAAAACTCACTATTGTGAGTGGATAATATTAAGAACATCAGAAATATACACCAACCTCGAGCTCAGACTGAGCCTTGAGGGTCAAAGGATTACAAGTTTTTTGCTAGATAGAGAAACCACAACTACTCCTAGGTTTTACTTATTACAAGATGTCATCATGACATGTGTTATTCTAGACCAGTCCTCTGAGGCTTGTTTGCTTGCGATCCTGTGGATCGTCACTTTTCACTTTTCATTATTATTTTTCACTTTTGTACACATCTCAATAGTAACTACACTCATGAAAAGCACCCACGTAAAACAACAATTGAAGTTTCACTAAAACTCGGACCCTAGTTTAAGAAAAAGTGATGCAATAATCCATGGTAACTACTTGTATATATGCTTGACATTCTTGTAACTCTCATACGAAAAAAAATCTTTGTGATTACACTTAAATATAGAAAGTCGAGTGTGTTAAATATTCAACATTTGTGAACTCGGTTAACGACCACATAAAACATTTAGTTTATCAAAATTTACATTGTCGTGTGCAACATATATACTAGATCTACCTTAAGGTGATACTATTTGATGGTTATGCAAGCGACATTTGGTGATTTTTGTCATATCCCAAAAACTGCACAGGTCGAAATTCGTATTTTTTAATTAATCAAAGCTTAGCCTTAAAATAAAGCCATGGGCTCCCTTTTATCTCTATGGTGAAGACCCTTCTTTATGGAAATGCGGTCATGGAAACCACCTCCTACTTGGAGGGAGCCTTTGCGCATCTCGTGGCAGATAGATGTGGAGCAAGTTGGGCAGGCTCCTCCTCGTGGATCTAGAGAAGATGGAGATGGTGTAGGCACTTGCCATGGGGAAGTGGGGCTCTTCACCATTGTCTGTTCCCACCAACCAAGGGTGATACACTCCATAGGGTGCAGGGCATGTCATACTTTGTAAAAGGGTCCTTATGGTTTGTGTCCGTGTTTTGCACTTCTTCTATGGTTTCAAGTCTCCCATGGCAATTATATGATGGGTGATGGGCTGGCTATTGGTCGTTGTTTATGTCTTCTGAGTGGTCTACAAGCTCTCCTCCAAGTTTGGCTTCTTGTCAACTTCTTGTGGTGCATGGATGATTGATTTGTTTCATTGCAATTTGGTGGGGTTGGAGCGTCGTTGTGGTGGATAGTGGATGGTTGAGTGCAAGGCGCCATCCTTATGTGGCATCCACTCCTCAACTTGCCCACTTGATGGTTGCGGGTGCTCCATTGGTAGGTTGTGGGTTCATGGATTCTAGTGGTGTAGTGGGCATGCATAGGCGAGGTGCAACTCCCTCTTCATGGTGGCAACCACCACTGGTTGTGTTGTTACTGCAAGGCTCTCTAGCAATAGCCCGTGTCTCCTGGGATTTGGTGGTGGAGCTCATTAGCTCCCCCCTTTTTTGGATCTATTATGGGATATGGTAGCCTTTTTTTTATAGGATGGCTCCCTAATCAACATGCCACTTTAGGTATCTCTTTCTTGTGATGATGGTGGATGTGCTTGCGTGGCTCCCCTGTTAGTCTCGGAATTGGTTGTAATCTTTTTGGATTTCTTCAAGCTCTGCTTTGTCAAGTTCTCATGGTAGTATATATTCAACCTCCACCTGGTGGTGGAGGTATTGAAGGGAAAAAAAAAAGGGAATGTTTGACTTTCTTTTGTTCTCATCCAAAAGTCCACCTTATCATGTCTATCTTCTGGAGGTGACTTTGGTCTTTCCATGCAGCTCATGTTTCCCATGTGATTTATGTTGCTTTCCTATTTGCTCTACTACTATGTGATTTGTGCAACCTTAGGACCCCACAATGCACCACAAGAATAACGAGTACCCATGAGAGAGAGAGAGAGAGAGAGAGAGAGAGAGAGAGAGGAAAAATTTATCGAGCCTTCCTAAATAAATGTGAAATATTTAATTGGTGATTTATATATCTAAAGTGAAGATCATATGTCATGTTAAGATATATAAGAGGGCTTCCACACGGTGAGGTGAGTTTCATAACTCACCATACTCCTTTGATTTTGCATTCCCACACATATAAAGGAATTCCTTTCATTTGCACAAGACCTAACTATAGAAATACTTTTTTCTTTTCCAACAAAGCAGTGAAATTGTATATTAACAGAGGAAGAGAGAAGAAAAAAATTACATGGTCCATCCCATGGAGAATCACTCGGTCATGTGAAATACTACTTTTACTTTTAACCAATAGCAAGAGAGACTTTATGAAACTACAAAATATCCAAACTATTACAAAAATGCAAAAGTTTCACAAAAGAAACGGAGACCTCCTATATTCACGATTTCAACCCCTTTTTGGTCCCCGTTCCTTTTGAAAAGGTGCCCTGTGGGAACACTCTAATCCTCCAAATGTATACCTTCAATTAAAAAAATATTCACTACATAAGTAGTGCAAGGATACTAAGAAACGCTTATGGAGTGCATTGACAATAAGAAATTAATGTTAAAGGAAAAAAAAAAAAAAGGGAAACACAAATGTATATGATGTGCACTCACTCGACCATCTTTTTTATATGGAGATGAAATGTCTTTTGACTTTTCATTTCCCACGACTTTTCATTTTCTATACTCAAGTTGGCTTGTCACCCTCAAAAAGCTTAGGCTCTGGCATCTACCTCCTCCCTCTGGTGCCTTATCCTCCCCCCCACCCCCGCGATTAGCCATCGCATACACCAGATATGGTCACCTGGTGTGCTTGTAAGACTCCTTGGCGGTAGACAAAGTTGGGCCCACTTGATCACTCTCTACTTCGCGCGCACACACACACACACACACAGAGAGAGAGAGAGAGAGAGAGAGAGAGAGAGAGAGAGAGAGAGAATGAGAGAATTGTGCTTCTCCGTGGATACACACACAACTCAAGAGGTGCTTGAGGGGTTTCTTAGTAGGAACTGCAAGAGTTCAACTACAACAAAGAAGAGAGAATCTAATGCACACAAAGAGGGAGAGAGAGGTCTCTCGCATTCTCTCTCTGTTGTGCAGGCTGTAGCCTTAGCAGTTGTGTCCGTGTGCATATGCGGAGAGAGGGAAGTAAGCCTCCCACCACCTTGGGAGAAGTTGGCGATTTGAGAGACAGAGAGAGATTTCGAGAGAGAGACCACACCACTCGATTGCCTTGAGGCACGTGGCTCTTCTCACTTGTTTCCCTTTTCCCTCGTTGCCACCTCGATTTCAACTCCAAGCATCATCAATAGAATTTGCCTTCTATGACTTTTGTAAAATCCTCGAGACATATGGCTCCTACTGGGTCGACGCTCCCAGTAACGCGAATCTCAGTAGATCCCCCCCCCCCCCCCCCCAAAAAAAAGGCGCAAAATGCCCCCTCTCTCTCCTCTCTCTTCCCGCCATGCTCGAAAGCTCGCGTCCTGCTTCAATGCAGTACATCGTCGCGACCCCCCTGCTGGTCCCGTCCACACTGTCGCACGCGCTCCAGTCGGGTGGATCCTCTCGCTGTGACGATCACCTTGAGCAAGGCGAAGTCTCGCAGTAAAAAAATGAGAGAGACAGACAGAACTCTGCCTCCTTCGTCTCTGCCAGACAGAACGCTGCCTTGCAAAGATGCCTGTCCTCGCGTGCGCCCCTCGGCCCCCTCTCCTCCTTGCACTGATTCCGGTGTTGAGCTTCATGCACTTCACTCTGCTCGGAAGCCGCTGACCTCGACGCTGTGTAAGAAGCAACATCGAAAATCTCTCTCTCTCTCTCTCTCTCTCTCTCTAAAAAATCAGCGACTGGTATTTCAGTCCCACCACCTGCAAAAACGTCCCTTTCCCTTCCCACTCTAATCGTTTTGCTTTAGTTTTGCAAATGGCATCTTCCAATGATTCCCTCAAAACTATTGAGTCCAAAATTGGGCACGCTTATTCACCCTTCACTTCATTTTTTTAGTGTGAATCTTCCACGATTCTTTTGTCCTGCCTTTGCCAGCCTCTCACATGGGCCTCGTCATGCGTACGCATCTCAGTGCTGCACCTTCCCTTGCTTTGCCCAGTCACGCAACTGCCTTGGTTTGGCCACGCGAGATCCCCTCCAATCAGCTGTACGCTACTTCCCCTTGTCGACACACACACACTCAGACCGCCTGAACGCTCTGCATACCCTTGCTTTGTCTCTCGCCTCTTCCATTCACCTACATTGGTACTCCCGTCATTCAAGCTGTCTCCACATTGTTGCCTAGCTAGAGAGAGAGAGAGAGAGAGAGAGAGAGAGAGAGAGAGAGAGAGAGAGAGAGAGAGACTCTCTGCTACCAAACCTCCACTTGCAGGCCCTCCTCTGCTGTGCCGTCGCTCTCTATCGATGCGCCGAGGCTGCCCTGAGCTCGTCCGCCCAATGTGGTCTGCGACTCTGCATGTAAAGTTGTGAATAGCAAGCAATCTCTCTCCTCTCTCCACGTCTTCTCCACCTGGCAGAACACAAAAAAAACAACAAAAGTTACCAAAACACTATTGCAAAATACCCCTCGAATTTCAAAAATTTCCAAAGCACTCCCAAATTCTCAAAATATCTCTCGCTTTATTCCCAAAATCAATACAAGATGATAAAGCTAGAATTTGAGTTGGTTAATAGGCTTATGAGATGAATTGCTTAATTAATTTTAGACATAATTACTGTTTTTGCGAGCCAATTTGTGTCAAATTATGTGCTAGACACTAAAAAATGGATACAAGCGTATTTCTGCAATTTTTGAAATTTTAGGGGTATTTTGGGAGTTTCCAGCAATTAGAGGAGCAATTTGAAAATTCTCCTGAAGTTTTAGTAAGAGACAGAAACACCTGCTGGCACTGGCGCGTCGAAAGAGGTTTTGTTTTGTTTTTTTCCAAAGCCAAGGGATACTTTGGTAATTCTCCCTAAGTTTTGCAAGAGAGACAAATACCTCTTGTACTGGCACGTGGAAAGACGTTTTTCTCTTCCCCAGGCCAAGTAATCTCTTTAGATTCCATCTAATTCAAACGTTGGGACTACTATTTCACCCTTCACTTATGGATTTGAAATGTTTCGAGAGGATTTTTATTTTTCTGACATGCGTACATACCAACTCCTCCCAAAAGTATACATTCACTTAAAAATTTTTCCCTCTAAAATGGATTGAGCCCCACGACGCATTTCCCCTCCTTGGAAGCCCTTGGCCCCTTTGCAAGTTTGCTGTGCTTGCAGACAAAGTGGGTCGGCCAATCACCATGGAAGCGCAAGGGACAAGTAGGCAACGAAGTGCCACCGCCACGAAGCATTGATTTGCGAGACGATCTTGATAAATCTTGTATTTTGCAGGCAAATCTCTTATTTTGCGAGCGGCACTGCGAGCTTCGTAATCCTTCTATGAGTACTATGACACCAAGTTGATAGCGCAACACTCTTTCCTTACTCAGGCAAGCTACAAAGGTTGAGAGTAATTCTCTCTCTCTCTCTCTCTCTCTCTCTCTCTCTCTCTCTCTCTCTCTCTCTCTCTCTCTCTCTCTCTCTCTCTCTCTCTCTCTCGCTCCCCTGTAGCGCAACAGCTTGAGGTAGAAGAAGTTTGCGTTTTTTCAAACTGGCCAGGAGTGGCACATTTATCTAGCGACCATCGTGGCGATTTGTAAATAGAAAGAAAAAGAGAAAAACATAGGCGATTTGTAAATAATATTGTGGTGTATGTGGTCGGACGGCCTTGGTGTGAACCTACCCTCATGTAGATGCCAAGATAATTAGTTGGTTGTAATCTCTCTGGCTATCAATATAAAAAGTTGCCTATCACTCATGAAGGCAAGCTCAGTTTGGTCCCGTATTGCTTGTACACAACATTGGTGGAGGAGACGGACACCACAATCTTCTTGGGGTAGTTTTCTTTAATTTCTTGAATTTTCCTTTGGCTAGCCATGGAGTTCTATTTTGACACGGGATAGATCCTTCTCTCATGCTCGTCTGCACCCTCAGTTTGGTGGTGGTGGAAGTTCACTAGCTTGGGAGTGGCACTAAGTTGGAAGAACCCAAGCTGTTCGATCGCATGATGGTGCCTTATGAGCCTTGCAGTGGTTGAATCCTCGCAATGCTATCTTGAAGTAGTAGAGTGCTCATCGTTGCTGTTGTGGTTGTCTTCGCCCTTGACAATAGTTCTGCCCCTTGCTAGGAAAGCTTCTTGGCAATAGCAAAAGACTCTCGCAATCGCTCTAGGCGCCCTGTGTTGCATTCCCAAGGTTGCAAGATCTTATGCGATCTTATGCTCGCTTTTCAATCGCCAAGCAGGCAAACCTTGCCATTAATTTGTTTTATCAATTCTCCAAAACCTTTCTTTATCACTGCCGGTGCTGCTTTTCACTCCTGACGTTGGCCTCCATAAGCTCCATTGTTTTGTTTTCTATCTCTTCTCACACCCAAGTGGAGGACCTGCTAGATATCTTGTCGTAATTGCAGTGTCACCCCTTGCTACCCGCCCCCTATCTTCTACGTGCAATTTGACGTGGTCAGCAAGGGAGAGAACCGACCAAGTGGCCATACGCATGAGCAGCTAGCTGTAGTCATTTGCATGATGGTGGCTTGTCAGCCAGCTTGTTGAAGCCTTGCAGTCACTGTTGATGTGGTTGTTATCGAAGAAAGACAAGCAGCCAGCAGTGCCTTGGCCACCTCTACCGCTAGCGCAACTGCTCATGCATTAATGTTGCAACCAAACAATGATGGTCCCGTGTATGGGGCGTCCTTTCAGCTGGATTAAGGTCAAAAACCTGGCAACTCAGGGCTGCAGGAAAAGGTCATGATCACTGTATTCAAGCATTTGCAATATTATGTGGAAAACTTCGTACAAGCAACTTTCAATACATTATCTGAGAAAGTACAAGTGACAAATATCGAAATAGCAGCAGCAAACAAATGTCGCAATTCAAGGTGTCGAGACCAATTCAATGGCAGTATTCTATGGGGAAAACTTTACTGGTTGGCAAATTGAGTTGCTGTAGCATCATTACAGAGGTGCTTTTGTCGACGAGAGAAGTCAAGAGATGCACATCACGACAATTTTACTCCCTTCTCACTTTCAGTTAATTGGTTTTTCTTGCAAATTTCTAGTTTTCTTCTTCAACTTAGGACTCTTTCTAGGAGAGTTTTCCCCATTCAATTAAGCATCAAGTCAAGCCCTCTAAACCCCTTATAGAGATGGGTGTATGTCATAAAAATATCATCCCTAGCCCTCACTTTGTTCTTCCTCGTCTTGTCCATTACATTGGGATAGCGACCTGATGTTTGCATAAGCAAGATGTTTGAGTTCCATGCCTTGATGATGATCGGCATGATGTCAAGTCTAGCCCCTAAGTTCAGTCCCTAGTCCCTAATGTTGTTGTATAATCACTCCCTCCAGATGAGGCGTTGGAGTTGATCCCTTCGTGTCGAGTCCATTCTCAAATTGTAAAAAAGATGTTCATCTTTTTTCTCCCTAAGGGGGGAAGTGTGGTGTATGTGGCCGGACGGCCTTGGTGTGAACCTACCCTCATGTAGATGCCAAGATAATTAGTTGGTTGTAATCTCTCTAGCTATCAATATAAGGAGCTGCCTATCACTCATGAAGGCAAGCTGAGTTTGGTCCCGTTTTCCGTGTACACCACAATATTTAGGAAAAGTTAGCAAAATAGCCCTCTATTTTTTAAAAAGCTGTATATTTTTAAAAGAAGACTGATTGTCTATAATACCAGATGCTAAAACTAGAAATTGGGTTGATTACGTAAGCTTTGGAGATAAATTGCTTCATTATTTTAGAAATAAAATTGCCTTTTTTGGGAGGTAATTTGTGACAAATTTCATGCCACAAGCAATCAAAAATGGATCTCAATCTTGAGCAATTCAACCAAAATAAATACAAGGGTATTTTGGGAAAATTTGAAAGTTGAGGGATATTTTGGAAATTTTCACAAATTAGAGGGGTATTTTGGTAATTTTTCCTGATATTTAATTGATTGATGTAAATATAGAAAAATATATACACACACAATAAAAATTGGCAGACATTGAAAAATAGAAAAATGAAAAATAAACACAATAAGTTTAAAAGATAAAAATTGTGTATAATTAGTAGATACAAGATTATGTTTTGATTGAATTATAAACTAAAAATGGTAAATAACAAATCGATAAAAATAGATAATAAAAATTACAAAAAAATAGACAATAAAATTGGTAGTTAATGAGTTTGAAGAAAAAACATAATAAATTTAGAAAGATAGAAAAATATGCATAATCAATAAATACAACATCAAATTTTGATGAGGTATAAAAATAGAGAAATAGATAGATAATGAAAATCAGTTAGGAAAAATAAATAGATAGAATATAAAAACAGATACTGATTTTGAAAAAATAAACACAGTAAATTTAGAATGAAGTGAAAATTGAAATGAAACAAACATGAACCATATAGGAAAATGTGTGTAATTAGTAGATCGTGAGAGGTCACTTAAATCCCGGCGCCACATTATCGGCGTCACTGACGGGCGTCGGTATATGTGTAGGTATGTATGGAGGGAATTAAAGTTTTTAAAAAAATTAGTTTTCAAATTTTCGACGCCTGTTCCGACACCTATTCTGACATCAGCGTGCATGCACTTTCCGACGCTCTCTCCGACGTGTTTTTCGACGCGTATACCGATTTCTATACCGACGGTACGTGCAAAAAACAAAACCGCAGGCTTTCTCTACGTATTTCTCTTCTTCTTGCGCCTTTTCTCAAGATCTCTTCTTCCTCACCTCTTACAGATCTTGTGTGAAACAAGCTGTCGGAAGTGGTAATCTTGCTTGTGGGTTAGCCCATAACAATAAGGTGAGACTGTTTTCATGTTTGCTTGTAGATTTAGGGTTTAGGATTTAACTTTGTGTGTGTGTGTGTGTGTGTGTGTGTCTTTGCAGGTTCCAAGACATTTACAACTTCTTTTATTGCTCAAATAGGACGAGTGTGAGTGCTCGAACCTCTAAATGCATATTAAATTTATTTAAATTAATTTGTATATTAACAAAAAATATTCATGCTTTAAACTTTGAATGCTTTAACACTAGGTTGGTAATGGGACACTTTTATGTCTTGGGACACTTTTATGTCCTGTTAAGTGACCATTTTCCTTGAATTATGTCAAGAGTTTCAAAATGGATTTTGAGGTGCTATCTATCTAAAAAGTTGTCTCATGAGCTGAAAAAAACTCGACATTTTTTTGGTATATCAATTCCATCTTTAACATTGTCCTTGCACAACATTTCACAACCTAAACTGTGTGAAAAAACGAGTCCTGTTTTTGGCTTTTTTCAACTTTTTGCAACTATACCACTCTAGAATTCATGTTTGTGAGGTGTATAATGTTAGAGAACTATCTTTAGTAGTCCTCAACATGTCCTGATGCTTCTAGGGAGAAATAAATATTAAAGTTGTAAGTTATGACCAAATTACAGAAATTGTCAAATCCTGTTTTTTAGCCAATTTTAGCTCTTCTATGATTTTTTTGGTGGATTTCATGATATCCAAATGCATTTTTTATTTTCTATGGCGCATATTGTAACATAAAGCTAATATTCCTTGAGTTTTGGGGCACCTAATACCCTATTTTGCATAGTACACAACGATGGTTGATTTTTTCAATTATAGAAGAAAACGAAACATTCTACTATATCAAGTATAGCTTTTTCAATATTGTTAGTTTCTTGTGACAACTACATGCATTTTGTAGGTAGTAACCATATCTAGTCATAAGGATCAAATTTGGCTAGATATTGAATAGTTTCTATGGGATTCTACAACTCATAATGTTGAGCCCAATTTTTTCATGTTTGTTGTATTTAACACTTCATCTTTGTCCCCAAGATTCCCCTTGGTAAGAAATGTATTATTCTTTTGACATGCTCCATGGCTCCTTCTGAACCTAAAGGACAATAGGGAGCTAAGAAAACATGCATATATTATTTGTATTGAGCGTGGCTATAGAAACTTTGATGATAGGTTTGCAGAATGGTAAAAATTCAACTTTTTTGTACCTATTTATTTTGGCAAAACAAAAAATAGTGCGTGAGAAGCAATCATATGTTCTGATCACCAACCCATTGAAGTTAACTAGGGAATTTATCTCAAGTCCTACAAAAATCTCTAATCTTATTTTTATGCAACAAAACGTAAGAAATGACTGTTTTGATGAAAATGCATTGGTCCATCAACTTTGGAGGCTTGGTGTAACCAAAAGATGAGAAATTTTACAAGTTTTTTATTTTTTCCATGTGTAGTAGGCCTTGAACTATAACCTCATGAAAGAATTTTATAAAATGAGTGGATCTACTATGGTTTTGGAGGTTTTTTTCAAAACCCTGAAAGGACACTTTTATGTCCTCTTAGGTTACCAACCTAGTGTTAAAAGAAATTATGGTTTGTGATGTGAAATTTCATTTTGAATTAGGAAAAAAATTTGTTTTGGTTTATGAAAAAAATCTTGTTTTGAAGAAATTTCGTTTTGAATTATGTCGTTTTTGAAATTACGCAATTGATGACATTTATATTTTAGGTTAAGTATAGGTTATAAGTTAAGTTAAGTTATCTTATACGTTAAGTTATGTTAAGTTAAGCTACGTTAGGTTAGGTTAGGTTATCTTACACGTTAGGTTATGTTAAGTTAAGCTACGTTAGGTTAGGTTAATCTACATTATGTTAAGCTACGTTCGGCAATATGGCACTCCATAGAGCTTATCCACAATGCATATTAAAAACAACACAACATGGTGATCCGTTCGTTAATACGGCAAGCCATAAAGCTTACCCACAACGCATATGCATTGTGGGCAAGCTTTATGGCTTTCTGTATTGCCAAGGGCTCGCCATTGTGTTGTTTATATGCCACACAACGAGCGGTTTTCAAGTCCTAAAATAGCTAAGCGGCCTTGAAAATAAAACCATGGCGATCCATTTGGCAATACGGCAAGACATAGAGCTTTCCCACAATGCATATGCGTCGTGGGTAAGCTCTATGGCTTGACGTATTGCCAAACGGCTCGCCATTGTGTTTTCTATATGTCTACAAGCAGTTTTTAAATCCTAAAATAGCTAAGCGGCCCTAAAAACAACACAATGGCAAGCCTTTTGGCAATACAGCAAGCCATAGATCTTGCTTACAATGCATATGCATTGTGGGCAAGCTTTATAGTTTGCCGTATTGCCAAACCGCTCTCCATTGTGTTGTTTATATGTTTGCGAGCAATTTTAAAGCCTAAAATTGCCTCGTGTCCCTAAAAACAACACAATGGCGATCTGTTTGGCAATACGGCAAGTCATAAAGCTTGCCCATAAAGCATATGCATTGAGGGCAAGCTCTATGGCTTGCCGTATTGCCAACAACTTGCCATTGTGTTGTTTTTATGTCCGCAAGCGGTTTTCAAGCCCTAAAATAGCTAAGCAGCCCTAAAAACAACACAATGGTAAGTTGTTTGGCAATAAGACCATCCATAGAGTTTTCCCACAATGCATATGAATTGTGTGTAAACTCTATGGTTTGTCCTATTGCTAAAAGGCTAGCCATTGTGTTGTCTATATGTCTGCGAGCAATTTTCAAACATTAAAATTGCCTCACGGCCCTAAAAACAACACAATGGAGATCCATTTGGCAAAACCGAAAGCCATAGAGCTTGCCCACAATGCATATGCATTGTGGGCAATCTCTGTGGCTTGCCGTATTGCCAACGACAAGATCTATGGCTTGTCGTATTACCAACGGCTGGCCATTGTGTTGTCTATATGTTTGCGAGCGATTTTCAAGCGGTAAAATTGCCTTGTGTCCCTAAAAAGAACACAATGGAAATCCGTTTGGCAATACGACAATCCATAAAGCTTGCCCACAAGATGTATGCATTGTGGGTAAGCTCTATGGCTTGCCATATTACCAACGGCTCGCCATTGTGTTGTCTATATGTCTGCGAGTGTTTTTCAAGCCCTAAAATCGCTTGGCAACCCAAGAAACAACACAACGGTGAGCCGTTTGTAAAATTGGCAAGCCATAGAGCTTGCCGATATCGCATATGCATTGTGGGCAAGTTGTATGGCTTTCCGTTTTGCCAAACGCTTCACCATTGTGTTGTTTTTATGCTAGGTAAGGTTAGGTTAGGTTTAGGTTATAGGTTAGGTGAGAGAATAGGCTAGGTTAGAGCTACCGATAAATTAATAGTAGAAAAAACACAAACGAACTTTGAAGATGACTCGTGTACTTTTAAAAACGCAAACAGACTTTGGTTAGGTTAAATTATAGGTTAGGTTTAGTTTATAAGTTAGGTTACATTAAGTTAGGTTAGGTTTAGATTATAGGTTAGGTTATATTATAGGTTAGGTTAGATTATAGGTTAGGTTAGATTATAGGTTAGGTTAGAGCTAGCGACAAATTAATAGTAGAAAAACCACAATCGGACTTCAAAAGCGCACACAGACTTCAAGAACCTTAATATATAGTCAACACAATGGTGAGCCGTTTGTCAAATTGGTAAGCCATAAAGCTTTCCGAGATCGCATATGCATTGTGGGCAAGCTGATGGCTTGCCGTTTTGCAAATGTCTCACCATTGTGTTGTCTTTATGTTAGGTTAGGTTAGGTTAGGTTTAGGTTATATGTTAGGTGAGATTATAGGTTAGGTTAGAGCTAGCGACAAATTAATAGTTGAAAAAACACAAACGGATTTGGAAGATGACTTGTGTACTTCTAAAAACGCAAACGGTCGGTTAGGTTTAGGTTATAGGTTAGGTATAGGTTATAAGTTAGGTTAGGTTTAGGTTATAGGTTAAGTTAGATTATAGGTTAGGTTAGAGCTAGCGACAAATTATAGTAGAAAAAATGCAATCAGACTTTAAAAGTGCACACAGACTTCAAGAACCTTAATATATAGTCATTGATCAATAAAGACGAGATTATTACCCTGTGTTCCTAATCTCCGTGCACCTCTAGATCGAGGTGTGTGGGGATCGGGCCTGGCTAGAGAATGTGAGGTTGTTAGAGCCAGCAACAAATAGTTGAAAAAACGCAATCGGACTTTAAAAGTGTACACAGACTTCAAGAACTTTAATATATAGTCATTGACCAATAAAGATGAGATTATTTGTTTTAATTATTTGTTCATCCTTGGTAGATAAAGTATGGACGATAGAATGGTGTATCTTTGTGCGCATTACAAGCATCAAATCTTTCAAAAATGAAAAATCTACGACCAACACATACGCAATCACGGTCTCTTTCCGATAGAGCAACTACAAGACCTGCGTTATCGATCTCATGGTCTAGAGATTGAAGATCAAACTCCGCAAGTAGATATTGCTCCAACTTCATCCCAAAGAAGAAAATTTTCAAATGAGCAGCCATTGGCTGAGTCCTCCCAACTAACACCTGATGTGGCATTTCAAGAAGTAGAGATGGAGCAGATGTTTGACACGTTCTTTGACATGGATTCCAACATTGAATGCAAAACTGTGGACCACAGCCTCATCCATCCCGTTCATATCGATGACATGATAACAACGATAAAGAGGGCGAGATGATGAAAAGTCTTGCACGTATGCCGCTTTACAGTGGTGCAAAAATCTCAGTTCTCCGTACCGCGTTGGCAATGCTTAATTTGCAGTCTGTGGTCTGATGCTTCAGTCACAAAGCTTTCTAGATAAACACATTTTATCCTAAGCATGATAAAGTGCAAATTACAGTTCATATAAAGTGATCAAAGGGCTGAATTGTTCATGTAACGACAGGTTGCTCAATGAGCAAATCTTGCCAGAAGGGAATCACATGCCCCCTACCCGTCCAGCCGCTAAAAAACTTCTTACTAATTTGGGCTTGGATTATCAAAAAATACATGCATGTCCTAATGATTATATAATTTTTCGCAATGAGTATGCAAACTTGGAACAGTGTCCCAAATGTGGATCAAACAGGTACAGGGAGGACACACATGCGACAATCTCAGAGGCAAAGAGGAATGGAGTGTTGATTATTGAAGAGGAAGAGGAAATGTCAAGGGGTTGTGATTGGCATGTATATTTCACAACTTCCTTTTCGAGCTCCACATGATCACATTGCTTTAATAACTTTTAGTCTGTTTCAATTTTGTGGCTGTAGTATCACAAATATGGAGCTTTGTGGTTGCATGGGAAACACTTCAAAGTGCAACGGATTGATGAACAAAGGGTCACTTTTGACAGTGGTGTTAGGGCAAGATTCATCCAAGAAAGTAGGAGTAGTGCTAGGGATGAGAATACAGAGACTAGCCAACTTGAATACTTTGGCTACATCCAAGACATCTTGAAGATTAGATTTATAAATTTTGATATGTTTATCTTTGATGTCAAGTGGTTCAAAGTTATTACCAGTGGCCCTAATGCAACTGCACGTAAAGACAAGAGTGGATTGATTCAAGTGAACTCTAGGCGGGTGTGGACAGATGCGCGGGATACATTCGTACTTTTGCAACATTGTGAACAAGTTGTGCTCATACACGATCCACTATGGACAAAAAATGATGAGAATTATCTGTCTAAACCCTGCTTGCTCTATGTCATTCAAGTTGCTCTATGTAGCAAGCAAGTGTGTGAAGGATTGGACGTTGAGGTCAAAGATGTGATTCATGAACAAAGAGCAGGACCGACGAAGACTTTTAGATTTTGAGGTGGATGTTAGTAGTGAGCAATTGTCCGAACCTAGAGATGAGGTGTCAAATACTGAAGGTGATGCAGAGAGCGACAAAGAAGTAGAGTTCAATGAAGAAGATACAGAAGTACAGATTGAGATAGACATCTTTGGTGCATCAGATCTCATAGAGGATAAGAGATTAACTAATGATTTTTTCTAGGAACTCTTTTGTAAAACTCTTTTTATTATTTTACAATACACTTTAGATTCATTCAGTTGTGTAGCAGCTTCATTGATTTGTTATTTGTATTGATTAAGCATTTCTTCTGTAAACTAATGTATTTTGTGGGTGTTGTTTGTGTATGATTATCTTTGGCCGATGAAGATGAGCCATACTCTCCTAGTTTTAGTTTTTATGTTACTCCGGCCGGCATGTCACCGGAGCAGATGGGCTCGTTTTTGTCTCAGTTCACACCAGATCAGATCGCGATGGCACAACACCTTTGGGAAAGGAGGGATGGGGCTGTTGTGGTAGATAGGGTCGAAAAGGCCATGCGACAGAGGATTCAACAGCTCTGTACGATTTAGTTTGGTCACTCTGTGATGGAGGTTTGGGATAACCTCGATGTTGAAACAAAGAATTACATTGTCGAGGCTATTCACAGAGAGTACATGCTGGCAGAGGGGTACGATCCAGTCTCGAACCCCTGGATTTTGAGCATGGTGAAGTCCATAATGTCACACCGTCCGTCAGAGGCAAGAGACAGGTACAATGACGGCATTCCCAAGCCGGCATGGTTGGACGCAGAGGAGTGGACGGGGATTGCACGAGAGACACAAGACAATCCTCAAAGATTTCAACAACAGAGAGATGCAGCTAGAGCACGTTTGGAGTCTACTAGAGTGTCGCATCTTGGGAGTGGAGGCTATGATACGCTTTGACATGAGTTTGTAAGTATTATACGTATGCTTTAAATTATGGAAAATATATATGTTATCGAAAGATTTATCTAATGATTAAACCATAATTTTGTAGGAAGTTACGGTGAAGCGTCCTCGGACACACCACGAGAAGAAGTATGGGTACAAGCATGGACTTGTGGCCCTTTTGACCCAGCTGCTGCAGGAGGAGGAAGAGGACGTCGATTGGGAGGAATTACCATGAGGGTCTTCTCACTCAGTGATTGTTTGCATATGTACAGTTTTGTAGTGCTTATGTTTATGGTATGGCACATATGTTATGGTTAAGATTTGGCAGCCAAGTTAAGGTTATGGTTTTGCTATGATGGTATGGCAATCATGTGATGGTTATGGTTATGGTTATGTTTATGGTTATGATTGTGCAATGATGGTATGGTTGTTATGGTTATGGTATGACAAGCGAGTTATGGTAATGGTTATGTTATGGAAAACAGGTTATGTTTATGGTTTTGCAGTTTTCGACTCATGTTTTAATTATGGTTATAAAATCTTTATGTTGTTATGCCATGATCAAGCTTTTGATTTTGTGGTTATATTTTCTTACAATTTTTCTAATTGACATATACTTGCTCTGCTACAAACGGATGTGTAGTTGCCCTGCATAATACTCGAAATAACCCAATACATACCATAAAAATGATAAATCAACATACCTGAATCGTCGCACACGCACATGATCGATCTCAACACGAACATAGAGAGATAGAGAGCAAGATAGAGCGAGGGAGAACGTGCAATCGCACCTCCTAGAATGGAGTGCTACGCCAGCATGGCGAGAGAGAAGAGAGGAGAGGAGAACTACGCAGACATAGGGTGCAATCTCCCCCCGTGCAAGAGTGACCATTTCCCTCTTGCACATATTTCATTTATAGATTTCTTAAATGGTCAAAGTGATTACAAATTGGCCGGCCGGTCATAAATGGCCAAAGCTCATAAAGAGCACTTGAATAGTAAAATGTATAATATATATATATATATATATATATATATATATATATATCCATTCGCATAGGCCTAGCTTGGTCTAGTCTTTTCCACCTATCAGCTGCATAAATACTGAAATATCAATTCTATAACATACCTCTCCGTTGGAAAGCAACTGTCCTCAGTTGCGCAAGATAAAAGTCTACAAACAATACTTGTCAAAAACAATGATTAGAAATCTGTATCAAATAGTAAAAGAAAAATCCATAAAATTAAACAACATTGCTTATGCTTGTTGTCATCCACATACTACCTATTCTAATGTCCCATACCACTAGAATAAGTAGTATATGTCCCCGGGGAGATCACCTAATAAAATCACGTGAGCTCAACAGAAGGGTATTTAAAGTTATTGAAACTTACATAAATATATTTCCTGAAGACCATTACTTTTTCAAATTTGAAAAAAAACTTACAAATTTTAAAAGAAAAGGGTACATTATATTCCTAACAAAATTCACAGATAAGGAGTTTTACAAACATGTCTTGAAAGCATGTGATATGGTAGTTTTACACATACTGAACCCCTCGAGTATATGTCATACCCTGATGAATCAGGATATCATTGGTCACACTCATCATTCAATAATCCATTTATCTCATCAATCTCAAGTCCAATTCCATATATACTGTGGCGACAGAAAAGCATTATAAACCAATTTCAAATCCAAATCCAATTCCAAATCCAAATATAATCCAAATCCAAAATATCTTGTATTTCTATACCCGAGTAACAAAATCATACCAGTTACAGTGGTGGCCAGCCACTGTAGCATGATTTTGTGATTGGTGTTGCCTCAACCGGCAAGTCTACACCAATAAGGCGTGCTGCCTAAATTGGCGAATCTGCATTTGGTATTGTTTAAAAATCATGAATCTGTAATTTTCAATGTGCTGCCTAAATTGGCAGATTTGCACCAAGTTGAGTATCGACACACTGCCTAAATCGGCGAATGTGTGTGTTGGTGACCAATGGACTAGGCTAGACATAAAAAGGACAAAATATGTACTACCTGTGTGACACCACATTGAAGTATAGTTGAGTAGCAGAGTACTTACAAATTGTTGTTCACTAACTCAAATCACCGCGGCTCATATGAGTAGTTGCATAGCTTAATGCAAAATCCTCTAAATAGAAAGTACATGCAGTGCAAACACACTGACCCAGAACTTTTAGGGATGCTTAATTTCATATGCCATAAGAAAATACAAAGAAGTAAAAGATCTTTTTTCTTTCAAATTGTCCAATGGTATTATCCCTATTGCAAACTGCTTTACTTTGTGTCCTTAAATATATGCACCAACAAAATAAACTTCCAAGCAAATAGAGAAATTAGTGAGTAATATTGTAGAGTGTATTTTGGGATGTCATTGCAATATAGGTAGATGAGATATGTTGTGTGATTGATGATATCTTAAGAAATATGATAGCCATAGATATATTTATAGGAATGGATTCATTAAGGAGAATTAAAATACCGTGGAAAACAACGATAAATTACTTACCTGGAGGTGGTTTGAAGAAGTGACTAGTATCCAAATCATCAAATGCTAAACAATTTCTTGAAAATAAAGGTCAACAAAAAAATTCATCATTTGAGTAATGTTATGCAAGTTAGAACAAACCAAAGTACAGATGCCATAAAGTTCAAGTCGTACAGATGGGTGTCAGATATCGGTGAGGTGGATTGTATATGTGAGTAAGTTTTTAAACCATTGAAAATATTTGAATTTTGACCTAAAAAAAAAAGAGCTTTAGGTGTGCCCTCATTGTCTTCAGTTAGGAAAATTGTTTTTGGTAAGCCCTAACTTCATCGACAAACATTGCTATGAGTATTCTGATCCATAGAGAATTTTTCATGAAAAATTTCGTAGGAACTACTTTCGATGGTCATCTTTGAATGGATACAACAAAGACTAAAATACCAAGAGACATAGTAGCGCTTAACGCCACCTTAAATATAGACACACAAATCTCACACCACGTAACCACGTGCATTGGCTTCAAGCTATGAAAGACCATATAGAACACTTACAGTATGTGTGTGTGTGTGTGTGTGTTTGTGTGAGTGTGTGCGTATATCATCGAAGTTGACGAGTGAATGTGTGTGGAGCGCAAGAGGTCATCAACTTGGATAGGGCCCGCACTTTGGTTGAGGGGGGGAAGAGAGAGAGAAAATGAAATGAAGTGTGATATTAACCGTCTTCAAAATGCTAAAATTACGAATGAGACCACACTAATACAATCCTTGTGGATCGAAACCAATGACGGGGTACAAAAATAAAATGAAGTAAAAGACTGAAAAAAAAAACTTAAACCAAAAGCCTAAAATTGTCAAACTGAAATCATCATCATCATCATCGTCAATGCCCATGGATGCCCAACGTTGTGTGAAACAGTATTGTAGTGGTCGCGGTAGAGCTTCGTCAATCGCCGCCTCTATAGGTAGTCGCACAAGGAGATGGAGAAATGAAATGATATATGAACACTTTACAAAAAGCTAAAATTCAATATGAAGCCAAATTGATACAATCCGTGTGAATATGATCTAATGCCTGGGTATAAATGAAAATGAAGCAAAGTAAAAAATAAAATAAAAATCATCAGGAATATGTTGCAGCACGCGCTGTTGAGCTTCGTCAATGTCCGCCCCTGGAAGTAGTCGTAGGAGAGCACGAAAGAGAGAGAGAGTCTTTCCTCCTCATCTTCTTTTTCCTGCTTTTCTTGCTGGTGAGGTGGTGTAAGGGGTCAACAATGTTCTCGCTCAGCTTGCGCAGAGCAGCTACAAGGGAACCTTGGACACCAAGCTTAGAGTGCTACCGAAAAAGTTCTCTACATTTTTAGTTTTATTTTCATCAGCTTTCACCCGACAGTGCCACCACCGCTTTGCACGCCCATGCTAGTTTGTGTGCTTGAAGAGCTCTACGCATGCATCGTGAACCACTAGGGAGAGGTATAAAAGGATCTCTTCATGGCATAGCACAATGGCAAGTGGTTATACGAAGAGGTCGATGGTGCTATAAGAGATTGAAGGCAAGCCCGAATTATGGGATGAGGAAGGCCGCAAGGGGGGCTGGGTGGGGTGTTCTTTGGCATCTTGAAGGCAGGGGCTTGGTGGACTAAGAAGGGCGGTTAGCTACGGTATTGGGTGGGGTTTGTGAGCAGGGGCGTCATCTATAGGAGTTTTTTGATGGGGGAGAGTACTAACTCCCGTGCTGAACTACTGTTGCATGAGAGAAGTGTTCCTTTTCAAAGAGGGTAGGCAAATACTTGGTAGGGTAATGCAGTCGGCTACATTCAGATAAAGTGGACCTCTATTGAAGCCGCTTTTCGCCACATGCAGTGGCACCTTCTGTGGTGGTTGGAAACAAACGCCACAAGCCGCAGCTATCATCACGAATGGCATAAAAGTAAAATATTAAAAAAAACTAGTTCCACAAGATGAGGGTGCCATGCAATGGTGGGAGAGTAGAGACCAGCATTATGCATACATGCAGTAGTCATGCACTGTAGGCAGAAAGTGTGTGTGTTTTTGTGGTTGAGCGCCAGCATGCTTTTCAAGATGCAGAGGCAGGTGGTTGTGGAAAAGGATGAGTTGCATGTTGGAAATCTCTAGATGGCAGAACAACCTGCTTGTGGGGTCAAGTCAAGTGGGTGTTGATTGACGGCATTCCCTGCATGTAGGACCGACGTGTTTGTGGGTGAGTGGGAGAGTTATTTGGATGGCTGTAATTGAGTTAGGAGGGGTGGGGGGGGGGGGGGGGGGGGGGGTTGGGAGGAGATGTCAAGAGGGTTTGGTGGGAACTAATCATGACGACCCTCAACCATTGATATTAGTTGTAGTAGTGCTGATAGTGTTGTAACGACAGCATGAGCGGGTATTGATGACAAGCGATTGTAGAGAACGATAGGTTGCAGGGATGTTCAGGAAATTTGGGCCGCCCATGGTATTGATCGATGGTGTTCTCTGCTAGATTTTCTTGCTACCAGCTTACTACACTGGCCATTGCAACATGTGAAGAGAAAATAAGCGAGAGATAATGGGAAGGCATCACACAACACGAAGCAATCAAGGCATCTCAGTGGAATTGTTATAGCCAAGGAAGGTAATGTGAGACAAGGTGGATAGCCGAGAAAGGTGCATAGAAAACATAAAATAATGTGCATCTTCTTCTGTTCATTTTGCCTCTAAACATTTGTACTTATAACTCTCTCCCTTCTTCTTCATCCACTTCTTGATCAAGTCCGAGCATAGCGCAAAGGTTGACTTGGGATTATTACTCTTACTCTTCCTCTAATCTCTTTCAGGTTTGACTTTTCTACGATCTTAAAACTCCTCCTTGTTATCCTATAATGTGATAGTGTAGCAGAGTCTTCTTGAACAAGATTCTGCTCTTTGTAATAGCCTGTCTAATGCTATGTAATGTTCCCCTTTTTCGTAATTGAGTATCCCCATATGATTTAGTTTAATCCATTTTATTATTATGTTTAATTAACACAATATTTACACTAAAAATCACTATATTATAACAATAAAGAAATAACTCTCTTTAAATCTAGAAATCAATAATTATGCATACAATCAACACTAATTGAAGCAATTAACAGAATCTACCAAAGAAAACAAAAATTCTTAGCTGCTATTTGTCAAATTATTTAGTCTCAGAGCGTAGCCCTCTGATACCACTGCTACAAACGGATGTGTGGCTGCCCTGCAAAATACTCGATAACCCAATACATACCATAAAAACGATAAATCGACATACCTAAATCGTCGCACACGCACATGACCGATCTCAACACGAACATAGAGAGATAGAGAGTAAGATAGAGCGAGGGAGAACGTGGAAGCACACCTCCTAGAGTGGAGTGCTACGCCAACACGGCGAGAGAGAAGAGAGGAAAGAAGAACTACGCAGACACTGGGTGCAATCTCCCCCCGTGCAAGAGTGACTCTTGCACGTATTTCATTCATAGATTTCTTAAATGGTCAAAGTGATTACAAACTGGCCGGCCGGTCATAAATGGCCAAAGCTCATAAAGAGCACTTGAATAATAAAATGTACAATATATATATATTTCCATTCGCATAGGCCTAGCGTGGTCTAGTCTTTTCCACCTGTTCGCTGCATAAATAATAAAATCTCAATTCTATAACATGCTCTTTAGTGTCAACTTACAGGTGGAGTGTGGTTTCTTGTGCACTCTTCCTTTGGGCATAGAGGGTTGTTTTCTTTTGCTATAGTACATGCAGCATCAACTCGCAGCCCTCTCTGTCCAAAAAAAAATTGCAGGTTTGGTCGTTGGTATAGAGTACGGTATAAGCGTCAGTATAGACCTCGGTAGCTGTGTCGGAATATGCTATAGTATTATCGAAAGTTATTTCATTACGTATTCCGACGCTCATTTCATGGTTTATTCCGATGCTTAATATACCGTACTTATACCGACGTTACGATACTGGCGTCTCTTCCGAAGCCTATTTCAACGCCTCTTAGTTTTAACACTAACTTTTTTCATCGGTATTTGCACCGATTTCTGTGTGCAGTGTTGTAGTGTCAAGATTGAGAAGAAAAACACAATAATAAATCAAATAGACATATAGGAATATAAGTTAATTAATATGAAAAAGGGAAAAATGGTAAATAAAAAATATTTGAGATTAGAAAAGGAAGACACGATAAATAGAGAATGCAAAAATAGAAATAGAGCGGGCTTTTCTTTATGTGATAACAAAGAGAGGTTTCTCACCAAAAGCAAAGGGAGGGCTTCTCTTTATGTGAAAACATGTGTCTCTCTTCTTTGTTTTCTTCTCTCTCTCTCTCTCTCCCCCCCCCCCCCCCCCCCCCCCCTTCTTCCTCTTTTTTGCCACCGAAGGTGGCATTGTCTGGAGGCGGCAAGAATCTCACTCGTAACATATAATGTTGGAGGGAGTCCCTAGCCACGTTGGTGCAACCAAAGTTGGTCTGGGTTGGGAAGTGTGCTATGCAGTGCAAAGGGGGCTAGCATGCGCATGGCTAAGGGCTAAAGCAGGTATGAAGACCTTGGGCAGGAGAGTGGCAGCGGAAATGTATGCTTAAAGTGGTTTTTTAGGCTAGGGGGGTCTCCAAAGTGAGATAATGATGACGATAGGTCACGTGTTTTGAGATGTGCAAAATGTGACCTGGAATGTGGTATTCGAGATGCTCTAGAATCTCGTCCAGATGGCTCGTCAAACGGAGCCCGGATGTGCAAGATATGGCAAGTTGAAGTGGGATGCGTTTGCAGATCCTCGCCGGATTGGGCGGGCACAGGTGGTTGGTCAAGGCGGTGTGATATCATACACGAGAAGTGCTCGAGTTGTGGAGCATGCTGGTTGCAGTGGGAGATGTTCAAGATTGGCGACATGGTACGATTAGCCTCTATGGAAAGACATGTACCAAGAAGCTTTATAATATGGACACAAGGAAACGATTGGAGGAGATTTATGAAGATGAGGATGAGTCTAGTGATGAAGACTATTCTACAGTGATAGATGAGGACAGTGATAGTACCACCAGCAGTGATGAGGATGCTAATGTTGCATTTCTTTTGATGGACAAAGGAATCCAGGAGTCTGGTTTAGTTGCATTTGCAAATGAGGTTGAAGATGAAAATGAAGGACCTTATGAAGTGATTGAAGGGCTGATGCAGACCAAGGTTGAGTTGTCAAAGAAGCAGGAATTGATGACACAAATGATCAGTGGAGACCTCTCAGCCATGGAAAAGGAGATATATTTGCACATGCTGGCTAGTTTTCCTGATTTTTTCATTACTTCATATGAAGAAATCAGAGGGTTCAAGGGCAAAGAGATGCATATAGAGCTGAAAGAAGGTGCTAAGCCAGTGCAGCAAAGGCTAAGAAGGATGGGTCAAGAGAAAATGGAAGCCTTGCGAGAAGAGGTGGACAAGTTATTGAAGGCGGAGTTTATAGTTCCAGTGGAGACCACAGAATGGGTGAGTCCCCAGTAGTAGTCAGTCCAAAGAAGGATGGGAAGTGGAGGATTTGTGTAGATTTTAAACCCTCAAACTCAGCCACTAAGAAGAACCCATATCCTCTTCCATTCATTGATCAGATCTTGGATTCAATGGCAGGTTATGAGATGTACAGTGTGTGTGATGGTTTTTCAGGCTATTTTCAATTGAAGATTGCTCTTAAAGACCGCACAAAGACAACTTTTATTACACCATGGGGCTGCTAGTGCTACATGGTATTGCCATTTGGGTTGACAAATGGACCATCTTTCTATCAAGAGAGAGCAAATTGGGTATTGAAACCATTCATTGGTAGTTGTGTTAAAGATTTTATGGATGACTTTTGTGTCTATAGCAGTAGGGTTGAACACCATGAGAAGTTGCAGATGGTATTAGCTCGATATGATGAATGTGGAGGACAACTAAATCCAAAGAAATGTCATCTAGCACAGCCAAGGGTGAAGTTATTGGGCCATATGGTGTCAGAAAATGGCATTGAGGCTGATCCAGACAAGGTTAAGTCTATTATTCTTCTGTTAAGTATGGAGCCTGATTTACCCTTGTAATTTTCTATGGTAAAAGCGTACATTTGTAAGGCCCCCATTATGAGGAGAAGCCATCGTGCGTGAAGGAAAATCACTCACCGAAAACCAAAATTTTCGCGGACAAGAATCAGGGGCAACTTTAAAGGCCTCGGGGGCGGAGGCCCCCGAGACTTTTTTTCCGCCGGAATATTATGGCCGGACGGCGGCCGGAAAGTGGTCGGAAAACAACCAGTTGGTTGGCCGGTGGCCGGTAGTCAATGGCCGATGGCCGGTGGTCGGAAGTCAATGGCCGGTGGCCGAATTCAAAAGCGGACTTGTCTTCTCAAGGGCGGCCACACATGGGCGGATGGGAGGGTCCGATTTGGACTTATTCGCACAAGGGCGGCTACAAATGGCTCTCTCTCATAAGAGAGGGCAGCCCTTTTTGGCCTATAAAAAGAGGCCATTTCTACACACATTTCATAGTGTGAAGTTGATGCAACAAGGTGAGTGTGAAGTGGTGAGAGCGAAGCAAGGCGGGAGCTCCATTAAGGGTATAATCCCTTTGTAAACTACTTCTTGTTTTGAAGTACTAAATCCATTGAGTGGCTGCTTTCCCGTGGACGTAGCCCACATTGGGTGAACCACGTATATCGTGTGTACTCTCTCTCTCTCTCTCTCTACTCTATAATCTCGTGTATATAAATCTGTCTCTCTCCATTAAGTAATCTACTCAATTATCTATTTAGCTACGTCTTATTTCCTAACATCTTCTTCCATCACCTACGACTACAAAGCAATTGGCAACCTTTATACACAAAGTGAAGTACATGGCATGGTTTATTCCATTGTCTTTGCAGCTCCTTTATCCATTGCAGCAAGTGGCAAAGCATGATCCATTGCAATGGGATGACAAGTGTGAAGAAGTGTTTCAAGAGGTGAAAGAGGTGTTAGGGGGGTTGTCAGCCATGCAAGCTCTTGATTGGGAGCAAGTGTTTTATGTAAATCCATCAGTAGGGGATGATGCCATTGGAACCATGCTATTGCAAAAGGGGAAGGGAAGCCATTATATGAGGCCAGTGTATTGTGCAAGCTGTGTGAAGTTGGTAGCAGAGAGAAAATTCTCGGAAGTAGAGCTAGTGATGGTTAGTGTAATATTTGCTTGTCGACGATTTCTTCATTACTTGCTACCATGACCTTTTGTTTTCTTGACGAGTTATGCCTTTTTGCCACAGTTAATTAATGGCACTAACATGTCAAATGTGGTCAAGAAATGGGTAATAGAGCTGCAAGAGTTTGAGTTCTCTTTCCTAGTGGAAGACAGTACAAGGGCTACCCTAGCTGATTTGTGAACTACAAGGAGAATCCCCTTATTGTTAAGGAAGAGGTGGTGAGAAAGGTAGTTGAAGAAGTGCCACAGATCAGCAATGCACATGTGTTGTTCTTTGATGGTTCATACAGAAAGAGCCATGATGCAGCTTCAGGGGGTATAGCACTTTATGATCCAGAGGGGAAGCTAGTATGCAAGAGAGGGTTCAAATTGGATGCTCATAGTAACAATGAGGCTGAATATGCTACTCTGGAAGCCGGATTACACATTTGTTTGAAGCATGGGGTTTGAAGGTTGAGCATAAAAGGTGATGCCTTGTTAGTGGTGAAGCAAGTGTTGGGTGTGTGGAAGAGCAAGAACAGCTCATTGAAGGAAATGTGTTTCAGAATTAAAGGGCTGTTAAAAAAGTTTGAAGCATGGAGCATCAGACACATTGAACGTTCTCTAAATGGAGAGGCACATGAAGCAGTTCAAAGCATGATTGGGGAGCTATTTGTGTTGAGGACCACTTTACCTCTTTATCATGGCCGGGAAAGTTTGGCTCAAGAAGAGGAGTTTTTGCTAATAGGAATCATTCCAAAGGAGATTCAAAAGTATAAGAAGTATGGTTTTGTACGTAGAGCATACAGGTACAAATTGATTGGTGATGTATTATACATGAAAGGGGCTGATCTCGTGTTGAGACGTGTACCTTGGAGGGAGGAGCTTTACAGAGTGCTGGAAGAGAATCATGAAGGCGCATGTGGCGGCCATTTTCTCTAAAGATCACCTTGCATAAGATCTTGCAAGAGGGGTATGTATGGCCTAGTTTTCACAAGGATGTTCACCATTGGTGTAGGTCTTGCAATAGGTGTCAAGCATTTGGAAAGAGAGTGTTGAAGCCAGAGCTACGAAAAACCATTATGGCCTTTGATGTGTTTGAAAAGTGGGGGATTGATGCAATAGGCCCATTACCTATCACAAGCAGGGGCAAAAGCTATATTTTGACTGTAGTGGACTATCTCTCTAGATGGGCAGAGGCTATCGCAGTAAAACAGATCATTGCAAAGGATGTGGCAAAATTTGTGTACGAGGAAATATGCTGCAAGTTTGGGGTGCCATTGGAGCTACTTTCAGATAAGGGGCCAGGATTTAGAGCTAAACTACTAGATTTTTTATGCGTGAAGATGAAGATTAGGCACCAGCATACCACTCCTTATTATCGACAGTGTAATGGCTTGACTGAAAGATTCAATGGTGAGTTGGTACAAATTCTTTCAAAAGTGACAAAGCACCAAGGAAAGAATTGGGATTTGGAATTGCCTAGTGCACTATGGGCTTTCCGTACAAGGTTTACTCCATTTCATTTGGTGTATGGAAAGGAAGCACTATTGCCCGTGGAAGTAGAGTTGTCTGCAGTCAAGATGTTAGAGAAGTTGCTTGGGCCGCCTAGTGATGCATTCACAGAGAGGCTCTTACAGTTACAAGAGGTTCAGTTGGATAGGATGAGCGCGTTGGAGCATTATGGACAGATGCAGGATAAGGCTTTGGCAAAGATAAATGAAAAGGTCAAAAGTAAGGGTATCAAGAAGCATGACTTGGTTTTGCGCTACAACAATAAGCTGGACAACACCTTCCAAAAGAAGTTTCAAATTAAGTGGGAAGGCCCTTTCAAGGTAGTGGAGTGTTTTCCGAATGGTACATATCAGTTGGCTAACCTGGATGGGGTTCTACATAAGTCAAGGGTAAATGGATTGCATCTTAAATTGTATCATTCCAAGTTAATGATGGTGGAGCAAGATGAGCTGTCTGGGGATCAAACAGTGTTGGTGAAGGATGAGGAGACTTGTGACGCTGCGAGTCTCATATCTCTTTTTGCTGCTGCTGATCATGAATGATCTAGCAGGCTAGGGGATGGGCAAATTATGTCAGGAGTTTTTTGGAGCAAGGGATTGCGCATATGTACATACACATGCATGGTGCATCAAATAAAGGATTGCCCATTTTCTAGAGCCAGGTGGTTATGTGGGGCCCACATGTGTACAGGTAGGACAGCATGTACATAGTGCATCGATTTTCACTATTACCAGTACCAGTGTGTTTTTTCTACAACAAGGAGGAGTTGGTAGCGCATAAAACTTCTCAAGGAAGCTATCCGCGGGTCAACGACATGAGGTAAGCAGCTGCATCAGATGGCATCTAGTGGCGTCAGGAGGCCGAACGGGGTCAATACTTGCACGAGGATAAGTATGGATGCAACGTGGGTGTTTTCTTGTGATAATTATGCAGAAAGGTCATCATGAGGACCATCTTTTGGGTCCACTTCACGTGGTGGAGGGATGAATTATTGGAAAAAGCTGAGTGCCAGGTGTGCGGATGATGCAAAAAGGTGACAACTATGCACTGCGAGGTCAGTTTTTGGCCTGTTCGGGGTCCGTTTGAGGGCAACTAAAAGGTCAAGGGTGCCCAAGTGATAAAGCTAAGTGTGGGAACTTAAAAAAATGAGAGAAGACCAGAAAAAATGTGGAGAAGAGAGGAGGAACAGCCGCAGGTGTGTTTTTGCTCATTTTGGAGCCTGTTTTGGTCGTAAATTACTCATCTGAGGTCGGATTTGAGCACTTTGACATTGTAGACTGGGGTTTTGGTCCATTCCGGACGCGATGGCGCTGTCCATTTTGCCAAATTCCTCACTCTTTTTGTGCTGTTTTTGCTGTGTAAGTTTCTCCTATGAGCGAAGCTTCTGCTCCAATCTGTGATTGTATCTGGTATCTTTTACCCATACTGTGTGAGCTATTTGCCCCATTGGTGTTGGCCCAAGCTCTATTGTATCTAAACATTAGAAATTCTTCTCTTTTGAGCTGAGTTTTTGGGTGTGTGTGTCTGTGTGTGTCTCTGTCTTTGTGTGGAGTGGGCAAGTGGATAGTCTCTCTCCTCTCACTCCATAGGTGTGTTTCCTGTCTCGGCCAAGTGTGTTGTGTAAGCCGAGTGGTGCCCATAGTGTGTGTGTGTGTGTATCCTTCCAAGAGTGTGTGTCGGGTCATTATATAGGCATTATGTGTGTCTCCATCCCACCCACATCGCCACTAGATGCCATCTGACGCACCTGCTTACCTCATGTCGTCGGCCCGCGGATAGCTTCCTCGAGAAGTTTTACGCGCTACCAACTCCTCCTTGTTGTAGAAAAAACACACTGGTACTGGTAACGATGAAAATCGATGCACTATGTACATGTTGTCCTACCTGTACACATGTGGGCCCCACGTAACCACGTGGCTCAGGAAAATGGGCAATCCTTTATTTGATGCACCATGCATGTGTATGTACCTATATGCAATCCCTTGCTCCAAAAAACTCCTAACATAATTTGCCCATCCCCTAGCCTGCTAGAGCATTCATGCTCAGCAGCAACAACACTAGTAGATACTCATTCCACCTGGATCCCACACAAAAACACTTGGTATTCCCTGCATCAAAAGCTTAATCAAGCTTCCACCTGGTTCCCAAAGAAAACTTGTAGAGATGCCATATATCACTTGCATCAAGAAAACCATCAATTACTTTGGCATAGACCGGCATGTGTAAATATATCTCCCTCTCTATAGCTGAGAGGTCTCCACTGATCATTTGTGTCATCAATTCCTACTTCTTTGACAATTCAACCTTGGTTTGCATCAGCCCTTCAATCACTTCATAAGGCCCTTCACTTTCATCTTCAACCTCATTTGCAAATGCAACTAAACCAGCCTCCTGGATTTCATTGTCCATAAAAAGAAATG
This sequence comes from Adiantum capillus-veneris, assembly GCF_014529385.1. Lineage (NCBI taxonomy): Eukaryota > Viridiplantae > Streptophyta > Polypodiopsida > Polypodiales > Pteridaceae > Adiantum > Adiantum capillus-veneris. The sequence continues at coordinate 57,495,468 of NC_140932.1, forward strand.
CAACACCAACATCCTCATCACTGCTGGTGGTACTATCACTGTCCTCATCAGACACTGTGGAATAGTTTTCATCACTAGACTCATCCTCATCTTCATAAATCTCCTCCAATCGTATCCTTGTGTCCATATTATAAATCTTCTTGGCACCTGTCTTTCCATAGAGGCTAATCGTACCACGTCGCCAATCTTGAACAACTCCCACTGCACGTAACCATGGTGTGCCTAGTGTAATAGGATATGCTTCCAACCCTGATGGCATCACATGAAAATCAACCACTACCTTTGCATCATATGTCTCAACTTCTAAGCTCTTTACAACACCCAAACATTTTACTTTTTGATGGTTTGCCAATCTGATCCGGAAACCTGACACCCCAGTCAATGTAAGACCCATCTTCTCAACGCATGAGTGTGTTATGACACATATTTGGGCTCCACCATCCACATAACCTTGTCCCAATGTTTTATTTTTATGCCACACATCTACTATTGGACAAATGTCTGGTAGCTCATCCATCGCCAACACCTTCACTGAACCTCTCTCTGGTTCTTTCTCCATTGGGTTAACCATCCTCTTCCACTATCACTTTTGCTTAGGAACCATCTCTATGAGCTGCCCAAAAGTAACATCCGCCTTCCTGATTGTGAGATCCTCCTTCAAGTCATAGCTTAATTGCCCATCCCCTAGTGGAAAATCTGAAACATGAAACTTGCGACGAGCTCTCCTTTTCCTCTTGGCCTTGACATCCTCACCTTCATGACTCTTTCCCTTCTTCTTACTAGGACCTGGGGCACTTCTTCCTTCCTTGTCGTCTGTAGTCCTCTTTCCAATAGGTATCACTAATGTATTCTCTAGCTTTGATGCCTTCTGTAAGGTAACCACACTTAACACTTTTGTCTTTCCCTTTTCCTCCTGGGTTAACCCACTGGTTCCTTCTTCTCCCTTAATTTCGATGCCATAATCATTTGACCTAGTTAGCACCTGTCTTGGCAATGGATACATGTCTCCCCCCATCCTTGGTGGCTTATCACATTGTGGGCTGATGTGGTCCAACTCTCCACCATTATAACATGTGGATGTCTGCCTCCAGAACCTACCATTACTTTGTCCAACACCATTACTACGTCTTTCTTCACCTCCTGGCTGATTTGCATACCTCCCCCGACCTCGATTATTTCCCACTTGACCTAGCATGTTTAGGCTGAGATTATTCATTAAATCTACCACTTGCCTCATGTCTTGCCTTAGCCCATTATCTTGCACTGCTGTAGTAACTACTGCTGGCATAACCTGAGGAGTAACAACAACCACTGGTTCATGATGAACCCCTGGCATGCGACCTTGTAAAGAGTCTATAGGCTGAAATTCAGACCTCATGGGCAAAGACTCTACTCCTAGCTGGCTCATTTTTCTCAGCTTCCACTCTTTGTTCCTTGCTACCTCTAGTGCATCTTCATATGTCCTAGGCTTCTTTAGCTCCACTCTCCAACGTATATTCTCCCAAAGACCAGCCAAGAACCTGTCCTTCTTCATTATATCAGGTGGGGGTACTTGTGGTGCTAAGGCCTTGCACATCCTCTCCCATGCCAATGAGAACTTACGTATGTACGCATCTACTGGCTCACCTTCCTTTTGCATTAAAGCCTGTACTTCTTGCCACACTTTGTCAGGATCTTCTATCTTCACAAACTCCACTTCCAATCCATGCCTTAGATTATCCCAACTCAATATTACAGGTGGATCAGCCACACGCAACTCCTCTTCAAATGATTTGGACCAAACTCGTGCATCACTCTTCAAACATATTTGGAGAAGACGTAACATCTGCACTGGGTCATGAATCTGGTTGCTAATACAAGCAACCTCCATCTTTTCCAAAAAGTCTTCCACATCTTCATCACTTCTTCCATGAAACTCCGGATAAGAGAAAGCCATGGCTACCCAAGTTACGATGCTTTGAGAACCCCTTCGAACACACGTACAAGAACCTAAAACTTTTCACTATCCAATCCCCAGAAACTTTAATGGAGCTCAGCTTTAGATAAGGACAAACACATGAACATCAAATGAGTTTTCATAGTTAATCATTGGAATTACAACAGGCAAAGGATATTCCAGGATCTCTCTTAATCTTCTTGGCCTGAACATAAAGACTATGTGCTGCTGGAAAAAAATCTTCCTGGACACATGAACATTTATCTGGATTCTCTGAGTTAAATGAAAAGGAGTGAATTGAGGGCCATTTTGATCATCCATTAAAGTCAACCATCCAGCTCCCAAGAAGGCACACCTGACTTATCCTCTGATTTTGCCAAAATTTCAGCAGCATAACAGAATAAATGGCTCAAAAGACGAAAAGACCAACCATCATAACTTGGAAAATTTTTTACAGAGTTTCCCAGAAGTAGACAAGTGTGAACCCAAAATATATATTGTATATGTATGCATAAAGTGCCAACAATAGAATCCAAGCATCAAGTAGGAATCACTAGTACATAGCCTATGGCGAGGTCACGAAAAGGGTACTCCAGCCACCTGTATCACCGAAAGGATCTCCACATTTGAGAATCTCCCAGCTCAATAAAACCTCACGCTATCGACCCTCATACGAAGGCTTATGCAAATCTCGTATAGTCAAGTCTCAGAAATGACTATCTTCGAGACCAAGTCTCAGAAATGGCTGGGACTGCCAAATAAAACCAAGTATGGTTCCACAAAGGCATACAATGTTAGTTTCCACAAGTAACGTACAATCTAGCAAACAATGCGCTCAAACAGGCGCCAACTGATGCATACCCACGGCAACTGCAAGTCACTCCCACTTGCCAATGTATCACTGAACTCTAGCTACCTGTACCTGTGTGAATGACCTGTACCTGTACCTGTCTCTATAACCTGTAAACTGTAACCTGTAATCCCGAATCTCAAGGCTCGAAGCTCGAAGCAGAAGGTACTTGAAGAAGATCCTCAGTAGGGGCGCCAAAAGAATGTGAGCGGGATGGAAAAACACAGAACGCCTCTATAATGACCCGACACACACTCTTGGAATGATATACACACACACTATGGGGCACCACTCGTCTTACACAACACACCTGGCCGAGACAGGGAACACACCGATGGAGTGAGAAGAGAGAGACTATCCACTTGCCCACTCCACACACACACACACACACACACACACACACACCCAAAAAACTCAGCTCAAAAGAGGAGAACTTCTGATATTTAGATACAAATGAGCTTAGACCAACACCAATGGGGCAAATAGCTCACACAGTATGAGTAAAATAAGCCAGATACAATCACAAACTGGAGCAGAAGCTTCGCTCATAGGAGAAACTTACACAGCCAAAACAGCAGAAAAACAATGAGGAATTTGGAAAAATGGACAAAGCCATTGCGTCCGGAACGGCCCAAAACCCCAGTCTACAATGTCAACGTGCTCAAATCCGACCTCGGATTCAGTTTACGGCCAAAACAGGCTCCAACATGAGCAAAAACATAGTTGCGGTTGTTCCTCCTCTTCTCTCCACTCTTTTTCTGGTCTTATCTTTGTTTTTTCAGTTCCCACACTTAGCTTTATTACTTGGGAACCCTTGGCCTTTTAGATGACCTCAAACGGACCCCGAACAGGCCAAAAACTGACCTTGCAGTGCATAGTTGTCACCTTTTTGCATCATCCGCACACCTGGCACTCAACTTTTTTCAATAATGCATCCCGCCACCATGTGAAGTGGACCCAAAAGATGGTCCTCTTGATGACCTTTCTGCATAATTAGCACAAGAAAACACCCACGTCGTGTTTGTACTTATCCACGTGCAAGTATTGACCCCATTCGGCCTCCTGACGCCACTAGATGCCATCTGACGCACCTGCTTACCTCATGTCGTCGGCCCACAGATAGCTTCCTCGTGAAGTTTTACGCGCTACCAACTCCTCATTATTGTAGAAAAAACACATTGGTACTGGTAACGATGAAAATCGATGCACTATGTACATGTTGTCCTCCCTGTACACACGTGGGCCCCACGTAACCACCTGGCTCTGGAAAATGGGCAATCCTTTATTTGATGCACCATGCATGTGTATGTACATATGCGCAATCCCTTGCTCCAAAAAACTCCTGACAACGTGAACATGTTAATAACATTGAGTAATCACATTTCAAAATACGTGATCATGTTAAAGAGAGATACACTTAGAGGGAGAAAGAGAGTTGTACACACAAAGAGAGGGACCAAGAGAGCAGAGATTTTACTAATGTGATCACAAATACGTAAACATGTTAATAACGTTGAGTGATCACATTTCAAATTACGTGATTATGTTAAATATTAATGCGATTTTCCCTTAACCTATAGAAATTGTCCAATTTGGTAAGTCCACTATGAGTTTTTCATTTCTTGGTGGGTCGGTTTAGCATTCTTATAGTTTTGCAATGGGCTCATAAAAAAAAACACATACCTCGGGAGGTTTTGGTGGGTTGCCACGTCACCACTTATCGGCTTTTTTGTGATCACATTAATTCTGATAATAAACATTGTGATCACATGAATATTAAATCCTTGAAAGAGAGTGACACGCACATGCATGCATGCACATGTGCACGTGCACACACACACACACAAACACACACACACACACACACACACACACACACACACAGAGCCAAACAAGAGACCAACACCTTGCAATTTTTGAGAAAATTGTTATAATTTTTAATAAAAAAGTCAAATGTTGGTCTGTCTATGGTATGCTATTGAACCTTCTTAGTCCCAATACTTACCTATTAGTGCATGTACTATGTTTTTTTTAGGGCTAAGATCTCACAGAATGAATAGGCATAGGATCAATCCAAAAATTATCGTTGGTCAACAGGAAGTAGAAGGGAGACCACCTCAGTTACGGAGAGTCTCCTTAAAGAGAGACATGGACTTTGCGAAGCCCAAATATATATTGCTTGGAGAGTATGTTATGGGGACTGAAGAACCCCCCAATGACTCAGAAGCATCAGAGCATTGCATTGTGTGTATGGCCTTTTCTTTTCCTTGCAAAAGAGGGCAATCCTTCTTATTATGTTGGTCCAAAAGACATCTGAAACACAAATTGTGCTTCTTTGCATGCTCAAAATTAGCAATGCTGAGAGACCCACTTGGAGTATTTTGTAATTGCTTAGGCTTCTTAGCCTCTTGTGGGCGTGGAGAAGTAGATTGTCTCTTATTCCTCTTGGAACGTGTGGGAGATCTACCTCACCATTGGCTCTTTGCCAGATTGCTCTTAGCAAAATTATTCTTAGAGTAGGGAACATTTCCCTTTCTCTCTTGATCATCATCATATCTTTGGGCATGACTGATGGCTTATTCCAAAGTTTTTGGATGTTGGGTCTTGACATGAAGACGATAGCCTTTGTCAAGACCCCTATTTAAAACCCGTATCTTTTGGAATTCATCTAAACCTTCTAGTTTTAATATGATTTTCTAATACTTCAAAAGGTATTGTGTGAGAGAGAGGCTAGACATGCAACATGCATCCCATGCTAACCAATTCTTATCTTCTTCATTGGAGTCCAAAAACTATTTCGAGAAAGAAGCTTGAAACGCAACCCAAGATGGAGGACGAGCATCTATTGAAAATGTAATCCACCACTTATAGGCCTTGCCTTTAAGAGATAGACTTGTTTCCACAGCCGTCTTTATATCTGGCTTGTGTCTCAACCTATGAATATCACTCCATTTGTGTAAGAACGTATTGACCGCATCCTTGTTGCAATCATGCTCTTCCCCATGAAACTCAGGAATGATGATATTATTAAGCAATGCATTGCTACCTTCTACATCGTCTGAAGCACTTTTCTCTTGGACTCCTTGAGTCATGCGAGATTCGTTTCCTTGAACCATGCCACTTACGACTCCTTGAGCCATCCGTGAATTGATAAATTTCACAAGTAGCTCAGGAAGTTTTTTACCATTTGCATTGAGTGCAGAAAGGTTGCATTCAAGTACGCTTTGGCAATTTTCCAAAGTCTTGAAAGAAGCCATATCTACAAGACCATGATCTCATAGATCATCATCTTCATGCACATTAGTGTGAGCAGTACCTGTGGTGCCCTGATTTTGATCTACGTGCTCAAAATCAAAAGTGTACGTAGGTGGGATATCCTCACTGGCCATGGTAAACCCCGGGGCGGTCACTTTTTAGAATGTGTATGCTATCACATGAGTTAACCGGAGAGAGTTATTAAAAGATCAAAATGTATCAAAATGTATACATACAAAGGGGATGGGGGGGTTTTTTAAATAGGCACATAGTGTAAATATAGTATGTATATTGAGGTATTATTAATAACCTCTTGAACGCACGTGATATAGGAAGATTTTGATAAGTGACCGCCCCGGGTCGTAAACACACAGTAATATGAAGAGAAAAAAAGAAGGTCAAATTGTACCTTGTAAAGCTTGAAGTCTTTGTGTTTTTAATGCTTGACGATTTGCATCGCATGCGAATCTCACCTTGCAGAAATTGTAGAGCTTCACGTGTCGTTCCTCATAAGAACACCTTTGTTGATTCTTCACAAAAACTCATCGTTTTTGCGAAGGCTTTTGCTCACTTTGAAGCTAACTCATTGAGGAAAAAAGAAGTTTTGGAGGAAAACTTGCCTTCCTCCAAGAAGTGAAAAGGAAGGGTGAAACTACTTCCTTGAAGTTTAAACCCAGGTTAAAGCTTTCCCTTTTCTTCTAGCTTTCTTGTCAATACAAGTATGCTATCTTTCCTTGTTATACACAAGAAGGATTAATAGCTTGATGGTAGAGTGTTGACCTATTACCCTCATGGGGTGATTCAACCCTCCTTCACGCAAGGGTTAAAAGGGCCTTCCTACACGGGCAGCCAACGAAGCCTTCGAAGCCTCGGTGCCATAGAGTTGCCTTGGTTGTTCCCTATGGAGAGCGTAGGTGGGGCAGTTGCAGTCAACTGTCATTGTCTGCATTCTCACATTGCACACGAAGATTGCTTATCTAATTTTTACTTCCCAGGGAGACGTTGTTGTCTATGGGTCGTAGGAGAGAAGCACCGCATTGCATGCACATGCAATCCGCTTTTCCCCTTTCCCAAAAATAGCTCGGATACTAGTGAAAGGGCGGTGGTAATGCGTGTGCTAGTCTCCACCCAACCGTGATATCTTATAGCCTCCCCCTAATGTACACATTGTCCGGTTGTTGGTGGACTTGCCTGTAGGACCCATGTCCTTACAATACGGATACCATCCTGAGAGATAACATCTAGGAGATGTTACTTATGTTCCTCCAAAGACTTGGAGTAGATTATGATATTGATGGTCGGTTTTTGAAACCGTGACCGTGAGAACCACACCCTAAGGACGGGAAGGCTTATTACCAAAAGAGAGAAAAAAAAAATCTCTTTATCATTCACCATACCCCTCCTCTTAGGTTAACCACTAGCGGGGCGCCGCCACTTTGGCCACACATCTCTCCATTATCGCCAGAAGACAAACCCCCCTCTCTCCTACTGCTTGGCTCTGCCAATATTCTCTCTCTCCTACTCTGCCGCTGCATCACCCAGCCCGGTAGGCGCATAAGACATTTGGTGCCTCTGTCACACTCTCCGACGGGCCGCCACAAATATTGTATATTGTCCCTCTCTCTCTTTCAAATATTCTCCCTCTCTCTCTCTCTCTGCTCGTCCACACCCAAGCCCCGCCGGGCTACCTATCCCCAGTCCCCCAATCCACATTCCACTGGCCTTATATCCCCCCCCTTGTTTCTTCCTAACCGTGGCAGACCACCTCATATTCCATCCCTCCCCTACCTTCACCTAGCTCTAAGTTTCTCTCTCTCTCTCTCTCTCTCTCTCTCTCTCTCTCCCCTTTAGGAGCGGCCCCACAAGCCTTAGGGGAAGCCATTCAATCCCTCCCTCTTTCCACTCACTCTCTCTCTCTCTCTCTCTCTCTCTCTCTCTCTCTCTCTCTCTCTCTCTATTCTCTACCCTCCCTCCCTTATCCCCTCACCACCTCACCCCTTGCTCTCTCTCTCTCTTACTCCCATGGTGGAAACCCGCCTTAGGGGCCTTATACTCTCTCTCTCTCTCTCTCTCTCTCTCTCTCTCTCTCTCTCTCTCTCTCTCTCTCTCTCTCTCTCTCTCTCTCTCTCTCTCGTTGACTAAGTACCCCCCTCCCCCCCGTTTTGGCCATTGTCGAGCCTGTCGACGCCCACACCCATTCCCTCACACCCCGGACCCAGTCCTGTGCAGGTGCTTGATGCAAACACACACACTCTTATCCCCTCACCTCTCCCCCCTCTCCCCCGGGTAGGTCACCTAATAAAAATGTAACCTATCACGTGAGTTCAACAGAAGGGTATTTAAAGTTCTTGAAACTTACAGAAATATATATACAAAAGGGCATTATTTTTTCAAATTTGAAAAAAACTTACAGATTTTAAAAGAAAAGGGTACATTATATTCTTAACAAAATTCACAGATAAGGGGTTTTACAAACATGTCTTGAACGCACGTGATATGGTAGTTTTACACATAGTGAACCCCCCGAGCCCTCTCCACACCCTCTCCTTCCCTCCCTTGTGCTCTGCGTTCACCTTGCAGCAAGCGGCCCCACTCCTATCACCCGCTTCTCTCGCGCTTACTTTGTGTCAGGTCCGTAGACGCCGTCGTGAATCAACACACACACACACACACACACACACACACACACACACACATATACACACCACACACACACACACACACACACACACGTTGCACACCCACCCTCTCTATCACTCTATCTCCTTCCCGCCTCTGCGTCGCCAACTGAAAACGAAAAAACTAAATATATAAATATATATATTATATACATACACCCCCCTCGTTCCCATGCATGCTCGAGCACACACCTATACACATACATATTAATGTTCACTCGCATGCCAATACGCACACACACATATATATAGACACACACACGCCACACACCCACGCATCTTTACATACGCACACACACACACACACCCATAACGCACACACATAAAAAATACAAAAAACAAAGAATTCTACGACTACGACGACATCAACAAAGGAGGACGACCCGAATCACGCGACACCAACAACAGAAAGAACAAAGGCGCCGAAGGCATGCCCCGGACGAACTCGAAGAGACGTACGCGCTACACCGACGGACCCACAAACTGCCATTCACCGGCATTACGCAACCACGGCACCATTTTCAGTAAACCATAGGTTATCATCATCATTTTTCAGTTTTCCCCCAAGCCTTGTAAATTCCCAAATTGTAATTTCCCTCTCTCTAGGTGATGGTCACAAAGGCCCACCTAGAGGTTTTCATTTTTAATAACTCCCAAGACAAGCAAGGTTCAACCACACCGGACCCACCGCCTTGCTTTGTCTCCCCGGTTAGCTTACCCTAATGAAACCGGGATTACCCTAATCCAAGCAGCTAACACCTATAAAAGGGCACTGAGAGGTCACTATCGGGTTTGGGTAGTTCATGAGAGGTCAACACTTGGTAGAGTTTTAGTGGGAGGAATTGACACTATTGGCATCATGGGGAGGGGACTTGTGTGATGGTTTGTTTTGTGAATTGCACCATGTGAAGGGAGCTGCGTCCACCTCTCGACTCCAATGGTCGATGCACACACACATACACATTCTTGGTAGAAAGTTTCATATCATCGAGTCGTCTTTAGAGAAAGTACCAAGTAGATGCACCATCTCTTATCCCTATCTCTCTATCACCACGGTGTGTCACCCCGCCGGAAGGAAGGTCATTTGTAAATACTGCAAGAAATAATTCTCCCTCACACCCCCGAGGGTTTTTTCATAAATTGTCAATGCTCTCTCTCTCTCTATTTGTGTGTGTGTGTGTGTGTGTGTAAGTTTGCAGTATTCACATCACCGTGGTCTGCTTCCTAGCTGCTCAAAGCTAGGTGGTGCCCCCTGTTCGCTTTACCGTGACCGGCTCGAGGCGTGTCATCGGCCCTCAGCGTTTTAGAGGCCGTGGGGTTTGTGTCTCGCTTTGCTCCCGTCATTTGGTGCCCCCACTAAGGAGGGATTCTAAGAAACCTTCAGTTTACAATGCTGAAAGAAACGCACCTCATCAATCATGGACGAATGGCTGAAGGAATTTTCTAACTGGAGGACAGAAGAGGAGGAGACTAAGGAGACACTAGCCGCCTTCATTGAATTACTATTGCCAGGCTGCAGTGCCGTCAGTATTCAAGAGGTAAGCTCCCCATCTCGTGTTGCTCATTATAACCACAAATTGAGAGCCTCAGGTGTGAGGTCTATGAAGTGCTATCACTGTTGTCAATCAAAACACACTGTCAATGAGTGCCGACAACGAAGGCAGCAAAGGGACTGAAATCGTCTACATCGACATTCACTGCGAAGAAGTCATCCACATCAAAGGAGGAAAGAAAACGGTGAGTCCTCTCTTCCCTAAGGAAACTGCAATCAAAGTTATCACCTCTACTCCAAAATGGCCTAAAGGGGCTGCTCAAGCCAAAGGTAAGGAAAGGTTAAGCCAGTCTGTAAAGACATGACCCCAAAGGGAGAAGCATCTGGCCAGGCAAGTGCTTCAAGCTTAGAGAGCCGGGTCGTACCCAGCTTGCCAAAGAGGAAGTCATCCGAAGCTAAGCGGCGGAAGGTCGCCTACCGATTCGCACGATGCATGTGAGTACTACCAGTCCACTTCAACAATCTTGAAGAAGAAGTGGTAAGAAGGTTCCCATGCCCTAAGGAAGAGTGGTTCCGCTACTGCTCTCGCTGTTTTGGAAGACGGGTAGAGGGTCTTCCTCCTCTCCCTGTATGACTTATCCTGAAAAAGCTCTCCACCATGGGTGAAACTCAGTGGGCTGGAGACGAGTTGAAGCTGAATGGAGTGGAATTCATGCAACACGCCGACTACGATAGTTATTTGTAGTTGTTGCTAGCCAAAAGGCTAGGAGTGGTCAGACACGTCGCCATCACCCTGTACGTGCTTGTACGTGCTTAGCGATGAAGGAAAGGTAGAGCCCATGAAAAGCGACGACCTCCTGTGGATGTGCCGACTCATCAACACTGGCACGATAAGATTATAAGTAAGTACTCCACCTTCTGTGCATGATGGAAAATGGGCCGACAACATTCCGGTTCAGATTCCTGTAGCATATGCATGTGAATATCTATGTAGATAGAAAAATCTTCTACCAACAGAAGATCGTGTACCTATTCGGTGCGGTGGTGCTAGGAGAAATCCTTAATTCACCAAACCTTATTATTCTCCCCATATTGGATTACCACCATTCCGTTAATGTTTCTATCTTTATCTTGTTTTAATCTATCCATCCAACTCTGTAAAAAGCCGCTATGAGCTGCTACTGTCATTAATCCTATTATATATAAAAAAAAGTTGGTAATTTTCCGAGACACTACTATGGCAAGGGTTTCTTTCCCCACATTCAGTGGAAAGAAGGGAGAAGATCTCACCACCGACTTTCTGGATGATTTCGACATCACTTGTGTGGTTTCCAACAAGGATGACGACGCTTCACGACTTCGAATTTTTCTCTACTGATGAAAGTAGAGGCAAAGTCCTGGTACAATGCATTGCCCCAAGCTACCAAGAATGCATGGGATGTGTTACGAGATTCCTTTGTAAAGAGGCTTGGTGGAGGCACAACCTCGAAGAAGCTATAGCAGCTTCTGACGGAATGGAAGCAGGGGGGTCTGCTAGAGTATGCCACCTACAAGTCCAAGTTTGTGGACTTATGGGAGACATGGGTTGCCTCACTGGAGGAAGGTGAAGGAGTGCCTAATTTCCTGAAGAAGGACCATTTCATTGCTGGCCTGTGGTGGTGGTCGTCGCTTAGAGAGAAGGTGAAGGGAAGGTTTCTTGCAACATATGAGTTGGAAGTAGAAGTAGCCCGCCTTAAAGACAAGAAGCTACGCATACAAGCAAGAGTAACGAGTCAGAGGAAACAAGCTCAGTCCGACCAACCCCAGTGACTGCAACAGCCAGTCATAGAGCCCAACCACAAGAGGCATCGAGGAGCAGCATGTACTGCTAAGTCATATCACTACCCAACTAGAGAGTTTATCCGTGCATCTGGTGCAGCAAGGGCATGCACCTGTCAGAAATCCAGAACAAGGAAGGAGACAACGAAGGCAGAACCAAGAGTACCACTACTACAATTGCGGGGAAGACGACCATGGTATGTACTACTGCCCACATCCAAGGAGGTAGAATTTCAATAGAGGGGGGAGACAGAATCAAATCTCTCCGCGAAGGGCAAGACCACCACCACCCAAGAAACCAAGGCCGATCCCACCGGTCTAGATCCTTCGACCACCCATACAACAACAACCACCACCACAACCTCTTATTCCACCACTACCCCCACCACCTGCTGTAAACCAAGCGTTAAGTGTTATTAGCTTGGAGGCTAAAGGGAAGGCAAAGGTAAAAGAATCAGTTCGAGAGAAGCACAAAGGGAAAGCAAAAGTAGAAGAAGTGGATGCTATGAGAGTGAAGCATGCCAGGCACGAGGAAGCCTCTCAAAGAGAAGAGAAAATGAAAGGGAAGGCTGAGTACAGCAAGCAAGCAGCTAAACCGCGATGGAAGATAGACATCGTGGATTTCTCAATAGGTGAGTATGCTAAACCCTATGACTTAGTTCAGGATGTGTTGATGCAGGGCCCGAAGATAACTTGGCCCCAATTACTCCACCTTGCACCAAGAATGAGGAGGCAATGGACAAAAATGGTGAGTACCAGGAAATCAAGACCCAGGATAGCTAGGGCTATCTCTGGAAGGGATCTCTACGACATCCTACCAACTATGGATTCCCACATCAAGGGGCAACGAATCCCAAACTTCTACATAGATGGTGGCATGAAAATATGAATCATGAGTGAAAAAATTACGCACCATCTAGGTCTAGAGGTGAGTAGGGCCGGCACCCTACCGAGCCAAAATGGCAAACAATGTAAGAGTGAAATGCGTGGGCATTGTGAATGCGGTCAAAGTAAAAGAATTCAATACAGAAGTGGAGGTAGACATCTTTGTCATGACACACAAAGGGAAGGGCTACCCTATCATTCTTGGGAGACCCTGGCTCATGGCTATGGAAGCTAAGCAAGACTGGAGCACCAGAATGATTCAGATGAAGGACGCTAAAGGGAAGTCCATATTCTACGATGTGAGGACTGGGAAGCAACGCAACATGATCTTGGAGGCTTCACAAGATGAGTCCACCAACGACTATTCGTCTACCTCAAGAGAAGAGACAAACACCACTGACGGGAGTGACAGTAGCATTGAGGTGATGGGGGACATTCTTAAAGACCCAAAAAGATTGATACAATCTGAAGCACCCCCGACAAACCAAGAGGAACCATCAAGTACGCAATCCTTAGAGGATGCAGTTAAATTACAAAGGATGCTCTCAAATGAGTTAACCGATGAAGAAAGGAAGGAAGATGTCTCCATGCTGGGTATGAGTTGAAGCTTGGCTCTTCGTTGGATTTGCATCCACAAGCCAAGAGTGTGTCGATGTAGGCTTCTATCTCACAAGCTTGGAGTAGGTGATGAGCTCTCCATTAAAGCTTGGGAAGAGATAGTCTTCTCTTTCTTCACACATGAGATTGTGTGCGTGTGTGTGTGATAATGCCTTGCAAAAATCAGCCCCCCCTCTCTCTCTTGGGCGAGCCCTCTTGCTATTTGCTCTTGCTGAGCCCTCATTGGCTCTCCCCAAGTCAAGCCAATGACTATTAAGCAGCATAAGTGATAGCCTTCTGGCATGTGTCCCCCTTTCTCCTTTTGTGAGAGCTTTAGGTAATAAAATAATTAAACTAAACTCTCATTGGACCCCTTTTCCTCCTGGCCAATAGGAATCAGGCAAGCAATTGGGCTCCTGAATGCTCAGTGGACCCCTTGTGAGACTGCCCAATAGTCTTTTAGGAGACTTAATTCTCATTGGTTTCTTTTATTAAATGTTTTTAAATTAATTAAACTAGATTTACTCTAGCTTAATTCTCATTGGTCCACTTCAAGGGTCATCCAATAGAAACTGGGCACACCTTGTGGGCATCTGGCCTAGGGAGCTGACATGTGTCCCTCATTCCCTTTGTGTAAAGGGAGCCTATGTGTGTGTGTGTGTGACTTTCTCTCTCATCCCCTACTCTCAAGGCTCGCCCCCTCCCATGTAGGGATATGCAAAGACTTTTTAGTCACACACAAAGCATCCAATTTCCCCTAGGTTTGACCTTTGGACACAACCTTTGAATTTTGGATCCTTAGCATTTTGGAAGTCTTAATGGGTTGAACCTTAGGGTCTTTTTAGCCCATTGTTGCACATGGCTCTTTTACAGATGCCCCCCCCTTTGGATCCCTACTGTGGCCGGTCTGCTAGCTTAACCAATATTCTAGCTTTTTCTCCCCTGGCACTTCCCCACATTAAATGATCAGTTTAATATGAGAAAATCATTTAGGAGAATTAGATATTGATTATTATGACATTACCTCTCTCTTGAAATCATAGCCGTCCTCGACTATGGTGTAGAGAAGATAAAGCATATTCATGAGTCCTTTTCTTAGCGCGTAGAGGATCCCTATGTTACCCTATGACATCATTCCACAATGGATGACTAGTCCATTTGGCGCTTGAGAGCCTGAGGCTGCCGCAAGCATGTCTGCACATTAGTCTTATCAATCTTCCATAGTAGAGTGACAAGCTCTACTTGGTGTTTGGGAGACGTCGTCTCCGTAAACTTGATCTAAGCATGCATACTACTTCATTTTTGTGCACAATAAAGAAAAAGAGAGTCTTATAAGACAAAAAACTTTTTTCATTTTTAACATTTTGTACATTTGCTTACTCTTGGGAAGCATTGTAAGCATTGACAAGGTTTATGTTATCCTTTAATTGTATGCCTTGCATCCATCTAGCATCTTCAAAAGGATAATTCTTAAACTTAATAAGATATCGTCGGATAGTCTTACCGCCTCTTAATACCTTGTCTTCATGTCGGAGAATGGACTCGGGCTGCACACCTCCTCTTGGTCCTCGATCTCCGGTGGGCCTTCAATAGTTGGTTCTTGAGGTGGCTCTCCTTTGTAAGGCTTTAATAGGCTCACATGGAAATCATTGTGTATAAGACAATGATTGGGCAACTTGAGTTGATAGGCCATCTCATTGATTGGACTAAGAATTTGGAAGGGACCATAGTACCTTTTTGCTAGTTTAGCATAGTACTTTTGGTGGCCCGTAGGATTTTTGCCCGTCGTGTGCCTTAATCGAGCCTTGGGAAACTTTAACAAGACCCAATCGTTTTCTTTAAAGTCTTGGGCTTTTCTGTGCTTGTCAGCAGCTACCTTTTGCCTTTGCTGTGAGATAGAGATAACATCCTTAATCTTTCGAAAAGATTCTTGCAGGTCTCGGCTACGCTCATCTGCAACGAAGATCTTCCCATGTACCTTAAGTAGCAAGGGATTTTTTGATCTTCTCTCAATTACCTTGAAAGGTGCTTTTCCCGTGGAAGTATATACAGTATTAATGTAAGCATACTCCACTACGGGTAAGTACTTCTCCCATTGGGATCTTTGATCTACTTCCGTTACATAGGCTTTTAGTAGATCGAGAATTGTTAGGTTAGATATTTCACTTTGGCCATCCATTTGTGGATGATAGGCCGAAGAGAAGTTTAACCTTGTTCCTAAATTCTCAAAGAGACCCTTCCAGAAATTACTGGTCATTCTAGGATCTCTATCCGACACTATGGACATTGGCAAGCCATGGTACTTGAAAATTTGTGAAATGAAGAGGGTTGCCATTTGATGGGCTTTGATAGTCTTTTTGACAGGTATAAAATGAGCTTGTTTACTGAACTTGTCTACTATCGTCCATATTCCCGTATTCCCATGGATAGACTTAGGCAATCCAAACATAAAACCTATGGATATGCTCTCCCATGGTGAATTAGGGATTGGCAAGGGTTGAAGCAATCCAAGTTGCTTCCCTCTATCAAATTTTGTCTTTTGGCATACCACACATTTAGAAACATACTCTTGTATGTTTACTTTCATGGTACGCCAATAGAAATATTTTTCAATTCCCTTTAAGGTAGACTGAATCCCTCTATGCCCCGCATAAGGTGGAGCATGAGATTCATACATTACTTTCTCACGTAGTGAGTTAGTAACACATAGTCTATTGCCATAGAGAATCTCACTCGCCATCGCTGCCATACCTTATTCGTTTCTTAGCTTGATGCTTGTCTTGATGTTGTCCTGCACAGCAACAACTCCCCACTCTTGCCCGAAAATCTCAGCCCTCCTCACTCGCCATCGGTGCTATATCTTGTGTTCGTTCGTTCGTTCTCAGAGCATTCTCCATTAAGATTCCATTTCTAAAGGACATACTAGGTGAGGAAGGGTCTCTTTAGGGGGCGGGGGGGGGGGGGGGATAAGAATAAACGTTTTCTTAAGGAAAAAGAAGGGGGTGGAGTTTTTCCCTTCATCTTTAGCTTCTTTGTGCTCTATCAAGGAAGGGGAGAGCCCAAGGAGCGGCTTAGTCTTTTAGCCGATGAGAGTTCAAAGCAGGGGGGAACTCATGTGTGTCTGTGCTCCGGCAACAAAGATAGAAGGAAAAAACTCCACCATCGAGATGACGCCAACAAGGGCTGTCAAAGCCTATTTTTCATGCTCGTCGAGGTTATGTCGATGAGGTTGTTTGTATTTGACTGTTTTGAGTAAAGGGAAGCAATGATTGCTCGTATTTTTCTATAATCTCTCCCTTTCCACCCCTCTGTTCTTTTGCTCTTGTGCTTGTGTCCACGGTGTCAGGTAAGTGTGCCCCCATCAAACTGACAGTATCTTGTAGCGAAGAGAGAGAAAGAGGATCTTAGTGTGTGTGAGAAGCTGTGGATTGTGCCGTATGGAGCATGCGGGCTAAGTTGCAATCTGATATCATGCCATTGAGTTTAGAGGTGTGCGGGCAGTGGTCTACTAGCAAATATGTGTTTTGTAAAGATAATTTTTGAGAGGACAGGGGTGTTGTGAATACCCTGAGTTGTATAAGGGCATTTGTTTGTGTGCTTAACGCGTTCCCGATTCCCCCTCTCCAACGCGTAGTCGTGAACCTCAACAAAATTGACAATGCTTACACTTGAATGAAAGAGCAAAGAGAGAGGAACACAATGCAAGTTTCAAAATCAAAAACGAATTACCCAATCATTAGAAAAGTTGATTATAAGTTGGAGCAACTTAGTAGGTTGAGCGTTCGTTATGTAGAGCTTCCTCTTCTTCAAAAGATAAGCCTCCTTTAACTTTAGAGTTATTGACCTTTATAACTAGGGCTTTTAAATGGTCAGTGGTTGGCTCACATAAACCTTTATGTATATCATGATCGAATTACAACTCAAAGGATTGACTTTCTACTTTGGAATCAAGATTTACACAGAGTATCATTATACTAGCTCGGAAAAAAAACAGAGCACAAATGTAGTGTCCGACTACGTGTCTTACCAGGTGGACGCCTGTTTGGTCAATCGGCTAACAACAATGTACAAAGTTTAGATGAAGCTGTTGGAAGAAAAGAGATGGAGCCTAGACTTACAGAACTAGGTGACTATTCAATGAATATGTAGCAGGAACTTTTACTGAAAAGAAAATAGAATCACTCGCCAAACGAAAAGGAGGAGGTCCAAACTCGGTACTCTCAAATGATCAAAAAGTAGAAGAATAGAATCTTGGCATGGATGAGAGCCCTGAAATGGTCAAGATCAACAAGGCCACACCTTTAAAAGAGTCAATTACACACTTGCAAAAGCACCATATATCCACACCACTAGAAACAAAAGCAAGAGAGTGATGGAGAATATTTAAGCCAACTCTACAGTTGTAAAGATGAAGACTATATGAATTTGACCAATAACCACTGAATGGCATATGATGATAGATTCAACACATTAAAAAGGTGTTTCCCTCGCTTTTTTGTTCGACGGTATCCATGTTGTGCATCACTCTCTTCTCAACCTATAAACACCCACCCTTCTTTCTTGTGCAATCCCTAGGTGGACTCCTTGAAGCTCTTCTTTTGAAGTGGCCTCCCTTTTTGGTGCCACAACCTCCCAAAAAACCCTCCCCATAGGAAACCACTCTTGCACCTCTCATGCGGTGCCCAAATCTCCTGTCTTCTCTTTTGGGACTCCTCTACAATCAACGCCTTCTATTCCCCCCTTGTTAGACTCCAACTTGCAACTCTCCTGCTACCCCCTTCATCCATGTGCTTCCTAATTGCCTCTTGCTTTCCTATAGTGGCATCGATCTCTTTTGCATGCAGTAGTGTTTGACTTTTCCCCCCTCTAAGTTAACTCTGACTTAATTTTATAGAAAAACTCTTGCTTGGTTTTTATTCCCACATCCTCAACCACCTTCGAATGTAGATGGAGAGGGCGGATGGGGAGCACAATTGAAACGCACAATTTCTCCTCTATATAGCTCAAGGTATTCACATCACCCCTATCCTCTTGAAAACCCTTTAAAAAGTACAAATCACACTAGCAAGACCTTGCCTAAACACTTCCCAATGCACACACAGCCGACAAGATCATCACACCACATGCATGTGCCATTGTGGTTCATTTCAAAATCTCCAACTCACAGAGCACCTCTTATTTACTCTCTTTGCACACAGACAATGCCAATTTGGGGGGCACACACATCCACAAATGACACCACAAAACTAAGTGAGAGCAAGAGAAAGAGAGGGGGATGGGAAAATTGACACCATATGGGCCAAAAATGTCTTGATCTTGATTTAAATAAACACTTACAGCCTTAAAAAGTCCATAACCATGGCTAGGTTTAATATTAAAAAACTTCCTCTTGCCTTCGCAAGCTGGAGGCCAAGTTTGGGGCAATTTGATTGCTTGGGAAGACGCGCCATCTGGTGGGTTTTGGAGCTCAGTGCAGTTTGGGGAGGTAGTGCTTAGCATATGGAGCTAATAGGAAGAAATCACTCGTCAAACAAATATCGGGGATTAGGGAAATATTGTAGGATGAAGTTGGCAGGTAGTGACAATCATGGAAAATTTACAATTTTTTTGCAATTTGGAGTGTGTTGTTTGAGGCCATACTCAAGTTGAAATGGAGGCGAGAATCCGACAACGTGGGCTTCTAGCAAGTTTTTACAGCCCGCCAATCATGGGATCATCAGTGAGTAGAAGAGAACCCAAGGAGGGGCAAAACAAAAAGGGTTTTTAAATTAAAATGTAGAGCTTTTTGGGGGCCCTCGAGTCTCAACTCACCTTGAGGCACCATGTGGCAGCAAGATTGGCCCACATGTAATGACAGGGGCGCTTTGATCAGGGTATATGGGCAGTGTGGGCACCCCCATTTGGTCATCGAAGTGGAGAGAGAGCTTGGAGCTCCATGAGCGATGGCGGCTGGCCCTAAGGTGCTGCACTGGTGGCCCAATGGGCGCATAGCGGTGGTTTTGGCCTCACGTTGGCGGCCGGTGGTTGTGGTGGGTACCCAAAGTGATTTTGTGGTGATCAGGGGGGCGTGCGGTGTGGTGATGAAGTGGCATGCTTGCCAGGAGATGTTCCCATGGGTAGTATTTTTTGGAAGTAAAGAGAGAGAGAGAGAGAGAGAGAGAGAGAGAGAGAGAGAGAGAGAGAGAGAGAGAGAGAGAGAGAGAGAGAGAGCAGTGACCGCACCGTCAATGCCCCCCTCAAGAGATGTTTCATGTGGCTTGAGGAGCTTGACCTCGTGGCCCCCAAGGGGTGTTTCACACAGTGAAAGAGGTAGTGGGAGATTGGAAAGTCAGCCACATGCAAAGCTTTCTAAAATGGGATCCCAAGTGGTGGGAGTGCATGGAAAGTTCTAAAAAAGGGCTCAATTGTCTGCACGATCAAGCAAACCACATTTTTTCTTTGAGCTTTGAAAAAATCATATAAGGGGAGATTTTTACAACTAGGGACAGGTTCTTTTTTGAGGCAAGCGAGCTGAGAGGACCAAGTGTTTGGAGCTTGCGGGGCTATGGTGATGGTATAGAGCCAGAGGGCTACCATGTTATGTTTTGATCTCATTGAGTGTGTGTCGGCTTGGAGTTTTTTGTACACGGTGTTTGTTGAATGAAAGGAAGCCATCATTGTTGTGCAGTTTATGTTGGTTCCCCCTTTTTCATTCTTTTCTTTGTTGTATGCGTGTGTTTTTGGGCATGTGTCGGTAGTTGTTCCCCCTCGATGATTTGTTATGCACATAGGGATTGAGAGAGGTTGTGTGCGTGGTGAAGGCTATGAATCAAGCTGTGCAGGAGGATTGGCTTTTGTGTCTGTTGTCACATTGAGTGTGTGCGTACGGTGGTGTGAAAATGGCGGTTTTCTTGTGAGTCGTGTGAGTTTTGAAGGTGAGCTCTAGTGATTAGGGGTGATGTGTATATCTTTGGGCTATAGAGAGGCATGTTGATTGTGTGTTGGGTGTGTTCCCCTTTCTTCCTTCCCATCTTTTGGTGCCTCCACTAAGGAGCACTACCGTGCCGCATTGCAGGCAAGGATGGAAAATGAAGAATCGGAGAGTTATTGTGCAGTCTAATAGATTTGATGTGAATTGTTGATCAATCCATTTGTCAGAAGTAGATCGCGATGTAATAATTTTGAAGTACGAAGTGGTGGGCAATGTCTTGGGTAATATGTGAGCCAAGCATTTTGATTGTGTACAGCTTTGATCAATATTTATGCTTAGTGTGATACTCTCACAAAGGCAGATAAAGTTTTTGACGTGCATTGGGGTGAAAGACAAGAAGTTCTTGGTGGGATTTCCATTCGGAATGACATCACTTAGAATGCCTTGATGGTGGGATTTGCCAAAGTTCTTTTAGCAATGCTTTAGTCGATATGCAAGCCAAATGTGGTGTGCTTTAGAGAGCCGTCCTAGTCGACGTGTGAATGGAAGCTAAGGGGATTGGTTTTTGTTTCATGCCATATTTATTTAAAAAAAGATTTTTATTGTGTTTGGGGGGCGGGGGTGGTTTGGCAATAGCGACGGCGCTCCTGCCCCTTGGGCTAAGCAAGACTTGTATTTGTTTTTTTAATGGAAGGTTGCATGCCATGCAAAGCTAGGAAAAGAAAAAAAGGGAATACAGGAAAGAGGAAGTCGCCGTCCATAAGAAGAGAACAAAAAGAAAGGGAGAAGGAAAGAAGAAGAGGAAGAAAAGGCCGAGAGGAAAAAGAAGGGAAGGAGAGGAGAAAAAAAAAGGGAAAGAAAGAAGAAGAAGAAGGGGAGAAAAAGGAAAGAAAGGGAAAAGAAGAAGAAGGGGAGAGAATTTTGATAGGCCCAAAAAAATTTGAGCTTTCTCTCTCTCACACACGCTCACTCTTTTGACATATATGCTCTCTCTTGATATAGGGAGGAACTTTCTTTTTGGGAGTCATCGCTTGTGTGCTCTCGACAAAGGTGAAGCAAAGAGAAGAACAAAGTGGAAGAAGATGATGGACACCCTCAACCTCAAGGTTATTTGATGCATGACAAGGGGATATTTTTCAGGATGAGATTTTATGAGGGCATGTCAATAGACAAGGATTTCCACGAGTGCAGGTAGAAAGGGTGGATTCTAAAGCTTGCATTAGGACCAACCTGTGATCATTGCCAGTGACGGTGTGACATGTTTTTGAGGAATGATTCGAACCACCCCAAAGTCTTTGAGAAATGTTTGTTGATGCTTTTGGACCCCTTATATGTAAATAAAGCATGCTTGTACAAAGTGTAGAAAGGCTGTGTGTGTCAGTTATCTCTATGCATGTGGGTCAATTGTGCGGAGTATGTAGTTTTGTTGTTTTTGTACATAGAAGAGTCAAGTCTTCAATCAGTTGAGTAAGTGCTTTAAAAATGTGAAGAAAAATTGAACTTTTATCAGCTTGGGGTCATGAGAGACTTGGGGTTTTCAGTCATGAAGAAGAAAGGCTCTATTGTTGCAGTTTGCAGTGGTGCATGGGGGTTGTTTAGTGGAGGTGCCCGTGTGTTTGTGTGAGGGTCTAGAGCCTTGATTGGAGAGTGTGTCTCTCATTAAGAAGGCCATGAACGTGGGTGGTGACCTCTGCAATTTTTCCCCTCTTCTCTCCTTTTGGTGATGGAAGCTACGTGAAGCGGAGCTCTCTTGTACGCGTATGCCTACTACTCAGGATTGGCAGTGAAAGCCCCTTGTTATTGTTGTGAATGGGAGGTTGTTTCCCCATGTTTTCCATTTTTTTTTGTTTTTCTACTGAAAATCATGAGTTTTTGTATAGCTCATGATTGGTATGGTTTTTGATGGGTTTATGTGCATGGTTGGGAGCGCGACTATAGAGCCCCATCTCGCATATGCAAGGGCTGCCGAGATGGTGTGAGGGTATGGTGTTTATGAACAAAAGTGCAGACCTTTTACTTGGTTTTTTTTTCTTTCTCCCAAAGTTTAGTGGTTTTTTTGCTTCCTTGAGTGCAATTGATCATAATTGGGGCTATGGAAGTGTAGAGTTAAGCTAGTCGAGTGTAGGCGAGGTTTTATGTATGCAAGGGTGAGTGATTTTTTGAGTGGAGATTGGATCCCGTCCTCTTGTGAGAGATAATTTTATTTTCCTCATGTATCTTGTGAAATTGGAGGTGTTATAGAGGCCACCCCCAAATCCTTTACATGTTTTGGTGCCCCCTCTAAGGATCTATTTTGGCTCTCCGATTGAGACTTTCCCTAGAGTCAAGCTCAACCTTCTATTTGTAAGTTTTTGTCATGAATTCTTCAAGTTTACCGGTGAAGATGGTGAGTACCCAAGAAGGTTCTTGAGATAGGTGCAATTGCAATGTTTATTGACAAGGAATGATTGTGAAGCAGAATGGTTGTGTATGTTTCCTCTATTCCTTGAAGGTGATGCATATATGTGGTATAAGAGCTTGAATGATGTAGAGAAGAGTTGTTGGTCACTGTTAGAAGTACTATTTACTCAAAGCTATGTAGTGATACGGGAGTGATACCAACTCCAAATGAAGCTTGGTCAAGGGTGAAGAGATTAGCTATGTGTGAAGATAAGTTTGTTTCTTGCTTTTGGAAGAGGTTCAATGATGTATTGATGCAATGGGAAAAGTGTGTGAAGCATGCTAATGTGATGTCAGTGGAGGAGCTACATGGTACACACATGCAATTTGAGAGGTTGAAAATGTTGATAAGAAAGTTAAAACCTACCTTGCGTCCACATGTGGAATTGAAGAATCCAAAAGGCATGAAAGAAGCACTACAGGTTGCCTACAACAAAGAGATGAAGATAAGGATTATGTCGGGTTTGTGAAAGGGCAAAGGGTAGACGGGCATGTGGTTCTTCTCCTAACCTCCCTACTTATAGCCCTTGGACCTTGCAAGTAGGTCCCCTAAACGCATGGCTGGCCCTCTGCTCCTAGCCGTACTGAGCCATTCAGTCCTTGGCCCTTGGCTTGCTGCCCGGTCCTACCATTGGCTTGACATTACTCCCCCCTTGGAGAAGCGTTTTCGTTCGCGAAAACACAAGTGATGGTATCTCATAAGAACAATATTGTTTTCCACCGTGACATCCCTCATGGATCCAACGGTTCATTTGAGCGGAGCCCGTTTCAGTAGGAGGTTCAAGGATTTTCTACATTGTTGTCCATTTGCAACCATCTGATGGTACCGGTTCCTATCCAAACATAGTGTATAGACTCCATTTAGAAAGCTCATGAGCATGTTAAACGAGTTTATCACAACAAAGATGTACCAAAAATAGTACCTCTTGTCACTTTCCATGAAAGTCTCTTGCTGACATAACTCATCAGCCAAGTTTAAGTCCTTTACTTGTTCCCAAATTTCATCATCAGTAAACAACCCCACCCTAACAAGTGTTCAAGGTTGAGAATCTGACTTATGGCAAGAGACTAAACCTAGTCACAAACATGCGTTAACTGATAGTAAGTAAACTCCAAGAAGAGCAATAAATTCTTATTAATTGGAGTGCTTGGTGCTAATGTACACACTTTGCATATCCTTTAGCCCAAGATTACACTTTGTAATATGCCTATCCCCTTGGATAATTGACAGTACTGAGGTGTGTTTCCCCCATGGTTTACAGAGAGTCTTCCCAGATGACTCGTAAATGGGGATCACAATATCATACAACATTCCACAAGCACCCAAACCGAGCAATGACCTCTATTGGTGATTGGTAGAACTAAAAGTAATCTCATAGAGATACTGTACCTAGAGTGTAAAATGCTTCATAAGAAACAACTTGATGAATACGCATGCCGTTCCAAATCAGCTTTTGCTAAACACTAGGCCCATAACACCTAGTGTGCATGCGTTTAGCAACCTGGATATCCATGATCATCCTTACCAATACTCATGGCGAATGTGATGTGCATAGCACACAGTAAAGAGGAATCTAAATAGTTCTGAAAAGAAACTAAATACTTTGTGCTACAATTATTTGCAAGCCTTGCTAAAATGTTTGAACCATAATAGAAGGTGAAACATGAATCACTTCTAGGTACAAACAATGAAACTTTTTCATTAACAACTTAGAGCCTTGCTATATGTATAAACAACCATCTGTAATGTTGTTTAGTAGTATTTGTACCTGAACAAGTCATTCTAAGTATCCGACATTTTTTGGCCACCGAAATTGCTTCTGATACGTCGTGCTAAAAATGGTTTAGAAAACAGATGTGACGAGCACCTAGGGACTTTGTCGTGATACATATTGAAATAGTGGGTGCTAGGGTCAGTCCCAGAGACTCATATTTTCCACATGTGGAATATGTCTCAACTAAGGATGTCTGAAAAAAGAACATCCTACAAGTACAAGATGTACTTGTGTGTGGAGGTAGCTGCAAACACTCTATGACGGGAGTGAGAGGGACCCTCATTAGTCTTGCTCCACACTGGCTAAACCGAACTCCTTGAGTCCCTAGAACATGTTGTATCCCATGTGACAACATGTGCCAAATCGAATCTGACAATTGGGTTCATAACTACATAATGTACATTGGATACTACGGTCTGAAATACTTTGTTCCGACATGCCCTTGGCATGGCCCTGGGGATTGAACTGAAAGTTCAATTACCCGTATTCAAATGCATAGGAGCACGTCTCCCACCTGTGAACAAAACCAAGCAACATTGCATGGGAAACCTAGGGTGTTGCCTTCACAATCCAAACCCGTAGGATCTATGTAGTCAACCCCTTGGGAAGATCCTATGTAGAAATTGCTCAACTAGAAGGTAACGGTAACCAACATAGTTAACCATGTACAGAATGATGGGAATCAACTTGAAAAGTTGAATTTGTTCGCTGCTGCGTGGTAGATTGTAAAATTATTTCCTTGAAAGTATAACAAAAATAGATCAAAGTGTGATCCTCAATGCCTATGGAGTGATTTGACCCGTGGGGTTGTACCCCAAAATTGTGCTTTCATAGACACTCATAGTGTTATAGAGAGAGTGGGAGATCCACACAAGTGAAAGGACGAGATGTTATGGACAACCATGCTGTTTGAAATTCTTGCTGCATCTATACGTCGTGTTATAGATCAGCCTATGCGAGTGTAAGTTGATCAAACACTCAGCTCAATCGTCACACCAAAACATGTAGTTTATGAAATACCCATATGTAATGGAAAGACTTTGGCTTGGCCATTAAAATCGATTTGGAGTCCACGGGGTAGATCTGTTCAAGCTGGAGAAAAATCACCCAAGGAATGCCAACAATTGGGTCTTACCCAAGATCTGACAATGACTCTTAGCCAGCGTGTGTGGCTCATAGCCCTTATGGCAATTAGTGTTCAATCAATGAACGGATGAAGACTGATTTAGATGGCATCTTGTCCGATTTCTAGCTGAGATTTAGAGCAGCTTTGGCTCAGGCTGACTCCCAAAAAAAACATGTATCAAAAGATTCTTAAAAAGGTTTCATTATTCTTCAAGAGAAATAAGAAAGAGAGAGAGAGAGAGGGCATGCTGGGCTGAGGAAATTTTCTTGAGTTACAACCTTGTATATACTGCACCCATGCTCGTGTGCATCTTATGTGTAGCCTGCAGATTATCCTATAAACATGCAACAATCTGACTGTATAACGCTCTCATCAAGAGAGGTAACAGAAAACACAAGTCACATCTTGACCCACCTATCGTGTAGGGGATCATGACTGGACAAAATGACTTAATTATGGAACTTTACCGGTGAATTAAGTATTAGATTTATGTTCCTTTATTGTTTTTGTGCATCGACAACAACCAAAAAAATTCATGTTTAAACAATCCAGAACTTATCTTGTCTGTGACAAAGTGTCGGGTGTCATAGCGGAAGCATATTGCATGAGGCGAAAGAATTGAATCTACCTAGCTAGCACGCCGTGCATGTAGAATTTTAAGCCCTTGGCAAAAGTGATGGCCTCAAACTTTGAGAGCCAAAACCATAAGTGCCTTGCATAGATTAACTGGTAGGGATTTGTGAGCAATATTTCCTATTTTACCCGTTCCCCACACTTGTGTGCCACTGCCCTTGATGCCAAGTCATTGGGCAGTACCTTGGCACAAGGGGGAAGCCTACTTCATGTAAAATTGTCAAAGCACTTTGCAGTGCACAAAAACAGTAGTTTCCAATGTAAATGTATAAACATGGAAAAACAAACAATACTGAACATGATCTAACTTGATCATCCTACTGTAACCAGTTGTCTTGAATTTGGAAGGGCAAACGTGCTGGAAGATGGCTCACGGCCATAGCTGCTGCACGAGAAAGAGTTGTTGCGTGTAGCATATACACCCTCTTTGCAAGCAATGAAAGAAGACGCAGACAAACTGTCAAATTCCTCCAAGGTTTTATGCTCATAGCATTAGCCAGACAAAAAAATATCCATGCGAGATGCCGAATTGGAAGCCTTGCTTCCCTTAACAACTTATGGAGTTCCTGAGAGGTCATAGCTAAAGGGTATTGATGCTAAAAACAAATGTCATAGCAAAACAAAGTCGACCGTGTCGACCATTCACAAAAAAATAGACCTTGTCCATTTGTAGATCTGCTGGAAAAACAGAATTCTGTGTGCAAAGTATGTGCATCTCGTACATACTTAAGTCTAGGAATGATATCCGAGCTCAATCATATACCTGATCAAGCGCATGCTCAATAAACAAATATCAACTGCGTACCTCATTAAGTACACCTACCGACGAAGCTTGTCACCGAAAGAATCAAATGAGTTGCCAGCAAGAAGAAAACCAAGAAATGATTTTCCGGATACTGATGTTTGGTTCAATAGACATGGCCAACAGTGGATTCAACTTCACCATTTCGGATTGCTTGCTGCTTAAAATTGAAATAATGATCGGCCTTGCCAATCACCGATGCCTTATAAGGCACATGCCATGCCTGAGTTGCCTCTACTACTAAACAACCGTGCCTCGTAGAAACTCGTGTAGAGGTTATCTCTATCAGAGCCATGCGCCTTAGTCCAAATCATGGTAATGACTACCAAATTGGACGTAATATGTTGACCTTGGTCATACTAGACCCAAAGATAATCTCTTAGGATACCATGGCCAAGATCAACATAAGAACATAGTCCTGCAATACAATTGTAGACATAAAACGATGAAAATTGCAAGAACGTGAAATTGCGAACCTGACAATCTGTTTGTGTCATTGTCCGAGGTCAAGCACTTTCTTCACCATCGACGCCTTATGTGATGTCTGATGATCTTCTGCATATGTGCTTGTGAAATACTTGCATCAACATGCCTGATTGTGTTTAGAATCCTTACTTCCTGCTACTGAGGGCCTTGTCCAAGTTACACCAAGAGGATTGCATGCTTTACCAATCCTATCGGATCTTCCCGAAAATTGCATGCCTGCCTACATGCCTTTGCATGGCACAATTATGGTGGTCTTGCATGCCCTTGCAGGTGTGTGGTCTTATACCCTCACTCCATCCGTGAACTCCATCATAGGAGCGTGTTGGTTGTACTCCATGCCGTGAACGGCCACGGTCGAATGCAACCTCTACTGCTGGCAAGTGCGTCATGAATCTCGCAAGCTCATCAGCCATGGATCTCCGAGCTTGGCAAAGCAAGATGTCGAGATCTTGAGGGGTGTGTGCCCGAGGTGGGCATGCACCCTTACTTAGGGTTTAGCTCAAAAAACCCAAGGCTGGGCGCCCGCATATGAACTTAAAAAAACCTGCATTGAGCCATGGCAGGCCGCCTTCGCACCGCCAGAGAAACCGAGAGCAGGGACGCATGGCGATGCTCCACAGGTGTCGAGCCTATGTCAGGAACTGCTCCTCATGGCCTTGCAGCCCCATATATAGCACGCCCGTCTCGTTTGTCTTGACTCCCTGCTTTCCTTTGCATAAGGGATGTTACCTGCGGTGTCGGTCCTCTGTCATCGGCTCTGCAGGGGTCGTGTTCCATGAAATTGACCGAGAACAAGAGAGAAGAGAGAACCTGTAAGCTTCCATGGAGAGAGAGAGAGAGAGAGAAAAAAAAAAGAACATGCGAGCTTCATGCATCCCTCCCTTTCCCCTCGTCCATAGCTATCCCTCCCCCCTTCTCCCCTGTGCTCTGATACCAGTGAAAGGGCAAAGGGTAGACTAGCATGTGGTTCTCCTTCCAACCTCCCTACTTATAGCCCTTGGCCCTTGAAAGTAGGTCCCCTTAACGCATGCCTTGCCCATTGGCTCCTAGCCGTAGTGAGCCATTCAGTCCTTGGTCCTTGGCTTGCTACCCGGTCCTACCATTGGCTTGACATTTTGAATGCACCACCAAAGATAGAGGGTATACACTTGGTTGATTTATTGTATGGGGCTATTGAAAATGGCCATGAACTTGAGAAGCCACTTGCTATTGATTCGGAGGAAACAAAGCATGCAAATGTAGCAGCATGTGATCACGTGGAAGAAAATGACATGCATGTGGTGAATGCTCATGATTTAGACATAAAAAATTCTATGGGTTCTTCTCTTGATGTTGGAGATGCTAATTTTTGTGCCTTGGAAAATTGTTTGAATTGCATGGGTAAGAGTGATGTGGATGTGGATGGAGATCATGTGTCTACGTATGGCTTATTTGATGAGAATGTTTTGGTATGCAAAGTTGTGGGATCATCTACAATGGATGATGTATGTGATGTGGGTTGTATAGACTCTCCACTTGAGTATGCGTATGCTGATGTGGTTGAGTTTCATGGTCTACAATACTCTCGTACTACTCTTGTGGTTGATGATGAAGACTATGTCTCTACTTATGGGTTGTTTGATGAGTTGCCTATGGCTGCCAATGATGATGTAAATGCTTTTGGTGGTTTGGATTATCATTTGGGTGTTAATAATGATAATATGGATTCATTTAATGTCACCAAAAAATCCATTGGTGAGGTAGCCAAGACTTTGTTTCCACTTATGGCTTGGTTGGTGATATGCCTCATGTTGTTGATCGTGTGGAAGGTTGTGTTGCACAAGGTTCTAAGGAGTCCCATGTTGAGGTTGAAAATATTGGTTTGGATGGTTTTAATGTTGGTTTTTAGACCACATTTATGCATGATGTTATTCTCTTTGATGATGGTATATCTGCTAGTGACTTGTTTGGTGAACTACTTGTTGCAAGCTCTAGTGTCAAGCAAGAGAGTTTAGAGAAATTTATAAAGATACTCAAAGAGGTTTGTTGCTTTGGAAAGCTTGATAAGATGGATGACAAAATCCTTTTTTTTAGTGGCTTTGATATGTTTTTCTTAGCTCTCAATTTATATGGAGATGCTTTTTTGGCAAGCAAAGTGGAGGGTATCTACAAGATGTTATAGTATGTACATGAAACACTTGCAAGTGTTACATGCTTGTTGGGTGGGGGGGGGGGGGGGGGCAATAAGTGACGTGTTTTTGAGGAATGATGAAAACCACCCCAAAGTCTTTGAGAAATGTTTTTTGATTCTTTTGGACCCCTTAGATGTAAATAAAGCATACTTGTACAAAGTGTACAAAGGATGTGTGTGCCAATTGTCTCTACGCATGCGGGCCATTTGTGCAGGGTACATAGTTTTGTTGTATTTGTACATATAAGTTTTGCGACTTTAAGGAGTATATAAGTTCTTTAAAAGTGTGAAGAAAAATTGAACTTTTATCATCTTGGGGCTGTGAGTGACTTGGGGTTTTTAGCGGTGAACACGAAAGCCTTTATCGGTGCAGTATGTGGTGGTGCATAAGGTTGTGTAGTAGAGGTGCCTATGTATTTGTGCGAGGGCCTGAATCCTTGATTATAGAGTGTGTCTATCATCAAGAAGGCCATGAAAATGGGTGGTGACCTCTGCACTTTCACCCCTCTTCTCTCCTTTTAGTGATGAAAACTGCGTGAAGTGGAGGTCTCTTATACGTCTGCGCTGCTACTCAAGTTTGGGAGTGAAAGCCCCTTGGTATTGTTGTGAATGAGAGGTTGTTTCCCCATGTTTTCCGTGGTTGTTTTTGAGTCTTTTCTGAGTTGTGGGAGCATCTACAAAAGATGATGTATGTGATGTGGGTTGTATAGACTCTCCTCTTGAGTATGAGGATGCTGATGTGGTTGAGTTTCATGTTCTACAAGACTCTCATACTACTCTTGTGGTTGATGATGAAGACTATGTCTCTAATTATGGGTTGTTTGATGAGTTTCCTATGTGTGCCAATGATGATGTAAATGCTTTTGGTGGTTTGGATTATCACTTGGGTGTTAATGATGATAATATGGATTCATTTAATGTCACCAAAGAATTCATTGGTGAGGATGAGGTGGTTGATATCCAAGGTTTTGTTTCCTCTTATGGCTTGTTTAATGATATGCCTCAGGTTGCTGATGATGTGGAAGGTTGTGTTGTACAAGGTTCTATCAAGTCCCATGTTGAGGTTGAAAATATTGGTCTGGATGGTTTTAATGTTGGTTTGAAGCCCACATTTATGCATGATGTTATTCTCTTTGCTAATGGTATATCTGCTAAGGACTTGTTTGGTGAACTACTTGTTGTTGCAAGCTCTAATGTCAAGCAAGAGAGTTTAGAGGAATTTATGAAGATAATGAAAGAGGTTTTTTTCTTTGGATATCTTGATAAGATTAATGAAAAAATGATTTGTGGTAGTGGCTTTGATATGCTTACCACCTTATATGATGGCATGGCTTATAGTCAAGTGTGATGGGAAACATAAAGTGTTTTTTTATGGTTTGGCAGGCAAAGATGCCTTCAATGTCTTGATTCAACAATTGGTGTTGGAGAATATAAAAGATTTGATGGAAAGGAAGTGAAGTTTAATTCTTTCTATGAGTTGAAGGGTGATGATTTTGCCTCAATTCAATGCAAAATTATGTGTATGATAGAGGGAAGAGACATATGTCTCATGTCAATAGCAGATGGGATTTTGCTTTGGTGGGAGAAGCTCCTACTATGTTATGCATATGGTTATTGGATGCAACATGGAGGTGGATGGTGAGAGAATCTATGTTTTTATTAGCTCTCAATTTATATAGAGATGCTTTTGTGGCATGCAAAGTGGAGGGTATCTACATGATGTTATAGTATATACATGAAACACATTGAAAGTGTTCCATGCTTGTTGGGGAGGCAATATGTGACGTGTTTTGAAGGAATGATGCAAACCAACACAAAAACTTTGAAAAATGTTTTTAGATACTTTTGGACCCCCTATATGTAAATAAAGCATGCTTATACAAAGTGTACAAAGGTTGTGTGTGCCGATTGTCTCTACGCATGCGGGCCAGTTATGTGGGGTACATAGTTTTGCTATTTTTGTACATAGAAGTGTTGATACTTCAAGCAATGAGTAAGTGATTTAAAAATTTGAAGAAAAACTGAACTTTTATCAGCTTGTGTTTGTGAGTGACTTGGGGTTTTCAGCCGTGAAGAAGAAAACCTTTGTTGTTGCAGTTTGTAGTGGTGCGTGGGGTTGTGTAGTGGAGGTGCTTGTGTGTTTGTGTGAGGGTCTAGAGCTTTGATTGGAGAGTGTGTCTATGATCAAGAAGACCATGAACATGGGTGGTGACCTCTGCACTTTCACCCCTCTTCTCTCTTTTTGGTGATGGAAGCTGCGTAGCTCTCTTATACGTGTGTGCCTGCTACTCAGGTTTGGTAGTGAAAGCCCCTTGTTATTGTTGTGGATAATGGGAGGTTGTTTCCCATGTTTTCCATGGTTTTTTTTTTTGAGTTTCTTCGATGAACATCATGATTTTTTGTATAGATCATGATTGGTATGGTTTTTGATGGGTTTATGTGCATGGTTGGAAGCAACTATGGCCCCATCTAACATATGCAAAGACTTCCAAGATGGTGTGAGGGTATGATGTTTATGAACAAAAGTGCAAAGATTTTACTTGGTTTTTTTTTTTCTTTCTCCCAGAGTTTAGTGGTTTTTTTTTCTTCATTGAGTGAAATTGATCATAGCTTCTCCACTCCATACATACTTTCCCTTTCTTTTCAAATCCCAAGGGGCAACGAGTTTTTTTTCTTCATTGAGTGAAATTGATCATAGCTTCTCCACTCCATACATACTTTCCCTTTCTTTTCAAATCCCTTGGGGCAACGATGGCGCCCTAGTTGCACCCTTCCTTTTCTTCTTCTTTTTGTTCAATTCAACCTTTCCCCATAGGAAAGGCTTTCCAACAACAGCAACGCCCTTTTTGGGCCTCCCCTTATTCTTTTCCCCTTTCCTTTTTATCCCCAAAAGACACTCACCATTCAACTTTTGAACTTAAAAAAAAAACTCCCCAAGCACCCGTTGCGCATGTCGTCGATGATCACACATACACACACTTTTTGTCAGCTTGTTGAGCCATTCTAAATTGGAGTTCCGCCTTGCTCTCACCACACCCCTCAAACTCCACTCCATTAGACCACTTCACGACCTCGAGTGACGAGCCATCAAATCCAAAAAAACAATTTGAGTCACCTCCGTC
This sequence comes from Adiantum capillus-veneris, assembly GCF_014529385.1. Taxonomy (NCBI): domain Eukaryota; kingdom Viridiplantae; phylum Streptophyta; class Polypodiopsida; order Polypodiales; family Pteridaceae; genus Adiantum; species Adiantum capillus-veneris. The sequence continues at coordinate 57,528,442 of NC_140932.1, forward strand.
GTGACTGTTTTCCAACCTGAAACTGAACATATCTCAGCACTTATGTCTCCGAACATCGAGCTACAAATTTAGCCAATCCTCCATATTGCATACAATTTTTTTTAAAGCCTTGGCGAGCTAAAAAGAAATCTTTCCGGTGCGCCTACTAAGACGATCAAGTTACCACACACATGACCCCCGGCAAATCCTCCACGGGCCATACCTTGCCCGTTTGAAGCCCGATTGACAATCCAAAAAGATCGGCATGCTTCATATCTCGAGCCTTGCATACATATCCACTCATCCCAGTCTTGGACACCTGTCTGTACCTGCCCTGCCCGTCGGGGACCTGCAAAGCATTCCATCTTCGGACAATCATAACTTTCATACCAGGACTCCATTATAGGAGCCATCTAGACCAACTTGCAAAGCATCTCAAAGACCATATTCTAGAGCACCAATTCATCATCTCAATCACATTGACCTATCACCCCAACCAGACTATTTTTGGGGCCTTTTTGACAAACAAAACCGCATTAGACATACACTTCTACTATCATTTGCCTACCCAAGTCCTCCACATTGGCCTTGGCCCCTTGTCCTGCACCTCCTAGCACCCATAGCTTGGCATACAACACTTCCCTGCACATACCAACTTTGGATGTACCATCATTACCCACCCCCCTGTTGAACATTCATGTTCAACCAAAAGTAGCTTTCTTGAACTTGAAACTTGCAACACTTTTCAAACAACGAAGCATACAAGAAAATGCACAACCATATGCACAATATGTATAATATGTACAAAATTATATATCTGCTACTCCTAAGTCCCTTCAAGTGGGTTGCCCAGCCCCCCTGGTCACAATCTAATTCACATTGGGTACCACTCCTCTATCAAAGTATAGCTTGAGCCGTACACCATTTACCTTGTGCTTAAGAAGCTTACCATTAACTCTCACCAACTGATAGGTCCCATTCAAAAATGTGTTTTTCACTTTGTACAGACCCGTCCATTTCTTCTTGAACTTCTTCTAGAAGGTGAAGCCCAAGTAGCTCTCATATTTCATTACCAGGTCTCCTTCCTCTATCTTCTTGTCTGGCAGACTCTTATTGACTTTGGCCACTCATCTTTCCCACTACTTCACGTAGTAGTCTGTTGCTGCTTCCCTATCCATCTGTAATGCCTCAAGGCTGAAAATCCTATCCTATAAGACAGGTGGTAGAGTGGCATTGATGCACCACATACCTTTCAAAGCACCTAGTTGTGCATGCATTAACAACACTGCCTCCTTACCATAAACCAGCTCAAATGGTGTAAAGTTGGATGCCACTTTGTAGGACGTCCTATAGGCCCATAAACACTTCTCTAGATTGATCTCCCATTTCGTCTCCTACTTATACACATACTTCATCAGCATCTTGATAATTTGTCCATTGGCACTCTCCAAGACCATTGCATTAGGAATGATAAGGCGAGGAAAATCGATGCTGATTCTTTAATTTTTCCGCCAATGCCTGCAGAAGCTTGCTTCTGAATCCTTGTCCTCTATCAAAAATGAGTACCCATGGCACTCCAAAACGACATCAAATGTTATGGAAAACAAAGTGGGCCAGAACCTGTGCATTTACCTCCTTCACAGCTTTGGCCTCAATCCACCTGGTGAGGTAGTCGATGGCAACCACAACATACTTCTTACCACTTGTAGACTTAGGGAGTGGACCGGTGGCATCCAAACCCCATTTCTTGAAATCATTCTGAGCAACCATGGATCCTTCTGACTCAGCTACCAAACGCATCTCTCCTATAGTCTGATATTCATGGCAGGTCTTGCACCAATAGTGCACATCATTCACTACTAAAGGCCACCAAAAACCCGCTCTCAACACTCAAAACAATACTTGACCTTTCCCCTGGTGTTCGCTCTCCTCATGACATTTCTCTAGCACCAAGTTAATCTCTTCTTTGTAGAGTACTCTTCTCAGCACCCCGTCTTTGCCATAGGTCATTAGGTCTTCACCTACTAACGTAAATTTGCAAGATTTTTGAACTATCCTCCTTCTTTGCAGTTTAGACAAACCTTGAGGACACTGACCTGTATTCAAAAACTCTTCCACCTCCTTCAATGACTCCCTACCTGTGTATGTGGACGGGGCCACATATATACGTGTGGTATGCACCTGCACATTACTGTTTGCTAGCCAATCTGCCTCTTGGTTGTGCTCTCTCTTCACATGCTTGAATTGGATTTCCCTAAAGAACTTCAACATCTTTTTGATGGCAAAGAACCAATGCTTTAAGGAATCGCGCTTTACCTACCATTGGCCTAAGAGTTTCTTGATGACCAATAACACATCATTTTTTACCACCAACCTGGAAATGCCGAACTCATCGCACAGTTTCAGACCTATGGAGGGCGAGATATTCTACTTCATTGTTGGTATGAACATCTTCCAAATCATAGGCTTTTGAGAGGATTACCTTGCCGTGTGGATCATATATCACCACACCTCCACCAAATTTCTTTATTACCCTCCTATATGCACCATCAAACCACATGGTAAAAGCTCCCACCAGGTCTGGCTCCTCTCTAGCTTCATCTCGTACCACTCTTGGATAAATTGGCAAATCTATGGCCTTGCTGACCAAAATGTCCACCAAATGGGATCGACTTGTATGGTCAATTTTGAACTCGAACTCAAATTCTTGAAACTCTATCACCCACTTCATGATCCACTTCACTGGCTTTAAGTGCAACACCACTTTAGGCAACAGATTGCTAGCCGTCACATAAAATTTACGCACAATGAGGTGCACTTTGAATTTTCTGCAAAAGCAAAAAAGAATGTCATGACCCACTGCTCCGCTTCAGTGTAAGCCACCTCTCCAGCACTTATCACCCTTCTTTTGAAGTAGATAGGCTTATATCTCCTTCATAACTTCTAGAGTAACACCACCCCAATAGCCATTGTACCTACCGTCATTGCCACATAGAAATCATCCTCTTGGCTTGGAGGGCACACAGTTGGCAGCTGACACAAAATTTCTTTCACCCTGTCAAAAGCTTCTTGAGCATCTTCATCCCATTCAAAGTCGTGCACCTACTGAGCCCTCTTTTGGAGAGGATACACATACTGCGACAACATCCAAAAAAAACGCGAGAAGTACTTTAGCTTGTTTACAAAGGAGGCCAAACCTTGCACATTAGAGGGAGGCTCCATCAAGAGTAGTGCATTGACCTTTTCCGGATCTGCCTCAAGTCCATTTTGTGACACCACATGGCCTAGAAACTACACTCGCGGTTGTGTTAACTTGCACTTCTTAGGGTATAACTGACCTCCTTCTTCATCGAGCATTTGAAAACATAGACGAAGCTTTGACAAATGATCCACCCTTGAGCTATAACACCCAATGTCATCCATGAAAACCCTAATGAACCTGCCCACACCCTATTCATCCAGTCTTGGAAGGTGGCATAGGCATTCACAAGACCAAACGGCATCCTATGATAGGAAAAGCATCCCCATGGAGATAAATGTCATCTTCAACTGGTCTTCAAGTGCAGTCCCTATCTGAAAGTACCCTAAAAATCCATCTATAATACAGTACCTCTCATGACCTGCCACCTGATTTATGATTTCATCTTGGAATGGCAGAGGGTAGTGGTCTCTCTTGATCGCCTCATTCAATGGCTTGTAGGACGCACACCTCCCATTTACCATTCTTCTTAGGGGTGATAACCATCGGAGAAACCCATTACAACTCCTTCACGGGGTATATGATACCTGCATCTAACAATTGGTTAATCTCTTGCCAAAGAGCCTCCTTCTGAATCTCCCCTAACATCTGTAGCCTCGGTGCCTTTGGTTTGCACCCTTCTTTAAGAACTATCTTGTGCTCCATTAGGCGAAATATGGACCTTGCATGGGCCTTGTAACGAATCCTAATTTTTAGGGATTAAGGCTAATATTTTATAGGGTTAAGGGGACAATGGCATTCAAGAAGCTAGTTTTGAGTAGGCTTTTCTAACCTTTTTTTTAGACACATGTAGGATGTGGACCTAGGAGGTCACTTTCTCTCTCTATCTTTTTGAAAGTGAAGGGAGTAAAGGAGTGTGGCCACATCAACAAAAACGTGGGTCACTAAGAGCCAAAATTTGACTTTTTTAAAAAAAAAGTTTTATTTATTTATTTTTCACTTAAAACTTTCCCCAACATATATATATATATATATATATATATATAAAATCATTTTTTGACTTTTTTTAAACCTACAAACATTGGAAGTCCACTTTTTCAAAAACAAATCCCCCCCAAAAAAAACCTTTGTTCTCTCCTCCTCCTCTCTCCTCTCTCCCTCTCCTCTCCCTCTCTTCTCCTCCCTCCTCCCTCCCTCTTCTCTCCTCCTCCATCCTTCTCCCTCCTTGCTCCCTTTTCTCCTCCTCCTCCCCTCTCTCTCCCTCTCCCCCCCTGTCCCCTTCTCTCCTCCCATGTTCCTCCCTCTCCCTTCCCCCTCTCTCTTTTCATCCTTTGCTTCCTCATGCAACAACTGCCATGGTGATCACAGACATCACAAATCGTATGCCTCCACCACCATGTACTCCGCACAACAAAAGCATACATATTTGATTGTGGGTGGCGTTTGCACCGAAGTCCACGCATGTGAGGGTGAGTAGAGGTCATCCAAGGAACGTCGTACCATCGGTGAGACGCATGTTGATGGTTCTTCAATAGCTTGGAAGGGGAGACATAGGCTTGTTAAACTATTGCAGTTGGTTGTGTATGGGTGCAGGTATATCTTTGCATTTGTTGGATGCACAAATGTCAAGCTCTTCAGCTCAAAAGAGTGGCATTACAAGACAGTATTGCCTCTTCGAAGAGGGAGGTTGAAACTGTCCCCAACAACAATTGCAAGAAAAAGATGTGTACATTATGAAGCTTTCCAATACCATCACATATTTAAAAGAAACACCCCTTGGTGCAAGGTAACAATATACTTCTTACTTTTGGTTGTGTTCTTCTTATCACAGACTTTGAAGTCTAAGGTGTTGCCTCTACTTCTTTTGTAGTACTTAGCAAAAAGGTTTCTTTTGTACATAAATAGTAAAAGGATGCAGGTTAGAGAGGTCAAGTGTCACCACTTTTTCTCTAAAACAACCTTATTTCTTACATCTTGCACGTAGGTGCTTCCAATCCATGCTAATTAGAGGTGGGTAATCTCATCCTAATATACATTTTAAGATTATTGGATGGAAATAATTGCAAATTTGTACATCATATACTTAACAAGTGTCTTTATTATATAGCTTGCAAATGTTGAATTCATACATGTCTGAGTGGCGTTGTTTACAAGAATGGCTCAAGAAACTAGCATAACACGAAGCTTTTACGATGGCACAAAGCTCTCCTCAAGCAATGTGGCTCCCAGTACACCAAAAATCATTATGCTAACATGGAGAGATCCCTAGTAGGACAATACAACATCTTTCATCAGCAACACACCCTTTCCTAACATGAGGGTACCCCCACCAAAGATATTTTTATGTGATAGGTCACCCCATGAGCATACCATGTCATGGATGGATGTAAGAACTATGACCGCACTACCCATTGGAAGTTGTTCACGAATGTATGTTTACCAAAGTTAATGAGAAGAAATTTGGACTTTTTTGTTTGTTGATGTGTAAGAGCACTCTAGGCCTACCATACTTTACATTGTTTGATAAGTTAAATAAGATTTGTATTCATTTAAAGTGTAAATTTGTTTTTGTTTGTGGTAAGATTGTACATGAGAAGACATGATAACGTACAAGAGATCTTGATAAAAAAACCTGGGTGAGATTCCTACCATGTACTTGTGACACCATACCTCTCCTTGAACCCTTTGATTTAAATCTAAGTGGGAAGTCCATGGAAAGCCTATTTTCAAAATTTTAGCGATAATTTTTTTTTGAAGAAAATTTTGGTTATTTTAAAGTTTGTACACAGTCTAAAGTTCATTCTGATTGTTTTCCTTCAGTTTCAAATTTTAACCGAAGGCACTCCTTGGAAGCCACTTTTGAAGGTGTTAGGGCGAGATTTTGGGAAAGTTTTGTATGTAGGAAATATAGCCCTTAACACAATAAAAAACATTGGTTCTTTGATTATTTTTAGATTCCATGGTTTTAATGCTTGTTGGAGCCCGTAGATTAAGAAAAAAGTAAGAAATGTCTGTTTTACATTATTTTTTTAGAAATTGCCAACTTGCACGTTAATTTTTGGAGAATCCGAGTAAGATATGATCTTTTTGCATCACACGATGGTCGAAGAGCGCGATGAGATGAACAAATTCATGTGAGACAAGCCTAAAGAGATTCGGAGCTGATTAGAAGCTAGAAGCTGTTGAATGCAGCTTAAAAGTTCAACCTTGTATCATTCTGATACACAATAATTTTGTACTTTTTTTCACTTTAAAGACCCCCAGGGCCCTCAGCAAGACTGGCCACAAGGGCACGCAAAAAGCCCATCCAAAGTCCCGGATGGGCGTTTTGTGCGCCCTTGTGGCCAGCCTTGCTGAGGGCCCTGGGGACTTTTACATGGAAAATAATTGCAAAAATATTGTGTATGAGGATGATATAAAGATGTTATGTTGGATGTACAGAGAGAAAGACCTTCCCCTCCCCCCCCCCCCCCCCCCCCATTTTGCTATGGCTTGGATGACCATTCTCATGCCCTTGTGGCCCCTCTTGTTGAGGGTCCCTCGGGCCTTAAAATGGCAAATACAATCTTTTTTTATCCATGGCTATGAGATAAAAGTGTGCAGTTTGATGTATTCATTGCAAACTCCCCCCCCCAATGGCAAATACCTAAACCTTGTATCATGCTCATCAACCATTTTTTGCTTCCTTGTGTCCACTACCCACGTTTTGGGTGTGTGTTTGTCATTATAAGGCCCTAGGTACCCTAAAAAAGAGGAGCCACAAGGGCGCGCAGAATGGCCATCCAGGACCCTGGATGGCCATTCTGCGCGCCCTTGTGGCTCCTTCTTTTTTGGGTACCTGGGGCCTTATAATGACAAATAGGGGCTTTTTTTAATGCATGTCCATGAGATAGAGTTCTAGAGTTTGATGTAATCAGAGAACCCCCCCTCCCCCCTTTTCTCTGTGTTCAAAGGTCCGGAACATTCACTATGTAAAAATTTTCCTATATCATGTGCGTTCACTAGAATGGATTAAAAGTACCCCTTATAGGCCTTATCTACACATGTTTCTATAACTTTACAAAAATATAATCCCTTCTATTGAACACATATGCTATGTTACATATACTTTAGTGAACTCCCTAGGTCAAAGGCCTCACAAATCCTGTGCACTAAACATTCAACACTAGAAATCGACCAAACAAGGAGCCAATTTTTACTTCCTTGTGTCCACCTCGTGTTCTTGGGAATGTTTTGGTTAAGCCATTTCTTTGGTATTTAAAACCACATGTGACCCCTATTGTTATAGTATCCAACCAAAGGTTTCTTGATTAGCAGTTTACATAGGCTCGAGTGGTACATATCTTCTATGTTAAAAATGCATGTATCTATAATTTATGTTTACACTTTCTTTATCCAAATGAGATACATAGTAAAAATCAAATCCGGAATTTAACAATTCAGTTCACAAGGTAATAGCTATCGGTATCATCTTTAGCAATACCAAAGAGATAACTACCAATAGCTCAGAGTTTTTGAAGTACTGGACTCGCGAGCTCGCTACTGCTGCCCACCTGTGCACACCTTGTTTCCCTCCCCCCCCCCCCCCCCCCTCTCAGCCCGCTGCCTCTCCCCCCTCCCCCACTGCCGCCCCCTGCCTGCCCGCGTTGCCTCCAGCCCGCCCGCTGCCTGCCCTCCGCCGCCGCCCCCCGTCACCCCCTCCTCCTACTGCCGCCAGCCTTCCCCTACCCAACCCCCCCCCCCCGCCTTCGTTTCTCCTCGTCATCTGCTGCAATTTGGCCTCCTCGGCATTGCTTCGTTTTTGGGGCAGTGTCTCCTACGCCTGATTGCAGCGTTCGCCCGTCGACCTCTTCTTACGACTCGCCAGAAGCCCCCTCGCCCGACCCCATTGAGCCCACCATTCGACTTGCTCTATCGCCGATAGAGCAAGCGAGCCTAGCCGCTGAGGTAGAGCGTTTGCAGGCGACTTCGATCATCTGCAAAATTCTCGACACCCGTCCTAGCAGAGGAGAGCTGGGAGACCTTCTCCAGGCCCGCCTTCTCGCAGAGGTGGGCAAGATCTTGGATGTCACATTCTCGGATGGGGGTACTACCAGATTGAGTTCGAGACCTCCGAGATGGCTTCCAAGGTCATAGCTATGAGTCCACTGGCCATCCGAGCATCACGCGCCCACTTTTGACAGTGGCGTCATGGTTTTGACCCAACTTTGGATGTGCTAGTAGAGGAGGCAAACATCCCCATCTCAGTCTGCTTTCTGGGTTTACGGAGGGATTACCTACCACTTCTTTCCAGGATTGGCTCCGCCATCGGGACTGTCCTCGAGACACCTCGTATGGCAGCATCAGTAGCTGCCAAGGCGGCTGGCATCCCCTCAGTTCGAGTTTTGGTCAGAGATACCCACACGCTCCCGAAGTTCATCCTTTTGCCTCGGGTGAGTGGGGGTTGGTTTAGACAGAGTGTGGAGTACTCGGGCCTGCCAAACCAGTGCTTCATTTGTAGACAGATGGGCCACCTAGCGAAGGCCTGTCCACGGAGGAGGCCACAACCTACACCTCAGCCTCAGCCCCAGCCTGCCAAGGCTGTGCCGCAGCCACAGCCAGTGGCACAACGCATAGATTTAGAGCCAACCTACGAACCTGGGGCTCCAGAGGAGGAGGGGTGGCAACAGGCCCGTGGCCGTCAATGCCAAGGGCCACAGCGACAGCTTGGCACACAGAGTGGCCCTCAGGTGCCTACTCAGCAGCAGTGGGTTCCCACGGGGAACCGCTTTGGTCCTCTTGAGCAGGAGGAGCCCCCCTACACCAGCCTCCACCTCCGCTTCACCCTCGCCAGCCGTCCCCCCTTCAGAGTTCCCCTCCTCCTCCTCATCCTCCCCCCTGCCCTCTGCTCTTGTCCATTCCCCACCTCGCCCCTCTACCTCTGTCGCCCCACCCTGCTCCTCTTCCCCTCCGCCCCCCCCCCCCCCCCCCCCCCCCCCCCCCAGCTCCTTCTCCCCCCCTCGTGCTCCAGTTTCACAGTCGAATCAGGAGACTGGTCCCTCGCTGGCGGCTAGGAGATCTCTTGGTAGCGCTTTTGCCACGAGTCGCCTAGCGAGAGAGGGTCAACCCTTCTTGTGGCCCCCTCTGCAGATTCAGACATGTTCCCTTGAAGCTATCTCTCGTGGTCTGACTAGCATTGACCTCTGTCGCCACTAGGATTTCTTCGACTATAGGTTCACTCGCTTTCTCGGCGATTCCACAGCAGACCAGGAGGCAGCGTGCTTTGGGGTCCACGCTTTGTTCCTCGCGGCGGCTAGGGGACAGAGGCCTTGGACTCAACAATTGGTTTCTCCTTCCCCCTCTGTGGTAGGGCCGAGATAAAGTGGTCCCTCGACTCTGTGGTGGGATGGTTGCATACACAGGTTCTCGAGTTCTCTCACCACATGGGAGAACTTGGAGTTACAGATTTGCTGCAGACTTTGTGGCACTGGCCAAGTTTGCGGTGACACCCCCAGACTCAGCAGGATGTAGGCACATTGTGGTGTACTTTTTTGCTGATACGCAGTGTTTGCCTTGCTATGTATACATTCATGAGGACTCCTGGACAAAGGAGCTTGCTTTACGCACGGCTCGCTCTGCTTGGGCTTGGGCTAGGCACTCACTGCAGTCTCGCCTATCTAGAGGATGCTCGGATGCGGATTATTCCCCATCCAAGCCAGCCTTGAAGATAGCCCGTCTTGCTGCTGCGGCAGCATCTGTTCTCTGTCGCTCCCCATGAGGATCGTCTCGTGGAATGTGCAGGGACTAGGTGGGCCCCAGTTTCAGCGACAGCGGGGTCGATTACGTCAAGAGCTTCAGCACTGCCTTGTGGGAGGAGAGATTGATCTCCTTATGCTTCAGGAGCACCATATGCCTGAGAGCTGCATTCGGTGATGTGGTCAGATTTTGCGTGGATGATATGATACCTTTTGGTCAGTTGATTTTGGACCTGGAGGCATCCAGGGTGGGGTATGTATGACTATTGCGAACTCATTGCAGCAGGCCATTGTGGGCAGAGGGATTATTGTGCCAGGCAGGGCTCAGTGGATTACTATGCAGGTTCAGGGTGGCCTTGTGGGCTTCCTGAACATCTATGCACCCAATGTGGCGAGTGCTCGTGCAGAGTTTTGGTCACAGATTGTTGAGTCTTTGCCACAGGCTCACCATTGGTGTATAGGAGGGGACTTCAACATGTTGGAGGACCCTTCTGTCAGGATTGGAGGCAGCCATGCTACTATCCATGGAGTCGAGTTAGTAGCTTGGGAGAGGTTTTGTATGACTTTGAGGGTCTCCGATACATGGCAGCACTCTGGCTTTGTGAGGCCTCCAGCGAGTCTTGCCTTCTCTAGATCTGACCGCAGAGTGGGAGGAGTGAATCTATCGCAGATAGATCACTTCTACACTAGTGACCACTTCAGTGACTTGAAGGGATCAGTGGAAATCCTGGTAGAGACATCCTTCTCGGACCATGCACCAGTGATCCTCACAGTGGCAGACAGGTAGAGGAGTGGGAGCACGATGCTTCGCAGCCCAGAGCGGGTCTTGTTGGACTCAACACTCAGAGAGAGGGTAGAGGCTCTCTGGACAGAGGGCATGGATAGCCAGGCTCTACCTGCAGACAGAGTGGCCTTAGGCCTAGCTCAGCTTAGCCACTTTTTTCTCCAGGAGTCTTTGGCTCGACGGGCTGCAGCGAGAGAGGAGGAGCAGCATCTCAGACGAGGCATTGCTTCACTGCAGAGGATGCAGGAGCAGCATCCAGACAGTCCATGGTTGGAGGAGCAGTTACAACAGGCTCGACAGGAGCTTGCTTGCACAGAGGAGAGGCGCAATGAGTTTGCCTTTCACCGACAGGCATCTCAGTGGACTCAGGTGGGTGACAGTGTGACAGGTGCTTTTTTTGAGACAGTGGGACCTCGACACTCGCATGCCAAGGTAAATCAGTTGAGGAGACCTGATGGGTCAGTTGTTTGTGAGCCCAAGGATATGCGTGCAGTTGCTACTCACTTTTACTGTGAGTTACTATCGCTGAGTCCCAGTCATAGCGGCAGGATGCATGCAGGGAGCAGGTTTGGGCACAGATGCCTTGTCTTATGACTGAGGAGATGCACCAAAGGCTAGAGATGCCTCTTCATCTTGAGGAGATGCACACGACTGTTAGGGCCCTCCCTCGTGGTAGCTGTCCAGGTGAGGATGGGCTGACTCTCAGCTTCTTCTTGGAGTACTGGGACCTGCTTGGCGCAGATCTTTGTAGTGCCTTTCAGTACATTCTGCACACAGGAGTGATGCCGGATAGCATGAGTGAGGGCCTGAGTTACCTCATTCCAAAGGAGGGTGGCTCCTTGGAGGAGATTCAATAGTGGCACCCCATCACCATCCTCAACTCAGCCTACAAAAGTCTTGCCAAGGCTCTGAGTTTGAGGATTCAACCACTTTTGGAGAGCCTTATACATGGGACTCAGATAGGTTTTGTCAAGGAATGCAATATCCTTGACAACATCTTCACTTTCTGGGAGGCTTCTGCCCTGGCACGGCTCCGTGGGGAGGACCTTGTGATTCTTCTTCTCGATTTTGAGAAGGCATACGACAGAGTTGACTGGGACTTTCTAGAGGGCACTCTACGCAGGATGGGCTTCTCAGATGCTTGGATCAGAGGGGTGTCAGCTTTGTACAGACAGGATCACAGTCAGGTGCTTTTGGCAGGAGGTAGAGGTGAGCGCTTCATGCTCACATGATCAGTCATACATGGTTGTGCTCTTGGCCCCTTTCTCTTTCTGTTCTATGCGGAGGCAATGAGAAAATTTTTGGTGTCACAGTAGGTTGGTCTGAGGGGCTTAGCACTCCCTATTCGGGGAGATGAGCTTTTGGACGCTGAGTTTGCCAACGACTCAGCCTTGTACTTAGAGGGCTAGGAGGCCAATCTACACACATGTGAGCAGGCTTTGGAGACCTTCTGTTGTGCATCGGGCGCACTGATCAACTGGAGAAAGACAATGTCTTTCTTGGTTGGCAGTGCTCCTGTGCCAGATTGGATGCCAAGAGAGGGTTTCAGGTGGATTCCCCCAGGGACTGCAGTTCGGTACTTGGGTTGTCAGGTTGGTTTGGACTTGTCCCCCGAGTAGCAGATTGCTCCTCTTCTCCTATCCATTAGGAGAAAGCTGTTACATTGGAGCTCAGCAGGACTTTCGCTGGCTTGTAGAGTAGTAGTTGCCAACCAGGTGTTGTTGGCGACTATGTGGTACATCACTTCTTGCTGGATCTTCTCGAGTTCTTGTCTCAGCTAGTTAGAGAGTCTGATCAGGAACTTCCTTTGGTCAGGTCGTGACACTCAGATTTCCCGAGCCAAGGTGGCTTGGTCAGTCATCACACTTCCTTGTTCTCAGGGAGGGCTTGGGATCATTGATCCAGCATAGCACAACAGAGCCCTTCTTGGGAAGTTCTTCATCAGAGGACTTCTTCCAGGCGAGGAGCCCTGGAAGGAGTTCTTGCTGCAGAGGCTTCATGCCAGGGTGACTCAGTTAGGAGGCCCTTGGCAACCTTCGACCAGATAGATCTTTACAGAGTTGCGCCGATTTGGTTTGAGCAGGAGACTTGAGGACCGCTTCGCTGTGAGTTTGCTTTGATCTTGGGAGCTCTTACGGTGTGGCCTAGAGAAGAGACAGCCGACGTGCACAGAGGAGCACCTACGGCAGCCCCTCGTCTGGAACCCCATGGTTAGCGCTCAGAGAAGCCACTTGGTTGGGATTCGGCCTCATGTTTCTTGGGGTCCCATGGCAGCAGGTCCAGCGCGCTCTCTAGGTGACTGGCTAGAGTTCACAGGTTTGTCAGAGGAGGTGCAAGGTTTTGAGCTATAGGGCATGAGCGGGGTGTAGAGGATGTGTCAGGACATCTCAGAGTCAGTTCCAACTGAGTGGCTCACGCCTCTCGAGCCAGTACCACCAAGGTGGATGGGAGCCTTCACACAACTGGAGGTTCTCATTTCAGTCAGGGCCTGCTCAGAAACTGTCCCAGCCCTGTTCTTCGAGCTTCAGGGTGGGGGAAGATTACAACAAGTTGCAGTAGAGGCCCCGCAGGTAGCAGAGTGCTATTTCCAGAGGATCTGAGTTGTGGGCATCAGTGGGAGGACTTGCGTCATAGACCCTGACCCAGCAGCTCTTGAGACTAGACACTGGAGGCTATGGGCTTGGGAGTGTTGTCCCCACTGGCACGAGTACAGTGGGATCCTAGTGAGTGGCTATGGAGGGACCCCTTCTCTTCTGTAGACCGCCCAAGAGTCCCCTTCTTTCAGTACACTGTTCGGCTTGGATGTCATATAATTGCAGCACACAGAGAGGCCTGCCCCGCTGTAGCACGTCATTGGCAGGAGGAGGGCCTCACAGTCGAGTTCTTGGAAGCCTTTTGGCAGAGGCTGTGGGACTCGAGACAGCCGAGGCGCGTCACTTTGTTTCAGTGGGCTGGTTGCACAGAGAGCCACAACCATAGGGAGTTGGCTTGTGCATAGTGGTCTCTTGGCTGCATGTGTAGCCTGTGACCAGTTGGTGGAGAGTCAGCATCATTGTCTTTGGGACTGCCCCTCGGCCCAGCAGGTGTGGCACGAGTTCTTCGGCTAATGCCTGCTCTCTCCATGGCTCGACAATACACTTGGGGGGCAGCGGCCTGGTCCACACTCACGGGCCCGGCACTTTAGTTTGAGCTATCTTCCACCAGCAAGATGATAGTGATGCAGGGGGGGCGACCTACACTTCAGCCTGCTACAGATCTTACTCCACAGGAGTGGTGCAGTGAGAGAGAGGAGTGTTGGGAGCTCATCAATGGCCTGACACTTTGGTTCATCTAGCGGGCCCACTGTTTCCGCATCTTTGAGGCTCGACCTGTGCCACCAACAGAGACTGCTCGTGACTTTTTGCTAGAGCTGATCCATACTCTCAGAGGACAGCTTGAGGGACTACAGGGTAGCTCCAACCGCATGCGAGAGCGCCACGAGGCCTTCCTTAGACTCTGGCGCCCTGGGCCTTTCTACACCATAGTCCAGGGGGTGCTCATATGGCACTACTGTCCACCTATGTGGATCTTCCCTCCTCCCATCTCTTGATTTAGCCTCATTGTATATATGCTCTTTTTTCATTGGAAGAGTCTGCCCATCATGCTTGTTGTAGCCCTCTCTTGCAGAGGTGGATGTAGCCCTATGGGCAGTTTTCATTAACTAATAGAAGGATCTTTTTCTCGGAAAAAAAAACTACCAATAGCTCATGAACAGGGATATTTAAGAAGATTTGATACCAAAAACTTATCAACACTACTCAAAAAGGTGGAAACTCAAAGGCTTTACAATATATGTATAATGAAACACAAATCAATAATAAGTCACTCCTATACATCGACGCCTCCATCTCAAGTTGTCATTTCTCTAAGTCAAGCTTGGCATAGGCATATAGTATGGAAACAATAACATGTTAGAAAGCAAGAATTTAGCTTCCTCAACTTGTGAAAAGTTGCTAATGATATATATTAAACATCCCCAAATGAGGACATCTTGACAAAGGTTATGATACACTTTAATAAGAATAACCATTGATGATTAAACTAAAATCAAAATATTGCTTGAATTTCTTCATGGTGGAGTGACTAAGACTTGAAACTTGAAACAGCTTACAGGAAAATCAAAATATCCATAAAGGTTAACAATATTTCTCAAATCTGTATGAAACTCCAATAATCTAAACTAAATACTCTCACTCAATGTGACACCATTTAACAAAAAAATAAAATTATATTGCATTTATAGAGGAATCCAGCCTCATGAAAATAACCACAAACGGAGACAATGTTGTTGTTGTTAGGAGTCTCCTACAAGTATTTATCTTCCTCATCTAGAGATTCATATACACTTGAGTGTTTGTGTGTCTATGACACTAGGGAAGATAGTTGTACTATATGGATGGCTTTTCTATGAGCTCCTAGAGAGTACCTATTGGTTCAAGATTCTACAAAAATTCTACTATTCTTATCAAAATCCTTTAACATGGTAGTGAAAGGTTCCTCACGAAACAAAAATAGAGTGATTTCCATCTCTGCACATGGTTGCTTGCTCATGTCCTCTGAAAAAAAGTTGACTCTGTAAGTAAACAATATATTATGTGAGCACAAAGTTATAAAGTACAAAATGATATCATTCTAATAATCTAATGAAAACCATACAAAGAATAAATTATAAGAAAAATATTTCATGACTCTCCATAGATATCATAACTTACTTGCATTGTGGGACTCAATCACATGCTACACAACTATAGATGGTGCACCAAAGCCATCTACAAAATAGCACCACCTAGTGTTAAGAGGTATGAAGCCTAAACATTGAAAGCCATAAAGAGGTTTGTTCTCTCCAGCATGATAAACTTAAAGATGGAGATGATGTTTAGCTCTGAATGTAAGCTACAAGGGTAGTTTTCTTACCATTCTATCTTTATGTTGGAGATGAACCTTTGCAATGCCCACACACTATTCACACCTCCTTTTTTTGTGGTATGCAATTCATGTGAGCTCACCTTCGAGAGTAGAGGTTTCCATGTAGTGTGAGTGAATGAAAGTAGAAGGAGTAGAATCTTGTTTCATGCTGTAATGGAGGTGAGAGAAGAGAGAGGAGCTACCTTGTTGTGAAACTATGTGGTGGGCAAGGGGAAGAGATGGGGGAGGAGCTTGCTTAGAGCTAACAATGGAGGTGGGAGAAAGCTAGCAGAGAGATAATGTTGGACTATAGGGGGTGCATGTGGTTGTTGCAGCAATGGAGAGCTTGGAAAAGGGTTTGTAGAGAGAGAAAATCACTTTTTAGCTATAGAATAGGTTTGGAAAGACTTTGGAGGGTGAAAAATGAAGTTTTGAATTTTTTTGAGAAAAAAATCAAATTTTTGGATTTTTTAGTGCATGTTTTTGACTTTTGGAGGTCAAAAATACTTTTTTGACCATGAAATAGGTTTGGGGACCTTTTAAGGAGGGAAAACTTGAAATTTGAATTTTTTAGTGTATTTTTAAATCTGGACCAAAAAGTGGGGAAAAAGAGGTCAAAGTGGTCCCCCCCTCCCTTTCCCCTAGCCACCTCCCTTACCTTCTCACTAGGTAAGAGGCCATTAAGAGGTGTAAGGCTACCTTGTCCCCCTACTTTTTTGAGGGTATAGAGTGTGTCCATCGCCCTCTTCCTATTGGTTGGCCTCTAATTAACCTTAATCCCAAAGGGCCCCTAGAGGGTTCATATTTTTCCTAATGTCTGCACCCTTTTCTCCTTGTAGATTCTCGTATTTTGTTGCAAATAAATTTGGAAAAGAGGTACACAGCTCAACATAGCCTTCTCTCTCTTTCTTGGTCAAATCTTCGCTTAACCTAGCAGTTACCTCCTCCGTACCTATGCCATGAACCTACGGTTGCACCTATCCTTTTACAAGGGAGCCTTCAACAGTGACCCCAAACAAGTCGGCATCTATCTTTAGCATATCATACTTGCTTTCCTCCTCCTCAGTATCTATGTAGCCTTCATCATAGGCTGTCTCGGTCTCGTATTCGTAGCTTGCTGTATCACCTTCATCTTTTTCCGCCACAGGGTGAAAACGGCTCTTTGGTATTCAAATCAAGCACCACCCGTCTCCCTCTCTTTGTGTTAGGTAGAGTAAACACTCTGCTCCCCCAATCTTGCTTAGCCCCTATGCAAGTAGCCATGGCCTACCTAAGATGATTGGATAAGCATTTTTACCTGCTTTCATCACAAAGAAATAGATTAGGCATTCAATGCCCATCACTTTCACTCTTACATCTTGAGCCACACCCAAACACCTGGCTTTGGTATGGTTAGTCATTCTCATGCGTACATTTGAATTAGCTACCGCTTTTACACCCATCTCCTTCATGGAAGCCTCCGTCATGACGCAAACCTGTGCTCCACCATTTATATAGGCTTGAACTTGCATCCTCTTTTCAATAACCGCATCCACTAAAGGAAAGACATTTGTCGGACTACCCACTCTCAATGCCATGTTTTGCACTGCATGCACATTTCCCTTAGCCTTTGGCAGCCTCGTGCTAACACTTGTAGACCATTGTCTTAGCAGCTTGGGATTCAAAGCCAACAACTAACCAAAGGTAATGTTAGCCTTTTAATTTTGAACAGCGCTTACCAAGTCGTATTCGGGGTAGCCACACCCTAGTTGAAAATTTGCTTGCTTGATTTTGAGATGCCTCCTCTTCTTGCTAGTTTTCGGCTGCTTCTTGCCTTTGTACACTTTATCTTTACCTTTACGGGCCCTCGTTTCTTGCTCGGTTATTGTCTCCCTTTCCATCCTTGCTCTTTTCTGGCCAAAACTTCAACATCCTGCTTATCCACTCCAATGATGTTCACCCTAGAGATTTCACCACCATCCAGTGGAGCTGGCTGCACCTGATTCTCAACTACCTGCTCCCTCGGGCCATTGAGTTGTGCTTGGTCTCGACCTCTACTAAACAACAGATAAATACCACCTCTTTCTCTTAGCGGATGAGATCAATTTGGCACATAGTGCCCTTCTTCACCACAATTGTAACACCGTCTGGCCAGTGGCCTTGCCTTGCCCCTTGCTCCTCTTGGTTGACCTCTATCCATCACGCTTAGCCGCAATTCCTACATTTGCTCAGACACATCTTGCACGGGTTGCACCAATTTTGTGGCACAACGGCTACACCTCGGTTTGCCTAGTTCTCATCATGAACCGCATCCCTCAGACCCTAAGGTTTGAACACCGCTTCATAGCCTGACATGCCCTGTTCAATCTTCTTTTTTATTTTTCTGCATTTTCCCTTTGCGATGGGAACTGCACCATTGTAGTTTTCTGGGCTCTCAAAATCCACCTTCTCGCTCACTTTAGGATGTAGACATGCCATGAATTTATCCAGTTTGAAGTAGTCACCATTGGCCAATTGCATGGAACCCGCTAACTCTGTCCAGCACACTTCAAAACAATCCAAAAACAAACTAAATTCTTCACTTACATCCTGCTTGAGCGCCTTCAGTCTGGCATCCATCTCGATCGGGGACGCCTCTTTGAGGAGATCATGTAGGAAACACACCCGTAGAGCCTGCCAAGCATGCCTCGGCTCTCCTTCCAAAGCTTCGTACCATACCTTTGCTTTCCCGCGCATCACCAAAGGAAATGTTTGTATCTTGTTGTCCTCGTTCGCCATATGCAATGACACATTTTCAACTCAAAGTTTGCAACCCACTCATCAGGATTCTCTTCCCCTGTTAAAATCGGCCCATAGCTTCGAGACACCATGCCAACCAACACCAAAAACTGCTTCTCTTCACCTAACTAGGAGCAATCAGTGTGCTCCTCCATGGGGGCAGCAGAAGATGGAGAGGGGGAATGGGGAACATGCCCAACACACAAACAAATGCCTCCCTATAGCTCAGGGCACTGACACCACCCCTATCCTCTCAAACATACCTTCAAAATACGCATTGCTTGCTAGTAGAGCTCCACTTGCACCTCACCTAATCACGCACACCCTTAGTAGTACCACAATCCAAAACACACATGCCACGATGCTCAATCCTTGGCCTCCAGCACAGATGAAACCTCTCTCTCTCTCTCTCTCTCTCTCTCTCTCTCTCTGCAAATTCACACACCGATGGCTCAAGGCGTGCACACACACACGTATTTGACACCGCAAATTGCACAAGAGCATAAGACAAAAGTAGGGGGGAAGGGGGAATCGTCATGCCAAGGGTAGGACCATAGGAGGGCATGGACCTGGCCAAGGGCCGATAGATACACATGTGGTACAAGGGCTATATATAGGAGGGCCAAGGGCCTATATATAGGTATGGTTGGGTGGTTATTGGCATGTCTATCTCACTATGCTCTTTCACTGGTATCAGAGCTTAGGGGGAAGGGATAAGCTATGGAGGAGGGAAGGAGAAGGGTATGTGGTCACGCATGGATTTTCATGCTCTCTCTATCTCTCTCTCTCTCTCTCTCTCTCTCTCTCTCTCTCTCTCTCTCTCTCTCTCTCTCTCTCTCTCTCTCTCTCTCTCTCTCTCTCTCGCTCAACGGTCTTGGAGCTCGTGGAGGCTATGATGGAAAAGGATGTGGGCATGCCCCCTCGAAGACAGAATGACAAGAGGGGACGAAGTCCAGGCCGGCAAGAAGAATATCCATGGGATTAATTGCTTGTAAGGAGTGGGGGGGCTCGACAGGAGAAGCAACGCGGGCACAGGCCCTTACACACACAAGCGGCCGAAGCCCAGGAGGACACGGCCTGCATGAAAACAGATCTCTCTCTCTCGCTCTGGTTTTGCCATGGCCCATGGGGCATGTTTCGACACAGGCAGGGTTCGAGGTTTGGACTGTACACGAAGCGGGGCGCCTTTTCTTCTTTCCTGCGTCACCTGCCCGCCATCGCCAAACTGAGGCAACCCTTTTTTCACACAAGCGCCTAACATTTTGGGATTTTCCACCCTTGAAGGGTTGGTTCCCACAGTAAGGACTCTCGCCAGGGCAGATGAGAAGCATGCAACCCAAGCAAGGCCTTCTAAGCGGCCATGCGTTGCAGAATTTTTTTTCAGCTACAGGTTTATTTCTATTATTAAATTTTTTTTGGTTCAATACAAAAACCAAGGACAGTCTGTGGGGGAGACGTCGGTTCATGGACCATGGCTCGCAGAGAAGAAAAGACGACACCCATATCATATCATGCATGGTCCTACAAGAGCCTCATCAAGTGGACCATGGATGCAGGGCACGCAACAACATGAAAGATCGCCAATGTCCGTTTGCAAGGTCTCTAGCAAGGCACTTGGAGCTGGCATGCAAATTCGCAGGATGTGATTACCCTCGACTAAGGACAAGCAGTGATTATCAGGTTTGAGATTTCATGTTTTTGAGGTTTTCGTAGCTTTATGTATGTGATTGTTTGCAATTCTATGGATCACATATGACCATGGTTACGAATACAACAATCTCTTATGTGCACAAGCAAGGCTCAAGACTCAGCACGGTATATGGGCAAAGGATGTGAACCGCCTAGCACACGTAAGACGAGTTGTGGCTACACACCGCACTCGAGACAGGCATCGCCTCTTGCTTGACTTGTTGAAGGCGGCAAAGGTGTTCGGCATGGTGGACCACTTGTTACAAATTGAGACGCTGCTTATTTTGGATTTGACTAAGAACATGGCTCCTAGGGAAAGTCTGTCCGCATTTTTAGAAACTCTCATGACAAACCTATATGGTCAAGGGCAACAATAATCAAGCTAAGAAAGTATGCATACATACCTTGCCAATTCTTGGTACATGATCGCCATAGTCGACTCTCTTTGTTATGACATTTGTCGCCAATAACATTTGTTGGCAATAAGGTCAGACGTCATTATATGAAGCAAGGCTTCCATTTCTGCATCTTGCATTGCGATTCCCCACGTTTGACATATGCTATGAGAATACAAAATTGGGAAGGACTAGGCAATGTGGTTGCATGTTATTTCATTACGTACTAGATGGATGTATAGGATACACGATGGTGTATATGATACACACAATAATTCTCTCTTGCGTAACAGATAGGGCTATGAGCTGCATTTGAGCGAGTTTTTCCTGACATCTCAAGACAACTGGTTACAGCAGGATGAACAGGTTAGACCATGTTCAGTATTGTTTATTTTTCCATGTTTATACATTTACATTGGAAACTAATTCTTTTGTGGAAAGCAAAGTTCTTTGACAATTTTACATGAAGCAAGGCTTCTCCCTTGTGCCAAGGTACTACCCAAAGACTTGGAATCAAGGGCAGTGGCACACAAGTTTGAAAAACTGGCAAAATAGGGAATATCACCTCACAGAATCCCTACCAGTTTAGACTGTGCAAGGCACTAATGGTTTTGGCTCTCACGTTTGGGGCCATCACTCTTGCCAAGGGCTTAAAAATATGTATGCAAGGCATGATAACCAAGTGGCATGAATTCCACCGTTTCAGAGATTACGCTTCCGCTATCACACCAGACACTCTATCACGGACAAACTAAGTTCTAGATTGTTTAAATTTTGGGTTGCTCTCAATGCACAATATCGCTAAACGGAACCTAAATCTAGGACTTATTTCATAGGCAAAATGCCATATTAAGTCATTTTTGTAAAGTCACAACCCCATGCATGGTAAGTGGGTCAAGCTGGGGTTGTATTTTCTGTTCCCTCTCTCGATGAGAGCGTTATATATGCAGATTGTTGCATGCTTATAGGATAAGCTGCAAGTTAGGAATAAGATGCATCAGAGCACACAGATTGGGCACAACATATACAAAGTCGTCACTTAAGTAAAGTTCCTCAGCCCAACATTTTCTCTCTCTCTTTCTTATTTCTCTCCATGAATAATGAAAATTTTCTATGCAGTTCTTGATACATGTTTTGTTTGGGAGTCAGCATGAGCCAAGGTGCTCTAACTCTCAGCTAGAACTTGGGCAAGATGCCCTCTACATTAGTCTTCATTATTTCATCGATTGAACACTGATTTCCATAAGGGCTATGAGCCATACACGCTGGCTAAGAGTCATTGTCAGATCTCAGGTATGACCCAACTGTTGGCATTCCTTGGGTGATTGTTCTTAAGATCAAACAGATCTACCTACTGGACTACACAACGATGTTAATGGACAAGAAAGAGTCTCGTTATTATGAATGTTTACGGTGTCATTTTTGCACGACATGGTTTTAGTGCGACACTCGAGTTGAGTTTTTTATAACCATAAACTCAACTCAGCTCATTTCTATCATGGTTTTTAGATGCAACATACCGTTGCGACCGCATGGCTGTCCATAAGAGCTAGGATTTCCACTTGTGTGGATCACCTGCTCTCTCTATAGCACTATGAGTGTCTATGGACGCATTGTTTTGGGGTAAGACCCCACGGGTGCTTACTAAATTACCCCATAGGCATTCAGGATCACAGTTTTCTCTATTCCCGTTATACTTTCAAGGAAAGAATTCCGCAATCTACCACACGGTAGTAGAAAAATTCAAATTTTCAAGTTGATTCTCATCATTCCGTACACGGTTAACTATGTTGGTTACCGTTACCTACTAGTTGAGTAGTTTCTACAAAGGGTCTTACCAAGGGGTTGACTACGTAGATTCTACCCAACGGGTTTGGATTGCGAAGGCAACACCTAGGGTTTCAAGTGCAATTTTGCTTGGTTTTTTCACAGGTGGGAGACGTGCTCCTGTGCATTTGAATATGGGTAATTGAATTTTCAGTTCAATCCCCAGGGCCATGCCAAGGGCAGGTCGGGACAAGTATTTTGGGCCATAGTGTCCAATGTACATTATGCTCTTATGCACCCACTTGTCGAATTCAATTTGGCACATGTTGTCACATGGGATACAACATGGTCTAAGGACTCAAGGAGTTCGGTTTAGCCAGTGTGGAGCAATGAATGAGGGTCCCTCTCACTCTTGTCGCAAAGTGTTTAGAGTTACCTCCACACACAAGTACATCTTGTACTTGTAGGATGTTCTTTTTTCAGACATCCTTAATTGAGACATATTCCACATGTGGCGAATATGAGTCTCTAGGACTGACACTGGCGCCCACTATTTCAAATATGTGTCACGACATAGTCCCTAGGTGATGGTCACATCTGTTTTCTAGACCATTTTGAGCAACATATCAGGAGCAATTTTGATGGCCAAAAATTATCGGATACTTAGAATGACTTGTTCAGGTGCAAGTACTGCTAAACAACATTACATATGGTTGTTTATACTACATATAGCAAGGCTCTAAGTTGTTAATGAAAAAGTTCCATGGTTTGTCCCTAGAAGTGATTAATGTTTTACCTTCTATTACGGTTCAAACGTTTTAGCAAGGCTTGCAAATGATTGCAGTAGAAAGTATTTAGTTTCTTTTCGGAACTATTTAGATTCCTCTTTACTGTGTGCTACATGCATCACATTTTCCATAAGTATTGGCAAGGATCACCATGAATATACAGGTTTGGATTTTTTGTTTGCTAAATGCATGCACACTAGGTGTTATGGGCAGTAGTCTTTAGCAAAGGCTGATTGGGAACAACATGTATATTCATTAAGTTTTGCTTATGAAGTATTTTGCACTCTATGTGCAATATCTCTATTAGATTACTTTTGGGTCTACTAATCACCTATAGAGGTCATGGCTCAGTTTGGGTGTTTGTGGATTTTTCAAGTTAACCATGATGGTTATTTCGGACATTGTTGATTCCTCTACATTGTTACACAATATTGTGATTCCCATTTACCAGTCATCTGGGAAGACTGTCTGTAACCGTGAGGGAAACACACCTCAGTACTGTCAGTTATCCAAGGGGATAGGCAAATTACAAAGTGTAATCTTGGGCTAAAGGATATGCAAAGTGTTTCCATTAGCACCAAGCAATCCAATTAATAAGCATTTATTGCTCTACTTGGAGTTTGCTTACCATTAGATAAAGCATGTTTGCGATTAGGTTTAGTCTCTTCATGTTTAAATCAGGTTCTCAACCTTCAACACTAGTTGTGGTGGGGTTGTTTACGGATGAAATTTGAGAATAAGTCAAGGACTTATACTTGGCTGATGAAGTATGGCAGCAAGTTACTTTCACAGAAAGTGAAAAACGATACTCTTTCATGTACATCTTTGTTGTGATAACTCGTTTAAGCATGCTCATGTGCATTCTAAATGGAGTCTACAAACTAGATGGTTCCCAAAGGACAACAATGTGAAAAATCACGATGTTACTCTTGATTTCATTGAACCTCCTACTGTACCGTGTTTTGATCAAACAAACAGTTGGATCCATGACGGATACCACTTTTAAAAACATTAGTGTTCTTATGAAGATCCTACCACTTTTGTTTTTGCGGACGAAAACGCTTCTCCAAGGGGGGAGTAATGTCATGCCAAGGGTAGGACTATAGGAGGGCACGGCCCTGGCCAAGGACCGATAGATACACATGGGGTACAGGGGCTATATATAGGAGGGCCAAGGGCCTATATATAGGTATGTTTGGGTGGTTATTGGCATGTCTATCTCCCTTTTCTCTTTCACAAATCAACACCAAGAAGCAGACAATGTTCTAGCTGCGTTGGCACAACCTCGACGAGCACCCAAAAAAAACCCAGACCTCGACAGCCTTCGTTGGCACTGTTTCGATGGTGGAGCTTTTTTCTTTGCTTCCTTGCCACCACACACACGTGAGAGATTCCTCTCCTCAAGATTTCTTCCCTCCTCGATGAGCCGTAAATGCTTGAGCGTAAGAAAAAAAAGAACAGGAAGTGCAAAAGAGCAACTGAGGTTTTGGAATGGGGGGAAGCAACCAGATACTTTAAGAACTCCATTTTGCAATGGTCCCCTTGGCTCTCTAAAATATTGGGGCCTCCACAAAGCCCCTATTGGATAGAAATGGCCAGTAATGTGAATAATAAGGGGCTCGTTCGACTAGAGAAATTTTGGGATGGCAACAAGAAGTGCTGGAAAACTGCTGACTCTTTAGCCATTCAATTTCGACTGAATGACTTTGAGATCTTACTAGTCTACAGGGTGATGAAAGAGCTTGATAAGGTGGTGATGCCAATTTGTGAATCCAACTTTGAATGGGACACTCGGAGATGGCCCGGGAGTAGCCTCTTTTGGAAATCACATTCTAAAGGCATTTACCATGCATTAATCCACAAGGCTAATTGGTGTAGCCCCCTCAACAAATTATGGAAGAGGCACTAGATGGAAAAACATTGGGAGGGAGTCATAGAGAACATCTCGAAGCCAAGGTGGCCTCGGTATATGAGGATATATCTGTGGAAAGTGATGTGGGTTCTCTGCCGACAGGCGTAAAGATACAAGAAAGAGGAATCGGGTCCGATCGTTGCTCGGGGTGCAGAATATCTAGTGGAGACCTAGCCCACCTTTTCATGGGATGCCAGGCAATCAGTGGCATGGTTGGGAAAATATACAAGTGGATTCAAAAGACATGGCAAATTAAGTTCTTCAAGATTGATCTGTTCTTTGGTAGTAACAGGTTGGGAAGTCCTGCTCTTCTTGTCTACACTCAAATAATTAGGTACTGCTTCTTTCACCATATTTGGCAAGCAAGGAACTACCGCGTGTTTGAGGGGGATCTGGCTGTGGCAAGCTTTTGTGAAATCATACAAGAGAGCAGAGTGACGATCCACAAGATCGGAGGCAAAAAAGCCTCAGAGGACTGGTCTAGAACAATACATGTCATGATGACATCTTTTAATAAGTAAAGCCTAGGAGTAGTTGTGGCTTCTCTGTCAAGCAGAAAACTTGTAACCCTTTGACCCTCAAGGCTTGGTCTGAGCTCGAGGTTAGTGTATATTTTTGATACCCATACATACACAACACACATATGCACATGCACACAATCATGTACACACCAACAACACACATTCAAACAAACACATGCATGCCATACACACCCACAAGAAGAAAAATGGAAGAAGCTCGACATCGACGCCCAAAGCAACGAAGAAAAATGACCAAAATCACGTGATGGCAATAAAAAATGTCGAAGGCATGCCCCGGCCGGTCCCAAAAGTGACAAACGTGTTACACCGACGCACCATTGAAGCCTAGGATTCACCGAAAATTCATCCACGACATACTTCTCCGGTAAAACAACCCGTAGGAAAATCTATTTTCTTTTTTCGAGCTAAGATTTGCAAAAAACCATTTGTATATTGCTACCTCTCTCTAGGTGATGGTCACAAAGGCCCACCTAAGAGATACCATTTTAGAATTCTTCTAAAACAAAGCAGGGGTCAACCATTTGGGACTCAGCTCCTTGCTTTGTCTCTGCTGATTAGGGCCTTAGCCTAATCATATTATCCTAAACTAGGCAAGCTTGCACCTATAAAAGAGCACTAAGAGGTCACTATTGGGGGGGGTCAGCACTTGAGAGGGAAGCCATGCACAGACATTGACTCCAAGGGTTGCTACACACAGGAGTGGTATCTCCGCACACGTGAATCTTCTCTAGAGAATACACTATAGTCTCTCTCTCTCTCTCTCTCTCTCTCTCTCTATCTATCTATCTATCTATCTATCTATATATATATATATAACTATATATATTCTTTCTGCCATGTGCTATTATTAGTGTTATTTGCATTGTTGTTGTCCGTGTCCTAGCTGCTCAAAGCTAGGTGGTGCCCCCTATTGACTCCCCGTGAGACGAGTTCGGCGTGCATGATCCTGGCGTAGAGGCCACTGGGATCCGTTTTGCACTTGCACCTGTCATTTGGTGCCCCCACTCTGGAGGGCTTCTTGGAACCCTTCACTTTATAACGCTGAAAACAATGCACCGGGTCGATCATGGATGAGTGGCTGCGTAAATTCTCCAATTGGAAAACAGAGGAGGAAGAAATTGAAGAAACACTAACAACCTTCATTCAAGTGATGCTACCGGAATACACCGTTGTCAATATGCAGGAAGTAAGTTCTCCGTATCGTAGTTCTCGTTCTAACCGTAAATCAAGAGCCACCAGAGGGAGGGTAGCAGGCTGCTCTCATTGCCGTCACCCACCGCACTCCATCAATGAGTGCCATCAACGGAGGTAAAGAAGAAGCAAAAATCCTCTACATCGACGTCCACCACGAAGAAATCATCCATATTAAGGAAGGAAAGAGGTTAGTGAAGCCTCTCTTCCCCAAGGAATTTGAAAATAAAAGTGTAGTCTCTGCTCCTAAGTGGCCCAAAGGGGCTGCTCGTGCCAAAGGAAAAGGAGGCCTAGGCCAATCCTAAATCACATGACCCCCAAGGAAGGAGAAACACCTCGCCATGCGAGTTCTTTGAGTTTGGAAATAAGGATTGTGTCTACCAAAACGAAGGTTATCCGAAGCAAAGCGGCGGAAGATCGCCTATTGATTTGCGGCGCTCATGCGAGTGCTTCCGGTTCACTTTGACAACCCCGAAGCGGAGGTGATAAGGAGGTTCCCATGCCCTAGAGAGGAGTGGTTTTATTGTCCTCGCTATTTTGGAGGGCGGGTAGAGGGCCTTCCTCCTCTCCCCGTAAAATTCATTTTGAAGAAACTATCTACAACGGGTGAAACCTAGTGGGCGGGAGCTGAGCTACGAATAAATGGTGTGAAATTCATGCAACGAGCCAATTACGATAACTACTTGCAATTGTTGCTAGCTAAAAAACTAGGAGTGGTCAAACACATTGGATAGGGGGAAAGGGAACACACCCGAGACACAAGTAGACACAGCTCAGGGTAAACACAACACCCCAATCCATTGGGATTCACCTTCAAAATCCTCTTTCCTGCTAGCAGACCGCCGCCTGCACACCTCTCGAGTTGATCACACTATATCAGATCACAATCCAACCCATCTGCACCGCATTACGCATTTTGTAGCTTCCCACGCACACCCAAAGCCTCTTTCTCTCTCTTTGCCACTAGACACCGCCTGTTCGATGGGGGGCACACTTGCCTACACACACACTCGACAGTGCGGACACAAGCACAAGAGCAATAGAACAGAGGGGGGGGAAGGGGAAAACATGCTTGAAAGTGGACAATGACTTCTTTTATTGCATTCCAGACAGCCAAGTAAAGATAGCCCCATCGGCACGACCTCGACGAGCACAAAAAAAACAAGCTTTAACAACCCTCGCTGATGCCACCGCTATGGTGCAATCTCCCTCCTCTCGCCTTTGATGCGATTGCATGCTTGCACAAGCTCCATCGAGCTTCCATCTTTCGAACCCAAAAAAAAGTCCTTCGAACTTCCCCTTTCCTTTACTCCCACAGCTAAATTCGAAGCCGTCGAATTTTTTTTTCTTTTTGCTTTCACCTCCGTCCTCGAAACAAAACACCTCTTTTTTTTTTTTCCTTCTCCTTTCTTTCTTTCTCTTCTCTTTCCCTCTTTTCTTTCTTGCCTTGGACAGCGACTCCTTTTTTCTTTTTTTTTTTCTTCTTCTCTTTCCCTTCACTCCCTTTCCTGAGACAGCGTGCCCTAGCCTCCTTTGCCTTCCCTCCTCCCTTCAAAAAAAAAAGCCTCAACCCCTTCCCTTTCTTGAGAAGAAAAATATATTTTCCCTCTTTTGCACTCACCGGCCGTCGTTGCTCCCTTGGAGTCCTTAAAACTTTTTTTTTTTTTTAAAGTCTAAGCAGAGGATCCCATGGTCCCCCCACATAAACATACCCATGCAAAAAAGTCTTCCCCATTATTGCTTTGTCCGCCGCAAGGGTGACACTGTCCAAAATAGGCCCCTAGTTGTCCGTCTCCATCGGACATGCAGTTCCCATTTTTGGTATTACCGATCCATGGAACGAAGCCAAGAGAAATGGGCCCGTACTATTCGCACCCCCGTTGTATCCGACTTTGACGAATTGTATTCGACTAATTGTAAACCCGATTGTTGAACCGTCACTTTTGGCTCCTTCCACATAATGCACATCGCTCCCCGAACCCTAGCGAGGATAGGAAACTTCCAAGTGGCGAGCTTGGTGGGACGGCCCAACCATGCCAAAACCGGCCTTCGACAAAATCTTCATTGGCCCATAACTTGCCCATCCAAATTTTGATTGAGTATCTGCTTGTTGCCGTGAAGCCCCCGTGCAATGCACCATCCCTGGAAACCTTGGTACAGCTGTAAAACTTCCAGATGGCACGTTCTCCAATATGACCCCGTGGGCACACAACCGGTCCCCTGCAACTTTTCACATGACCTTAATTTTCCCATTCGGACTCTGATTAGCAAGCCGAAAGGTCCGGCATGCCCCACAACTTGAGCTTTACACACCTGCTTGCGCATTCTATCTCGAGACATCTGTCCCCATCCCGCGTGCCCATCGGGGATCTGCAAGACCTTCCAACTTCAAACTTGCACATCTTTCACACCGAAGCTCCATTGGACGAGCCGTCTGGACAGGCCTTAAGAGAATCTTGAACCCTACATTCCAAGGCACATTCGCTACATTTTGGACACTTTGGTCTTCTATCATGATTATCCCAATTTGAAGGCCCCTTGGCCTAAAAAACCACTTTAGATATACATTTCCGCTGCCACTAGTCTGTCGAGGACTTTTCCACCTGCTTTAGCTCACCGCCATGCACCTGCTAGCATCCATAGCACTGCTTGTCACCCTTCCTAGCACGGACCAACTTTGGCTGCACCATCATTGCCCACCCCCTAGTTGAACATTCATGTTCAACCAAAAGCATATGTACAGAACTTGAAACTTGCAACACTTCACTAGCACTCAAGCATATGGAAAAAGGCACAACCATATGTACAGTATGTGCAATATGTACAACATTGTATATCTGTTACTTTCAAATCTCCTCAGGTGGGTTGCCCAACCCCCCGGCTACAATCTGGTTCACATCAGGCACTAGACCTCTGTCAAAGTATAGCTTGAGCCATACACCATTTACCTTGTGCCTGAGAAACTTACCATTAACTCTCACCAACTGATAGGTCCCATTCGGAAAAACCTTTTGCACTTTGTACGGACCCGTCCATTTCTTCTTGAACTTATTTTGGAAGGTGAAGTCCAAGTAGCTCTCGTATTTCATTACCAGGTCTCCTTCCTCTATCTTCTTGTCTGGCAGACTCTTATTGACTTTAGCCACTCGTCTTTCCGGCTGCTTCATGTAGTAGTCTGCTGCTGCTTCTCTATTCATTTGTAATGCCTCAAGGCTGACAATCTTATCCTGTAAGACAGCTTGTGGAGTGGCATTGATGCGCCACATACCTTTCAAAGCACCCAGTTGTGCATATTGGCAGTATTGCCTCCTTGCCATAAACCAACTCAAAGAGAGTAAAGTTGGTCGCCACTTTGTAGGATGTCCTATAGGCCCATAGAAACTTCTCTAGATTGATCTCCCATTCTGTCTCTTGCTTATACACATACTTTGTCAGCATCTTGATGATTTGTCCATTGGAACTCTCCACAAGACCATTGCATTGGGGATGATAAGGCAAGGAAAATCGATGCTGAATCTTTAATTTCTCCACTAATGCCTGCATAAGATTGCTCCTGAATCCTTGGCCTCTATCAGAAATGAGTACCCACAGTACTCCAAAACGACAACAAATGTTATCGAAAACAATGTGGGCTACAATCTGTGCATTGACCTCCTTTATATCTTTGGCCTCGACCCACCTGGTAAGGTATTCAATCCCGACTACAATGTATTTTTTACCGCTTCTGACTTCGGGAGTGGACCAATGGCATCCAAGCCCCACTTCTCAAAATCATTTTGGGCAATGATAGTTCCCTGCGATTTGGCTATCAGCCTCCTCTCACCCATAGTCTGACATTCATGGCAGGTTTTGCACCAATAGTGCACATCACGTACTATCGATGGCCACCAAAAACCTGCTCTCAAGATTCAAAACAAAACCAGGTCTTTACCTTGATGCCCGCTTTCCTCATGACATTGCTGCAACACCATACCGATTTCTTCTTTATAAAGTACCCTTCGCAGCACTTCATCCCGTCCATAGGTCATAAGATCCTCCCCTATCAGTGTAAACTTGCGAGATTTCTGTACTACCCTCCGCTTTTGTAGCTTTGACAATCTTTGAGAGCACTGACCGGTATTCAAAAAGTCTTCAATCTCTTTTAAGGTCTCACGACCAGCATAGGTGTTTGGGGCCACATATATACCTGCACCCTGCACTTGTACTTTGTTGCTTGCAAGCTGATCTGCTTCTTGGTTCTTCTCTCTTCTAACATGCTTGAACTAAACCTCCTCAAAAAACTTCAGCAACTTCTTGATGGCATAAAACCAATGCTTTAATGAATCCCGTTTCACTTGCCATTGGCCCAACAACTGCTTGATAACTAATAGTGCATCACCTTTCACCACCAGCCTCGATATACCAAACTCGACACACTGTTTCAAACCTAAATGGAGGGTAAGATACTCCGCCTCATTATTGGTATGAACATCCTCCAAGTCATAAGATTTTGAAAAGATCACCCTGTTGCGTGGATCTCGTATCACCACACCTCCACCTGATTTTTGTATTACCCTCCTATATGCTCCATCAAACCACATGGTAAAAGCTTCCGTTAAGTTAGGCTCCTCCTTGGTTTCATCCTGCACCACCCTGGGATAGATCGGCAAATCAACCGCCTTGTTGACTAGAATATTTGCCAGGTGAGATCAACTTGTATGGTCAACTTTGAACTCAAACTCAAATTCGTGTAGCTCTATCACCCACTTCATGATCCGTTTCCATGGCTTATGAATTATTGGCCGTTAGCACAAAAAACTTTCGCACGATGAGATACACCTTGAACTTCCTGCAGGCAAAAACTAAGGCCATCACCCACTGTTCGGCTTCAGTGTAGGTTGCCTCCCCAGGACTTATTACCCTACTTTCAAAATAAATAGGTTTATAGCTGAAGGGGATCGGGGAGCACCACAGACGAAGAGTGAGAGAGAGAGAAGGAGACACACACACGATGTGGGTGGGGAGACTCAAAAGAGTGAGCAGCCCCCTATACACTTATGCTATTTATAAGGTATACAAGTCAGTGGGCGCCCAGACTCTGGGCGACCGGGCAAGGCACAGGCGCCTATACCCCAACAACCTCCCACTTAAAGGCGACTGTGCCTTTAAGCAAGAGAACCTAGTCTAAAGACTACAAAAGGCGAGAGAAAACCGCTCTCAACCGATGCCCAATGGCTAGCTGTGATCGTGTGCATCTGACTATCCTGCTCCCGTGTAAGTCCATACACCAACAAACGTACCGCACACGTACTGCAAGTATGTACGCAATACCTGCATATCTCCCTCGTGCACTATGCCATCATCAGTCAACAAACGACTGACAACCCCAACTGCAAATGCTCCCACTGCAGCTGCGATATCCGGTCTCAAGATCAACATCTCATACAGGAGACCACCGAATGCCGATGCAATGCTAGCGGGCCCTGCTAGCTCTACAGAGCATGCATCAACATATATATCCTTGGCAATAGGCATCTCTGACTGACAAGGCGTGTCAGCCACATGCATCTCCTGACTGTCCACAAAAGACGTATCAACCTGCCGTGCAACCTCAGAGCAAACCAGCTGCTCTAGGTGTCTGTTGGAAGACATATCCTGCACAACTATATCCCATGCTCACTGTCGAGTATAGAAAGGAATGACTGCATAATTGCTGACATCTTAGTCTCCTCTGCAATCATCCACTGCAAACGTGACCACTCAATCTGCTGTGACTCACTAGAGCTCTCATGCTCTAACTCCATATGCATAGACTCTTGCACAACGTCCTCCTGTCGTGACTCACTAGAGCAAGACCGCTCTACCTGTCTATCCTGCATAGAAGTATCTCGCACAAATGACTCTCTGCTTTGCTCAGTCACTAGCAAAGCATGCATGTTTGACTCTGTCAACTCTCTGTGTGACTGCTCAAGTCGTGCCCCAACTGTGTGCACAACGAGCTTACTACTCTGCACTCCATGCAAAGTACCCTGCAACCCATGAGCAAAAGAGACTCGCATGCTCTCTTGCTCTCTACCTGGCTGCGTGATCACAGAGACAACACCGTCTCTCGCGTGATCCACATGCAATGGGTAACCTGTACCACTCCTGGCACCTCTCGCAATCACTAGCGAACCCAAATGCATCACAAAATCTCGCTCTCGTAGCAAAATCTGACATCCACAATCTCTAAGCTGACCAATCAAGATCAAACTCACTGTCAAATCTGGTACATAGCGCACATGTCGTAACAAGTAAGATGCACCACTCGGTAATGACAGTCTCACATCTCCTGCACCTGCTATCGCATGCACCGATCCATCGGTCAAACGTACACTACCAAGCATCCCGCTAGAATAGCTACAAAACCATGCACGATGCGGCGTGACATGAAACATAGCATCTGCGTCTAGCAACCACTGCGAAGGGAGTGCACTATCCACATGTATAGCATCTCCTTCATAGCTCGAGGTAAAAGTGACATCCCCGTCACTAGTATACTCCGACACTACATCTGCCTCAGCTGTCAAAGCAACTAAGTCCATGGCATCACTACATACATCTCTGAGACTGCCATGTCTCCTACGATGTCGCATACGACAAAAACAACGCCGTCTAACGTGTCCAGAATGACCACAATACCAACATGTCACCTGTCGGCATACTCGTGAATGTACATGTCTCACACTGCAATCTGTGAGCTAATCACCAAGCCCACACTGTGCGGTATCGATGCATACACACGCACAAGTCTCCCACCTGTAGAGAACACCGCATGCAAATGCTGAGTGCAACCCGCAATCTCTACCTAGATCACATAAATGATACGCATAAAACTCCTGG
Source organism: Adiantum capillus-veneris (assembly GCF_014529385.1). Classification (NCBI taxonomy): domain Eukaryota; kingdom Viridiplantae; phylum Streptophyta; class Polypodiopsida; order Polypodiales; family Pteridaceae; genus Adiantum; species Adiantum capillus-veneris. The sequence goes on from NC_140932.1 coordinate 57,561,984, forward strand.
GAAAATTTCGCCAGAGTTTCGACGCACAATGGCTATCAACACAAAATAACCATTGTCCTGCAAGCTCAATACAATGAGCAATCAATGCGCATCAAACTACACTCAACATACATGTATAAGCTCTGCAAAACTATGGCAAACAATGCTCGAGATCACAAGACTCTCCCACCTGAGAGCAAACCACTGTCTCAAGCAAAGAAAGATACACAGCTCCTCACTCTTGCGAGAGTGGATACAAAAACAGAAAACTGTGTCCAAACTGACAAAACCTGTCAAAGTGAGAGTAAACACTCGATCACAAACTATGGCGAGAATCTGGAAAAAATCCGACAGAATTTCCCCTGAAAACTAAGCAAAAAACTCAAGTACAATCTCTACCGTAAACCATAACACTACTCAATGCCAATGAGTAGAAATGCCAAATGGCTCCACATTTTCACATACAATGGCAATCCGCACTCAAGGTACATCAACGGAGTGACCGCGCATAAGCAAGCGCCAAAAGATTTGCAATCCGGAAACTTGATCAATGCGAAAACAATGCTCTCAAGAGAGCTCACTGGCACTTGAAAGTGCTCGCCAAAATGCATGTATAATGGGCATCAACCATGCGCCATAACCATATGCAAACCATCCACAAGGATCATGAATCCAAGCACAAAATCACTGCCAAAGTATCCTGTGAAAACCAGTGAAAGAAGCTCCACGTGTGTGCTCCAAAAACCTGCGTCTCTCAAGAGACCGCCTCGATGGTGTGTAAACGCCTCCGTACTTCGTTGCCCAAGTCTACCAAAAACCCTCAAACCACAAGCTTAACACAAGCTGCAATTGCATCTTCAGCTCAGAATTTATGCACTCAATTTCAAGCATCTCGCGTGCTTCCAAAAGTGCATCAAACTCGCACACAATGCGACAACAGAAAATCTGGAATTTTCTGTATACAGTCAGTCTGAGCTGAATATCAGCAAAACGGTGAGAAATTTGCAAAAAGTTTCTTCTGCAAAGATGTAGACCACGTCGAAACGGATGGGTCACACGGACAGAATTCTCAGATCTGCATTCTACAAGGAGAAAAACGAATCTGAAAACTGTGCTGCTGTGCACACTGTTTTAGGGCAGCACCTTCACTTACACACAATCTTCCACACTCCTTTCTGAGCTTCCACAAGAGCATACATCACTCTCAACTGAGCTCACAAGCTCCCATTGCAGTCTCACAGCAAGTCTTCTGCTTGCTTAATCTCTCTACCGTCGAGAGCGAGCGAGCTATCGCCTCGAAGCTCTCAAAGCCGTCGTGCTTTCCGCGGTCGCCATATCTCTGATACAAATTGAAGGGGATCTGGGAGCACCACAGACGAAGAGTGAGAGAGAGAGAAGGAGACACACACACGATGTGGGTGGGGAGACTCAAAAGAGTGAGCAGCCCCCTATACACTTATGCTATGTATAAGGTATACAAGTTGGTGGGCGCCCAGACTCTGGGCGGCCGGGCAAGGCACAAGCACCTATACCCCAACAATAGCTCCTTCCCACCTTTTGCAATAGTACTGCCCCAACGGCTACAATGCTTACCGTCATGGAAACATAAAATTCATCTTCATTATTGGGAGGACACACCGTAGGCAATTGACACAAGATTTCTTTCACCTTGTCAAAAGCTACTTGAGCCTCTTCATCCCATTTAAAACCATGCACCAGCTGCGCCCTCTTTTGAAGGGGGTATACATACTACGACAACATCCAAAAAAACCTTGACAGATACTTCAGCCTGTGCATGAACGACGCCAAAGCCTATGCACTGGGAGGAGGCTCCATCAAGACTAGAGCCTTGACCTTTTCTGGATCCTCTTCAATCCCATTTTGTGACACCACATGGCCCAACAATGACGCTCGGGGCTGTGCTAATTTGCACTTCTCGGGGTTCAACTGACCTCCCTCTTCATCCAACCTTTGAAAACATAATCGCAGCTTTGACAAATGATCCGCCCTTGAGCTATAACATCCAATGTCGTCCATGAAAACCCTAATGAACCTACGCAAATAGGGACCAAACACCTTGTTCATTGAATCTTGAAATGTGGCATAGGCATTCACCAGCCCAAAAGGCATTCTGCGATAGGCAAAGCAACCCCATGGAGATATGAATGTCGTCTTTAGTTGGTAGTCGGTCTTCAAGAGCAATCCCTATTTGAAAGTAACCTAAAAACCCATCCATAATGGAATACCTCTCATGGCCAACCACCTGATTCAAAATCTCATCCTGAAACGGCAATGGCTAGTGATTCCTCTTGGTTGCAGCATTCAATGGCATATGGTCGACACACACCCGCGATCTCCCATTCTTTTTAGGAGTGATAACTACTGAGGAAACCCACTCTAATTCCTTTACGGGGTATATAATATCTGCATCCAGTAACTGATTGATCTCCTGCCAAAGGGCTTCCTTTTGAATTTCACCCAATCTCCTTAGCTTCTGCGCCTTAGGTTTGTATCCTTCCTTGAGGGCTATTTTGTGCTCAACACCCTTGGCTCCTCTCAAATCTTTATACTCCTTTGCATTTATAGGTTTGGAAAAGATGCACACAACTGGACATAACTTTCTTTCTCCTTCTTGGTCAAGTCTCCACTTAGCATATCGACCACCTCTTCAGTACCTATAGCATGCACCTGTGCTCGCACCCCCTCTTTCGCACAAGGTTCTTCCACAGTGACCCCAAACATGTCAGCATCAATCTTGAGCATATCATCCTCGATTTTTTCTTCCTCTATATCTGTATAGCCCTCATCATAGGACATTTCAGTCTCGTACTCATAGCTGGTGGTGTACCCTTCGTCTCTCGCCGCCATAGGATGAAAATGGCTTTCCTTGGTCTTCAGATCCAGCACCACTTGTCTTCCTTTTTCTTTATCAGGTAGGGTAAACACTTTGCTTTCCCAATCCTGTTTGGCACCTATTTCCAACGGCCACGGCCCACCCAAGATGATAGGATATGCGTTATCCCCAGCTTTCATCACAAAGAAGTTAATCAGGCACTCTATGCCCATCACTTTCACTCTTACATCCTGGGCCATGCCCAAACACCTAGCTTTAGCATGGTTAGCCATCCTCATGCGCATATTCAACTTGGCTACCGCCTTGACCCCTGTTTCCTTCATCGCAACTTCCGTCATGACGCAAACCTGTGCTCCCCCATCTATATAGGCTTGAACGTGCATTCTTTTCTCGATGACAACATCAACCAAAGGAAGAACATCCATCAGGCTACCTACCGTGAGTGCCATATTTTGCAATGCCTGCACATTGCCCTTACCCCTTGGTAGGCTAGTGCTAACACTAGTCGACCACTGCCGCCTCAATGTTGGGTTCAATGCCAACAGCTGTCCAAAAGTAATATTAGCTCTTTGACTTTGGACATCACTCACCAAATCATACTCTGGAGGGCCGCGCCCAAGCTGGAAATCTGTTTGTTTAATCCTGCGACGCCTTCTTTTCTTGCTAGTTTCAGGCTTCTCTTTTCCCTCGTATACCTTCTCTTTGCCGTTACGAGCTCTAGTCTCCCGCAGTTTCTGTCTCCCTTTTAGCTCTAGCTCTTTTGTTGCCCACACTTCGACATCCTGTTTATCCACCCCAATGATGTTCACCCTTGGGACTTCACCGCCATCCGTCTGGGCTTGCTGCACTGGATTCTCAACTACCTACTCCCTTGGGCCATTAAACTGTGCTTGGCCTCTCCCGCTGCCAATCAATGGGTAGATACCACCTCTTTCCTTCACCGGATGGGGACATTTAGGTGCATAATGCCTTTCGTTGCCGCAATTATAGCACCTTCCAGGTAGAGGCCTTGCCCTGCCCCTTGCTCCTCTTGGCTGTCCCCTGTCCATTATACTCAATCGCAGCTCTTGTATCTGCTCTGATAGATCCTGAACCGTATGTATCCACTGCTACGGAATAGCAGCCATAGCCCTATTCCCTTGATTTTCCTCCCGAGCTGACTCTCGAGGGATTTGTGACTGAGCAGGTGCCATTGCTTCATAGCCTGCTACGCCCTGCTCTATCTTTTTTTTTTTTTTTTCCTACTCTTCGACCTTGCAATTGCCACTACCCCATTGTAGTTCTCTGGGATTTCAAAGTCCACTTTCTCTCTCACCTTCGGATGTAAGCATGCCATAAACTTATCCAATTTGAAGTACTCACCATTGGCTAGCTGCATAGCTGCTACTAACTCTTCCTAACATGCTTCAAAACGATCCAGAAACAAGCTAAATTCCTCACCTACATCCTGCTTTAGAGCCTTTAGCTTCGCATCCATCTCCGCTAGAGAAGATTCTTTATGAAAATCATGCAAAAAGCTTGCCCGTAGAGCCGGCCATGCATGTCTCGGCTCAATCTCCAAAGCTTCGAACCATAGTTTGGCCTTTCCGCGCATCACCAAAGGGAAGGTTTGCATCTTGCTGTCCTCATTAGGCATTCGCAAAGACAACATGTATAATTCAAAATCTGCAAGCCATTCATCTGGATTCTCTTCACCTGTAAAAATCGGACCCTAGCTTCGGGATGCCATCCTTACCTATACGAAAACCTGTATTTTCCTTCAATGACGGGAGCAATCACTGTGCTCCTCCGTGGGGGCACCAAAAGATGGATAGGGGGAAAGGGGAACACACCCGAAGCACAAGTAGTCTGTCTCTCTACAGCTCAGGGTAAACACAACACCCCAATCCACTGGGATTCACCTTCAAAATCCTCTTTCCTGCTAGCAAACCGCCGCCTGCACACCTCTCGAGTCGATCACACTATATCAGATCACAATCGAACCCATACGCACTGCATTACGCATTTTGTAGCTTCCCACGCACACCCAAAGCCTCTTTCTCTCTCTTTGCCACTAGACACCGCCTGTTCGATAGGGGGCACACTTGCCTACACACACACTCGACACTGCGGACACAAGCACAAGAGCAATAGAATAGAGGGGGGGAAAGGGGAAAACATGCTTGAAAGCGAGCAATGACTTCTTTTATTGCATTCCAGACAGCCAAGTAAAGATAGCCCCGTCGGCACGACCTCGACGAGCGCAAAAGAAACAGGCTCTAACAACCCTCGCTGATGCCACCTCTATGGTGCAATCTCTCTCCTCTCACCTTTGATGCGGTTGCACGCTTGCACAAGCTCCATCGAGCTTTATCTTTCGAACCCAAAAAAAAACTCTTCGAACTTCCCCTTTCCTGGACTCCAGTTGAATTCAAAGCCGTTGAATCTTTTTTTCTTTTTGCTTTCACCTCCGTGCTCGAAACAAAACACCTCTTTTTTTTTTTCTCCTTCTCCTTTCTTTCTTTCTCTTCTCTTTCCCTCTTTTCTTTCTTGCCTTGGACAGCGACTCCTTTTTTCTTTTTTAAAAAAAATTCTCTTTCCCTTCCTTTCCTTCTCTTCTTTCTTTCCCTTCCTTTCCTTCTCTTCTTTCTTTCCCTTCCTTCCCGTCTTTCTTTCCCTTCACTCCCTTTCTTTCTTTCCCTTCACTCCCTTTCCTCCCTTTCCTGAGATAGCGTGCCCTCGCCTCCTTTTTCTTCCCTCCTCCCTTTTTCTTAAAAAGCGTCACCGCCTTCCCTTTCTTGAGAAGAAAAATATCGTTTCCCTCTTTGGCACTCCAAGAACAACGACGGCGCCGTCGTTGCTCCCTTGGAGTCCTTAAACCTTTTTTTAAAAAGAAAGTATAAGTGGAGGATCCCACGGTCCCCCCACGTAAACATACCTATGCAAAAAAGTCTTCCCCAATATTGCTTTGTCCGCCGCAAGGGTAACACCGTCCGAAATAGGCCCCTAGTTGTCCGTCTTCGTCGGACATGCAGTCCCCATTTTGCTATTACCGATCCATCGAATGAAGCCAAGAGAAATGGGCCCGCACTATTCGTACTCCCGTTGTATCCGACTTTGACGAGTTGTATTCCACTAACTATAAACCCGATTGTTGAACCGTCACTTCTGGCTGCTTCCACATAATGCACATCGCTCCCCGAACCCTAGCAAGGATAGGAAAATTCCAAGTGGCGTGCTTGGTGGGACGACCCAACCATGCCAAAACCGACCTTTGACAAAATCTTTATTGCCCATAACTTGCCCATCCGAATTTCGATTGAGTATATGCCTATTCCCGTGAAGCCTCTGTGCAATGCACCATCCCTGGAAACCTTGGTACAGCTCTGAAACTTCCAGATGGCACGTTCTCCAATATGACCCCGCGGGCACACAACCGCCCCCCTTGCAACTTTTCACATGGCCGTAATTCTCCTATTCAGACTCTGATCAGCAAGCCGAAAAGTTCGGCATGCCCCAATACTTGATCTTTACACACCTGCTTGCGTATTCTGGCTCAGGACAACTGTCCGCATCTCGCATGCCCGTCGGGGATCTGCAAGACCTTCCAACTTGAAACTGACACATCTTTCACGCCGAAGCTCCGTTGGACGAGCCTCAAGAGCATCTTGAACCCTACATTCCAAGGCACATTCCCTACATTTTGGACACTTTGGTCTTCTATTCCGATTATCTCAATTTGAAGGCCCCTTGGCCTAAAAAACCACTTTAGACATACATTTCTGCTGCCACTAGTCTGCCGAGGACTTTTCCACCTGCTTTAGCTCGCCATGCACCTGCTAGCATCCATAGCATTGCTTGTCACCCTTCCTGGCACGGACCAACTTTGGCTACACCAACGTCGCCATCACTCCATACATACTAAGCAATGAAGGGAAGGTGGAGCCTATGAAGGGTGATGACCTCCTGTGGATGTGCCAACTTGTCAACACCGTCATGGTAAGGGTATAAGTGAGTACTCTACACTCTGTGCATCATGGATAATGGACCAACCGCTTTTTCGTTTAGATTTCTACAACAGATGCATGTAAATATATATGTAGATAGGAAGATCTTCTATCAGCAAAAGATTGTGTATCTGCTTGGTGTTGCAGTGCTAGGAGAGATTCTTAGCTCAACAAACCCCATTATCCTCCCCGTGTTGGATTACCATCACTTCTTTAATGTTTCAATTTTCATCCTGTTTTGATCTATCCACCCAACCTTTTAAGAAAGACGCTAAGTCATTTGTATTTTAGGAAAAAAAAGAAAAAATAAAGAGTTTGAAAATCGTGTTTTGGAATGGCAAACATTTCCTTCCCAACCTTCACAGGTAAGGTGGGGGAAGATGCTTTAGATTTCCTAGATAATCTTGAAAAAGCATGTGTCATCTCTGGAAGGATGACAATCTCTAGAAGGGATGACATTTCAGATTTCCTAGATAATCTTGAAAAAGCATGTGTCATCTCTAGAAGGGATGATGATGCTTCACGTTTGCATATTTTTTCACTATTAATAAAAGTGGAAGCAAGATCATGGTACAACGCCTTGGTGTAAGCCACCAAGGAGAGGTGGGACCTGCTAAGAGAAGAATTTTTAAGCTTTGGAGAAGGCACCACATCTAAAAAATTGTGGCAATTGCTGATGGAGTTGAAGCAAGGAAGTATGGCTAAATATGCAGCATACGAATCAAAGCTCATGAATCTATGGGGACAATGGGTTGCATCGCTGAGGGAGGGTGAAGGGACACCCGACTTCCTGAAGAAATATAGGTTTGTGGCTAGTTTATGGCCAATTCTTAAAGAGAAGGTGAAGGGAAAGATTCTTTCTACATATGTGGTAGCAATTGAAGTAGCCCACCTTAAAGATAAGAAATTAAATCTACAAGCCAAAACTACCAAGGAAGAGGAATCAGGAAGGGCCTACGACCACACCTAGTTGCACCTACAATAGCCGCTCATAGGGATAAGCCATAGAAATTGGCTGAGGATCAACAAGACTTGCTCTACCAAATCACCAGCCAGCTAGAGAATCTTTCAATACCTCTAGTGCAGCAAGTACATGTACTTGCCAGAAATCCAGAGCAAGGAAGAGGGCAACGAAGACAGAATCAGGACTACCATTGTTACAACTATGGAGAGGATGCCCATGGCATGTACTACTGTCCTCATCCAAGAAGGCAAAACTTCAATAGAGGAGCAAGGTAGAATCAGATCTCTCCACCAAGTGCGAGACCACCACCACCTAGGCAACCAGATCCGGTTCCATCGATCCAAATCCTTTGACCACCTGTACAACCACCACCACCATTGCAACCTCTCATTCCACCACTACCTCCACCACCTACTTGAAACCAAGTAGTAAGTGTCATTAGTCTTGAAGCTAAAGGAAAGGTGAAGGTAGAAGAGCGTGTCAAAGAGAAGGAAAAAGGAAAAAGAAAAGTAGAAGAAGTGGATGCCATGGGAGTGAAGCTTGCTAGGCACGAAGAGCCCTGTAAAAGGGAGGAAAAGATGAAAGAAAAAGGAGAGTCTAACAAGCATGCATCTAAGCCTCGGTAAAAGATCGACATCGTGGATTTTTTGTTGGGCAAATATGCTAAACCATATGACCTAGTTCAAGATGTTTTGATGCAGGGTCCAAGAATAACCTGGCCCTAATTACTCCATCTTGCACCAAGGATGAGGAGACAATAGAGGAAGATGGTAAGTACTAGAAACTCAAGACCAAGGATAGCTAGGGCTATCTCTCGGAGGAACCTAGATGACATCCTACCCATCATGGATGCCCACATCAAGGGGTAGTGCATCTCAAACATCTACATAGATAGTGGAGCACAAATATGTGTCAAACATCTACATAGATGGTGGCACACAAATATGTGTCATAGTGAAAAAATGATGCACCATCTAGGCCTAGAGATAAGTAGGCCGGCACCTTGCTGAGCTAAAATGGCAAATAACGTCAAAGTGAAATGCGTAGGCATTGTGAATGCATTGAAAGTGAAGGCATTCAACACAAAAGTGGAGGTCAAAATTTTTGTCATGCCACACAAAGGGGAGGGCTACTCTATCATTCTCGGAAGGCCATGGCTCATGGCTATGGAGGTTAAGCAAGATTGAAGTACCGGAATGATCCAGATGAAGGATGGTAAAGGGAAGCCCATATTCTATGACATGAAGATTGGGAAGCAACATAACATGATCTTGGTGGCATCAGAAGATGAATTCACCAGTGACTCTATGCCACCTTGGGAGAAGAGATGATGACAATTGAGGAGAGTGACAATAGCATCGAAGTTATGGGAGTCATCCTCAGAGATCCAAAAGGATTGACACAATTTGAAGCACCACCGGAGAACCAAGAGGGACCATCAGGTACCTAACCCTTGGTGGATACAAGTAGATTACATTGGATGCTCTCCAGTGAGTTAACTAGTGAAGAGAGAGAAGAATATATCTCTATGTTGGGTAACTTCACCACACTTTTCATTGATGGCTATGACAAGATCACATGCATCACAGTGGTGCATCACTGCATAAGACTCAAGGAAGGAAGTAAACATGTAGTGTAAAAGCTCAGGAGCTTGGGGTAGTACAATAAGAAGCATTGCTCAAAGAGGTAAGGAATTTGCTACATGCAGGTTTCATTTACCCCATCGGAGACTCAGAGTGGGTCTCTCTAGTGGTGGTCACACCAAAGAAGAACGGTAAGTGGAGGGTTTGCGTAGACTAAAAACCTCTCAATGTAGCAGCAAAGAGGGATCATTTTCCCCTCCCATTCCAAGACAAGATTCTCAACAAGGTAGCAGGTCATGAGCGCTACACAGCATGTGATGACTACTCAGGCTACTTCCAAATTAGCATTGTAGAAGAAGAACAAAAAAATAAAACCTTCATAACACCATGGGATGTTTTTCTTATCGAGTGATGCCTTTTGGCCTCACCAACGCTCCGGCCACATTTCAACGCCATGTAACTTTTGTCTTCCAACCATACTTTGGAAAGTCAATACGGGTTTTCATAGATGATTTCTGCATCTACAACTCTCGTTCCCTCCATTTGAGCAAGGTTTATGATGGCTTGGCTAGGATGCAAACCTTGGGTGGCCAACTTAATGTGGATAAGTGTCACATTGGTGAAAGAAAGGTCACTCTTCTCGACCATGTAATTGTAGCCGAAGGAATTCAGACTGAACCAAGCAAGGTTCAAGATTTAGTGTCTTTATCATCACCCACAAGAGTTAAGCAATTGGTCTCTTTCCTTCAGAAGGTAAGGTATTTGAGCAGGTTCATCTACTGGTTCTCTCAAGTGGTTCTCCATTTACAACAAGTCACCCATAGAGATGTCTTCCTATGGAGTGAAGAAAATGAGCAACAGTTCAGCGAAGTGAAACAGATCCTGGCTTCATTTCCCACCATTGCACCCCCTATATGGGATGAGTTGTTTTAGGTTAACCCCAGTGTAGGAAGTGATACACTTGGGGCCGTACTAATGCAGAAGGACCCCCAAACCTCTTTCATGCGTCCTATCTACTTCTATTGTTGCATCATGACCCCATCAAAAAAAGGATTCACCATGGTAGAGCACATGGTTCTTGCATTGATGTTCGCCACTAAAAAGTTCATCTCTTATCTATTGCCTAGACCCTTTGTAATTCTAAAAATGGAAGAAGTCTTTTCATATGTAATGTAGCAAAAGGATGTCTCATCTAGAATCTCTAAGTGGCTCGTCGGATTACAAGAGTTTGTTTACACCATGCAAGTGGAGAACTCCACCAAGGCTAATGTAGCAGGTATTCTTACTCATTGACACTATGAGAAGAAGCTAAAGGTTAACACAGAAGGCATAGGAGTGACACCAATGGTAGAAGTTTCTAAGCTAGAAGGAGCTCACTCTCTTTTCTTTGATGGAGCTTACAAAAGAACAATGGACCAAGCTGCAGCTGGCATCGTTATTTTCAATGAGCAAAGGGAAAAGGTGTTCTCTATTGGGCAGTTTTCTACACTCCCACTCCAAGAACAAAGTAGAGTATGTGGCCCTAATTCTTGGACTATAACAATATGTTTTGCGAGGGGTTCAGTGCCTAAATGTGTTTGGCAATGCCATGCTCTTGATAAAGCAGATAAATGGCACTTGGATTTGTAAAAATCAGGTTTTGCTTGGCTAATTATGCCAAGTTAAGGGTCTTTTAAGAAATTTTTAAGCGGTACAATTATTTCATGTTCCTAGGGCAGAAAATCAAGAAGCAGACGCTCTAGCCAAGGAAAGAATACAAGATCTTCCCATAGGAGCAATAAAATTGAAGTTGCCCCTCTGGGTAGCAATGCTATGCCTGATATCATCAACTTCTTAGATACAGAAGAATTTTTTGAAGGGTATACCAAGGGCCAAAAATAATGGCTTGTCCAAAAGGCAACAAGATACCGCCTTATAAACAACACCTTGTACTGCAAGGGCAAAGACCAAATCCTTAGGCGAGCGAGTGCCAATCTATAGAGAAATCACGGAGGTAATCTCAAGTTGCCATGATGGTGTTTGCGGTAGCCACTTTGCTCTAGATATTACTAGTAGGAATATTCAACATGTAGGATTCTCTTGGCCTAGTCTAAACAAGGATGTGCATCATTGGTGTAAAATATGTAGAGCTTGTCAAGTATCCAGTTATCAAACACTAACCTACGAGCCACAGACTCCTATGATCTCATATGGCCCGTTTGAAAAGGAGATGAAATTGGTCCTTTACCAAGGGCCGAATCAGGTAAACTGTACATTCTAGTTGGTGTGGACTACATGACCCTATGACAAAAAGCAGCAGCCACCACATGCATTAGAGCCCAAGAGGTGGCAAAGTTCATATTTGAGCACATTTGTTGCTGCCTTGGCACACCTCTCGAGATAATATTTGATAGAGGGCCAGGTTTTAGAGGCGACTTGGTGGTAGAACTGATGAAAAAGCTATGAATCACACGCCAACACTCCACTCCATACTATCCACAGTGAAATGGTCTAGTAGAAAAGGTAAACAGCATGATCTGTAAAATCATCACAAAGCAGGTGCATAACCACAAAAGTCATTGGGATAAGCATCTCATGGCCGCTCTTTGGGCCTACCACACGACATTCCAAACATCACTAGGTTTCACCCCTTTCCATTTGCTATATGGAAAAGAGGCCATTCTACCCATCGAGGTACAGATAGCTAGCTTGCGAGTCATGGCTAGTCAATTACAACGCCCAATTGCCCATCTCTGTAACCACATCTTGGATCTAGAAATGCTTCAGCTAAACAGGGAAGATGCGGTCAACTATATGCACATCTGTCACACGTGTCAAAGCAAGGGACTTGCCATGCACTGTGTGCAAACCAGAAATGGATGCAAGCACACAACCAGATTAATCTAGCAAGCTCAAGAGAGCAAGGGTATGTCACTCACCATCCTATGCTCGTCTTCGTGGATAATTCCTCGTCGCAAAGCAGAGGGAACTACCACCATGCCGCGCTCAACCACCCCGCCATCACCGTGTCGTCGTGATGCTCGATCACTCTCTCTCTCACACGCACACACACACACACACACACACACACACACACACACACACACACACACACACACACACACACACACACACACACACACACACACACACACACACTCACACATACACACACAAGGACATGAAGAAGAAGATGGAGGTGGAGCAAGAGCACTCTTCAACTGCACAAATGAGAGAATGAGTGATTTTTAGGTTTAGGTGACTTTATATGAGCTCGCCTATTCACACGGGCGCCCATGCTTAGTCAACTATCCCTTGAATGTTCCAATTACAGTGCGCCTCTCATCAGCGATCACTCTTACCCTTTTCCTATTGGACCGACAAGTTCAACCCATGACTACTAAAAGTGGACACCGGTGGTTAACATGCCCCCCTTCCTGATGTAGATTCCATCCTTGGAAGATATTGAGTTGAAGCTTGTTTGTTGAGGTGGAAGAGCATTTGAGATAAATGTCCTTAGGCTTCTTTAGTCACTGCAAGATTAAAAAAATTGGCACAGTAATTGGATTCTTAATATAAAATTAAAAAGCATACGTAGTTATAGGCAGACAAATTGATTGTAACAAAATATTAAACAATTTATCAGCCAATAAACATTAAATTGTAATATAATCAAACGTATAAACAGTTGTAAAGGTCAAAAACTAAACAAGTCTGGGGTCGCTAATTTAATGGTCGAAAGGCACTAGAGATCAACTATTAATACCATGGGCAAGCTTCTCAATTTTCTCTGGTCAGTTAAGTTGTTTCATTAGGAAGAGAATGGGGTCTAGGAGGGCCTCTTTATTTGGCAGTTTAAGGAAGTCAAACTTTAGTATTAAGAAAGAATCAAAGGAAAACTTTTGAATTCAAGCATGCAAAATGGCTAGTTTATTTGAATTCAAAGTCCCCCCCAAAATGGAATTTAAAATCTAGAAATTAAGACCATATCATGTAGCATATCTATGGAAAGAGCTCGATGCGTAGATTTCATATCTATGATCTCCACTCAAATTGGAGATCATATGTGGGAGCTATGGAAGGCTAGAAATCATAAAATTGTCCACCTCCTTTTTGGGGGGAAAAGTGCATTCTTTGACCACTTTTACACATCTCTTACAAACCCACCATTCTTGCACACATGGCGTACACCTATTCGTCAAAATGTTAATCACCTCCAAGCTCATGGCAAATAAAGATGCCCTCCTACACCCGATCCTCTTCCTAATGAATCACGAGAGCCAAGTATTTCATGTTGAAGGGCTGACTAGAGGCTATACCTCTAGAAGACCTTGTAGTTAAGCTACAATAGAAGGAATTGCTCATGAAATCATCGGCTGATTTATTTCCTTTTCTTTGACCTCCTGAAGACTTTTCACATTGATTCAATTTTGATGTGTGTGCTTATTTTGTATGCCTTGGGTTTTTTTCTTTTCAAGAAAAAGAACCCACACCGGGAACCTCTAGGGCTCTAATACCATAGACGATACATGTGAGTGAAGTACCAAATCAAGCTAAGATTTCTCTTCCTGCTTAAGATTTTACATTGTGGCACTTTAGGTTTTTTTTTTTTTTTTTTCGTTTTCAGCATTTTGATTTTTTAACTTTGGGGGGTCATATAACATTGTTACCCTCCCCAGGCTCATCACATTAGTAAACTCCCTTTATAGTACTTAAGCTAAAGGTCAATAGGGATTAAGTCCACTAGAAAGCCCTAGTACATTGCACACAATGCTGCCTAAATCGGATTAAGAACCTAAGTAACCATTGATTATTAGGAAGGCATTCCCTATGGTATTCAGAGAAGATATCTAACGCCTAGCTTGGTCAAACTAGCTTAGCCGGAGTGCTTGATTTTTAAACCTAGATAAGTGATTATGACAAAAAATTACATTGAATTTAATGATTGATACTAACCAAATGCGCTAAATATTATGCTACCAATCACAATTAAACCAGACAAACATGGATGCAAGGTGTAGGTGCTCCTGGAACTACATGTGGGATGGAAGTTAGCCTTGGCCTTGTCATATGTGCGGCCCTCGAGTCCCATACCTCGTATGGTGGTTTACCACGTGGTGGTCCAAAGTTCATAGGTGTGGCCCTAGGCATAGCCGATGCCGGATACGACATGTTATTGCTAAATGGTATGGCCCAACTTGAATAAGAGCTTGAATAATGCCATTGTGAAATGTGATCCCTTGGCATAATTGGGGGTGTGGGAGCTACATGGGCATGAGGTGTGACATGTACATAGGCTTGATGCACACCTGTAGGTATTGTTGGGGGCACTCTGCTACTAGATAGTGATGCAGTGCTAAAAAACGAGGTCCAAGGTGTACTTTTTGTACTCATCACCGGAGTAGGTATCATAGCCGTAGTGTCTCCGAGAGATAGATGAGCTAGATTTGGAAAAGTAAAACTATTACTTGTGGGTTCAGACTGTATTGAAACTCCAAGCGATACAACATATGAAGGGTCCATTGGACTCACTGAAGGAGTTTCCATCTATGATAGTGTCGGTTGTCTCCCTTGCCCGTATCCAAGAATCTCATAAGGCCCGTTGAAAGAATGTTAATCCTTCGGTTTTGCCTCCCAATTGTATGATGCTATGGATGAAATTGTAGACCATCTATTGCCGCTCCTCTAGACTAATGGCGCTAGAAGTAAAAATTGTACAACTTCTAATCAACCTATATGGTATGTGCAACCCATGTACAAATCAATCAAGGTTTCAATTTTAGGTCATAATCCCAATTTTTGTTGAGAAATAACCCTTCTAGGCCCGGCGTACTAGAGGTTTCCCTTGAGGTGGAAGCATTGTTGTTCCCCATAGTTTGACCCACATTGCCTACTAACTCAGGAGCACTCAATTGCTTGATTGCTATGCACTGTTGTCCCACGGGTCTTTTCCTTCATGGCTCGGTGCGTTGTTCTAAAAACTCTCCATTTCCCTCTCCCTAGCCACTTGCATACAGCGCCCAACTTCGTGCACCTCCGCAAGACTCCTACCATCGGGTAGTATAACTTCGGGGGGTGATTGCTTTGCAGGGTCTTCCATGAAAGCAGGGGACAGGATATCGACGTGGACACTCTTGGGGATTATAGGCTCCCCCTGAGATACCAAAGGAGAATCTACCTCTCCCTCACCTTCGTTAACTTTACTAGCCGCAGGTTCAGAGCGAGTAGATCTACTAAAGGTATCTATAAAGAAACTAAACACACTAGATCCAAGTTGTGGGGCCCAAACAGGTACGTTTTTTCTTACTTGCTTGAGGTTTGGTGTAGAATGCCCTTCCATAATATCATAGTCAGATGAAGAGTCACTAGCTTCTATGTTTGGGTCTTGGGTTGTACTACCTTGGGTCCTGTGATCAAGGGTCCGGAACCTAAGGTAGGTGGGTATTGAGAACCCGCGTAAGTCGAAGTGCTCGCTAGTTTCTCCACCTCTAGCACACAACCAAAGCACAGATGCATGTGTCTTTGGCACCCTATAAGCATCACCGAACACCCTCGAAGGTTAACTACTTGATTTTTTAGGCGTTTTGCACCCCGTTTTCACTCATTTTTTGATGTTTTCTAATGTCTTTTTATGATTTCTTTTTGGATTAGAGCGTGTGATAGCTCAAAACAAGCGTGTTTCTCAGGGGGGTTGTGTTGTTCTTTACAGCACAACATTCGGTTACCTGAAGCTTCGATGGTCCTCAAAAGGGTAGATTTTTACTTAGGCTTGAGGCTAAAATAAGTAAGTACAAAGGGTGACTGAGGCCTAAGTCTAGGCTTGGGCTTGCGCTTGGGGAATGTTCCCAATCCCAATTCTCCCTTTTAAATATTTTTATTATTTTTATTATTTTATTTCTTGAATAAGGTCATCGCATCTACATGCACACACACACCTAACCTACCTACTTACAACTAATAGAGCTACTGTTACACATCGTTTAACACAGTACTACAGGAACTAATCAACTAACAGAGCTACTGTTACACACTGTTTAACACAGTACTACAACAACTAATCAACTAACACATCTACTTATTGCACCTTACAAATCTAGCATTATATATCTAATACCTTAATTCTAACACCTTATCAACAGAAAACAGTACATTGCAACACCTTATTAACAGAAAACAGTACACTGCAACAAAAACAAGTTCACAAATCCTTCTCAACAGCCACACACCTTCTTTCTCTACCTTTTCTACATCTCAAAGTGCACCACAAAGCAGCATAGAGTCCTATTCAAGCTTAATGCATGGCATTTCCCCGGCAACAATGGCGCCAAAAATGTGAGCATATGTTGCACGAGTCAAAGCAATGAACTTTCTGAGTCACATTGAATCAAGGGCTTAAGGAAAAGGGTCTGAAGAAAGGCATGTTGTTATTGAGATACGACAACAGATCTGAGACTAGGAAAGATAAGAAGTTTCAACCCATATAGGGAGGACCATTCATCATCAAAAAGCGATACGCCAATGATAGATACAAATTGATGGAAGCAGATGGTCGAATTCATAAGACAAGAGTCAATGGCTGGAGGCTAAAAAGGTACTTCTTGTTTGATCCAGAGTTCATGGTAGATATCCCAGAGGAGGGAGAACCCTCCAACTCCGCCGCTAGAGAATCAAAAGCAGAGCTAGAGGCATGATTGCCTCTAGCCAGAATGGGAGGGCTAATGATGGCCGGCTTTCAAACCCTTGGCCGTGGGAAGAAACCCCAAGAGGGGAGCTAAATATATATATATATATATATATATATATATATATATATATATATATATATATATATATATATATATATATATATATATATATATATATATTTTGTCGGTTGCAGTTGCGGCCACCCCCTTCCTTGACCTAGCACCCATAGAGGGGCCGCCCCCCCTTGGCACCACCCTCTCCCTCTCCTCCATTATCACACTCTCGCCCTCTCTCTCCTCCCTTAGCCTGGAACCACCCTATCTCTCTCTCTCTCTCCTCCATTATCCAGGCAACCATGAGCTCTCTCTCTCTCTCTCTCTCTCTCTCTCTCTCTCTCTCTCTCTCTCTCTCTCTCTCTCTCTCTCTCGTTCTGTGTCACCATGCCATATCTCTCTCTCATCCATTATGCGTGGCGATAATATCTGTGTGTGTGTGTGTGTGTGTCGACAGCCCAAGAAGGTGCAAGAAAATCTCTCTCTCACACACACCCACACACACAAACACATACATACACACTCATACACTCACACAGCCCTATCTATCTCTTGCTCTCTCACCATATCTCTCTCATTCAGTAAATGAAGACTCTCTCTCTCTTTCCATACACACACACACACGCACTCACACTCACAAACACATACATACACTACACACATAAGCACATGCACACAATCACGTACACACCAACAATGCACAAACAAACTCTCACGCACACATTCAAACAAACACATGCACGACATACGCACTCACAAGAAGAAAAACTGAAGAAGCTCGACATCAACGCCCAAAGCAACAAATAAGAACGACCAAAATCACACGATGGCAACAACAAATCAAGAAATGATGTCGAAGGCATGCCCCCTCCAGCCTTGAAAGTCACAAACGCGCTACACCGATGCACCAGTGAAGCGTACGATTCACCAGCAATTCATCCACAATGCACTTCTCTAGGAAAACAACCTGTAGGACAATCTATTTTCCTTTTTCCAGCCAAGCTTTGTAAAAAACCATTTGTATATTGCCACTTCTCTCTAGGTGATGGTCACAAAGCCCGACCTAGGAGATATCATAATAAAATTATCCTAAAACAAAGCAGGGATTAACCATCTAGGACTCGGCTTCTTGCTTTGTCTCTCCTCATCAGGGCCTAAGCCTAGTCATATTGTCCTAAACTAAGCAAGCCTGCACCTATAAAAGAGCACTGAGAGGTCACTATCGGGGGGGGGGGGTCAGCACTTGAGAGGGAATCCATGCACACACATTGACTCCAAGGGTCTCTACGCACAGGAGTGGTATCTCTGCACACGTGAATTCTCTCTCTCTCTCTCTCTCTCTCTCTCTCTCTCTCTCTCTCTCTCTCTCTCTCTCTCTCTCTCTCTCTCTCTCTCTCTCTCTCTCTCTCTCTCACCACGGTCTCCATCTCGCTGAAATGAAGGTTTTGTAAGCACCACTTTCAATCAATTTTTCCCTCATATCTCGAGGGGTTTTTATCATCTACATCTACGTCTCCGTCCCCCCCCCCCCCCCCCCCCCCCCCCCCCTCTCTCTCTCTCTCTCTCTCTCTCTCTCTCTCTCTCTCTGTCAAGGCTAGGGACTTGCTACGCGTCGTGTGCGAGCCACAAAGGCTCCTAGCACACAGTCATACAACAGACAAGCTCACAAGGAAGAACGGTGTGTCACTCACCTTCCTGCGTAGTTGCGAATGAAGGATTCTCGCGCCGCGAAGAAGAGGGAGACGCCGCTACGCAGCGCTCAACCGCCTCACCGCTGTCGTGTCGCTGCAACGCTCGATCGCACACACACTCTCACACTCTCTCTCTCTCTCTCTCTCTCTCTCTCTCTCTCTCTCTCTCTCTCTCTCTCTCTCTCTCTCTCTCTCTCTCTCTCACGCACACACACAAGGAGATGGTGAAGGAGAAGGTGGAGATGGAGCAAGAGCAGCTTCTATTGCACAATGAGAGAATGACTCAATTTTAGGTTTAATTGGCTTTTATGTGAGCTCACCCCATTCACACTTGGGCGCCCATGCTTAGCCAACTAACCCTAGCATGTTCGTGTTAGAGTGCGCCTCTCATCGGCGATCACTCTACCTTTCCCTATTGTACCGAGAAGCTCGGTGCCTGACTCTACTTAAATAAATAATACGGTTACGGTGTCCGTCGTAGGCGATAGGGTGTCCGTGAGCCACGAGGGTTAACATTGCCCCCCTTCCTGATGTAGATTCCGTCCTCGGAAGCTATTGAGTTGAAGCTTGGTATGTCCATGTTGTAGAGCATCTAGATTTGAATCTGCAAGGCAAAGTCACTGTTTTAGCAAGCGGAATTATATTGCCATAAATCACGAGGGGAATGTAAAGTACATGTGGAAATGAGTAAATGCAAGATTTATGAAATGTTAGACTGCCATTAAAGACAAATAAATTGCACTTTGAGTAAATTAATTAATCAAGAGTTTTGAGCTTATGGGTGATTCTATCAATTAGTTAGCTATGACTAAGGTTAAAACAACTACTCTAGTACTAGCTAAGCTAAGAAGATTATCTAAATGCAAGATTCCCTAATTATGCTTTTCAGCTTTGATTAGCCAACTCGCTCTCACAACTGCAAACAAAAGCTTGAAATGTTACTTGTAAGCTCAACGGAAGTCTTTTAATTTTTTTTAATTTTATTTTTTATACTTTTTTACTTTGGGTCACAATCATGTGACGTGTGTGCTTATTTTGTATGTCCGGGGTTTTTTGCTTCTCAAGGAAAAGCACCCACACTGGGAACCTCTAGGGCTCTAGTACCATAGACAATACATGTGAGTGAAGTACCAATTCAAGCCAGGATTTCTCTTCCAGCGTAAGATTTTTCATTTGTGGCACTTATGTTTTTTTTTTTTTTTTTTTGCTTCCGTATTCGCACTAGTGTTTTTTGTTGTTTAAGTGAGCAAGCCTTTCTCTGCCTAAAACATTCCTAAGGTCTCAAATACTCGGATAATTTTATTAGCTAGGCCTAGTGGTCAAGTAAATGAGTTAACCTAAAGTCACGGTCTCCTAATCTCCAGGCTCATCCATAAGATTAAACTGGAGTTCAATCAACTTAAGCAAAGACAAATTTATACATCTATAATGGCAGATAACAATCATAACTATTGCACTCAAACAAAGCATGAAAAATCATTATTAGCAATTACACATATCCACCAACATGAATCATGGAAAGTAGTACACCTGGAGGTATGGAGTGGCTCATTTCGTTGAAGCAGATGTCCTCAGCTATGTGGATGGATATCCATATAAGTCCTACCTAACACATCCAAAAACAGGCACTATACCTCTAGGAGGCATGTCAGTGTGAAAAATTAAAACTCCTAAAAAACAAACTCAAAACACAATCTAGACCTCTAACCTACCTATCTGTCACCCCTTTTAGAATCAAGGAAAGAGGATATTATATAAACCGGGTGGCCACCCTAAGGCTAGGCCTCTATCCTCATCATCTAGATAAATAAAATCGTTGTCCGTGAGGCCATAGTCTTCCTCGGTCTCTATTAGTTCCTCTTCATCATCCTCTTGTGCAAGCATGCTAATCAAGGATCTCGCGATGCGTGGATACTCATCTTGTGCAAAAGAATAAGCATGTGCCACTGGAGACACATTCGCTACTGGGTAGGGATCACTAGTTATCCATAGACGTATCAGCCATTCTAACTGCTCAAAATTTCTCTCACATGCAAGGCTCTCTATCAAATCCCATTCGCAAGAAAGTATAGGGTAGCATACATAGAACACTTGAGGAAAAGACAAAGGGTACCTTTCATCAAAAATAGAAGTGCATGCCTCTGGTGAAGTAGCCATTTCTGACAATACAGATAGATTTGGTTAGGCCTTTAAAACATAAGAGTTGTTTTTGTGCGTTGCTTGAATTGACACGGTGAATTTGGACTTATATGTAAGATCTGATAGGGTGCTCTCTCGTTGCTAATCGCTCTTGCTCTTTACTATTTTTGTTTTTTGTGAGTATAAGGCTATATATATACATTCCCTAAGATTGGAATTGAGAGGTCAGGGAGGAAGGTTGAGAGGGGAGCGAGTGAATGATTGATGTTAGCAAACACTCCCCCCTTCCTTGGGTAGATCATACCTTGTGGAATGAGGTCGTCACCTTTTGAAACCAATTGTTCCAATTTGTTATGGGTGAAGGATTTAACCAATAGTTTTCAACCGCCCTATGCGTTTCATCTAGTTGCAAGGGTGGTAAGGTACTCTCCCATGATTTTATTTGCAACATTGTTGTAGGTGGTGAACTTACCCCGGGAGGTGCAAACTCTTTCGTGCTTGTATGGATATGTACAGTGGTAGGTGGAGGTTGTGTCGAAGCTTCTATTTGCGTATAGGAACTACATGAAGAGCAAGAAGCTTCATTTGATTTCCCTGTTCTTGAGCTAGGTGGAACAAAATCGTTCTTTCTTTGGTACCCAAACTAGCTCTAGAGCGGGTGTGTAACATTCCATGATTTTTTCCTTTCCGCGATTTTCAATTTGTTTTGGAGCCACAGGATTGGGTTTACATGGGCCAGGTGACAGGTAAGAGTACACTTTACGTTTGGGCACCCAGATTTGATCATTTCCTTCATAGTATCCTTGGGCTTCCAATAGTCGTTTAGGAATCCAACGCAACGTTTCTTTACATTTCTTGGAGTGAGTGGGACGGTTCTTACGAGGTTTTCATTTTTTTGCATCAACCATGCTCACTACAGAAGCTTTAGGGACCCACTTGTATGTTTTCTCTGTTATATTAGGATGGTTCTTGTGTGTCTCAAGCTTTCTTTCAACTACATCAGTTGAAGCTCTAGAGAGTTGGGCTATGGGGACGTATGGTTCAACCTCCTGGACATGCAATGTCTTGGGTTTTATTTCCTTAGGCAATATCTCAGGGACTATGGCTTGAGTGGTAGGGATAAGAGTTGGTTTTTGCGTTGTAACACCCCCAGTCCCCCAATCAATAGTGCATTTGGTGGCTATCATCCACGTGCGGCCTAGGTTTATATTACCCTCCATAGTTCCAGTAGGCATGACCAAAAAGTCTTAAGCTACAATTCCATTGTCATAACTGACAGAAGTGTGCCAGATTCCAAAAACCGTAGTTTTTTCTTGTTGACACCCTTGACTTGGATAATACTCTCAGATAGAGGTGGCTTCCCTAACTGACACCACACCCCATAGGATAGCACATTATATTTAGCACCCGTGTCCAATAAGGCGTTATATAGCACTTTTCCATAGGCACTATTTAACTCAATAGGGTATCGTAGAGGTGTGTCAGAGTCCAACCCATCCTCTTCGATTTCCACGTGGAATGCATTTGTGACTCCAAGGTTAGCCTCTCGTTTTTGTCTTATACGTTGTTGTCGCTCCTTAGCCTCAGCTTGAGCTTGTATCTTGTTTAACTCGGTTTGTGCTTTGGCGGCCTTCTTTTGATGAATGGCCCGTAGTTCTTCTTGGCTTAAAGGATCATAATATCTTTTGAATTTACTCCCATTGAGGAATCCAATGGTTTCAACTCCATCAAGAGTTTCCACACGAAGGGTACCTTGTGGGGTAATTTCACATACTCTATATGGTCCTTTACCAGCATATTTCAACTTTTTCTTCTCTTTACGTACTCCATACATAAGGACTTTATCACCAACTTTGATGTCCTTATCCTTCACATGGCGATCAAACCACTTCTTTCTCCTATCCTTTTCCCCAAGAGCATTTTGCACAGCCAAGTGTCTCTCTTCGTCTAGTTTTTCTAAGATATAAAAACGATCGGTTAAGGGGTTACCATTCCATCCTTCTTGAGAAGCTACCCTAAGACTAGGAATGACAAACTCCCAAGGCATAACCGCTTCTTGGCCGTATACCATTTTGAATGGCGTACAATTAATAGCCACTTTATAAGCAGTACGATAAGCCCATAGAGCAGATGTCAACTTCAAATCCCAATCAGTGCGATGAGCTTCTACCGTCTTGGTTAAAATAGAGATTAGAGTCTTGTTGGTGCTCTCGGCTTGTCCATTAGCTTGCGGGTAATAAGGTGTAGACTTATGGTGGGATATCATAAAGGTCGTGGTAAGCTCTCTTATTATCTCATTTATAAAATGGGTACCATTATCACTAACAATTTCAAAAGGGCAACCAAATCTTGTGATAATGTTCTCAAAAAGAAACTTAGCTGTTGTCCTCGCGTCAGCTTTTTGTGAAGCCTTAGCTTCAGCCCACTTTGTTACATAGTCCGTAGCAACTAGAATATATCAAGATTGAGTGTTGCGAGCGGGACTAATTGGACCTACAAAGTCTAAGCCCCATTTTTCAAATGGTTGGGTTACTTTAATAGGATGTAAGGGCATTCTGTCTTTGCGCTGTGTGGTCTTGTAACGTTGGCACTCATCACACCCTTTTGTAAAAAGTGATGCATCCTTAAATAAAGTTGGCCACCAATAGCCTGATTGCAACACCTTTCTAGCAGTCAGGTCTCCTGAAAAATGTCCTCCTGCTATGCCCACATGTGCTTCTTGCAAGATATACAAATATTCATCCTTGCGGGCACAACGCCTAAGAATATCGTCCTTGCCTAGTCTATACAGAGTTCCGGCAATCAAACAATAGGGTTCACATTCTTTTACTAGCCTTCGAGCGATATCCTTACGAAGTTCCTTGGGTGAAAAACCATTAACTAAAAAGTTAACAATGTTCTCACTCCATTCAGGCATAGTCTCAACTAGAAATAGGGAAGTATTGGGTAATTCATCATCAACTCCTGTAGGGGCTTCACCATTGGGTATGCGAGACAAATGATCAGCCATGACGTGCCTTTTACCGGGTCTCACTACAATCGTGAAATCAAACTCCAGAAGAATTAACGACCATCGTGTGATTCTTCCTATGGAGCATGGCTTGTTTACCAGATACAGCAACGCTTGATGATCCACATAAAATACAAACCATTGCCAAAATCTCTCAAATATTCTTTACTGCATAAACCATTGCCAAACCTTCTCGCTCTGTAGTGGTGTAGTTCCTTTCAGCATCGTTCAATTGACGGCTTGCAAAGCTAATGGGATAGTTGCTATGATCGTGGTTCGGACCTCAGAAGACATGAAGTCCACTAGTTTGGCAACATTCATTGGCATTTTGCAGGGTGTAGGTCCTTGACTAGGAACTGGTGAGGATGGAATCTCATATTCCTCAATGGGATCAGGTATTCCTTCGTTAAACATCCTTTCCAACAAGAAAGGTGTATGCTCACTTTCTGATGTCCCGTCCTCACTCCCTTCTTGGATGATACTAGATATGGCTAACGGTCTATGGTTCATGTGGGGTGGATAAACTTGCGTGGGAAACACTTTGTCATGAATTTTGACATGCATGGGTTCTGGTTCTAGTTTCCTTTGAGTCTCCTCCACTAAACCTCTTAGATGTTTCACCTGCTCAATATCGTCTACTGGGTTTGGGTACGTCCCAATCTTCTTTTTATGATTCTTCCCTTTTTTCCCCTGCGGTTTATCTTGGGGGTCTGAATCGATCAAGTAGTTGGTTATTGTTGAAGCGCTCATTTACAGGGCAGCGAGAGTTTAAGTGCTTTAGACGACTAATGAAGTCCCTTACTGACTCTCCTTCCTTACGTTCGGCCTTCTGTAGCTGAGATGCTACACCCCAAAGCACACCTTCTCGTATGTACTCCTTTAGAAACAACCTTCGAAGGGTAGGGTAGATTGTTTTCTCGTCCACTTTTAGGGTTCTATACCAATCTCCAGCCTTCCCGCTTAATGTCAAGCTTAAGGCATTGCACTTATGTAGTTCGTTGCATTCCCCTAAGGAATCACATACTTGTTCAAACACTTCAATGTGTTTTCTAGCATCTTCATCCCCATTGAATTTTTGCGTGAGTTTGCCAATTTGTACTGCCTTACTTCTAGGCTCTCTATCAGATGCATGACACATATTTTCCGCGATAGATCGACCTATGGTTTGAGCAAACGCTGCCAAGTCACCTATGTGAGGAGGCAGGGCCGGTGGAGGTACTCTTGGAATCATATGTGGGAGAGGGACGGGTACCGGTCTTGGCATATGTGTGGATGATGCAGGATATGGAACATAACCGGGCATAGGTCCACTCGGATAAGGGCTAGGGAGAGGCACTCGAGGAGCATAAACAAGTGGTACAATTGGAGGTGTGGGGGCCATGTGTGCATAAGGGGCTAGAGGCACATACAGTCGAGGCCCCATATTAGGTACTACGACACTAGGTAGTGGCACTGTGCTAACCGTAGATGTCATCGGTACATTCTCTGTCAGGCTTATCCCTGGAGTGAGCACTGTGTTTTCCTTAATAGAGGGTTGAGCCAAGTTAGGGAAGCTAAAGTTGTCGCTCGGAGGCTCAGATTGCATAGAGACCCCAGGTGAAATGACGTAAGATGGGTCCATGGGGATCATTAGAGGAGTCTCCATTTGTGATAGAGTAGGTTGTTGAGCCTTGCTCGTATCCAAAAATCTCATGGGGCCAGTTGAGAGTATATTTACCCCTCGGTTTTGCCTTTCTGATTGAATAATGCCATGGATAACATTACAGATCATTTTCTGTTGATCTTCGAGGCTCGTGGCACTAGAGGTGGATTGTACAATCTCTATCCATCCTACATGGTAGGCGTGGCCAGAGTGTAGATCCGTCAACACCTCAGTGTGGAGGTCGTATGTCCAATGATCATTAATGAACAATCCTTCTAGAGTCGACGTGTTAACGGTTTCTTGTGAGGTAGAAGCAATGTTGCTCCCCGTGGTTTTACTTGTCAGCAACGGTACTCTAGAGGGAACTTCTGAAGGAGGTAGCTCAACAGGGCCTTCTTGGTAAGAAGTTGGCAAGATATCCACATGGACACTCTTTGGGGGTGTGGGGTCCACGTGCGATGTGAAAGGAGAGTCCACTTCCCCACCCCCTTCGTGTGCTTCATTTGCATCAGGTTCCGAGCGAGTAGCTCTACCTAATGTTTCCATGAAACGGATAAACATACTAGTACTAGGCTATAGAGCTTCGGGAGGTGCATGGCCTTCTCTCTCAATGTTTTGGGTAGGGTATGCTTCCATGATTTCTGAGCCGGAGGAGGAATCACTAGCGGCTATTTTAGGGTCTTGGGTGGTGCTACCTTGTGTCCCCGCTGAGGATCTAGAGCCTATCGTGGATGGGTAATGGGTGTCCATATGAACAGAGGCACCCTCAATATGCTCGTGTTCTAGCACCCGCCCAGAGCGTAAGTGCATGTGCTTTTGATACCCTAAGGTGTCAAAAAGCTGCTCTAGGAGGCCTTGTGACTAGTTTTTTGCGTGTTTTTTTGTTTGTTTTTTTTGCTAGATTTTTTAGAGCGTGTCGTGGAATGGGCCGTGTGATAGCTCGAACCGAGCGTATCGCTAGGAGGGACGCGCTGTGCTTTACAGCCCACCGTTTGGTTCTATTTTGCTCCAGAAAAGCCCGAAACAGTCTTTTCCTAGCTGAGGAACTAGGCTCCAAATAGCAAGTCTAAGGGTGCAAGTGGGAAGAGAAGGGAGGAGAGTGGAGGACTTGTCCCACATGCTGTCATTCCCTCTTGAGGGGGTAGGGTATATATATAAGAGTGAGTCTAGTATATATCAGAGGACTGAGGCCTGGGCTTGGGCTTGGGCAAACGATCCCGATCTAACTTTTATACAAACCAACTTGTCCGTTTTGATAACTCACGTTTTTTATTTTCAAAAATCTAACCTCCCCCTCACTCACGTTTTTATTTTTCGATTTTTTTTTTCGAAAAAGTTTTTTTTTTTTGGAAATTATTTGGTACGCGTTTTGGTGCGCGTTGACCTCACCTAACTATTTACTATCCCACCTACCTACTGACCTGCTAATCAGTGGTTCACCTAATTACTAACCTGCTTAATTAACTAACTGTGCGCCTAACTGTGCACAAACCAGAAAACACAGAAAATGCAGAAAATGAAACTTGACAGAACTGTGCAGTGCAAACCAAAAAATGCAGAAAACGCAGAAATGCAAGAAATGCTAACTGTGTAAGCTGAAATCTGAGCTTAATAGAACTAGAAAAACAGAGCTTAACAGAACACAGAAAACTTGAATGCAGTCAACAGCATTCTGTCTTTCTCTACTATTTTTTCATAACAACAATAATCAAACTTAAGCCGCGCCTTTCCTACATAAAAAATAGCTTCAATACAATTTACAGGTCGCCATTGGAGCTTCACGCGCAGCAGCTCCCCGGCAGCGGCGCCAAAAATGTCAAGGCTAGGGACTTGCTACGCGCCGTGTGCGAGCCACAAAGGCTCCTAGCACATAGTCATACAACAGACAAGCTCACAAGGAAGAACGGTGTGTCACTCACCTTCCTACGTAGTTGCGAATGAAGGATTCTCGCGCCGCAAAGAAGAGGGAGACGCCGCTACGCCGCGCTCAGCTGCCTCGCCGCTGTCGTGCCGCCGCAACGCTCGATCGCACACACACTCTCACACTCTCTCTCTCTCACACGCACACACACAAGGAGATGGTGAAGGAGAAGGTGGAGATGGAGCAAGAGCAGCTTCTATTGCACAATGAGAGAATGACTCAATTTTAGGTTTAATTGGCTTTTATGTGAGCTCACCCCATTCACACTTGGGCGCCCATGCTTAGCCAACTAACCCTAGCATGTTCGTGTTAGAGTGCGCCTCTCATCGGCGATCACTGTACCTTTCCCTATTGGACCGACAAGCCCGGTGCCTGACTCTACTTAAATAAATAATACGATTACGGTGTCCGTCGTAGGCGATAGGGTTTCCATGATCCACGAGGGTTAACACTCTCACACACACACACACACACACACACATACTTTCTATGATGTGTTGTGATTAGTGTTATTTGCATCACTGTTGTCCACGTCCTAGCTGCTCAAAGCTAGGTGGTGCCCCCTATTCACTCCCCGTGATAAGTTCGGCATGCACGGTCCTAGCATAGAGGCCGTTGAGTTCCATTTTCTGTTTGCACCTGTCACAACGGCATGTGAGGTAGGGTTTTCCAAATTTGGTGATGCCAAAGCAGATTGAAGTGCTGAAATTTGAGCCAAAAGTGGTGCAAAGGGAGGTGCTTGTACGAGAAGAACCGAGGGTGTTGCGGGTGCAAAGAGATAGGGTTGCTCCCATGCCAAGGATGCCAAAGAGAGCGACTCCAATTGTGAGGTGAAGACACTTCCAAATCGAGCAAGGGAAGTGCTTATAAACCAAGGTATGGATGTTCAATTTCTGAGGAGATTCTTGAGCTCAAGACCAAGGATGAGGATGTGCCAAGTGATTGTAGCTCTATGGATGATGGAGATACAAGCTGGGAGCTAGAGTCAACCCAATCCATGTATGAAGAGTTCAGTCTTTTGCAAGTTCTTGGAGATATGATGGATATGTGTGAAGGTCAGGGAACATTACAAGTTGAGATAGTTGATGAAGACCAGGATGATGCATTATGGAAAGAGTTTCACTCTACTTTGGCACAACATGATGCAGCAATAGAAGAGGTGATTGAAGTGCAGGTACTTGAAGCTCACAAGAGAGTGGAGCAAATCAACTTTGAAGAGCAGTTGGTTGAAGCAAAAGGGCTTGATGGTAGTGAGATCAAGGGAATTATTGATGAAGGAAAGAGCATGGAACCAAAATTGTGGAGATTTCAATGCAGCAGGCATGTCCTGTGGTGGACAAAGGAGAATCCTAGGCAGTTTCTTTGTCTCCCCTGAAGGTATGTGAGATATGGTTGATGGGTATGATTATAGAGATAGATGTGCAATGGGTGGTCCAACAGGAATAGGGGTCCCTGGAATAGGTCTCCACTTTTTGTGGTTGGGAGGGAGGGTATGATATGTGAGATGTCTGGATGTAGATAGATGCAAGGAGTACTGAAGATAGGCCATGGGCGGTCTACAAGCATGGGTAGCTATGTGTGTTAGAATTAGGGTTGTAGAGAAACGCACACAGCTTGGAGAAGCTGAAGGAAGCTCAAGGCACACAATAGAGAGTGTGTTACTTAGTGTGCAATGGAAAGATGGATAGCCCTAGAGTGATGGGCGTATATACAATGCATGGGGGAAAAAAGGAAAAAATGCCCGGCGATCCTAGTGTGTTCACACCCATCACTACCACATGTATATGGCAACAAATCCCCCTTGGAGTGATGCGGTGAATGAGAGGTAGCACATGAGTAAAGGGAAGTGCCATGCCCTGAGGACATGATCAGTCCACAAAGGGGAGTAAGCCCAAAGCTTTGCGAAAAGATTTAAACTTCTCACGAGACAATGCCTTCGTGAAGATATCTGCAAGGTTGTCTTGTGTTGGCACATAAGCCAAGCGGATCTCTCCTGCTGATAGCCTCTCCCTGAAATACTGGTAATGCACCTCAATGTTCTTTGTGCGAGCATGAAAAACTGGGTTTCTTGCAACTGCCAATGCGCTCTAATTGTCACAGTAGATAGTGTTGGCAGTGTCTTGTCCAACACCCAAATCAGCCATAAGGCATCTGAGCCATACACACTCAACCGTAGCTGTGAAGACTGCCCTGTACTCAGTCTCACAACTCGAAGTGGCCACAGTAGGTTGCTTCTTGCTCAACCATGATATACATGAACTGCCAAGCATGAAACAAAAACCACTTGTGGACACTCGCGTGTCAAAACAACAGCCCAATCTGAGTCCGAAAAAGCATGTAAATGTGGCGGCAATGATCCCCCTTGGGATAAAACAAGCCAAGATGTAAAGTGCCACTAAGGTAGAAAAAAATCCTCTTGATAGCCTGCTAGTGCTTAGACCCTGGGCTATGCATAAATCTGCTAACCTATGAGACTGCAAACTGAATATCTCGCCTTGTGTTGCATACATAAATGAGGCAACCAACAGCAGTTTGGTAAAGAGTGACATCAGCAGGATCACTAGCATCATGTAGACTCAACTTCAAACCTGTTTCCATGGGAGTGGCAATAGGTTTGAAATCCTCAAGTACAAACTTACTTAGCAATGTCTCTATGTAACTTCTCTGACACAAGGCAATACCACCATCACACTGCTTAAACTGTATGCCCAAATAATGATGCAACAACCCCAAATCTTTCATCTTGAAAGTAGCATTCAAATTAGTCTTAAATTCAGTAATATGTCTCTCATTTGGTCCACTGATCAGCAAATCATCTACATTAAGAACCACAATGAGAAGTACATCACCCTCACGCTTTACATACAATGTGCTTTCTGTTGGACTGTTTGACCAAATGAGTGTCATCTTTCTCATACCAAGCATGAGGAGATTGCTTCAACCCATACAAAGCCTTGTTACATTTGCACACTTTGTCCTCTTGTCCTTTCTTGACAAAATTGCGAGGCTGCGTTACATAAACTTCCTCAAATATGTCACCATTCAAGAAAGCAGTAACAATGTCTGATTGATGTACATCCCAACCAAAATGAGCTGCCAATGCACATAGAAAACTCATAGTAGTCATACGACAAGTGGGAGCAAAGGTCTCTTCATAATCTATGCCTTTTTGTTGTGCATAACCCTTTGCAACAAGTTGAGCCTTATGGCGATCAATCTCACCATCCAGCTTGCGTTTCAATTTGTAAACCCACTTCGTATCAATGGCCTTTTTTCCAGGAGGCAAATCACATAAAGTCCATGTGTCATTTTCTATAAGTGCATCATATTTTGATTGCATGGCAGACATCCAATTTTCTGAATTCTGTGCTTCATCAAAAGACAGAGGCCCCTCAACATCATGTAAGCTAGACACAGCCAAAGCATAACAATCTGATGCATAATATGCATGGTGAGAGCCTGGACGAGTACGACTAGACAAAGGTGCATCCAATTTACTCTCACACAATGTATGTACCAGCCATTTTGGCATACCTCTAGCCTGCTCATTTTCAGCCCTTTCCTCATCAAGTACATCATGTACATCTGCATCAGTAATAGGTTGATCTGTAAGATTTTCAAAAACCCCCATAGGCTGTACAATTGCCTCATTGGAACTTACATTCGTATTTCCACCACTGAAAAGAGGCAACAAAGTGTCATAGATGTCCTTTGAGCTGACATTACTGTCTCTAGTACATGACAGTAAGGGCGGAAGAGAATCTTCCACAAACACTACATCCCATGAAACAAGTGCCACGTTTTTGATCTAGGTGGAAGCTATGTGATGTAGGGGGTGGGGAAACAAACTTGAGGTTTGGCAATAGGTAGAATAAAACTTTGTCAATATGGTTTTTAATTTTTCTAATAGTGTTGGCAAGTTTGTGCAGTTGGAAGTGGAATAAATCATGTGTCTGGTTGAACATAAATGTTCAACAAGGGGGTGGGCAATGATAGTGCATGAAAAGTGTGCCGACCATAGAAGATGGCACAAGCAAGTATGTGCAGGATAGCAGGTACGTGGCACATGCCTAGAGAAGCTACAAAGAGCTTGGGCCAACATGTAGAAGCTGATGTGTATGGGATGCGGTTTATAGACCAAAAGGACACCAGAGAGGGCCTGACAAGGTGATAGGTAAAGGAGATTCAAAGTGTAAGATTTTTGCTTGAGGATGTAGAGCTTGTGATGCTCAATCAGTTGGTCTAGATGGCTCATCAAATGGAGCTATGGTGAGAACAAGATATGGTGCTTTGAAGTTGGAGAGGGGATCTTATTTTCGTGAGCTTTTTTTGTGCTTTTGCAATCATATTATGTGTTTTGAGCTTTTTACACGTAGTTTCTTAACCAATACTCCCACACAGTTAAGGTAGCCATATTAAGTTATTGAGCCAAAAAGAGATTAGCCCATAAAGAAGATTTGGAGTCCAAAGGCCTTGCCCAGACCAAGTTATACCACAAATTATTTTTCATAGCACAAAATCACCACAAGCACATAGGGCACACTCAATTTTGTTTTTCTACAGTCTTCTTTGTCCAATGGTATGTTTTTCAATTCAGAAATTTCTAAAATAAAGCCCCCACTACATGTATAAAGAAATTACTCTTTATGTAAGAAAATTAATGCAGTAAATATTTTGATTACAAATACTAAAATGAGAATCCTCCATGCATATAATGTGGAGCATTGTCCAAATCAAGCTACAGCAACCACAAAATACTAGTATTGAGAGAAATCATTTTGAGAGACCTCCACAATTTGGTCATACTAATATAAGACTGTCTCTAAGTGTGATTAAATAAGTCAATTTTTAAAAAAGAGGCATCTAATATTGTTCTCCCACAGGCAAAAGGATCCCCTGCTGTGTTGAATCTATTGAAGGGTTGTCAAGTGGACATAAGCATTGGTGATTCAAGGTCTAACCAAGGGTTCAACACATTGTTTCCTCAACATACTCATCATAGAAACTCTAATCTCCCTTCTATCTTTTCTATGGTGGCTAGTCAACCTCCTTTGCAAAACCCCTCAACTTTGTCAAGTGTGAAAAAATTTCCTATTGACTAACATAACAATCTTTTCATTAACCTTGTACCTTCCAACATTTGACACAATGTAAAGCAAAGTTCAAATATGGATATTCGGAGTCCCAAATTAGACAAGGATACTCAAGTTCTTGAGTCTAGACATGACACTCTCCCTTCAAAACCCTTACTTGATCCACTTCCTAATTAGCACATATTGCAAACCCTAGATATTACATCCGAACCAGATTGTGCACACACTTGAGAAGGAGAAAATGGAGCTATAATTATTGAAATCTAGATATCAAATTTTTTAATTAAAAAAAGCGTGATAGAGTTTTCATTGGTCTCTGTCTCACGGACAACAGCCTTCAATTAAAGCCTTGAATATATGGATGTCTTGTAATTGGGAAAATAGAAACCTTTTTGCATATTCTGTCTAGTATACTTATCAATTACTTCCTCTTTTATTTTTTGAGGATGTTGACAGTGCTCTTCAAGTTATTATTCATGGGGCCATTGGCTCGTAAAAAATATTCCTATCTCCTTCTTCAAATGGCATACTGAATTCAACCTGGGATGAGGCAAGCCCTCAAAAGTGCCTAAATGCATATTCCTTGATTTTCTTATAAAATTTTACTCCTAATTTAAATCCATTGATAGTTAGGTTGTTCTAAGCCAAAAGTCAAGTATTAATCCAAAATGAGACCTGCAACTTCTCATAGACGTGGCCACCAAGTAGGAATTGAAGAAATTTGTCTTAAAGATTGATTAGGTAACATCCTACATCTTCAAATGGTTATGAAAAAATTTTCTTAACACATGTTTTCATTGTTATCTAACCTTGATCCATAATCACATGGAAAATAAAGATGCCCTTCTAGACCCCATCCTCTTCCCATAGTGAGGGAGAAATGGTTTTCAACACACAGATCCCTATCAAGGAAGATAATACCTCTAACATGGATTTCTTGTAGGAATTATAGAGGAATATTAAAACACTAGGAAGACAACTAGGAGCTCTCTTGAGAATTAAATGGATATTCTAATGACACAAAGCCCTACCCTTGCCAAAAGGAAGAAATTTTGAGAGAGAAAAGGAGAGATCCATGGATCCTGATAATGTAGCATTAGTCTTTCTAGCCATGCCTCCCAAAAACTTTAAGAAATGAAGTGTCCCCAATTGTCAACACTTTCCCTTAACTAAAAAGAATTGACTAATTTTTCAAGAACTTTATGCACTAAAACAGTGGCTTAATGACATAGCTAGCTCGCTACTAGATTTTATATGCTTATAGGAGTTGAAGATAGTAGGTGAGCCTTGGAATACTTTTTGATGGATTTGTGTATATTTTTATTTGGTAATGTACATGCGAAAGTTGCAACTAATGGTGTTTTGAAATTCTATGCTCTTGAGAAGATCAAATTTTTTTAGATGCACTGTATAAATCCTTGGGGAAGATATGGCTTTAGGCCTCCAACAAATTGTTGATGATACCAATTCATGGATTTGAAATTATAATATTTTTGTTGAATAATTTTTGCAATGCTTGTATACTTTTTGTTAGGACCACAAAGTTGGCTACAACATTCCATTCCTTTTTTTTAGATGCACTGTATAAATCCTTGGGGAAGATATGGCTTTAGGCCTCCAACAAATTCTTGATGATACCAATTCATGGATTTGAAATTATAATATTTTTGTTGAATAATTTTTGCAATGCTTGTATACTTTTTGTTAGGACCACAAAGTTGGCTACAACATTCCATCTAGTGTCATCCCAACGGTAGTGCAAGATGCATGCAACAATTATATCAAGGCACACTTATATCAATTATTATGAAATGATACAGCACACTTCAATGGCTTATAGTATACATCAAGGCATTTGGATTGGACATAGATCTTGAAAGGTTGGTGTAAATGATGGAATTTGTCCCATATGTAAATCTGAGAGAAGTATATTTCCCATCATTATCTGATAGTCAAATTAAAAACAAACATCATCCAGATTTGGTCTAATCATCATCAATTTGGTCACTTTAATTTTTATCAATAAAATATCTAAAATTATGAAAAAAAGGAAGGCAAGATCTCCTCGATCATCCACACATATACAAATGATTGGGGGGCTCCTACCAAATTATAGAAAAAAGGGGGGAGCAGAAGCTCCCCGGTCATCTGCATGTATGCGGATGATCAAGGAGCTCCTACCAAATTATAAATAATAATAGCAAGAGCTCCTCAATCATCCGCGTGCGCACGGACGATCGGAAAACTTCTACCTCATCTCGCAACAAAGGCAAAAGGCTACTTCTAAACAAGCACGGAAGGGCCTTAAGCTTTCAAGTAAAATGATTGGGTCCTACTCAAATTTCCCAAGGCTCGATTGAGGTATAAGACTACAGGAAAAATCCTACTGTCCTCCAAAAAGTATTATGCTAAATTAGCAAAGAGATCCTATGGTCCTTTTCAAATTTTAAAACCAATCATTGAGATGGCCTATCAACTCAATTTGTGCAACCATTGGCTCATTCACAATGCTTTCCATGTGAGCCTACTTAAGCCTTACAAAGGAGAGCCACCACAAGAATCAATCATTGAGGCCCGCCCGAGATCGAGATCGAGATCAAGAAGAGGTGCTTCAGCCCGAATCAATTCTTCAACATGAAGACAAGGTACTAAGACATGGTAAGATTATTGATGATATCTTATTAAGTTCAAAAATTATCCTTTTGAAGATGCTAGATGCATGTAAGAAACACAGCTTAGGGATATATGAACCTTATCAATGCTACATTAGAGTAAGAAAATGTAAATGTTTCTTTTCAAAGATCAGTGTTTTTGTCTTATAAGACTAGTTCTCTTTTTATTGTGAACAAATTTAAGTAATATGCATGCTTAGAATCATGTTTGTGATGAGGACGTCTCTCAAACACCAAGTAGAATTTGTCACTCTACTTTGGGAGAATGAAATGGACTAAAGACCAGACATGCTTGCGGTGGTAGCTAAGTCTCCCAAGCCCCAAATGGATAAGTCATCCATCTTAGAATGATGTCGTAGGGTAAAAAGGGATCATTTACCCGCTAAGGAACATAGACTAATGACTAAGGCTTTATCTGCTCTACCTCATAGTTGAGGAATACTATAATTTCAAGAGAAAGGTAATGTCAAAAAATCTATTATCTAACTAACCCAAATTATTTTCTTATATTAAATTGATCATTTAATGTGGGAGAATCACGGGAACAAGAGTTAGATTATAGACTTGTGCTTATGGATCTATCTCAGCACAAGACCAAAGTCAATGGGTCCAATTAAGAGATGGTCTGTCAAAGAGCAATTCTAGCTAATGGAGCTTGAAAGACCTTAGGGTTAGCTTCATTAAATACCTCCAAAGTTTAGTGGTAAAAGTCCTTAGATCTAGGACCTTAGGCAAGCTAGGGTTGAGCTTGAGGTGGGAACCTGCAAGCTTGAGGTGCTTGCCGTGCTTGCTGACTAAGGTGCTTGTCATGCTTGCTAACTAAGGTGCTTGAGGTGTTTGTCATGCTTGATGATTAAGGTGCTTGAAAGGCTTAAGGTACTTGGGGGCCAATATGCTTGAGGTACTTGAAGTCAAAGCAAGGCCTACAAAGGAGGGGGTGAGCCCCAAGAGTAGGGGATGGGGTTGAATGGTCTTTTCCTCACCCAAGGGACACCCCTTGCTTAAAGAGTCAAATAGGACACATGCAAAGGCCCTAGCTAGGTTCTGTGCCTAAAGCCTATTGGATACCTTTGAGAGAGGTCCCATGAGAATTTAGTTGAATTAATTAATTGTTTAAGCTTTATTCAAGTCCTCTCTCCCAAAAGGATAAGGAGGACATTTGTTCTAATGCTACCCTTGTTGCTTGTTATACACAAAGGTTGTTATTGGCCAAGCTTGAGAAGGTTGTTGACAGGCACATCAGTATGAAAATTTAGTGGTCAGTCAGATCTGTTTTGCTAGTCAATTGGATTCTGGTCAGTCAGATGTTGCTACGTTGGATTCTGGATTACTGCTGAATCAGATACTGTTGAGTCTGATATTATCTGAAGTTGGATTTATACTGAGTTGGATTTCTTCTGAGTCGGATTTTTGCTTAGTCAGATATTTGGCCAAGAACTTCTTTTGGGCAGTTACAACTGTTTCGTGTTGGATAATTCATGGGCTTAGAGGACGACTTGGAGAGATGATCTCTCGAGCTGTAAGCCTTTCTTGAAGATGAATACGAGTTCTGAGTTTTCCCTAATCTATCCTCCTTGCTCGTTTGATCTTGTCTGTGTGTTATTCTATTGAGTTTGATTCTTGTATTAAGCTTTATGAGGACTGTTTAGCTTGTTTTTCTTCATGTGTTGTCGAACCCCAACACATTTGGCGATCCTGCTGAGTCTGTCTCTCTGCTGTGTTTGTTTCTCTGCTGAGCCTGTTTTGCTGTTGTGTCTGATGTATTACTGTGCCGACATTGCATGAGTTGGGTTTTGTGTTTCATTGGGAGATGTTGCATGTCAGAGATACCATTTGATGTTACCTCGGGGGGCATCATCCATCCCCAACATTCATCTGTAGATTCAGATTCTCAGCAATTCAAAGAATCGGGGGACTGTCCCTGAATCGTACCATTCACTCTAATGGAGGCTTGAGAGTGGGTCTAGTGCTGTGGCGTGTTGACATTTTGGGCCATGAGCAGCACGAGCGATTGCGATTGTAGAGAAAATGGTGGACAATGTGGTTTCTTGGAAGCACAAATAGATGAAGCAACGTACCAAGTGAGAGAGGCAATAAGGGTTGTCTCGTGAAGGGATGCAAGATAGAGGATCCAATTT
Organism: Adiantum capillus-veneris; assembly: GCF_014529385.1. NCBI lineage: Eukaryota > Viridiplantae > Streptophyta > Polypodiopsida > Polypodiales > Pteridaceae > Adiantum > Adiantum capillus-veneris. The sequence continues at coordinate 57,599,374 of NC_140932.1, forward strand.
GCTGAATCTGAACCTTCATATTCAACCTGACGCTGTTGAATCAAAATGTGAAGTTGCTGAATTCAACTCTATTTGTGCTGCTGAATCGGAACTGTAGCTAGGATTTATTTCAAACAACTTGCGCAGTGCAAGACTCCTTGAGAAGTTTGGAGTGTTTCAAGTAAGAGTTATTTCAAAATTTGCACAAAGTTTACCTAGATTTCTGATTTTAGAAGTTGTATAGCATGATGAAGCAACTATGTGTCAAGATGGGAGTGGATCTAGGTACTGTATCCTATGCTCTCCACTTCAGGATTACATGTAGTCTCAGTTCAGTGTGGTGCACTGAATATGAGGGCTAACTTGTTATGTGATTTCTGATTTCTGGAAATGGGTAAAAAGAAGAAGAAGAAATGTGAGGTTTGCATGAGTAGGCCGCATGAGGTGGATGCTTGTCCGTATGTGGTTGATGAGTGCTCAAAGGGAGAGAATTGCAAAAAATGGTGCATGGTCAGATTGTGTAGAAAGCTTCGCAAAGTTGTAAAAATTTTGCATAAAGCATCATGCTTTGAAGAGATGGAGAGGGCATTAGACAAGCTAGATGACCTAGAGTATGAGTTGGAGAGTGCATATGAATGGCTTGTTGATCATAAAGGGGAAAGACGTAAGTCATGTGCAAGTAGGAAGAAAGTGAGTTGTTTGCGAGAAGCATGTCAGAAATTGAGGGATTTTTTTGAGGAGGTGTTTGAGTTGAGTGAGGATGAGGATGAGGATGATGAGTGGGAATACTCAATGGGCGTGTCAACATGTCAGGGAAAGGGAGTACAAGTGGGAGGTGTGAGCCAAAGGAGCCACCAAGGACCCATAGATACTCCTAATCCGACATCGGAAATTCCACCAAATGGGCAAATTCTTCACCACATACATCCAAATAACAACCATGATGTTGAAAACATGTGTAGAAGCAATTTTTTTGCATCAGATAGTCTCAGATTTGAAAATTTAGCTTGTAAACCATATCAGATTTCAGTTCCAAGTCCTCCTAGAGAATACTCTGATGTTGCAAAAACCATTATTTTTGCAAGTTTTCTTGACCTATTGAAATATGGAAACACAACATCAATGCATGCTTCCACTCACCAAGATAGGACTGAACATCACCAAAAATCAGATCAGGGGAGTCAATCTGAGTGTCCAAAATCAGATCAGGGCACTCACCTTGAATGTGGAAGACTTCATGTTTTAAGTAAGGGAGATGGCATTGATGCTGATATGTTTGTTGTTGATTCTGAGCAAGTTTTTGATCCAATTTTGAAGCCTGAGACGTACTATGGAAGTGATCCTATGGACCAACATAGAGATTTTCTGATAGGTGGAGTGGAATTTTCTGATCTAAAAACAATGTCACAAGTACTTGATTCGAATTCTGATGTGATGCAGCAAACTCCAAGATTTCTTGGAATGCAAAAACAGATTTGTTTGATTTCAGAGACAAACTCAGATTTTTATGATGTTTTTGGGGAGGAACTTGAACAAACTATTGTAGGTTTGCCAACTTTGTGTGAGGATTATGCTACTACTCTGTTTTATCGCTCTGAATCAATTCAGATTAAAGCAAAAGAAGATCAGATTGGTTGTTTTCTGAATCTACAAATTCAAGAAAGTTGGCTTTTGGAGCCTAACTCAGATTTTGAAGCAAAGTATCAGTGTTCTAAGATGTTGCAGATGTTGACGACGCATTGCTTGATGGTTGCAAAGAGGTTTTTTCATTTTGAACCAATTCTAGGTCATTATGAAGTGCAATTTGATTTGCTGGAAGTGTTATTTGCTGCAAATTGGTGGCTAAAGCTGATCATGGAGATGTATCTCTGCTGTATGAGCTTATTCTCAAAGTTAGAAGTTGCCGATATTCAAAATTTTGGAGTTTTTCACGATTAGACGTCTATGTCTGAAGTGCATATTAGTGATTTTCTCAATGAAGAAGTTGCAAATCAGATTTTGCAAATGCAAGTTGTTGAGGTTGATGAGTCAATTATCCATATTTCATATTGTTTAAATCAGATTTTGCAGATTGATGATCAGGCAAAGAGGGTTTTTTTCCTGATTTTGCAAAAGTCACGTGGAACTCAAAGGGATATAGTATTTTGGACCTTTTTCATGATAAAATTACAGAGTTTACTGAGTGGAATGCTTGTTTCCTATGAAAGCAGTGGTTTTGTCTCAGATTTTCCTAAACTGTTTGATTTTGAAGAACAAATATTTATGGATAATGTGGATGTTATTTTATTTGGATGCTGGGAGCATTATGTCTTTATGCACAGGTTGTTGAAGGCTGAATATTCATATTTTCAAATTCAAGGAGGGTTGAAGATACAAGAGGATATTCAGGTTTTGGTGCCTGAATTACAAAAACCTGATTTTTCAGAGTCCGATTCTCATGTTTCAGAGGTTGCAAAGACTGATTCTACTAATGTTTACTTCATTATCTTGGAGAATGGACATACTTATTCAGTTTTGGTTTCATAAGTTCATTTTGTATGAGCTCTCATGGAAGTATCCTTACTTCATGAAATGGCACATTGATATAATCCCTTGGGGAAATTTTGGGCCGTGTTTAGTTTTTGACTATGATGTATTTTGTGTACCTTGGTTTAAGTACCAGGCACTGCACTTTGGATCATATGAAGATGCTAACATTGAGTTTGTCATGGTGCTATATGGTGTATTTGTATATCTTGGATTGGGTTCTAGGCACTATACTTTATGCCATGTAGTAACTAGGTATTTTTGGGAAAATGGGTAAGGCATTTGACTTTGATCAAGGGATGTGTGGATCCGAGTCGGATTTCTGAGAAATCCACCACCGGGACGTGCCATGTGTTGACAAGCACATCAGTATGACAATTTAGTGGTCAATCAGATCTGTTTTGCTAGTCAGTCGCAGTCAGATGTTGGTCAGTCGGATTCTGGTCAGTCAGATGTTGCTGCGTCGGATTCTGGATAACTGCTGAATCAGATACTGTTGAGTCTGATATTATCTGAAGTCGGATTTATACTGAGTCGGATTTTTGCTTGGTCAGATATTTGGCCAAGAACTTCTTTTGGGCAGTTACAACTGCTTCGTGTTGGATAATTCATGGGCTTAGAGGACGACTTGGAGAGATGATCTCTCGAGCTGTAAGCCTTTCTTGAAGATGAATATGAGTTCTGAGTTTGCCCTAATCTATCCTCCTTGCTCTGTCTGATCTTGTCTCTGTGTTATTCTGCTGAGTCTGATTCTTGTATTAAGCCTTATGAGGATTGTTTAGCTTGTTTTTCTTCATGTGTTGTCGAACCCCAACAAAGGTCCAATCATCTTTAAGCTAGAGATAGATGAGGGGGTTGACCCAAGCAAGGAGGGGGTGGTGTTCTTGACCGTATAGCCTCTCTCATTCACTCACACACACACACTCATTCTCATAGTGTGTTGTGCAAGAACACCATCTCCTTCTCCAAGCTTGAGAAGTTGAGAGCCTGCACCAACAACTCTTGGCTATGGAATGCAAATCCAACCAAGAGCCATGCTTCGATGCTATGCTAGCCATGTCCATTACTATGTTATGCTGAGCTCTATGAGTAATGGTATGAGATGATACTACTTCTTTCTCGTAAGTTACTTCTTCTTCCTCTTCCCTACCCTCATTCCCTGCTAGCTCTCTCCACCTTTGAAGGTGTTTGAGGTCTTGGGACTGAGGCCGGGGACAAGCTAATGCTTTCATTTAGCTACCTCTTTTTTTTTTTCTTAATTTCGGATTTGAGATGAGATTTGTACAAGCCATCATCATGTTATGAACAAAAAAATTTGAAAGGAAGAGAGGACATCCCTATCGTCCACCTATGTGCAGATGATCCTACCTTGCTTTTTTTTCATTATTTGGCATTTGAATTGGGAATTTTAGTAATGGCCTACAAAAAAATGTTTGTCTTGTGGCTTCCAGAGCAGCATGATCGTTCGCGCTCATGCGAACGATCAACGTGATTTATATGGAAGTAAGGTTTCAAGCAGAGCTACCCAAAAAAATATTCTGAATAAAAATATTTGAAAGGAAGAGGGGACCTCCCTTTCGTCCACCTATGTGCAGATGGTCCTACCTCGCTTTTTTTTCATTATTTGGCGTCAGGACCAGGAATTTAGTAATGGCTTAGAAAAAACGGTTTTGGCATGTGGCTTCCAGAGCAGCATGATCGTCCGTGCGCACCCGAACGATCAACGTGATTTATACAGAAGTAAGGTTTTCAAGCAGAGCTACACAAAAAAATATTTTGAACAAAAATATTTGAAAGGAAGAGGAGACCTCTCTATCATCCACCTATGTGCGGATGATCCTACCTCCCTTTTTTTTTCATTAATATTTGGTGTCTGAAAAGTGTAATGGCCTACAAAAAAAGGTTTTTTCCTGTGGCTTCCAGAGCAACATGATCGTCCGTGCGGACGTGGACGATCAACGTGCTTTATATGGAAGTAAGGTTTTCAAGCAGAGCTACCCAAAATGCTATATGCAACTCCAATAACGCCTGGCAAAGGCTATCCTCAGGATTATTTGACACGACTTGTGTCAGGTGGGATCAATGGTCGCTATCAAATTGGGGTGGCGGGATTGGTTTTGCGCCATTCGATGGTGAATTAATCCTCAAGTGATCGTCATGTGATCACAATCGAAGCGAACCCCAAGGAAACTCAATGTGAACATCAAGTGATCGCCAAGTAATCCCCGTGTGATTCCCAATTGAGATGTGATCACCCTGTGAACCTACCTATTCCAAAGTGATCACCGTGTGACCCCAACCATTCTAAAGTGATCTCCAAGTGATCATCGTGTGACCCCAGCCATTCCAAAGTGATCTCCAAGGGAACACCGTATGATCATACTATATTCTCACCCTCTTTTCAAGTGGCGCGCGATAGCTTAATGGGAGAGCCGACGTCTCTAGTGTGGGAGGTGGTGGGTTCAAATCGTGGGGGCAAACCGGTCAGAATCTTTTTATTCTTTGGATTAAACGGACGGTCCACATCTTTTAGAGATCCTGGACCGCCAATCCCACCAGACAAAGTGGTGTCAAATAGTCTCGTGGAAAGGCTATGGTATGATGCACCTGTGATCATAAGTGGCATCTTCCCAAACTCGTTCAATTCTTGTTACTGACAGCCAATACTCACTGGCAAAATTCCATCGGAGTCTAGACGTGTTGAGAAGCTAGTGTTGAGAAGCTAAAGGAAACTAGCGTGCTAGAGCTACCTACGCAAACACGAGGGACATAGGGTGAAGGAAGTCAACGGACAAGGGAGCTAAGGGGAAGGTGAGAAGACAAGGTTGATAATCTGCTATTAACAAATAACACGTAGAAAACATTACTTCTTTCCTAGGTTTGAACACAGACATTGAATTTGTAATGGGCAGTTAAAAGCAAAGTTTTTTTATTTTTAGAGCATGGGTTGCTTCAGAAAGACGCATATTTATTAGGCTACTTCATATACGCTTGGGATACGTGTATATTTTGTTTTTAGAGTGTGGGCTCCTCTTTATTTTATTCAGTCATTCACAGGAGATTCTCGAATCTCCTTCTCCTAACCTTGGAATGCAGACAATTACATTCTAACCCTCTAAAACGGTTTTGGCGGACTCGAACACAGGCACGATAGAATTAGTCCAGCGCCTTGAAGGTGTTCCCCTTAGCTAGCCCACCATCCACGTGGTCGTGACTTGTAAAGTCAACCATAAATATAAAAAAAGAGTTCGTAGCAACAGCTGCATCGCTTCCTACCGCCCATAGCTCTCATGGTTTGTGCCTGGCTGTGTCGCCCCACCTGCCCTTCCTCACCCGCGCGCGTTGCTTGTGCAAGTGTCTTGGCCTCGCACAAACGCCTCGAGAGCATCTTCGTACGATTCTAGCTTATTTTTTATTTTCTATCAGCCGGGGGGGGGCCTATTTCAAAAAGGCGATATTTAACACACACATATATACGTGGGATACACTCAAATTTGACACATTGTTTACTTTGCATGTCAAATGTGATAACCCTCATGAAAGCACAAGAAGTTCTTGATGAGCTTCTTGTAGGGAATCTCATCTCTTTGAAGAATTGATTCTTAGTGACTGTTGTTGTTGTGGTTCTTTGTTCGATTTGTATCCTAGATATGTTCTTGATACGCATCATCCCTTGGAAACAATGTACAAGCTGCAACAGATGACACATTGGAGAGGGTACAATGCATTGGTTGTGAGATATGATCAGCATAACTTTGATAAGAAAGCTTTGGCTTGTTTTAAGCAAATGACAAGTGAAGGCCTTTCTCCAAATGCAAGCACCTATGCTTGCGTCTTGAATTCTTGAGGATTTATGCAAGACTTTCACATGGATGAAAGAATTCATGATGAGATTGAGATTGCTTGTCCAAGAAACATGTTGTGCTTGGCAATTCTTTTGGTCAACATTTATACCAATTGTGGTGCCTTTACAAAAACACAAAACGTTATTGATGAGCTTTCTATGCAAAATGCCCCATATTGGAATGCGTTAATTGCAAGGTATGCCCAACATGGTCGTGGCAAGGAAGATTTGGGTTGTTTTAAGGGGATGTGAAGTGAAGGTTTCTTGCTAGATAAAGTCTCTTGGAGTCCTCTTCTAAAAGGGATTACTGAGGAAGTCCTCGTTGACTTTTGTTAGTTGAAACTACCTAGTTCATCATCCTTTGGAAGGTTTATGTGTGATTCCTTAGATCTCCTAGGGTCTACACCCTTTGTTGATTTCAGGTCTCTTGGCAATGGCTTAATACCTTCCGCCATTATGTGATCTCAATATCCTTCGGCTAAGAGGCTAGTCCTTGCATTTTCTTCTTGATGTTGGCTTTGCATCTTATTTGTGCATTCCCACAAAAGACCCTTGTTGTTCCCATGTTGGCCCAAATTTCCACCTTGGCACAACCCTATTCTTATAACCCTTGTTGGCTCTAGTGCTCGACCTTTTCATATTCTACCCCCTTTCAAATGCCTTTTCTAACTTGTGGACTACCCCTTGCCCTTTAGACGTGATTTTCCTCTAGCATTTTCACACTTATCCCAACATAACGTTGTCTTTCGGTTGGTTCTTGTATAAGCTTACTTAGACACTTAGCTTAGTGATAGACTTGGAATAAATCCCAAAAGACACACCGATCCCCCACTCTTGCAAACCACAATCCTTGTTAATAACTCTCTTTGCTCACTGCTTTGTCTTATACTATGTTGTTGCTCAACAACCCTTGCACTTATAAACGAAATTTGTGTCTTGCACTTTTATTCTATTCTAGTTGGGTTCATCATTCAAGTTTACCTCTTGGATACACATTTCAATATGGGCATAGTCCTATATTTGCAATTCAAGAAACAAGCTAGATAAACCTTCTTGTCCTTGGTTCATAGTTTTTCAATGCTTTGCTTTGGTCATGTTTGGCCCTCTACATGGAAAACCATCAAGTTTCACACCACAATACCAATATGTCACTCATATATTTTGTGTCTTTCTCCTTTAAGTGAAGAAAGAGACTTCTTGTTTTATCCTGATATGGTATGAAGGGTGCTCCTTGATAGCCACGAGAGTGCCATTCCAACCGTAGACACGTGAACACCTCTTTTGTCTCTCTATTATCCACTAACAAGCAGTAAAATATTTTGACGAGCTTGAATTGAATGGAGAGGGCCCTATTAGACACGTGAACACCTCTTTTGTTTCTCTATTATCCACTAACAAGCAGTCAAATATTTTGACATGCTTGAATCGAATGCAAAGGTCCCTATTAGATTCTGCCTTCCTCTATTGTGTATTTCTTCCTTTCATCTGCCTTAATCCTTGACATCAAACCATCAAGTTTCCCACCACAATACCGATATGTCACTCAGATCTTTTGAGTGTTTCTCCTTTAAGTGAAGAAAGAGACTTGTTGTTTCATCCTGATATGGTATGAAGGGTTCTCTTCAATAGCCACAAGGGTGCCATTCCAACCATAGACATATGAACACCTCTTTTGTTTCTCTATTATCCACTAACAAGCAGTCAAATATTTTGACAAGCTTGAGTTGAATGGAGAGGGCCCTATTAGATTCTACCTTCCTCTATTGTGGATTTCTTCCTTTCTTTTTCCTTAAACCTTCACATTGAACAACTCACCTTGATTCAATCTTAGCATAATTTGGTTTTGTTTTGGCGGACTAAGCGACGAAGCTGCGGTTTCCAGAGAAGGAGTCACATTTCAGTGCGAAACCCTTGTAAAATTCTTTTGTACGAGAGCATCTCTAAGCCGAGAACTTGTAAAAGAATTTATGATTATTTTTCTAGGAGCAATTGTATTTTAGAGAGCCAGTTAGAAGTTTAGGAGCTTTTGGCCGGATAAGCCATTTGTAAAGACCTAAACTATAAAGGTCAAGTTTTGTAAGTTTGAACATCATCTTTTTAATGAGAAACTGAGAAGACAACGTACGTTTGAGAGCTTTTTCTTGCTCCAACTTGTAATCTTCGCTACTGTGGCTACGATAATCCAAATTTAGATTCGTTTATTGCATTGTGTTCCTCTTACTGTGCTCTTCCATTCAAGTGTAATCATTCAAGATTAGGTGTAGATTTTTAAACTACAAGTTTGAGACCTTAAATCGCTGTTTTGAGTGCTTATCTGCGTATTTTATGTTGTTTTGACAATAGGAGAGGCTTTAGGGACACTAAACGACCCCTTAGGATCACCTGTTCGCTGTTTTTACTGACTTTGGGATGAACAATCGTGATCTTTGTACCTCTCCAGAATGTTGTGACAGTGATAGGATATGCTCATGATAGTCCCCTCTAGCTTCCCTTCAAGTTTCGTGCGAATCCGATATGATTTGCATGGTAAACGGGCGTGATGACTGTAGAGCTGTGTAGAAGGACATAGGTAGATTACTTGGCTTTAGTGCGTATGATTTGCTTGCAGAGTTAGTAGTTGCATCTCATCAAGTTCACTTCATAAGGAATGACACCCTAGTGAGTTTCCATACCTCATCCTGGTCGCTTCTCTTGTATTGATATTTTATGTTGATGCGTGAGAGCTATGCTATGGACGTCCGTCGCGGCGACCCGCAAACATTGGCGCCGTTGTCAGGGAATGCACCTTAGGTGATGAGTGACCGAGTGCGCAGTTAGCTTCCTTAAAAGAAGATCAATCCACAAATCCATTTTACACCTTAGTTAGGCTGCTAGACAGGGGTTTAGAGCTTAGTGGAGTCTAGAGTCAGTGGACCGGCTAGATCCTCTCTTAGGAGATTTAGGGAGCTGTGAGTGAGAGTGTTCAAATCATTTTTGCTCTTCAATTTCTCTAATTCGATTGAGTACTGAAATCTCACCCGAAATCCGTCTTGTTTGTTTTGTTTGATTCATTTCTTTATGTTCTTTCATTTCTGTACTTAGGAGTAGGATAAGTAAATCACATTCCAGTCAGATTTGGGGCAAAAATTAGAGTCGAGAAACTAGGAGACCATAACTTTGGCAAAAAGGCCATAAGACTCTGAAATTTAGAAAATTTGACCAAATAGGGTCGATATTGATTCAAATCACCAAGTGATAGCACAAAACACTGTAAAACACTTGACAGAGGGAGCATACCAAATTTCATAGATTTGGCCCAGGTACTACGATCGCGATCGGTGTACCTAAGTGTCAGATTTGTACAAGATTTGACATGTGCCTTCTTGATAAGATTCTAAAAAAGTTTGTCTAAAGCAACCACACCCAAAAACATCAAAAATCAAGGAAATTAGGCCACTTGGGTAAAACTAGCCTAACAGACCCAGAAACTGGAAAATCTTGACTTTGGTGATCCAAATGCAAAAAGAGTTTGGGAATAGCCTTAAAACATTAGTGTCTACAAGCATGCCAAATTTGGTTGAATTTGGGCTCAGAATTACGATCGCGATCGATGTACCTAATGCCTGATTTTGACTAGATTTCATCTGTGAGATCCTCAGGTGTATATGAACATAAAAGTATACAGGACCAAGAGACAGAAACATCAAAATACCTGTCAAATCATCTAAATACAGATCCAAGCCAAAAACTGCTAAACTGACACAGAAATTGACTTTCATCAGGATCATACACATCACAACTGGGAAGAAACCCTACAGAGGGAGAGCCTGTACACAGGACAACCCCGGATAGATCTCAAATCCCAAATCAAACACCAAAATCAAGTCAAATTGACAGATTCAGAAAAACAGACACTTCCAACCAAGAACTGGTAAAAGCTTGACCTTTTGGATTCTGAATACAAAAGTATCAGGTGGGTAGCCTTAAAATAGCCTAGTGAACAAGATAGTGAAGTTTCATCAAATTTGGGCACTGTACTACGATCGCGATTGGTGTACCTCTGGCCTAGATCTGACTCATTTTTGACTTGTTCATAGACCTAAACTATTTAAGATATCAGGAGTTGTCAAAGCCCAAATTGGACATACTGTCAATAATCTGCAAGCAAAATTGTATTGAAGTCATTGTGAAATTGTTGAATCTACTGACAGTTGGAATGATACAGTGATCTCATAGCCATCAAGTGTATTCATTTGTAGAGACCGATCAAGTAACATTCCATGCAGTCGTGTGAGTTGGAAGATCACTCCATTTCCAGGTAAGAGGTTTGGATTCAGTCGGTAAATTCCACTTTCTTCATATTTTTGAGATTGGGAAAATAAATCAACAACCAACACCGAAATTTAGCGGATCAAGCAAGTGTTTTATCAACGGAGGAGAGTGTAAACCAAGGTGTAGTACGACCGTTAGAGCCGATCCTTGAAGAAAGTATTTCCGATACTTCTTTAGAGAGATCTTACAAGTATTTCAAGGAACACTTGGGACACTTAAAACTAAACGAAAGAGAAAACATGGCAGCCGGACCATCAAACCCTTTGGCCACAATGAAGCTATTGTTCATCAAGTATCAGTATGACAACAAGCAAGGTGCCAAGATCTACAAAGATGGTATGGACCGCTACTGTGTGAAAATAGAAGAGAGACCAAGTGAGTTCAAGGACTTAGTGCCTGTGAGCTTTAGCGGCGATAGGTACCTAGATGACGAAGGTATCATGTACTTGGTAGTCGTGAATCCTAACATTGTGGACAAGTGGGGATTGATGGGCACAAAAGCCACAGTAGATGAGGAACCTGAGGAGAAAGCACCAACAATGAGCTTCCCTAATGCGAGATTAAGGCGAGAAAACGAAACTTTGAGAATCAACACAGACAACGTCTACGTGGGGTTATACAAGTATAATAATAGAGAGGAAGATCTGTATTCTAGATGCAAGGAACCCTACGTCGATGAGTTTACGGAGCGGAAAAGACTTTATGTCTTCACCTACACAAAGGGATCAGAAACAAAAATTGTCGCATACGATAAATATGGAAGACAATAAACAGCAATCGATAAAAAGGAGTTGGAAGGATATACGTACTTTGGGGGACCACTCCACCATTATTATGTCACTCCAAGCCCACTGAGACCAGCACCTACAATTGTCATGCCAGACCCGATGGCAGCAGGTGGAGAGAGGACTCATGTAGATGATTCTTTCAGTTGAACTCATTATTCTATGCCAAGCCCCATGGGAACATTACGTTCCAGAGAATCAATGGCTACGAATTGGAGTAGTGCGGTTCCTATCTCTACACATACCACAGTAGGTCCGACATTTGCAGCAACACCATCACATTTTCCTTCTAGTAGTAGATTCATGGCAGGGGAGCCACCGAGAGCAACCCACGACATCCATGATGTACGAGAACAATTAAGTCGAGATGCGGGAGCATTGAGATTGGTCACAGACCAGAGACAGATAAGGCCATCCTAGGTAGCGAAGTGCATCCCAAAGAAGTATAGCGGATCAGGGGATCCATATGCCCATGTGTCGCTCTTCAAGCAAGTCTTAAAAGCAGAGCAGATCACTGATTTCCATACTCAATATGAGGGATTCGAGCTGACCTTGGAAGGGACGGCCTTAACATGGTTTCAACCCTTGAACCCTAAAACTTGTCTGAATATTGAACATGTATTGCAGGAGTTCGCGGAAGAATTCTCAAAACGGGGTATAAAGCATAATACTGTATCACAGTTATATTCTTTTAAACAAAAGGAGAATGAAAAAGTGAAGGAAGCATCCTTGATATTCAAGCAATACATCGAGAGGTGCCCAGGGAGAGAATTACCAAAGGACAAGAGATTGTTTGTGCTCTTCATTGAAGGACTTAGAAACAAAAACTTGAAAAAGGACCTTCACTTGAAAGCCTGTAGCACATTTGAACAGGTTACAAGGGAAGCGTTATATCTTGTTGATAACTGCAAAGCATATGGGGAAGTGTCAGAGGATACTGATTCAGTAACCAATGGCTCTTCATCTATTAGGAGTGAACCCTGTACCAAGAAAGATGCTCAAGATTCTTTGATGCCTACAGCGACCAAATGATAGAGGAAGTAACGAAGAGAATGCAGCAACATATGAGATCAAATCCGGTGATGAGACAGTCTCAGATGAGTAAATGTGACCTATGTGGGGGAGATCACCCGACACTGTGGTGCACACAACAGCCAAGAGCACCAGTTACGAATGGACGAGTACTGAAATGGTGCGCAATAGAGCAAAAATGGACAAACCATGGCACGGATGAGTGTTTTTACAACAAAAACTATGTGAGGGAAAGGCTGTATGGACCTCCAGCAGGACCACCCCAGCCACCTCCTCTAAGATATCAAGTTGGACCAAATGTGAATATGGTAGCAGGAGCAGACAGACCTCAACCTGTGTTGGGTCAACAACCTCCATTACCACAGGAAAATAGGGCCATGATTAGGTATGTTCAACCTTACGAAGCATCACCAGGAACAAATAATACACGTCAAATTTCTTATTACGAGGAACCGAATGAGCCTTACGTAACTGAACCTAAACCACAAATGTACGTAGACGAAGCCTATCAAACCTGGGAAATAACAAGGGTATGGCACCACCAACGTATGTAGCACAACCTTTGAGGGATCAATATTTGGTGGATGAAATAACGCTAATGTTCATTGCAAACCAGAACTACAAACCAAGAGGATATCCTAATAGGGCGGGACAACCTATGGGACCACCTCCTCAAAATCAACCACCAATTGGACCATGCTATAACTGTGGAAGTTCAGATCATGGAGAGCGTAGTTGTCCATTCAAAGGTGAAAGAGTAAAACTTTTTGGGTTTTGTGACGGGTGTGGTGTGAATCACATACTGCCAGATTGCCCAAGGAATCCGGACAACAAGGGAAAAGAAACTATGAATATTGTGAGGGTGTTACCAAGTGCAAGTAGTGGATAAGAAACCGAACCCATGATCCAGATTAATGTAGTAACCAGAGCCCAAGTCAAGGACTTAGAGAAAAACAAGCCATTGGAAGAAAAGGTCGAGTTGCCTATACCCACAAAAAACGAGAGTTTATCTGTGAGAACACATTGGAAATCCTGGAATGCGAAACGAGACAGAATGAAAACAAGAAGGATAAAAACCCAAACTGCCATGCAAAACGAACTACATGAAACAAAAGAGCAACTGAAACAAGAGAGAGATAGTAAAATTGTTGAGGACAACAACAAGCTGAGGAAAGCATCCTCAAGGGGATCAGTCTTGGTCAAGAAAGTTCTAGAGCCTTTAGATGCTCTATTACAAGCGTATGAAGCAAGGCTAAAAACAAACCAAACCTTAGAGCAGAGATGGTTGACTTATCCTCAACCAGAAGTGAAAACGAAGCGTTTGGAAATGTGTAAACACCTCATTGAAATAGCCCAGGCATTGATGGAACCTAATGCGATTAGAACCCCAGAACAAGAAGTGCTGATTCACAAAGAGCGAGAAAAACTGAAGATCGATGAATCAGAACATGTAAACGGACCCAGACCTGAAACTATATTGTCATTGGATCATCGAGTGGTGCTGAACACCACTGATGATGCCAAGTCAATGACTATAATGCCAATTCCAGAAGTGGAAGAACCATGGCCACAACACTTATGGAAAACCATTAGAAATAGAAAGAACAGAAGCACGATGTTACAGTCTGCACCAATTCCTGAGGTTAACATGGACAACAAATTTTATCCAAGAGATATACAATCGTTGTATGGAGATGCAGGAATGGAGGTTTCGATGGAAAGAAAAGCTCAATCCCTGAAAACCCTGCCTTCATTTATAGGCGAACACGAGGCACAATCAGGGATAAGATTAGTTCCATCCTAGATGAGAGCTATTCCACAAATGATTGACTAAAAAAGTCTTCAAGAGATGTTGTCGACGCTTGTAACATGCACAATCACAGTGTCAGAACTCTTGAGAGTCAGACCACACTTATGGGAAGACATGGGGAAACATTTGGAGAACAAAGGAATAAAAATTCCTCTTCAGACAAACCCTACGGTAGAAGAAAACAAACGAGAAGGTCAACCCAAAGCCCAATCTGCGCCCATAAACAAGGTCGGAGATTACTGTGAAGGTGAGGAAGGTAATACAACCTTACATAACGAATATCAAGATATAAAGACGATAGCTATCCTAGACAGTGGAGCGAGAGTTGCAATTGCTACAAAGCAAATCTGGGAGAAATGGGGCCGTCCAGCTCTCAGAAAGACGAGAATGAAACTGCAACTCGCAGACAGGTATATAGAGAGACCATTGGGAATCCTGGACCACATAGTTGTAACTTCGTGTGGAATTAACTATGAGCACACCTTTGCCGTGGTAGATTTCGAGAAAATGAACAACTTTGACATTATTTTGGGGCGACCTTTTATGCGTCAACTCAAAATGATACAAGATTGGGGGTACGGCCAAATTTACCTAAGGCATGAGGAGCTAATAACGAAAATCAACATGGAGGATCACAGCTGTAGAGACGTTGCAAAAACACCAGTGCAAGAATTTGATTCAACCACAGTGATTGGAAAAGAAATACCTACGTGGTTACAAACGAAAGCATACGTCTGGATGTGTGGAGCATCTGATTGTGGAGACTTAATCAAAGAGGAATGTGTGTTGGAAAGGTCAGTAGAAGACGAGGCTTATCTCCCAGAACCTTTCCCTGAACATTTATTTGAGCCATTTGGGTGGAGTCAAATATTGTCAACCTTGGACGTATGCGTTAACGAATGCACGCCTACAAAATTTTGTGACGATGAGGGATACGACCTAGTAACATTGCAAATGGCTAGCATCATCCTTGAGTCAGGATCAGATAGCGAGGAACGAGAAGAACCACTACGTGAGACTGAGTGTAAGAGAATAGTTGATGAGATATCTGTAGTGGGAGCAATAGGAATCGAACAGAGGAGGAATTCACAGACTCACTAAGCGATGATCTTCCATCACTAGGTGATGAAATCCAAATGATAGATGTTGATGACAAAAGATCAAGTGGATCAGAGACGAGCAGGAAGTATATGTCGAGACTAGACAGGTTTACGAGTTTCCTAACCAAAAACCTAGTCGACAAGAGCGGTATAGATCAAAGAGAACAAGGAAATCAAGAGCGAATAAGCATAAACCCATGCCTCTTGTCAATGACAAAACGGGATATCTAAGGCTTGTAAAGGGTGACGATTGTGTCAAAGACAAGATCACTGGCTGGTTTCTCAAAACTAAACCATGGAAAAACAACAAGAAGAACAAGCGCGAAAAGCAAACGACTGAGACACATAAGGAGGGGGAAACCGGGTATAGAATGACTAGAACAGAGAGGAAAACAGAGTACAATAAGCTCAAACGTACCCTCAAATACATATGGACAACTGAAATGGAAACAGATGAGGAACGAATTCTGACAAGATGGATGTGTCGTCCCATTACAAGAAGTATACCATACAAGATAGAAAAATCATAGTGCAACAACTGATGAGGGAATTGAGGGAACCTGGTACATCATACGACGGTCCTGAAAAAGCCAAACGAATAGATCTAGCGGAGCCAGGAGAAGATCCAAAACCTGCATATATTGCCACGGATCTTACTGAAGGAGAGGAAAAGCTTTTGATAGCTACTCTAAAACAATATAGAGATGTGTTTGCATCGTCATACAAAGATCTTAAGGGGGTGGATCCAAGTATCTGTCATTACACAATACCCCTTAAGAATGACGCTAAACCAAGCAGACAACGTCCTTATACTTACAATGAGACGTTTGCAAGGAAGATCAAGGAGGAGATAGATAAGCTGAGAGAGGCAGATTTTATTTACGAAATTGAGCACACTGACTGGGTTTCACCGATTGTGGTGGTTCCGAAGAAAAATGGAAAGTTGAGAGTGTGTGTCAATCTCAAGAAAGTAAACGTTGCTACGATTTGGGACAACTATCCCCTCCCCATTACTAATCATGTAATAGAAAGAGTGGCAGAAAAATAAGCTTATAGTTTCTTAGATGGCTTTTCAGGCTACAACCAACTCGCAATAAAGCTAGAGGATCAGCACAAGATGTCTTTTGCAACTGAATGGGGCATTTTTGCATTCAGGGTAATGGCTTTTGGCTTAACGAATGCACCAGCCACATTTCAAAGGCTGATGGGTCATGCTTTTAAAGAATATCTAAGACAGTTCTTAGAAATTCACATGGATGACTTGTGTGTTCACTCTCTCGTAAGATTGGAGCACATAGAGCACTTGACCAAAGTGTTCGAAAAATGCAGACTGTATCGGATTTGCCTGAATCCGGAGAAATGTGTCTTCATGGTAAGATAAGGCAAAATCTTGGGACATATAGTGTCTAAAAATGGTATTTCGACAGACATGGAGAAGATCAGCGTAATTATTGATCTACCACAACCAGTGAGGGTAAAGGAGGTACAGGCATTTATGGGCCATTGTGGATATTATGGCAGATTTATATACTCATACGCTATAATTGCAAAATCACTTTATGCGTTGATAACTAAATTTGAGTGGACAGATGAGTGCGAGAAAGCTTTTCAAACTTTGAAGCAAAGATTGATATCCGCTCCAATTTTGAAGGCTCCGGATTGGGAAAAGATATTCCACGTCCACGTAGATGCATCAGCATATGCTATAGGATGCATACTTGCACAACCTAGAGAAAACAACATGGATTTTCCAATCAGTAACTCCAGTAGACAACTAAATAGTGCAGAGAAGAATTACATAGCAACTGAAAGGGAGGGTTTGGGTATGATCTATGCTGTGAAAAAGTTTAGACATTACCTACTTTCCAATAAATTTGTATTCTTCGTCGATCACCAAGCACTACTATACTTGGTAAACAAACCTTGCAGTACGGGGCGGATTGTACGATGGTTCATCATACTGCTTGAGTTTGACTTCACGGTTGTAGTCAAAAAAGGAACTACACACCAAAGAGCGGATCATTTATCTAAACTGATGCATGGAGAAAACCCTATAGGAGTTGATGATGATTTGCCAGATGCATATCTCTTCAACATAGAAATGGTTCCAAGATGGAGCGAGGATGTAATTCCTTTGTTGACTATTGGGTCAGTGAATTTGACAAGACAACCATCTACCATTGCAGCATCTAGATCATTGGTAATGCTGGCTGGAAGGCTATACAAACAGGGATCGGATCAAATCCTTAGGCTCTGTGTTGAATCAAGTGAACAGGACTTGTATCTACACCAGTCTCATGTGCAAACAATGGGGATTCACAATGGGCATGCACAGAC
Organism: Adiantum capillus-veneris; assembly: GCF_014529385.1. NCBI lineage: Eukaryota > Viridiplantae > Streptophyta > Polypodiopsida > Polypodiales > Pteridaceae > Adiantum > Adiantum capillus-veneris. The sequence continues at coordinate 57,617,098 of NC_140932.1, forward strand.
GTATCAAAGATTGATGAGAATGGGTGTATATTGGCCGAAAATGCAACAAAGTTTTCATATCCATATCAAATCATGTGTTATCTGCACTTTTCAAAAGCCAATAGAACACGCGACTCTATTCAAATTATCTGTAGCACCCAGATGGAGTAACTACATTATAGAATACCTCACCACCGGGATACTGCCTGAAGGGATGAGTAGATCACGTATCAAAATGATAACGAAAGAGGCAAAAAACAATGTATTGATTAAGGACAATCTTTACAAGAGGGGAAAAGACAATCAATAGCAAATGTGTGCGACGGAAGAGGAATATGGTCCTATCTTAGAGGAAGCACATGGCGGACAAGCAGGAGGACATTTCTCAGCTGACAAAACGGCCAAAGCAATTCTTATTGCTGGCATATGGTGGCCTACACTATTCATGGATGCCGAAGAGTTTGTGAAACGATGTGATGATTGCTAGAGGACAAAGATTCCTAGAGCACAAGATGACATGCCCTTGAGGCCAATGATGGGGGCAAGAGCGTTTACAAAATGGGGAATAGATTTTTTAGGACCAATTGGGCCTTCTGGATATAAAACGCATGCTCAATACATTATTGTGGCAACATATTATCTAACAAAGTGGGTTGAAGCAAAATCAACAACCAAAAATGATGCAAAACGACAACACAATTTTTGTATGAGTACATTTTCACCAGGTATGGCTTACCAATAGAGATAGTGAACAATAGAGGGACTCATTTCGTCAATGAAGTGATCGAATTTCTATTGGATGAATTCATGGTAATTCACAAGAAGTCATCTCCCTATCATCCACAAGCTAGCGGCCAAGTAGAAAGTACAAACAAGATTTTGGTGACAATTCTCACAAAAATTGTTAGTGAATCGAGAGCCGACTGGGATTAGAAGTTGCATTCATCTTTATGGGCATATAGAGTAGAGTACAAAACCTCAATTGGAACGACTCCATTCAACATGGTTTATGGAATTCAAGCGATTTTGCCACTTGAATTTCTTATCCCCACACTTAGGGTAGCTAAAGAATTAGAATGGGCGGGCCATGAATTGTCCAATCAAATAAATAACCTGGAAAAACTGGATGAAACTAAATTGAGAGTTGTTACATCAATCTACGCGCAAAAACGAAACATGAAATCATTCTTTGACCAACATGTTATCAGCAAGGAATTTGCTATGGGGGATTACGTCTTAATGTATACCCTGAAACAACATTCCCGAAAACTCAAAAAGCAAGGCAATGGACCCTATGTGATTCATGACATATCATCTAGCGGTGCCATTAAGCTTGCGACATTAGAGGGAGAGGAGATGCCTAATTGGATTAGTGGCTGCAGATTAAAGAAGTACAACCTACCGCTAACCTCAAAGATGCTTGCCAAAATCCACGCTGCGAAGGAGCGCAAGAACAAAGAAAATGAGACAAAAGCTCAAGCACAGGAGGAGGCCAGAATCAGGATTTTAAAGCGAAAACAGACAGTACAACAGCAAGGACTTCCTCAACCAGCAGATACAGCTCAAATTTCTCTTTCTATAATTCACACTGACGAGCAATGGGAAATGGGGATCGATGTTCGCATCAATGTCAGACTTTCGAATTGCAGATATCAATGAGCATTGATCGACACAGGGGCAAGAGTCAATGTGGTCAACTTCTCCACTTACAAGATGCTTACCGATGAACCCCTAGTGCAATCCACACAAGATTTACAAGCTGCAAGCGGGGCAACAATGCCAACATTGGGGATAGTAAACTTACCAATCAATATTGATGGAAATAGTTGTCATCATCAATTTTTCGTAATGAAAGACGGAAAAATCAGAGAATCACTATGTTTGGGAGTTCCATGGATGAGAACGTACAATGCAGTTACCGAATGGTCAGAACATGCGCTGATGTACACGCACAACTTTAACACGTACATGACTCCATTCGCCAAAACAGATCACTCGTGGCCTATTATCCCCATCGACAAAAAGCAATCAGCTCATCAGTCGAAAACACAAAAAACGGTTGTTCGAAAAGTATGGATAAAGAAAACCGTCATGCAGAACAAACGGAGAGAGATATGGCTACCCAAGGCACAACTCCCGACGAAAGGAACACCATATCACAGACCTTCAGGAGGTAATCCAAAGTGGAAATGGAAACCAAAGCTGGAGACAACCAAAACTTCAGCGATAAAGATTGAACGGAGACCAAAAGGTCAACACAGGAAGCCTAAACTAACAAAATGGCAATGGAAACCTAAGAAAATTCAGGAACCTACATCAAAATCGGCAAACATGACACAACCTGAATACAAATGGGTTTTAAAAACAGTTGCCATCAAAAAACCAACAATCAAGGAGAGAGCAATCAAACTGCAAGCTCTTTTGTTCCATAAACAGCTAGCGTCACCATCCAAAGCCACTGAAAATTACATTCAGTCCCCGCATCTTGCACAGCACCTTGTTTCCCAATGCATTGTTTCAAACATGACGATAGGGCCACATTACATGTCCGTGCATAGACACAGATTTCAAAACCCATGCACATGCACACAACCTTCGTCCGGGTCGAGACTCAGTCTAGGAAGGGGGGAGTAACTGCTGAATCTAGCAGCAGTCAGGACCATTGAGAGGTCCAACGTGTATATATGTACATAATGCGTGTGTTTGTTGTTTTTTTTCATTTTTTAGAGTTCAATTTTGAACAAATTTGATCAAAATCTGACATTTTTAGCGTTTTTATCATCCAACCAGATGACAAAATCCGAAGCATTGGGATGCTTCTAGTGAAAATATATGCTTAGGGGTGAGTATAATAATTTTTGGCTAATTTTTGCCAGTTAATAAGTATTTTCAATTTATTTTGTTTGATTTTCATTAATAATCTTCCAAAAATTAAAAAATATCACCCACAGTGTCAGAATCAAGTTCTGGAAGCAAACGCCGAAGTATCATGATAGGGTTATCAAGCATGGAAGATATGAAGCTAATCTGAAGATGTCGATTTTCAGCCTTAATGATCATGACCACATTTTGCTAGAATCGCATCAAATGGTCATACGACGCCAGAATGATGAACGGTTCAACCCACAGATGGTATACAGATTATATTAGGATCAAAGGTAAGGAAAATCAGTCCTATGTCACGAAAACCTCGGAAAAATATAGGTCAGGTAGGCCAAATTCTAGCTCATTGTTCATTTTCACATTTTGAGAGAGAAGAAGAGAGCTTCTTGACCTAGAGCGAGCTACACATTTCTACCCCGTATGGATGATCGGAGCCAGCATTTCATACCAAATTTCACTGGTATGTTCCTTATCAAGTAAAGATCAAGTCTATTACGCATGGAAGTGTGAATCATTGCACAAACGGGCGAATGGATCAAATCAAAGTCGGATTGAATCAAATAGGTCAAGGGCCCTTAGAGGCATCAAAACAAAACTTTTTTCAAGCACAGAACACATCAATGTGCTCCCCACAATGTCAGGAACAAAGCCATGTGATCAAATCTCAGTTTGGTGGTGGTACAACGATCACGATCGGTGCACCCCACTGATCAAACTTGGCACAGAAATTGCAAAAGGCATCCCCTCAGATTCGCCAACAACCTGCAGGTGTCAAAACTCAATTTGAGAACTATGCAATGATCGCGATCGGTGCCCCCATATGCAAGTTCTGCAACTTTTGGCTTGGCCCAGGCTAGAACTCAGTGAGGGATACACTCTCTTGAATTTTCATGGAAAATGCACAAATTTTGCTCATGGAATGGGCCAAATTTGTCAAACACATCCGAATCGAGAAAATTTGACCTACAACTACCAAAATTTGACTAAAAATTATGACGGATGGTTTGAAAGACATACCTGTCCGACTAGGAGTCAGCACAGTAGTAGGAAACCCTAAATGGAGCTCAGAATATCCTACAGGGGCGGAGATGACCATTTCAGTCTCGAGTGATCAGACAAGGGAGGAATTTGACCGAACTAATGTAAAAGACTAAAAGGCAACTTAGAGATACCCAAATATCCCATTGGTATCCAAAGAATGCCTGAAAAATGCACAAGTTTGGAAAATCTCCAAAGATGGGGTAAAAAGTGCCGAATCAAGTCAGAATCAGACAGCGGAGTAGGTTGATGATAGCAACACATCATGGAAGCAGTAAAAGCTCAAAAACTAACATCACCTAACTCCAGGCCCCAACCAAAATTCATTAAAAAAAATCCAATATGGATAGACTTAGTAAAATAAGGTCAAACAGTGAAAAAATGCTCTAATTTGTTCATTTTAAGTCCAAACTTGAAAATAGATCATGAGTGGGCTAGGCAGGCATAGGGGACCAAAGCCATCCAGTTTTCACCCAAAAAAACCCAAGTACTACGATCGCGATCGGTGTACCTCAGCATCAGATTTTGACCAAAACCTAACAGATCCCTTGTACACATCTTGTGCAAGTCACACATCAAGTTTCAAGCCAATTGGACATCAAAAACCCATGAAAAATCAAAGTCTAGTCCAAAACTCCCTTGTAACCCAAAATTGGGACTTATAAACTCAAAAGTGGTTCAAATAAAAGACAGAGTGGACCAAAATGACCCTCTAGCTATCAGCAAACCACTCATGTGATCAGATCTCATTTTGGCCTCTGTACTACGATCGTGATCGGTGTACCTCAGGCCCAGATTTGGCTCAGATTTCAATCAGTCTCATAGCTCTAGTCTTCCTATTCCCATTGGTGAAATATGAACAAGAATGGATGAGATTTGTTCAAGTTATGATCAGTTTTAACTTTTGAACTGCTTTTTACTAAAAGTCTAAATGCTATTGGTTGTGAAAGAAAAATCCTGACAGCTTGTGATTCTAATGACATAGAATGCCTCGCCAAAATCAAGCAAGGCAGTGGACAGCAACACCATATTAAGTGGATGAGCTCTCTACAAACGAAAAAGCTCACATCTCAGATGAAATACTAGCTCAGATCCCTGCTCACATTTTCATAGCGCAGTTTAGGGATGCTGATGGTGATATGGTAAAGATGACTATCATGCCACGGGAAATATGGAATCTCCACCAAAGGCCGGAGGTCACAAAAGCCGTGCGGGCTGTGCATTTGGAGCAATTTTTTAGATTGCAGCCATGAGGAACAGACTACATGAGGGTCCACGAGCTCATGAGCTTGATACAGTATGATGGGCAAGCAATGCTCACTGACAAGGATGGATCAAAGGTAAAAGTAAAGATCACAAAAGAAATCATCAACGAAGCTTTTCATTTCCTTCCAGGGCAACACGACTTGCTGGCAAATACCAAGTCATTGGATAACAAGAAGGCATTTATCAAAGCAAAAGAAAACAAGTACAAATACAGTGACATGATATACAGTGAGCTAGAATTACCCATGAGATTGATCTCTCAGCATTTCAGAGTACAAAAGCCTCCTCGCTACACCGAGCCGATCCTGCACATCGCAGTGGTCATGGCTCTAGCAACAACTGAAAACATAACCATCCGCTGCAATTATGGTTCTTACATCTTGGAGAACTTGGTCGAAGCAAATTTGAAAGGCTCGGTAAAGAACAAAAGCTACATGAGTGAATGGCCAATGCTAACAAGAATAGCATACCAAGCTTTGAGAATGATTGAAGATCTGTTGGTGGCCAGTTCTCAAACGACCCTGATTTAGAAAGCAAAGTTGGTTGCTCATTCAGTAAAGACGACCACTAGCGCAACATGATCACGCTCGGCCAAGGCATCCAACAAAAGCTCGAGTGATGAAGAAGCGACGAATACTGAAGACGAGGGAAACTCCCAAGGGTCTAAAGACAAAGGACCATCGAAATTTGAAAAAAGCGAGGAGGAAGACACCAGCACACCACTTGAGAAAAGAAAGAGGGAAAGAAGTACAGTGCCATAGTCCGACCTTCAAAAAGCTTATGCAGAGGCCCAACAAAGAGTTGAGGAAAGAAGGACCAAGTTGTGGGCTGACAGAAAAGCGAGAGCTGCTGCAACACAACAAACAGAAAAACGAAGATTCGAGAGGGAAAGACAGGCAAGAATAGAAGAGGCAGCTCGAATACAGGCTGAAAAACAAAGGATATCTGCGGAAGAAAAGGCTGCAGAAGTGGATGTATCTTCTCAGTCCACTGAAGGAACAAAGGAGAAAGAAGCGACTGATGATACGAACCAAGCAGAGCAGCTAAAGAAAGCTCAAAGAGAGAGGAATGTGGAAGCACGACGGGCGGCGAATTTGGCTTGCCAAAGAATCATAAAGATTTTAAAGAAAATAAAAGCAGACGCGCCTGCTTCACAGCCAAGGGAAGATGCATCAAAAAAGAGGCGTGTACAAGAAGCGGAGAAATCACCACCTCCTCCCTCACCTAACTCACCACCTCCTCCCTTGCCGAAATGTCCTCCTCCTCCTCCTTCTCCATCAACCCAAAAACCACCACCTCCTCCTCCTTCATCCTCACAAAAAGAGTCTATGCCTCCTACGGAAGCAATAGGATACCAAGAAGCCTGTCAGGCTATTGTTGATTTTGACTACAGGAAAACCTTACAGGAATTAGAAAGACAATTCCAATGCCAGCACGTGGTGCTGAGAGAAAAAGAAAAGAAGGTACAGGTACAGGAGGCAACAAAAGCAAGCATCTGGGCAAGAGGAGTTAGAGAGCCTACTGGCACAATTAGAGCTCACAACGAAGGAAAGAGACATTTGTTAAGTATGGAGCCTGATTTACCCTTGTAATTTTCTGTGGTAAAAGCGCACATTTGTAAGGCCCTCATTATGAGCAGAAGCCATCGTGCATGAAGGAAAATCACTCACCGGAAACCAAAATTTTCACGGACAAGAATCAGGGGCAACTTTAGAGGCCTCGGGGGCGGAGGCCCCCGAGACTTTTTTTTTCACCAGAATATTCCTTTTCGCCGGAATATTATGGTCGGACGGCGGCCGGAAAGTGGTCGGAAAACAACCGGTCGGTTGGCCGGTGGCCGGTAGTCAATGGCCGGTGGCCGGTAGTCAATGGTCGATGGCCGGTGGTCGGAAGTCAATGTCCAATGGCCGGTGGTGGGAAGTCAATGGCCGGTGGCCGGTGGATGAATTCAAAAGCGGACTTGTCTTCTCAAGGGCTGCCACACATGGGCGGATTGGAGGGTCCGATTTGGACTTATTCGCACAAGGGCGGCTACACATGGCTGTCTCTCATAAGAGAGGGCAGCCCTTTTGGCCTATAAAAGGAGGCCATTTCTACACACATTTCAGAGTGTGAAGTTGATGCAACAAGGTGAGTGTGAGGTGGTGAGAGTGAAGCAAGGCGGGAGCTCTATCAAGGGTTTAATCCCTTTGTAAACTACTTCTTCTTTTGAAGTGCTAAAGCCATTGAGTGGCTGCTTTCCCGTGGACGTAGCCCACATTGGGTGAACCACGTATATCGTGTGTACTCTCTCTCTCTCTCTCTCTCTCTCTCTCTACTCTATAATCTCTTGTGTGTGAAATCTATCTCTCTCCATTAAGTAATCTACTCAAAAATCTATTTAGCTACGTCTTATTTTCTAACAACTGGTATCAGAGCAAGGTTTGCTCGTAGCTAAATTATCTCAAGGAAAGGATTCCTTGAATTGAGTGGGAGTTATGGCGGAGGAAGGGAAGCTCAAGATTGAGAAGTTCAACGATAAAAACTACCAACATTGGAAGATGCAGATTGAAGACTATCTCTACCAGAAGGACCTCTATTTGCCACTAGGCGGTCTTGCGAAGAAGCCTGCAACAATGGCAGATAAAGCATGGATTGTCCTTGATCGAAAGGCACTGGGAGCAATCCAGTTAAGCTTGGCGTCAACGATGGCCTTCAATGTTTCGAAAATGAAGACCACGGAGGACTTGATGAAGTCACTTGACGACTTCTACGAGAAACCATCAGCATCCAATAAGGTATTTCTTATGAAGCGCTTGCTCAATCTAAAGATGGCAAAGAATGGTTCAGTTGCAGAACACCTAAATGACTTTAACACAAACATAAGTCAACTTCGATCAGTGAAAATCAATTTCGATGACGAAGTGCAAGCTCTCCTTATACTATCATCTCTACCGGATAGTTGGGACAGCCTTGTGATGGCTGTAAGTAATTCTATCTCTGGCACAAATACTCTTAAGTTTTATGATGTTGTGGGTGTTCTCCTAAGCGAGGAAATACGAAGGAGAAGCACAAGAGAATCATCAAGTGCTCCATTGTTAGTGGAAACAAGAGGAAGGCCTAAGGAGAGGTTCAAAAGCCAAAAGGGTCGTGATCGCTCAAGACGGAGCAAGTCACGCACAAAGTCAGTTCCTGAATGTTGGAACTGCGGCAAGAAGGGCCATGTCAAGAAGGATTGCTGGTCCAAGAAGAAGAAGGAGACAGAGTCTCAAGACAACAAGCCAACATTGGAGGCCAATGTGGCAGGTAAAGTAGAGCAAGATGCTCTAATTCTCTCATTAGACAATGTGTCTAATTCCTGGATAGTAGATTCCAGGGCTTCATTCCATGCGACACCACACAAGCAACATTTCCAAGACTACACCAAAGGTAATTTTGGGTATGTATACTTGGGAGATAATGAAGCTTGTGAGATTGTCGGCAAAGGTACAGTTTCTGTCAAAACTGCTAACGGAAAGGAATGGAAGCTTAAAGATGTTAGGCATGTTCCTTCTCTTCGAAAAAATTTAATCTCTACAGGACAATTGGACGATGAAGGTCACAGCATTGCATTCGGAAATAAACGGTGGAAGATCTCAAAGGGATCTTTGGTGGTTGCCAAGGGAGAAAAGGTCGGTACACTTTACTTGTGTACTGTTAGCACGCAACCTTCAGCTTGTGCAGCAACTACAGAAGTTGAAAGTGAAGTGTGGCACTATCGACTTGGGCATATGAGTGCCAAAGGAATGCAAATCCTTCAAACAAAGAAGCTTCTACCAGGTTTGAAAGAAGTGGACTTAGAGTTTTGTGAAGATTGTGTTTATGGTAAACAAAAGAGGGTGAAATTTCAAAAATCAGGAAATGAAAGAAAAAATAAAAAACTTGAGTTGGTTCATTCTGATGTTTGGGGTCCTGCAAGTACACCATCACTTGGTGGCTCATTGTACTATGTAACATTCATAGACGATGCGACTAGAAAAACATGGGTTTATGTCATGAAGAATAAATCCGATGTATTTTCCATATTTCAAAGGTGGAAAGCCTTTGTGGAGAATGAAACAGGTACCAAGGTTAAATGCCTCATATCCGACAATGGAGGCGAATATTGCAGCCAAGCTTTTGAAAGCTTTTGTGCTAGCAATGGCATTCGGAGGCAAAGGACAACCCCAAGGACACCTCAACAAAATGGGATTTTGGAAAGGATGAACAGGACAATCATGGAACTAGCACGAAGCATGCGGCTACATGCAGGCCTACTGCTTGAGCTTTGGGCGGAAGCTATAAGTACGTCTGTGTACTTAATCAATCGGTCACCCTCAAAGGCATTGGATGGGGGAGTTCCAGAAGAGGCATGGACAGGTAAACCGGTGAATTAGGCATTTCTCAAAGTGTTTGGGTGTGAGGCTTTCATGCACATAGATAGAAGCCTAAGATCAAAGCTAGATGCAAAGTCCAAAAAGTGTTTCTTCATTGGCTATGGAGAAGGAGACTTTGGGTATCGCCTATGGAATCCTGAAGATGGTAAAATCTTAAGGAGTAGAGATGTAATTTTTAACGAACAAAATATGTACAAAGATTACTTGGAAAGAAAACAAACAAAAGAAACAGGTGATGGGTACATGGAGCTTGAGGACGGTGAAGACTCAAGGACTGCAAACAGTGACAATGTACAACAACGTCAACCAAATGAGGAGCCTCAACCTATTCCCCGAAGATCTACAAGAGCAAGTAGACCTCCAGAAAGGTTTGTTCCTTCCTTCAACCATCTCTTGATCTCAGATTCTGGAGAGCCGGAATCATACGAAGAAGCTATGCAACATGAATCCAAAGAAGAATGGACGAAGAGCATGCAAGTGGAGATGGACTCACTACATCGCAACCAAACATGGGAGTTGGTTGAGTTGCCTAAAGGTAAGCGGGCACTTCAAAACAAATGGGTGTACAAGCTGAAGGAAGAAGAAGGTGGGAAGAAAAGGTACAAGTCTAGGCTTGTGGTAAAAGGGTTTTCTCAAAAGAAAGGTATTGACTTCAATGAAATATTTTCTCCTGTTGTAAAAATGAACTCAATTAGGCTTGTCTTAAGCCTTGTGGCTGCTCATGATCTAAATCTTGAGCAAATGGATGTAAATACGGCATTCCCTCACGGTGACTTAGAGGAGGAAATCTACATGCTTCAACCAAAGGGGTATGAAGTAAAAGGTAAGGAGAAAATGGTTTGCAGATTAAAGAAGAGCTTGTATGGTTTAAAGCAAGCATCAACACAATGGTACTTGAAGTTTGATCGATGGATGTTGGATCATGGATTCACAAGATGCAACTCGGATCACTGCGTCTACACGAAGAATTTGGGAGATGGGAAATTCATCATCCTAATGTTGTATGTTGATGACATGTTGATTGCAAGTGCTAACATGCAAGACATCAAAGACCTAAAAGAGGAGCTGTCCAAATCTTTTTCAATGAAAGATTTAGGTGCTGCAAAGAGGATACTTGGTATGAAAATATAAAGGGACAGGACGAAGAAGACAATAAAGCTATCTCAAGAAGATTACATCAAGAAGGTACTAGAAAGGTTTGCAATGCAAAATGCAAAACCAGTTTCTACACCTTTGGCTGGTCATTTTAAACTAACGAAGGATATGTGTCCAAAGACACAAGAGGAGATAGCCTATATGTCTAAAGTTCCATATGCTGCAGTGGTAGGTTCTCTAATGTATGCTATGGTCTGGACAAGGTCAGACATTGCACATGCAGTGGGAGTTGTGAGTAGGTTCATGGACAACCTAGGTAAAGAGCATTGGCAAGCTTTGATGTGGATACTTAGGTATCTAAAAGGGACAACAACAAATGCTTTATATTTTGGAGGAACTGATATTTTTCTAGAAGGGTATGCTGATACAGATATGGCAGGTGACAAAGATACTCGAAGGAGCACTACTGGCTATGTGTTCACGGTTGGAGGCACAGCAGTAAGCTGGGCTTCAAAGCTGCAGAAAGTGGTTTCACTTTCTACCACGGAAGCAGAGTATGTAGCAATGACGGATGCAAGCAAAGAAATTATGTGTCTTCACAGATTCTTAGAAGAGCTTGGATTCAAACAAGACAATTGTGTCTTGTACAGTGATAGCCAAAGCGATATCCATCTTGCGAAGAACTCAGCCTTTCATTCAAGGACAAAGCACATTGAGGTGAGATATCACTTCATACGCACTCTTTTGGAAGAGGGACATCTAAAGCTAGGAAAGGTGCATACAAGTGAAAATCCTGCAGACATGTTTACAAAGGTGGTCAACAAGGAGAAGTTGAGCTTTTGCTCATCTTCAATCGGCATTCAAGGATAAGAAGCCAGAATGGAAAGCAGTCACAGGTTTGGTTTGGAGATCACTCTCCAAGTGGGAGATTGTTAAGTATGGAGCCTGATTTACCCTTGTAATTTTCTGTGGTAAAAGCGCACATTTGTAAGGCCCCCATTATGAGGAGAAGCCATCGTGCGTGAAGGAAAATCACTCACCGGAAACCAAAATTTTCACGGACAAGAATCAGGGGCAACTTTAGAGGCCTCGGGGGCAGAGGCCCCCGAGACTTTTTTTTTTGCCGGAATATTATGGTCGGACGGCGGCCGGAAAGTGGTCGGAAAACAACCAGTCGGTTGGCCGGTGGCCGGTAGTCAATGGCCGATGGCCGGTGGCCGGTGGAGAAGTCAATGGCCCGTGGCCGGTGGCCGAATTCAAAAGCGGACTTGTCTTCTCAAGGGTTGCCACACATGGGCGGATTGGAGGGTCCGATTTGGACTTATTCGCACAAGGGCGGCTACACATGGCTGTCTCTCATAAGAGAGGGCAGCCCTTTTGGCCTATAAAAGGAGGCCATTTCTACACACATTTCAGAGTGTGAAGTTGATGCAACAAGGTGAGTGTGAGGTGGTGAGAGTGAAGCAAGGCAGGAGTTCTATCAAGGGTTTAATCCCTTTGTAAACTACTTCTTCTTTTGAAGTGCTAAAGCCATTGAGTGGCTGCTTTCCCGTGGACGTAGCCCACATTGGGTGAACCACGTATATCGTGTGTACTCTCTCTCTCTCTCTCTCTACTCTATAATCTCTTGTGTGTGAAATCTATCTCTCTCCATTAAGTAATCTACTCAAAAATCTATTTAGCTACGTCTTATTTTCTAACAACATTGAGCGACAGCAGGGTCAGTCTCTGATCAGAGATCTGGTGGACGTCAGGACGGAGTTGACCACCAAGGAAAAATAATGCCAAGAATTGATAGCAAAGGTACAGAAAGCAACGGAGCAGCATGCTTACGAAAGCGCAAGGTTTCACAGAGTTAACAGTTCATACCTAACTATCAAAAGTACTCTGACAACATTGATGGCAAACCAGGAACCTGCTGGAGCATTGGTCTCCACATCAGACAATGCCAGAGCAATGAACACCCTAGAGGCACTGAAAGGGGAGCTAGAGCAAGAAAGACTTTAGAGACAGCTGCTCTTATCGGGAATGATGGCCCAGACAGCGGCCAACGAGCCAAAGGTAAAAGAGTTGGAGCAGCAACTCGCACAAGCAAGGGCTGAGTTAGAGACTCAAAAACAGATCAATGACACATTGCTGAAAGAAAAAGAAGCATTGAGTTCTCAACTACAAATCAGAACATTGGAAGCCCAAGTGCAACCGCAACTGCTGTCAGGACAAGAAATGCCTGATTTGCCTAAAACTTTACATGAAGGAGAATAGGGACAAGGATCGTCCGAGGCAGGCCTAGATATTAGAGATGAGATCACTGAAAGCATCAAGGGCATGCCAGAGGGACCAGCAAAAGATTACATGATATACGAAAAAAAGATAATGGAGTCAGCGAACCTCACATTCTTATAGAGCCAGAAGAGCAGGTGGAGGGGTTTGGTTATGAGTACCTACCTTTTCCCTTAATATGCCACGAGGCAATCCTATGGAAGGAGAAGATGCGGCCGACCCTACCACGAAACAAAGATGGGGGTTACGAAGGTGTTGCACTGACAGCTGAAGAAGCACAGGTATTCGTCGACGACCACCCAAAGTGGAGGCAGAAGTGATTGGACAAGCGGCCACAGGATCTAACCAACTACCACAACGCTCCTCAGCACATTCAAATAGATCCTACTTTCTTTCCAGTCCCTAGAAGATGCACATGGAAGGAGTTTGCCACATGGAAAGGCTCAAGGCAGCAAAAGTTGAACTACCCAGTCCTGATAGCGCAAACTCCTCCTATAGTAGCCTATGTAGTCAACACCCTGAATTCAACAATCACCTTGCTGCCGGATGTCCCCGATGTGGCCTGTCAAATGCTGGTAAAGATAGCCCGGATGATCGTCACCTGCATCCAGGTGTTCAAAGACACTTAAGACGATGATCACCCATGGAATTTGTCCTTAGAAGGGCATCGAGGAATTGGCTGGAATTTGCAAGATTCGTCGCCACGACATATCCTGATGGAAATGTACTCCAGACTCATGTACCTGCCTTCAGATTACTTACAGACGTTTGAAGAGGCCTTCTTCACAAGTTTCTTTGAAATTGACTCAAGGATCTTTCATCCTATGGCGAAGGACCTCAAGGCACGGTACATAGCATACCAGCACACGCTGAGAGAAAACCCTTTCAGACAGCATCAAGAAGCCCTAGAGGCGGTACTCCGTACGCGGAGTTTTTCAGCAACACTTGCTTCCTTGGAGCCCCATCAATGACCAAAGCTCTGAACATGCACGAGGGCGTGCAAGGATAAGGAAGGGGGGAGTGTTTGGCGGACGAAGCGACGAAGCTGCGGTTTCCAGAGAAGGAGTCACATTTCAGTGGGAAACCCTTGTAAAATTCTTTTGTATGAGAGCATCTCTAAGCCGAGAACTTGTAAAAGAATTTATGATTATTTTTTTGGGAGCAATTGTATTTTAGAGAGCCAGTTAGAAGTTTACGAGCTTTTGGCCAGACTAGCCATTTGTAAAGACCTAAACTATAAAGGTCAAGTTTTGTAAGTTTGAACATCATCTTTTCTATGAGAAACTGAGAAGACAGCGTACGTTTGAGAGCTTCTTCTTGCTCCAACTTGTAATCTTCGCTACTGTGGCTACGGTAATCCAAATTCAGATTCGTTTATTGCATTGTGTTCCTCTTACTGTGCTCTTCCATTCAAGTGTAATCATTCAAGATTCGGTGTAGGTTTTTAACTACGAGTTTGAGACCTTAAATCGCTGTTTTGAGTGCTTATATGCATATTTTATGTTGTTTTGACCCTAGGAGAGGCTTTAGAGATCTTAAAACGACCCCTTAGGATCACCTGTTCGCAGTTTTTGTTAACTTTGGGATGAACGATCGTGATCTTTGTACCTCTCCAGAATGTTATGTAGGTGATAGGATATGCTCCTGATAGTCCCCTCTAGCTTCCCTTCAAGTTTCATGCAAATCCGATATGATTTGCATGGTAAATGGGCATGATGACTGTAGAGCTGTGTAGAAGGACATAGGCAGATTACTTGGCTTTAGTGCGTATGATTTGCTTGCAGAGTTAGTAGTTGCATCTCATCGAGTTCACTTCATTAGGAATGACACCCTAGTGAATTTCCATTCCTCATCCTGGTTGCTTTCCTTGTATTGATATTTTATGTTGATGCATGAGAGCTATGCTATGGACGTCCGTCGCGGCGACCCGCAAACAGGTTTGTCTCTTGCTAAATGAAGCATAGACTAGGGTTGTAGGGTCAATTCCAAAGTTACCCTACCCTAGCCTAGTCATGCTTGGCTTCATGTATAAGTTTTGCAAACCTCAAAAAGCCTCTTTGTTTACATCAGGACTACAGTACCTCTACTTTGCTCAATGGAACGGGTAATAACCTACCCATAAACTCACATGGGGAGGGTTCTTCTTCTAGCCCTACTACCCCACTGAATGCCACTTGCTCTCCTTTCTACTTTGCTCAATGAATTTATTTTCTTGAAATTTCTCTGACTGGACTTTCTCTCCTAGCCATTTCATAAGATATTGTTCAATCCCTATGCTTTGGAGATCTCACAACTTCCTTCTCTCTCAAATCTTGCCTCCACCCTTGCAACTAAAACTATGGCTAACCTTAATGTTCTCTTGAAAGCTAACTTCCAATGAAGCAACTATAGCTTGGGCTCCCTTTCCTTATCTCTCATTGCTCCCTTTCTTATCTCACCTTTTGTCTATTGCTTACCCTATTACTTGAAACTTTACATCATGAAATTGCACATTATTGTTTCACATTATTTACTATGTCTTCATGAGTAAAATTTATGTGGTTTCTGGCATGCAAGAGTAGATTTTTTATCATAGGATGCTTGAAATAATCTTTTATGCTAGGGGATCCTTGAAAGAAACAATCCACGATCCTACCTTGTCTTTCCGATCATTTTTGGACAACTATGTAATCTTAAACCATCCTTATAATGATTACACACAATATACACCTCCACATTTGTGTTCAAGTCAAGTACATTATTATGAAGTTAAGGTATGTGCTATGCTTTTTCCTTATAGAAATAATGTTGAGTGTTAATTTGATATTCTGATGTTACCAAAAGGTTGAGATGTCTAGAGGCTCTAGATGAGTTGAAATGTGACAAAGGTGTAATAGATCTATTACAACATGTTGGGTCACTTTTTTGCACCTAGATGATGGTAAAAAGCTTGAAAAATGTGAACTAGTTGCAAAAGCACGAAATTAAAAGCTCTCAATAAAATGCGTTCAAGCTGAGATGGATAGGGAAGATGAGGACAGGTGGTCTGAGCCAGTTTGAAGTGACAAATGCGTAGTGCTTGGTTTATGGAGCCTATTGGTATTTTTAGATCAACAATTTGAATCCTGGATGCCAAGAGAAGGCCACACACACACACACACACACACACACACACACAAGCTCCCTTTACACAAAGGGAATGAGGGACACATGTCAGCTCCCTAGGCCAGATGCCCAGAAGGTGTACCCAATTCCTATTAGATGACCCTTGAAGTGGACCAATGAGAATTAGGCTAGACTAAATTTAGACTAATTAATTTTAAAACACTTAATAAAAAGAACCAATGAAAAGTAAGTCTCCTGGATGATTATTGGACAGCCTGTGAAGGGGTCCAATAGGAATTGAGCAGCCCAATGGGCTACTAAATTCCTATTGGTCAGAATGGGGAAAGGTCCAATGGGGATTTAATTCATTTAGATCAATTAAGTTTAATTGATTAAGCTCTCACAAAAGGGGAAAGGGGGACACATGTCAGAAGGCTATCACTTATGCTACTTAATAGCCATTGGCTTGACTTGGGGAGGTCCAATGGGGAGCCTGCAAGAGCAAATAGCAAGAGGGCTCGCCCAAGAGAGAGAGGGGGCTGATTTTTGCAAGGCATTATCATACACACACTCACACAATCTCATGTGTGAAGAAAGAGAAGACTATCTCTTCCCAAGCTTTAATGGAGAGCTCATCACCTACTCCAAGCTTGTGAGATAGAAGCCTACATCGACACACTCTTGGCTTGTGGATGCAAATCCAACCAAGATCCAAGCTTCAATGCATGCTCATCTCCTCTACCAAGCTAATTACTAAGCTAAAGCTATGTTAATATGAGTGATTATGTGAGGAGATGTACATCTTTCTCGTAAGATACTCCTTCTTCCTCTCAATCTACTCTCATACCATGCTAGCTCTCACCATCTTCGAAGGTGTGTGAGGTCTTGGGTGTGAGAATGGGGATAATTAAAGTTGTGTTTACTAAGTGTTTTGCTTAGTGCATGAAGCTTTCATCTTCATTGCACTAGCTAGTCTTGAAGGAACACAAAGAATTGTATTGTACAATGTCTCTCTTGATGGGAGAAACCATAATACAAAGCCTTTTGGAGGGGGGACCAACTCCATGCAAATCCGGTTTTCAACTGTTGTCAATAGCTTAATTTCTCTCTCTTTTGAAAGTATTGTTGATGCTATCTAACTAGGTGTTATGCTTTTTGTTGCTCTCTCTCCACCCAAGCACTCTTGTAATTCTCATTAGGAATCTATTCTAATGAAATGCCCACTATGTTCATGCTAATTTCCACTACACACAAGTTATTAGGCCATTAAATGTTACAATGAAGTTGGTAGATGCTGACGGCCATGGAAAATTTAGCAATGTTTTAGCAATTTGGAGTGCATCCTTCAAGACCTTACTGAAGTCAAAATAGAGGCAAGAAGGTGGAGGCCGAAGCCGGCAATGTGGGCTTCTAGCATGTTTTTACGGCCCCCGATCATGGGATGATCAGGTAGTGAATTGCAAAGCAGCCAAGGAGGCGCAAAAAAAAAGGGGGGTTTTGACTTAAAATGGAGAGCTTTTGGGGGCCCTTGAGGCTCAACTCACTTGGAGGCACCACATGGCAATGAGATTGGTCCACATTAAATGGTAGGGGAGCTTTGATCATGGTATATGGGCAACGTGGGCACCCTCATTTGGTCATAGAAGTGGAGAGAGAGCTTTGAGCTCGGTGAATGATATGGCGATTAGCCCTAAGGCGCTGCGCAGATGGCCCAATGGGTACATAGCGACGGTTTTGGCCTCGCGTTGGCGGTCGGTGGTTGTGGTGCACACCCAAAGGAAATTTTGTGGTGGTCGTGGGGGCTTGCGGTGTGGTAATGATGTGGCATGCTTGCCAAGAGGCGTTCTCAAAGGCAGTATTTTTGGAGGCAAAGAGAGAGAGTATTGACGGCACCGTCAGTGCACCCCTCAAGAGAAGTTTCATGTGTGTAGCTTGAGGAGCTTGACCCCATGGCCCCCCAAGGGTGCTTCACACAATGAAAGAGGTAGTGGGAGATTGGAAAGTTGACCAGGTGTTGGCCACATGCAAAGCTTGCTAAAATGGGATGCCAAGTGGTGGGAGTGCATGGAAAATTCTAAAAAAGGCTCAGTTGTCTAAAACGAGCAAGAAAACCACTTTTTCTTGGGCTTTGAAAAAATCCTATAAGGGGAGCTTTTTACAATTAGGGCCGGGTCATTTTTTGAGGCAAGTGAATCGAGAGGACCAAGTGTTTGGAGCATGCGGGGCTATGGTGATAGTGTAGAGCCGCAGGGCTGCCAAGCTATGTGTTGAGCTCGCCAAGGGTGTGCCGACTTAGAGATTTTTGTATACGATGTTTCTGAATGAAGGAAGCCATCATTATTGTGCAATTTGTGTCAGCTCCCCCTTTCCCCTTCTTTTCTCTGTTGTGTGGATGTGTTTTCGAGCGTGTGTTGGCAGTTGTGCCCCCCCCTCCCCCCCCTTATGGTCTGTTATGCATAGATTGATTGAGAGAGGTTGTGTGTGTGGTGAAGGCTGTGAATTGAGTTTCATGGGAGAATTGGGTTCTGTATGTGTCAAATGGAGTGTGTGCATATGGTGGTGTGCAAACGGCAGTTTTCTGGTGAGTCGCTTGATTTTTGAAGGTAAGATCTAGTGGTTAGGGGTGATGTGTATATCCTAGGTTATAGAGAGACATGTTGATTGTGTTCCGAGTGTGTTCTCCTTCCCAACGTTCAATTCAAGTGGTCGTTACCACAAGCTGGACAAAGGAACAAGGCTCCATCAAGGATAATACATACAAGGGTCTCTATGGTTCTCCAATGAGGCAAGGTTGCCTATCAATAAACAGGTGACTCAAGCATGCCCTGTGCCTTATAAGGAAAATGTATTTGGGCTGACCAAATTACCATTCTAAGAGGGAGACATGCATCTTTCTTTCAAGTTGAAGTTTTAGATTTTCTAGGGCATGGCTCCTAGGAAAGTTTTCCACACTCAATCTAGTCATGATCAACCCATTGTTGGCAAATCAAATACAAAAAATTTGAAAGGCCATTTGCAATAGGTACATGCAAAGTAGCATTGGACAACTCAGGTATGATATGTCTATGAAAATACTATAGTTGTTTTCTACTTCTTGTAAGATATCCTCCTTGACATGGTCGACAATCAACAATACATCATGGTGCATGTTTGACCTAAGGAGCACCGCTCCACAAATTTGGTTGGCCATAGATTTTATTGGCAATTATCTTTTTGATATGTCCGCCTTGTGCTATCAAATGGAGGGTAAAAGCAAGGCTTCTAGAAGCACGGCTCCATATCTATGTACATGCATTGGATGCATGGTCACTCCAAAGCATTTACAACTCGCTAGAATCCAAGCAAGATAAGTACATGAAGCACATTTGAAGTACGATTTTTTCCAATGCCAACTTGACAAGAAAATGTTGCTTTGATCAAGCGGAGTTTAGCAGTTAGATGACATTTGTGTTACCATATACATGTGGTAGTGATGTGTGTGAACACACTAGGACCGCCGGGGCATTTTTTCCCTCTTTAGGAGGTTTTTTCCCCTGAGCATTGTATATACGCCCATCACTCTAGGGCTATCTATCTTTCCATTGCATATTAAGTAACACTCTCTATTGTATGCTTTGAGCTTTCTTCGTCTTCTCCAAGTTGTGTGCATTTCTCTGCAACCCTAATTCCAACAATTGGTATCAGAGCAGGTTGCGTCCTCCTGGGCTTAGTCGCCAGCTGCTCCAGCACACTCCTACTCACTTTCTCCGATTTCAATGAGCTTTGGCGAGCGTTCTCAAGTGGACAATTATTTCGGGTGTGCTCATAGAGCTCAATCTGCTCAAATTTTTTATTCGGGCTCATTTCGGCCTCCGTTTCCACTAGAGGTAGTGTTGCACAGGCTATTTTGTCATTTTGTGCAGAGTTTCTGTCAGTGCCGTTTTTTGCATAACATGTGCCTTACAGTATTCTACGGTTTTTGCTATATAGCATGTGTTGTTCCCGCTCCCTTTCTCCTATTTTTGAGCAGTTTTCACATCAGGTGCAACATTTACCATGGCTAACAACAACACAGATGTCTTCAAGATGTTTGCTGTTGAGGACGGGTTGGATGGGGACAATTACGCTATGTGGGCTTATATGATGCAACACGTTCTTGTGTCAAAGGACGTCTGGAATATTGTGTAGGGCATTGATGTACGTCCTGGTTCTGAGGAGTAGGCGATGTTGAGGATGTTGCAGGTCTTGCTGCAAGGATTGCTGCTATTAGAGTTGTTTTGCCTACGGCAGAACAAGCTCATTGGGATGTAAATGATGCACAGCCTCATGCATTGATTGCATTGTCTGTGAAGCGCACCATTGTTCCTCACATTCGTTCAGCAAAATCTGCAAAACAGGCTTGATATATTCTTGCAGGTTTTTATGCAATCCGCAATGAGGCTAAAATTGCTTTGCTGCGTAAAGAGCTGGAGTCAAAGATTATGCATGAGGAAGATGATATGGACATTTTCCTTGCTAGTGTCAAGGATATCGATGAGCAACTTATTTCTGTAGCTGAAGTTATTTCAGACAATTCCCTTGTGCAGACTGTTCTTGGTGCCTTACCAGATTCCTACCAGACTTTTGCTAGTACTTGGAGACTGATGACCCAAGGAAATCATGAAGTTGTCAAGTTTGATGCATTATGCACATTGCTGGTGCAAGAGTCACTTTCCAAAAACAACAGGACTAGACAGCGTGCAGTTGAACAGGCTTTTATTGCTTCTCAAAGAAAGGGTAGTAACATCAATGCATCCACTTCTTATGGTTCTGTTGCGAGTGGCAAAACTTCTATTCCTAATGCTTCTACTGGCAGCAATTCATTTGTCAATTCTGGTGATAAGGGCAAAAAGAAGATGCGTTGCCATTATTGTAAAGCTAATGATCACTTGATCAAGAAATGTCCTAAGTTGAAGGCCAAAGAGGCTAAGAAGAAAGAGGGTGGTTCCACTGCAAATGCTGGTTCCACTACAAATGCAGCCATTGTTGAGTCTTCTGTGAAAGGAGACTGTGTTGCTAATGTTGATGCAGCATGGGCTTTTAGCACAGAGTGCACTTACAATCATGTTCTCCATGATTCATGCTTGTCAGCTGCTACAGATTTACATATGTGGTATTTCGACAGTGGTGCCACAAAGCACATTACCTCACATCGTGAATTGTTCACCTCTCTTGAGTCTGTCCCTCATGGGAATTCAGTCACTTGTGCCAACAATGCCTCTTATCCGGTTCAGGGAGTTTGAAAGATTGTGCTTACTGCTGCAAATGGCAGTTCCTTCACACTTGTTGATGCACTTTATGTACCTGGGATCAAGAAGAATCTCTTGTTTGTATCCGCACTTGCTAAACTTGGACTTGTAGTCAAATTTGTGGATGACAGATGTACAGTTCATGATCTCAGTTTTGGTGATGAAATCGTTGCATTTGGGCTTTTGTGTCGTGGGATATATAAGCTCACTTTGTATGACAAGTGTGGACAAAATTTTACAAATGCTGTTGCAGATTCAAGGGCTATTTCAGATGCAAAACTTTGGCATGCACATTTTGGTCATCTGAATTTTGCCAGTTTACTGTGTTTGCAGAAATCTAATATGGTTCCTTCTTTGCCATCTCTTGACGCACCTGTTAAACATGTTTGTGAAGGCTGTATTTTGGGTAAGATGCAGTGTTCTAATTTTCCAAAGGATGGCTCAGTTCGGGCCACATGCACGTTGCAGCTTGTGCATAGTGATGTTTGTGGGCCCATGCAAACTCCGTCCTTGGGCAATTACCTTTACTTCGTAACTTTCATTGATGAGTACTCTAGGCATGCATGGGTATTTCCGCTTAAAGTGAAGTCCGAAGTTTTTATGTGCTTCAAACAATTTCTGGCTATGGCTGAAAATGTCTCGAAATGTACTATGGGCACCCTCCGTTCTGATCGAGGGGGGGAGTATATGTCTCATGAATTTAATGCATTTCTGGCTAGTCATGGGATAAAACACCAATGGATAGTGCTTTATACACCTCAGTAAAATGGTGTTGCTGAGAGAAAAAACAAGTCACTTACAGAAATGGAACGATGTATGGTCAAAAGTCAAGCTTTGCCGCATTCTTTTGGCTTGATGACATCATGTGTGCCACTTATGTACTAAACAGGTGTCCTACGAAAGCTTTGCAGTCTATTACACCATATGAAGCATGGCATGATAGAAAGCTTTCTATTGAGCACATGCGTGTTTTTGGCTGTTTGGCATATCCTTTGGTGTCACAAACATAGTGCCAAAAATTGGATGATAAGGCTGTCAAATGTATTTTTGTTGGTTATAGTGCTGAAAGAAAAGGTTACATGTTGTATCATCCGCAAACAAAACGAATTCTGGTTTCACAGGATGTAGTGTTTGTGAAAGATTCTGTTCAGCCCTTCCTGTCATGTACTAGAGACAGTAATGTAAGTTCATAGGACATTTATGACACTTTGTTTCCTCTTTTTGGTTGTGGAATTACGAATGTAAACTCCAATGAGGAAAATGTATAGCCTATGGGGGCTTTTGAAAATGTTACAGATCAGCCTATTATTGATGCAGATGTACATGATGTACTTGATGAGGGAAGGGCTGAAAATGAATATGCTAGAGGTATGCCAATGTAACATTTAATGGCCTAAAAACTTGTGTGTAGCGGAAATTAGCATGAACATAGTGGGCATTTCATTAGAATAGATTCCTAATGAGAATAACAAGAGTGCTTGGGTGGAGAGAGCAACAAAAAGCATAACACCTAGTTAGATAGAATGAACAATACTTTCAAAACAGAGAGAAATTAAGCTATTGACAACATTTGAGGACTGGATTTTCATGGAGCCAATCCCCCCTCCAAAAGGCTTTGTATTATGATTTCTCCCATCAAGAGAGACATTGTACAATACAGTTCTTTGTGTTCCTTCAAGACTAGCTAGTGCAATGAAGATGAAAGCTTCATGCACTAAGAAAAAGACTTATCAAACACAACATCAATTATCCCCAGTCTCAGACCCAAGACCTCACACACCTTCGAAGATGGTGAGAGCTAGTAGGGTATGAGAGTAGATTGAGAGGAAGGAGGAGTCGTACAAGAAAGATGTACATCTCCTCACATAATCACTCATATTAGCATAGCTTAGCTTAGTAATTAGCATGGTAAAGGAGATGAGCATGCATTGAAGCTTGGCTCTTGGTTGGATTTGCATCACAAAGCCAAGAGTTGTTGGTGTAGGCCTCCCTTCTCACAAGCTTGGAGTAGGTGATAAGCTTTCCATTAAAGCTTGAGAAGGAGAGAGAGTCTTCTTTACTTCACACATGAGATTGTGTGAATGTGTGTGTGATAATTCCTTCCAAAAATCAGCCCCCTCTCTCTCTTGGTCGATCCCTCTTGCTATTTGCTCATGCTCTACCCTCATTGGACCTCCCTAGGCCTAGCCAATGGTAATTAAGCAATATAAGTGATAGCCTTCTGACATGTGTCCCCCTTTCCCATTTTGTGAGAGCTTTAGGTAATTTAATAATTCAACTAAACTCTCATTGGACCCCTTTTCCTCCTGGCCAATAGGAATTAGGCAAGCCATTGGGATGTTGAATGCTCATTGGACCCCTTGGGAGACTGTCCAATAGTCTTCTAGAGAACTTAATTCTAATTGGTTCTTTTATTAAGTGTTTTTAAATTAATTAAACTATATTTAATCTAGCCTAATTCTCATTGGTCCACCTCCAAGGCCATCCAATAGGAATTGGGTACACCTTGTGGGCATCTGGGCTAGGGAGCTGACATGTGTCCCTTATTCCCTTTGTGTAAAGGGAGCTTGTGTGTGTGTGTGTGTGTGTGTGTGTGACTTTCTCTCTCATCCCCTACAAGCAAGGCTCGCCCCATCCTAAGTAGGGATTTGTAAAGACTTTTTTGACACACACAAAGCATACAATTGCCCCATGGTTGACCTTTGGACACAACCTTTGAATTTTGGAACCTTAGCATTTTGGAAGTCTTAATGGGCTGAACCTTAGGGTCTTTTTTAGCCCATTGTTGCACATGGCTCTTTTGCAGATGCCCCCCCCCCCCCCCCCTTTTGGATCCCTATCGTGTCCGGTCTGCTAGCTTAACCAAATTTCTAGCTTTTTCTCCCCTGGCACTTCCCCATATTAAATGATCATTTTAACATGAGAAAATCATTTAGGAGAATTATATATTTATTATTATGACATTACCTCTCTCTTGAAATCATAGTCGTCCTCGACTATGGTTTAGAGAAGATAAAGCATATTCATGAGTCCTTTTTTTAGTGGGTAGAGGATCCCTATGTTACCCTACGACATCATTCCACAATGGATGACTAGTCCATTTGGTGCTTAAGAGCCTGAGGCTGCTGCAAGCCCATTAGTCCTATCAGTCTTTCATAGTAGAGTGACAAGCTCCATTTTTTTGTGCACAATAAAGAAAAAGAGAGTCTTATAAGACAAAACCTTTGTTCATTTTTAACATTTTGTACATTTGCTTACTCTTGGAAAGCATTGTAGGCATTGACAAGGTTTAGGTTATCCTTTAATTGTATGCCTTGCATCCATCTAGCATCTTCAAAAGGATAATTCTTAAACTTAATAAGATATCGTCGGATAGTCTTACCGCCTCTTAGTACCTTGTCTTCATGTCGGAGAATGGACTCGGGCTGCAGCACCTCCTCTTGGTCCTCGATCTCGGGTGGGTCTTCAGTAGTTGGTTCTTCAGGTGGCTCTCCTTTGTAAGTCTCTAATAGGCTCACATGGAAAGCATTGTGTATGAGTCAATGATTGGGCAACTTGAGTTGATAGGCCATCTCATTGATGGGTCGAAGAATCTGGAAGGGACCATAGTACCTTTTTGCTAGTTTAGCATAGTACTTTTGGTGTCCCGTAGGATTCTTGCCCATCGTGTGCCTTAATCGAGCCTTGGGGAATTTTAATAAGACCCAATCATTTTCTTTAAAGGCTTGGGCTCTTTTGTGCTTGTCAGCAGCAGCCTTTTGCCTTTGTTGTGAGTTAGAGATAGCATCCTTAATCTTTTGAAAAGATTCTTGTAGGTCTCGGCTTCCCTCAATTACTTCGAAAGGTTCTTTTCCCGTGGAAGTATGTACAGTGTTATTGTAAGCATACTCCACTAAGGGTAAGTACTTCTCCCATTGGGATCTTTGATCTACTTCCATTACATAGGCTTTTAGTAGATCGAGAATTGTTAGGTTAGCTATTTCACTTTGGCCATCCCTTTGTGGATGATAGGCTGAAGAGAAGTTTAGCCTTGTCCCTAAATTCTCAAAGAGACCCTTCCATAAATTACTGGTCATTCTAGGATCTCTATCCGACACTATGGACATTGGCAAGCCATGGTACTTGAAAATTTGTGAAATGAAGAGGGTTGCCATTTAATGGGATTTGATAGTCTTTTTGACATGTATAGAATGAGCTTGTTTACTGAACCTGTCTACTACCATCCATATTCCCGTATTCCCATGGATAGACTTAGGAAATCCAAAGATAAAATCCATGGATATGCTCTCCCATCGTGAATTAGGGATTGGCAAGGGTTGAAGCAATCCAAGTTTCTTCCCTCTATCAAATTTTGTCTTTTGGCATACCACACATTTAGAAACATACTCTTGTATGTTCACTTTCATGGTAGGCCAATGGAAATATGTTTCAATTCCCTTTAAGGTAGACTGGATCCCTCTATGCCCCGCATAAGGTGGAGCATGAGATTCATACATTACTTTCTCACGTAGTGAGTTAGTAACGCATAGTCTATTGCCATAGAGAAGATAATCATCTTGTAAAGTAAATGGTTCTTCTTTCTTCCCTAATGCAAAGGCTGAAATCACATCTCTAAAATCGGGATCAATAGCATACTCATCTATCATTGAAGATAGATCATTGTGAGTTGCTATGGAAACTGCATTCACTCTCGGTCGTCTTGAGAGTGCATCAGCTACTTGATTATGCTTTCCAGCAATGTGAGCGATATTAAAATGAAATTGCGAAAGGAAATTTGCCCACCTCATTTGTTTGTCAGAGAGCTTGGTCTCTGTCATGAAGTACTTAAGACTCTGGTGATCCGTTCGCAGAATGAAAGGAGTCCCCAATAAATAGTGCTTCCATGAGTCTAAGGCATGTAGAACTCCAAGGATTTCCTTTTCATATATGCCTAGAGCTTGCTCAACAGGGTCGAGCCTTCGACTTTAATAGCCTATGGTGTGCCCTTCTTGAAGCAAAACAGCTCCAAGGCAATCACCACAAGCATCACATTGGACCTCAAATGGTTTTGAGAGATCCGGTAGTTTAAGCACGGGTTGAGAGATAAGATTTTCGAAAGCATTGTTCTCCTTAGCAGACCATGTGTACCTAATGCTTTTCTTTGTTAGGTCATGTAATGGTCCCGCAATTTGTGAGAACTTTTCTATGAAGCGTCTATAGTATGCACACATACCTATAAAGCTTCTTAGTTCATGAAGATTCTTTGGTTTAGGCCATCCTTTTATTACCTCTAGCTTTGATGGATCCATTTGGATGCCATCTTGAGAGATAATGTGACCTAAATATTGAATCTCTTGCAAGAAAAATTCACTTTTCTTTCGATTAACATAAAGTTTATTCTCTCTTAAAACTTGAAATATTACCTGGAGGTGTTGCTTGTGTTTGTCTAATGAATTAGAGTAGATGATAATATCATCAAAGAACACTCCAATGAAGGTTCAATGAGGCCTGAACAGCTTCTTCATCAAGCGGTTGAAGGTGGCTAGTGCATTGGTCAAGCCAAAAGGCATGACAATGTATTCGTAAAGACCAAATGTGGTGCGAAATGCGGTCTTTACAATGTCTTGATCAACTATCCTTATTTGATGATAGCCACTTTTTAGGTCAATCCTACTAAAGTAGGTCGATCCTTGTAGCTTATTAAATAGGTCTTCTACCTGTGGAACGGGAAACCTATTCTTCATAGTGATCCTATTTAGTGCTCTATAGTCAACACACATACGATATGTGCCGTCTTTCTTTTGCACTAATAGCACAGGTGAGAAAAATGGAGATGAGCTAGGCCTAACCATGCCCTTCTCAACCAACTCATGCACTTGCCGCATAATCTCCTCTTGTTGAGCTTGAGCAACTCTATAAGGAGGTTTGTTAGGCAGTGAACTTCCTGGAAGAAGTTCAATTGCATGGTCATCATTACCTCGTTTATGAGGTAGCTCACAAGGGATGTCGTCAATAAAAACATCTTGAAACCCCTTGACAAAATTGGATAACTCTAATTCCTTTTGGTTGCTTTTATTTTCTTTTGCTAAAGCATTAGGTTCATTTTGAGAATCTTTAACAAAAATCATGTACACGAAAATAGATCTCTTTATTGACTTGTTGAAAGCTGGTGTATGCACAATAGGGATAGTGTTACCCATTTCCTTAGCATCTATATACATGTCTTTTTCCCTAAACTTAAAGGAGATTCTCCTTTCAAGGAATTTAATATTGGCAGCCAGGCGATCAAACCATGGTGCCCCTAGGATTACATCCTCATGCTTGAGAGGAGAGATAAAGAAGTCCTCTTTGTCCACATAGCTTTGGACATGAAGCCTCAATTTCCCGATTAAGGGAGTGACTGAAGATTCTTGCCCCTTGAAAGCATTGTTTGCGGGTAGAACATCTCCCATCTCATAGGCTTGTATGCCTAGCTTGGTGGACACTCTATAGATATAAAATTGTGAGTAGAACCAGGGTCAAAGAGAATAAAAGCATCATGTTCTCTTACCTTTCCCCAAGCATGGCATAGAGGAGATCCTTTGTGGTGAGTTTGGTGAGTCTCCTCCTCTTGGATTTCAACCAAGGTAGCTCTAGGAGGATCTTAGTGGTTGTTCTTTTGGGGACAAGCGCGGTACGCATGCCCTTGTTCTCCGCACTTGAAACACCGGTTATCATTGCGATAACACTCAAGCTCTTCAGGAGAGAGTTTGTTTTTACCTTTGTAAACTCCCTTCTCTTTAGCTTTGTTGGAGTTGCCCTTAGGAGACTTTTGGACATTGTCCTTCCCCTTAGGCTAGTTGGAATCCTTGTTTTCCATGGGCTTATTATTTCTTTTAGCCCCCTTTTGGAAATTGATTCGAGAGGCCACCATAGTATTACCACCGATATGGTACGTGGCCTTTGGGAGTTGACATACTCCGCCATTTCTTCTATTAAGCCCGCACAGAATTGTTGCTTTTGCTCTCCAAAATCCAAGTTTTTGAAGACAGTGGCTTTGAGTTGTAGGTCCCGAAACTTGTCTACATATTTGTGGATGGACTCATAGGGAGAGAGCTTTAAACTTCGCCATTTGGTGAGTACTTTATCTTTGGCATCGGTGGCCAAAAACTGCTTCATAATGGAAGCTCTTAGAGCTTTCCATGTTCGTGGAGCTTCACCGTTGGCTCGTAAGCTAGACCACCATTGCCTGGCGGACTTTTGAAAGTGCATAGCTACATGGTGTAGCTTAGAGGACTCCATGAAGCCCTCATCTCCAAACGCCGCATCAAACTGTTGGATAAAGGCCAAGACTTTATCCGTAGTGCCAAAGGTGCCATCATAGGTAAGGAAAGAGATGCTCTTCCCTCCCTCTTTGAACTTCTTCAGCTTGGACGACCTCTTTCATGCGGCATAGGATTTCCTATGGCCTCTTCTTTTTGATGGTTCAAAGGTTGCACCATCACTTTCTTCAGAAGGTGAAGAATTTGAAGAAGGTGGAGAAGAGGGTGACCTCTTTCTCGCCTTTTTCTTGTCTTGATCTTTGTCTCGTCTTCACCATCACTTTCATAAGAGGAAGAGGATAAAGAAGGTGGAGAAGAGGGTGTCCTCTTTCTCGCCTTTTTCTGCTCTTGCTTTTTATCATCCCTCTTTGAATTATGGTGTGGACAAGGGTGCGATGGTCTTCTCTGCTTTGGTGGTGATGGAGAGCATTTAGCCCGCCGTCTTCGTGGAGCCATCTCCACCGAGGTGGCGGGAGACTCACTTCTTTCTCGTTCCTTTGATGGAGGCTCTTGAGTTCTCCTTTGGGAAGGAGATGCATCATCAAGAAGTAAATTCTTGAGCCCTTCGTATGGATATTCTTCTTCTTCCCGAATCGAAGAGAGACCTCTTTTGGGACTCTCACAAGGAGGCTTCCTAGGTGTTCTCTCATCATGGTAGTGAGCTTGGAGAATCCCATGAGCACAGAGCTGCCGTTGCACTTCACTTTGGAGAGATGGATTTCCCATGGCTTGTTGAAGCCTAGAAACAAGATAGCTAACAAGCATCGGAGCATCATTAGTAGCTTGCTCATTAGCAAAATCAAAGTTATCAACATTAATTTCACTCTCTTTACTATTGTCATCCATTCTAACAACTATTAGGTGTAAACTTTTTAGGTGTACTTTGGCACTTCAAGCCCTAGTTGCTACTCCTCTTTACCCCTTTAGAAAAAGCACACAAGATATTGTACCCGTTGCTCGAATACCATTAATTGCAAGGAATAGAAGAGAGGGTCGTTCAACACCAAAACAGCACCGGCTCCTGTCAAGCTTCTAATAGCTCAATAGTGGTTAAGCCGTAGGCAAGCCCCATAGGACTCCACTATTAAGACCATAGCTCTCGACGGTAATGCCCCATTAACTGCACGAAGGCAGGCGCACTGCAAGGCTGAAAAATCCCTATTCTACTTACTCACAGGCAATTAATAATACCAACCATTTATAGCTACCTTGAGGACCTCCCTTCTTGAGCAAGAAAAGAGAAACCTTGTGCTTTGATACCAATGTAACATTTAATGGCTTAAAAACTTGTGTGTTGTGGAAATTAGCATGAACATAGTGGGCATTTCATTAGAATAGATTCCTAATGAGAATAACAAGAGTGCTTGGGTGGAGAGAGCAACAAAAAGCATAACACCTAGTTAGATAGAATGAACAATACTTTCAAAACAGAGAGAAATTAAGCTATTGACAACATTTGAGGACCGGATTTTCATGGAGCCAATCCCCCCTCCAAAAGGCTTTGTATTATGATTTCTCCCATCAAGAGAGACATTGTACAATACAGTTCTTTGTGTTCCTTCAAGACTAGCTAGTGCAATGAAGATGAAAGCTTCATGCACTAAGCAAAACACTTATCAAACAAACACAACATCAATTATCCCCGGTCTCAGACCCAAGACCTCACACACCTTTGAAGATGGTGAGAGCTAGCAGGGTATGAGAGTAGATTGAGAGTAAGAAGGAGTAGTCTTACGAGAAAGATGTACATCTCCTCACATAATCACTCATATTAGCATAGCTTAGCTTAAAAATTAGCATGGTAGAGGAGATGAGCATGCATTGAAGCTTGGCTCTTGGTTGGATTTGCATCACAAAGCCAAGAGTTGTTGGTGTAGGCCTCCCTTCTCACAAGCTTGGAGTAGGTGATAAGCTTTCCATTAAAGCTTGAGAAGGAGAGAGAGTCTTCTTTACTTCACACATGATATTGTGTGAATGTGTGTGTGATAATGCCTTCCAAAAATCAGCCCCCTCTCTCTCTTGGTGGAGATTCCCTCTTGCTATTTGCTCATGCTCTACCCTCATTGGACCTCCCTAGGCCTAGCCAATGGTAATTAAGCAGTATAAGTGATAGCCTTCTGACATGTGTCCCCCTTTCCCGTTTTGTGAGAGCTTTAGGTAATTTAATAATTCAACTAAACTCTCATTGGACCCCTTTGCCTCCTGGCCAATAGGAATCAGGCAAGCCATTGGGCTGTTGAATGCTCATTGGACCCCTTGGGAGGCTGTCCAATAGTCTTCTAGAGGACTTAATTCTAATTGGTTCTTTTATTAAGTGTTTTTAAATTAAATAAACTAGATTTACTCTAGCCTAATTCTCATTGGTCCACCTCCAAGGCCATCCAATAGGAATTGGGTACACCTTGTGGGCATCTGGGCTAGGGAGCTGACATGTGTCCCTCATTCCCTTTGTGTAAAGGGAGCTTGTGTGTTTGTGTGTGTGTGTGTGTGTGTGTGTGTGTGTGTGTGTGTGACTTTATATCTCATCCCCTACAAGAAAGGCTCACCCCCTCCTAAGTAGGGATTTTTAAAGACTTTTTTTACACATACAAAGCATCCAATTCCCCCATGGTTGACCTTTGGACACAACCTTTGAATTTTGGAACCTTAGCATTTTGAAAGTCTTAATGGGCTGAACCTTAGGGTCTTTTTTAGCCCATTGTTGCACATGGCTCTTTTGGAGATGGCCCCGCCCTTTGGATCCCTATTGTGGCCGGTCTGCTAGCTTAACCAATATTCTAGCTTTTTCTCCCCTGGCACTTCCCCATATTAAATGATCAGTTTAACATGAGAAAATCATTTAGGAGAATTAGATATTGATTATTATGACACCAAAATGGCCGGTGCACACTTTGTGTGATAGTAAATTGGATGCACCTTTGTCTATTCGTACTCGGTCGTTAGGCTCTCGCCATGTATCTTATGCATCAGATTGTTATGCTTTGGCTGTGTCTAGCTTACATCATGTTGAGGAGCCTCTGTCTTTTGATGAAGCACAGAATTCAGAAAATTGGATAGCTTCCATGCAATCAGAATATGATGCACTTATAGAAAATTACCCATGGACTTTATGTGATTTGCCTCCTAGCAAAAAGGCCATTGGTACGAAGTGGGTTTACAAGTTGAAAACGCAAGCCGGATGGTGAGATCGATGGCCATAAGTCTTGCTTTTTTGCAAAGGGTTATGCACAGCAAAAAGGCATAGATTATGAAGAGACTTTTGCTCCCACTTGTCATATGACTAGTGTGCGTTTTCTATGTGCATTGGCAGATCATTTTGGTTGGGATGTACATCAATCAGACATTGTTACTGCTTTCTTGAATGGTGACATATTTGAGGAAGTTTATGTAACGCAACCTCGCGGTTTTTCCATAAAAGGACAAGAGGACAAAGTGTGCAGATGTAGAAGGCTTTGTATGTGTGCTTGGTATGAGAAAGCAGAGTGAGTCGTGCGTAAAGCAACCTCCTCTGTCCAGGAGTCCTCATGAATGTATACATAGCAAGGCAAACATTGTGTATCAGCAAAGAATTACACCACAATGTGCCTACATCCTGCTGAGTCTGGGGGTGTCACCGCAAACTTGGCCAATGGCCACAAAGTCTGCAACATATCTGTAACTCCAAGTTCTCCCATGTGGTGAGAGAACTCTAGGATCTGTGTATGCAACCATCCCAACATTGAGTTGAGGGTCCACTCTGACTCGGCTCTGCCACAGAGGAGGAAGGAGAAACCAACTGCTGAGTCCAAGGCCTCTGTCTCCCAGCGCCAAGGAACAAAGCATGGACCCTGAAGCAAGCTGCCTCATGGTCTGCTGCGGAATCGCCAAGAAAACGAGTGAATTTGTAGTTGAAGAAGTCCTAGCGGTGCCGGATGTCAATGCTCGTCAAACCATGAGGGATATCTGCAAGGGAAGATGTCTGAATCGCAGAGGGGGCCATAAGAAAGTCTAACCCTCTCTCGCTAGGCGACTCGTGGAAAAGGCGCTGCGAAGAGATCTCCTAGCCACCAGAGAAGGCCCTGCCTCCTGGGTCGACTGTGGAGCTGGAGTAGGAGGGGGGGGCGAAGGAGTTGGGGGGAGCGGAGGAGAAGAGGCGCGGGATGGGGCAATAGAGGTAGAGGGGCGAGGTGGAGAGGCGATGGGAGCAGAAGGCGGGGGGAGGATGACGAAGAGGGGGGGCACTAAGGGGGGAGAGTCTATCGAGGGTGAAGCGGATGTGGGGGCTGGCGCAGGGATCTCCTCCTGCTCAAGAGGACCAAGCTGTTATGGGTGGGAACCCACTGCTGCTGAGTAGGCGCTTGAGGGCCACTCTGAGTGCCAGGCTGACGCTCTGCCGCCTGTCATCGTCGACCATGGGCCTGCTGCCACCCCTCCTTCGCTGGAGCCCTAGGCTCGGAGGGTGGCTTGGCATGTGTGCGTTGTGTCGCTGACTGTGGCTGCAGGCCAGCCCTGGCAGTCTGGGGCTGAGATTGCAGTGTAGATCGCGGCCTCCTCCATGGACAGGCATTCGCTTGATGGCCCATCTGTCGACAAATGAAGCACTGGTTCGGGAGGCCCGAGTACTCCACACTCTGTCCATTGTAAAGCAAGATTGCAGTGGTACAGAAAGAAAAAGAGTCTTGCCTAATCCAAAAATAGGTGAAACTTTCTCAACGGGCTCCTTGGTAACAAGGAATGGATCAGTATGTCTTACAAAACTTGAAGATTTGAAGAGATGTGAGAGGCAATATGTACATAATGTACAAATGGGCATGAAAGAGAGTGGGTTGCTAGAGCCTACTGAAAATGTTTGGGGTTTGTGTGAGAGAGTTTCTTTTGTAGATACTATGGGTGAGCTTGATGCTATAATGGAGTCTAGTTTGCATCTTGAAAATGAAGTTGTGGAAGTATGCTCTATGGAAATGTATGAAGTCATAGAAGCCTTTAAAGAAAACCAATCCAGAAGTCCATTTTGAAACTAAATACAAGAGTGTAGCAAAGAAGGTGAAACCAGTAGCTTCACCCTCACCACCCAACAACAGGGAAAAGATTGATCAAGCTTCTTCGCAACCAAGTTTGAGGAATCCTAAAAAGATTGGGCATAACTTCAGAAAGGAGTCTTTTCAAGAGTTGCAAATTGGTTGTGAGGAGTTTCTAACACAGGAGGAGACAAAGTGCTATCAAAGAAATGCTTTCAAAGCATGGTAAGGCTTTTGCATTTGATCCACATGAGATAGGATGTGTTGATCCTTCTATGTAGCTCATATGGTAATTTTCACAATACCTCATGTGCCTTGGAATCTGCCAAAGGCACAATTGCCAAAGTTAGTAGAGCTATTGAATGAGAAAATCAAAATGGGAATTTGGAGCCTTCTTGTGCTCCATACTCAAACAGGTGGTTCACAGTTCCAAAGAAGAATGGTTCTCTACGCTTCATCTAAGATATGCAACCAGTGAACAAGGTGAAAATTAGAAATGTAGGTACAGGTCCAATTGTGGATGAGTTTGCAAAGGTGTTTGCAGGGAGGGCAATCTACTCAATGAGGGATCTCTACTCAGGGTATGCTCAATTTCAGCTTGTGATTGAAAGCAGAGACTTGACAACCATGAGGACACCTTTGGGTTTGGTAAGGATGTGTACCTTGCCACAGGGAGCAACCAACTCGGTTGCACATATGATGAATGGGATGAATAAGGTCTTACGTGACTTTGTTCCTCAAATCACAATGCCTTTCAATGATGATTTGCCTATCAAAGGATGTGAAGAAAGTGACAAAGATGAAGCTTTGGATCTCAAGGATGTCACAGGTTTGTGGTAAATCACATAAATGATTGTGATAAAAATTTGTCTAGGTTGGAGGAAGTGAATCTTACTTTGTCATGGAAAAATCTATGTTTGGTGTCAATGAAGTGCTCATTGTGAGGCACATGTGCGGGCCATATGGTAGGAAACCTTGTCCAACAAAGGTAGATGCCATCCAAAGAATGAAAGAAACATGCACTAGCATCACTGAGGTTAGAAGGTTTCTGGGAGCATGTGTCTTTTATGTTATTTGGATTCCACATTATGCACATGTAGCTGATCCTCTTTATCAGTTGCTTAGAAAGAATCAAAAGTTTAAATGGACAGAAGCACATGTAAAAGCCATGAAAAATCTAAAGGAGTTGCTCCAATTAGCACCAACTTTGAGAAAGGTAGACTATGACTGTCAAAGCCCAGTAATTGTGACAGTAGACACCAGTCCTACAGGGATTGGATGGGCAATAGGGCAAGATGACGAAGAAGGATGCAGGTATGTGGTAATTTTTGGAGCAAAGGTACTAAGTGCTCACCAAAGAAACTATCCACAGATAAAGAGAGATCTATGGGGTATGGTTACAGCCTTGAAAAATGGGAAAGAGTACCTAATTGGTGCATGTGTGGTTGTAGAAACAGATTGTCTACCACCTCTTGGGATGATTACAAGCTGCTCAACGCCAGACATTGCTATGTTGCGGTGGATTACCTACATTAAGTCCTTAAATCTTGAGTTTAAGCACATTGCAGGTAGAGACAATACAGTGGCAGATATGCTATCAAGGGCAAGGTATGAAGATGAGTCACAAATGATTGATAAGGGAGATGATGTAAGCACAAAGTTCTATTCTATCTCTCATGTCAAAGGTAACAATGTTTGCATGACTAATCCACTTGAATTGTTCTTGAAAGAGCTTTATGAAGGTGATTGGCTTCTTATTGGAGGCTACTTGAGTACTCTATCAAAACTAGATGATTGGTCTGAACAAGAATTTAGAAGGATACGCAGAAAGGCATATGGGTACTTTTTGAGGGATGGTTACTTGTGGAAGCATCCTAAACAAAAGGGTGCTACACCACAACAGGTTATATGTAAAAAAGAGACTCAAGTAAAGCTCGTGAAAGTCTATGGGATGGACATAGGGGTGTGTGGGAAACCTTCTCCAAGTTGAAAGAAAAATATTGGTGGAAGGGTATGTATAAAGATGTATCTCAATTTGTAGCGTCATGTGTAACTTATCAAATGTATTCAAATGTTCGACACCGTGATGGATTGCACCCTACTTATCCGCTAGCCATGCACTATAAGTGGGTTGTGGATCTAGTGACAATGCCTTTAGGACTCTGGCAGATGAGATACTTGGTTCTTGCATGAGAAGACCTAACTAATCAAGTTGAAGGAAGAGCATTAAGAGCTAAAACCATGGAAGCTATGTGAAAAATCCTTCTTGATGAGGTGATTTTCCATTATGGTTGTTTGGGAAAGATCACTGCAGACAAAGGTGAACTGGATGCAAAGAATCAAGGGAGTCCTTTTCCATATTAGGAATCAAGCTTTCTCTTACTACAGATTACAACCCTAAAGGCAATGGAAAAAGTGAAAGAGGGCTTCCTCCTATCATCAAAACTTTGGCCAAGGCTTGCGAAGGAAGATTTGGTGAGTGCCCAAAATTGTTACCATATGCTTTATGGGCTGATCGTACAACACATAGCTCAGTAACTAGCTACATGCTTGGCGAGCTAATGTATGGTCAAAAGCCAGTGATGCCAACTGAAGATACAATTCCCACATGTAATGTACTACCTTGGCAAGAGGGGCTTAGCAAGGAAGGTCTGCTTGCATTGCGCATAACGCAACTAGAGAGAATACCTGGAAACATTTAGGCTACAAAAGAACGACTCAAAAATGCAAGGTTGAAAAATAAGGACTACTTTGATAAGTGACATCGGCTTAGGAGCAAAGCAATTGACAAAGGTGACTGGGTTTTAGTGTATGATAGTAGCCTTGATAACCAACACACAGTCATGCGTAAGTTTTCAAAAAGATGGTTTGGACCGTATGTTGTAAAACATGTGCATGAAAATGCTACTTACAGCTTGTCTGAACTAGATGGTATAGAAGTAAAGATTCCCATTGCAGGAAAAAGGATCAAAATGTTTAAGAGAAGAAGAGACAATCATCAAGAAGATGTTGATGAGGAGGAAGAACAAAACAAATGTGAAGATTAAAGTGAAGATGAAGCTTTGGAATCATCCAGTGAAGAAGGAAGAAAGGAAGATGTACAAGAGGGCTAATCTTACAAACAGACAATGTGGCACATACCGGAGGATGTGCAGGTTTAGAGGGGGTGGATATTGTGCTGTGACACGTACATAGTGGGAACGCATGCTACAAGAGTTATCTTGTAACTTTTTAGATACATAATTATATTTCTTATAATGTATATATGCATATTTAAGTATAATAATATGTTTTCTATCTCATCCTATTATCTATCTCAAGGGTAATGTATTCTTACTTTCCATCAAAAAGTACTATGGAAAAAGCGTCAATAGCTCCGCCTCTTTAACCTGGGGCAAAAAGAATTGATTTTTTCTTTTTACTATCTCATTATTATCTCACACCCTATCTAAATCCTATATCTAGGATAACTTCCAATATATATATATTCTATGTATTTTTCATATTTTTCTAATATTTCTTTTTAAATAGCTACTATGAGGGAATCAAATCCTAGTGGGACACTAGGTGTCATGATTTCAAAGATACACTTATTTTAATGCATTATTGCAAGCATGATTACAAAACTTTGTCAAGGAGCAATGTCATGCTTTCATATGGCATGAGGTGTCCATTGGAATCAAATAAAAGTCTAGGCTAAGGGGACCACAAGAAGACTTTTGCTGCCAAACTGTACCCTATTTTGATTTTTTTACACAACGTTCCAATCCAAATTGAAAAAAGCATATAAAATGGGAGTCATAGCTAATGAGCTGAATGTTTTGCTCATATTTTTACTTTTTGATTTGGAGCCACGGTTGAGGAGATATCATCAAAATATTGAACCCCAGTCTGTCCACATCATGCAGGCACAGCTCATTTCAAACTTTTCTAGTTTCTGTTCACACTGGCTCTTCTCTTCTTGTGTAAACCCTTGGGGGTT
Organism: Adiantum capillus-veneris; assembly: GCF_014529385.1. Classification (NCBI taxonomy): domain Eukaryota; kingdom Viridiplantae; phylum Streptophyta; class Polypodiopsida; order Polypodiales; family Pteridaceae; genus Adiantum; species Adiantum capillus-veneris. Next base: position 57,654,643 of record NC_140932.1, read on the forward strand.
CCCTTGACCTCTAAACGGGGACCTCTTCTTCCTTGAAAAGCATTGAAGCATTCAAGCCATTGATGAGAGGAATTCATGAGGGAGTGAGTAGTAATGCTTAATTGTACTTAGCCATTATCATAAGCCTAAGCCTACACTTTCTTCTAGAGGAAGACTAGCCATTCTTGTAAGCTATCCTTGGAAGATCAAATCTAATCGAAGAAGGTCTTGGATTTGGTGTATCAATCAAAGTTGAGTTCTTCCCTCTTCTTCTCTCTCCATCAAAAATGGTGCCGAAGGGTTTGACAAGTAAGATGTGTTCTACATTGATACTTTGTTGATTTCTTGTTGTTTTCTTTTTCATCTCTAATTCAACATATACATACCTAATCTCATTCCTTAACCAAATCTATCTCTCTCACTCTTAGAAATCCATTCTCTCTACAAATTCTAGCTTCTCCTTGCTACAGGTACATCTCTTCCCGCACTATCCTTATTACCTACGGGTAAGAATAGGGCTTTGGAGGGAAACTTCTCATCTCTTCACTTCTCTCATATCTGCATTTCTCACATACTATCATAGATGAATAATCCACATGATGAGAATTTCTACCACTTCCACTCTGTGCGGTCTATTAGAATTAACGTATGGATTAGCCATAAAATACACTTTCAACAACGTATAGTGTTTCTCTTTGGCCCAGAAAGGCTCAATGAAATACTTCTTTCACCGGAGACCATCATACTACCTTTTATAGACTATAACTTTTCTTTTGATGTAAGTGTAGTTATCTTGCTATGAACCAAGAGGATTTGTACACACAATTAATCCCAATCACTAGACAAAACATATATATTATGGTAAGCATAAAATTACAATTCCAAAGAACAATCCGTAGCCTATTTGGTCAACCAAGATTGAATACCTTCAGGTCATCTATTAACCCTTTCATATTACCCATGATACGATATGACCATAGCCTTGATGTTTTCATCTTTGTGTTGTTTTGATATTCTCTTTTGTGTTCTTTCTTGTGTGAGTGCAAGAGAGAAAGAGCGGGGCTTCTTTGATTGCACTTTCTTTCAAACCCTAGTCTTCATGGTATCTATGGTTTAACTCCTTCATATAGTTTTCTAGAGTTCTCTCACAAACTCTCACAGCAAAAATCCCAGTGCTTTTCTGGCAAGACCGCAAATTTCTCGACACCATCTTTGAATTCAAGGGCTTATCACACTATTTTTCTAATATGTATACATTGCATAATATTAGCATTGGATGCTAATATTATGGACTCATTCCACTCAAGCATGGTTTATGATTTTGCTATAATATTAGCTGCTTTGTTTAGAAAGAGCTAAAACTCGTATATTTGCTAGCGATTGTGTATATGACTACAACGGTGGGCAATGTTTGTGCACACAATGCTAGCAATGCAGATGATGCTTTCTCTAGATAGCGAGTAGGCATAGCCTCACTATCAAGAAAATAATTCATGAGACAACATGAATACACTAAGAGAGCCTCAAAGTAGGTGATCTCCTATTTGAACACCCAAGAAACTTTAGTACACTACAACACAACGCGCAAAAGTTGGAGAAAATACCGACAAAATAAAGTTGGTTTTAAAACTACAAAGCGCTGAAATAGTCCTTGGAAGAGATGCCGGTATCGTGATGTCGGTATAAGTACCGGTATATTATGCATTGGAATAAATTATGAAATGGGCGTCAAAATACGCAATGAAATAACCTCGATAATACTATAGCATATTCCGGCACCTGTATCGAGGTCTATACCGACGCTTATATCGTACTCCGTACCGACGACCAAACCTGCAAAATGATTTTGGGTAGAGAGGGCTGGGAACTGATGCTGCATAAACTACAGCAAAAGAAAACAGCCCTCTCTGCCCAAAGGAAGAGTGCACAAGCAACCGCACTCCACCTACAAGCTGACACTAAAGAGCGAGTGTATGGCAATTAGTAAAATTGTAAGAAAAACATAACCACAAAATCAAAAGCTTGATCATGGCATAACAACATAAAGATTTTATAACCATGATTAAAACATGAGTCAAAAACTACAAAACCATAAACATAACCTGTTTACCATACCATAAATATTACCATAACGTTGATCGGAGCCTATCACAAATTTTTGTTTATCATATTTTGTTGGTTTTCCTTGCTTCTAGAGGTTTTCAATAAAAGAAAGAGTGAGAACAACCTCTTGGAAAAATTTAAAAAAATGATTTGATAGGAATTTTTTCTTGACTATTTCACCGGAGGTGAAAGGTAGAGGGAGAACCTAGTGGTAAAGGGAAGGGAAAATATGTAAATGTGAAAAGAAAAGATATGATGTGGTTGTGGAGCCATGCACCCATGATTCAAGGGTCATGAGTGGCTCATATCATCATGGCTTTGGAGCCATATGATGATTCAAACAAATGGGACCCAAGTGAAAGACTTGGTAAAGGAAGGAAACAGACACATGATTTTGCTGAATTTTTAAAAAATACTTCCACTCCGATCCAAGAAAAGTTTTTTGCATCAAAGTTGTAGCTGATGAGCTGGAGATTCTGGCCATTATTTTTTTATAAAGTTTGCATCTACGGTCTAGGAGATATGGCAAAAATGGCGGACGCCAGTTTTTTCAACTGTGGTGGAGACCACCCCCTCCACTTTACACACACACACCCTTCCTTTTCCACATTGAGACCTTCTCTAAAAATCAGCCATTAGTCTTCTCACCCTCCTCTCCTTCCTTCTCTCTCTCAAGCTCAAAAACCCATCAAAATTCCTCTTCTAATCACCTCTCAAGTCATGCTTAATCTTGTTGTAATTCATAAGTTCTCATTCAACCCCTTCTATTATTACTAGATATGTATTGATTTTATGTAGATTATTTACATTTTAAAATAAGGAAGCTCTTGGACTCAAGCTATGGAGGAAGGAGTGAAGACAACACAAGTGAAGATGGAGCTAATTGGTCAACAAATCACTTGGAAGGAGCTTCTTCATTGGTTGAATGTCCCTAATCAAGCTTCATTTGTACAAATTACACTTGGATCTTAACCTCACTCCTAATCACTCTCTTTCCTATATAAAGAGGCCTTCCCCTTTGTAATTTCAAGCCTCCCTCAGCCCCATTGAGTCTTTGTATCACTCACCATGAGCCCATAAGCTCATTCATTCACTCTATTCTTGCACATTCTAGAGTGCAAATTGTTTCATGCTAGTAACCTCTCCTCCTCTTACTTATGTTAATTAAGAGAAATCTTTTATATGTGTGTGAGAGTGCTTGATGTGATCTTGGCTAATCCTTGAGTGGTTGTTTGGTAATCTACATGACTATTTGTGTTGGGAGTGTTTGAAGTCATCCATTCCTTGTACACACACTAAGGTTAATGCTCATTCATAGTGATCTCTCTCCCTCTCTCTCTCTCTCTCTCTCTCTCTCTCTCTCTCTCTCTCTCTCCTTGTGTAGCGGTCCTAGCCCACGCTTCCAAGACTAGGTGGTGCCCTTATCTCATTTCCCTTGTGGCGCAATGGAGTTTGTTTTGGTGTAGAGGCCGCCATTCCAAATTTCCTTCGTCATAAATTGGTGCCCCCACTGAGGAGTTCTCAAGCAACGCTCTGTCAATCCTATGAAGGAAGATCCATCAAATTCTCCGAGACTTCCACTATGGTCTCCCCAAGAATCTCGAGAAAAGAAGCGTCTTTATCGACAAACGGCACGTATGCGGGTAAAGAGAGTTAACTACACACACCCTTCTTTGCTTCAAGGAAAATCTTGTAGTCATCAAGTCCCTAGGTCAAAAAATTGTGTTGAGTGCTTTGTGGCTAGTGTGAAGACACTTCCTTTGAAGCCTCGACTTCAGGTGGTGAAAGCACTCTCAAACTCGGGTATTAACAAGTTTTTGGAGGGGGAGCTACACATCAATGGGGTGCGGTATTGGCAAGAGGCTACATATGGTGATGCACTCCAACTACTACTAGCAAGAAGGCTCAAGGTGGTTGAGAGGGTAGCCATCGAACCCTATGAACTCTACAAAGCTGAAGATGGTCACACCAAAGCTAGGCTAATCACTGGTGAGCAAATTCTTCGCATCTCTCAAATGGTGGGATCCAAGAGAGCTCAACTTCAATGAAGTGCTTCATGGAAATTTGTATTTAATGCACCAATGAATAATCCCATTTTCTACAACTTTCAATCAGTTCAGAATATTAGGGTGAATGTGCGCATTGATAGAAAGATTTTTTTCCAACAAAGATTGGTCTTCTATTTTGGAGCTGAGAGGTTGAGAGAGATATTGTTGTTCCCTGACCCTATAATATTTCCTATTTTGGAGTATAATGTATCTTTTGATGTTCACATCTTCATCTTGCTTTAAGCATACTCCATGAATCATAGGGATTTATATGGACCTTTCCAACCTCTTGCTAGACAAACTGTGCATATAATAGCTAGCACAAAGCTTAGGTTCCAAAACATCATAAGGAACTTACTAGGCCCTCGTCGTCTAGCTGAGATTAATGCATCTATCAATCCATTTATTCTACCCTTAATAAGATATGATTTGGGCCTAGACGTTTTCATCTTTGTGCTGTATTGAGAGGAAGGCAACCCACTTTTATGATGGCTTTCCCAAATTTTTTTGGGCGTAGTGGGGAAAATGCTAGGGATTTTTTGGATAACTTGGAGATGTCTTTCCTTGTCTCTGGGAGGAATGACGAAGCATTGAAATTGAGAGCTTTCCCTTTGGTGCTCAAAGAAGAAGCTAGGGTATGCTTCTAGGCTCTAGATCCAACCCAAAGAATTGATTGGGAGGGATTGAAGGCGGCTTTCCTACGAAGATTTCAACGAGCCAATTCGGCAGAAGAACTATGGAAACGGCTTCTGGCCCTTCATCAAGTTGACCCTCATGGTTATGCAACCTATGAGGAAGGTTTTCTGAAACTTTGGGGGCAATGGTCAGACTCACTAAACCCTGGTGAGCGAGCTCCCAATTGCCTCCAAAAGGATCGATTTATCTCAGGTTTGTACCCCTTGCTAAGGGAGAAGGTAAAGAGAAAATTTCCAAATGCTTTTGAAGATTCCTTAAGAATTGCTAGGGAAAAGAATAGAAAGATTGTCTATCAAGCCCAAGCTGGCCAGCTAGCTTTGGGAGGCAATATCACAACTATGGAAGCTTCTCACATACCTCCAAATGTGTCTAATGCACCAGACCTCAATAGAGGTCAACAAGAAGATATGATCCAACAAATAAACAATCTCACAAACCAGCTAGAGGGGTTGAGAGTAAATCTTTTGCAGGGTGCAAGAAGGCCTATTGAGGGAAATGGTGGGAATCGGCCACCAATGCGACGTCAAGCAAGGGAAATGTTGTGTTACAATTGTGGGGAAAATGGCCACGGCATGTATAATTGCCCTCATCCCAGAAGATATGACTACCCTGTCAGAGGTCCTCGACAACAAGTAAGTCCTCCCCGTGCTAGAGCTTAAGCACAAGAGCAACCGCAACCTCAAATTTTGCAGCCACCTCGTGATCAAGCTCAAGCCCCTGCTACTCAACCAAATGTGAGCATCATAAGGATGGAGGAGGTCCTCAAGGGCAAAAGCAACCAGGAAGAAATAGCTGAAGGGAAGATGAAGATAGATGAAGTGGCTACAATGCCTATCAAACGTGTGCGTGTCCAAGATGAAGTAGGTAAAGAAACAAGCAAGGATGCAAGCAATGAAGCAAGTACATCTCGGGCAACTAAAGATGAAGCCAAGAAGAGAAAGACCCGTACTAGGTCTCAAATTGACATCTGTGATTTCCCTATGGGATCTCGGACACAACCTTATGACTTGACAGCTGATGTGAGTTCTCAAGGACCAAAGATTACTTGGCCACAACTACTTCATATCTCCCCAAAGCTTCGACGACAATGGTCAAAAATGGTGAGAACGAGGGCAAAGCGAAGTAAGCTAGTAAGTGTAATCAAAGCATATGGTCTCAAGGATATAGTGCCTTTGGTGGAGGCTCAAATCAAGGGACAACGGATTCCAAAAACTTACATTGACAGTGGAGCAGAGGTTTGTGTCATGACAGAAAAGCTAATGCATCAATTGGGTTTAGAGGTAATGGAATCATCAAACTTTAGGGCAAAAATGGCCAATAATGTCTCTGTCACTTGTGTGGGTGTAGTGAAAGCTTTGAGAGTTTCTGTTTTTGGAATCACTACAGAGGTTGATGCTTATGTGATGCCAGTAAAGGGAGAAGGACCCATAGCATCAATGCCCCACTTTTCAAAGGGTCCATTTGCAAGCACAATTTGCCTTGGACCATAAATCAATCTTCTATTCCCATTTACTTGACAATTGTGACAACTTTTACACCAATGTTGGACATCCACATGCAGACTTGGCCAAATATACCCCGCAAGCAAAATCTTCTTCACAGTTAATTCTTGGGCAAAATGACCACCACATGCTTCTTCATGCAAACCTTTTAGAATGGCTGGAATTTCCTCAATAGTTGGTACTCTTCTGCATACTTGATCCCTCCCTCTTCGATAGAGGGAGCCTTCTAGGAAGAGATATGCGCTTGCCTTCTTCATGAGTCTCCTCTTCTGAGCCTTCGTGAAGTCTTGTGGAAACTCGCCCTCCAAAATGTAGCTAATAATGGGAGTCAATGACTCCAATCCCTGGTATCTCGGTTGCTTGACAGTTGCTGCCACCATGATGACCTGCACTTCTTTCTCAACACATGTAACTACTTGCTGTGCAAGTAAATCGTCATCTTCATTCTGTTTCCTAGGAATATGATATAGTTGCGCTTCTTCAAATTGATTAAACAATCTACGAATGGCATGAAATTTTGTCCGTAAGCTTTCATTCTTGCATGCCCAAATGCCTAAAATCTGTTTAACAATGAGAAGTGCATCTCCCTTTACCATGAGGCGTTGTATCCCTTGGCCAATGCACATCTTCAAACCATGAAGTAGTGTGTCGTATTCTGCTTCATTGTTGCTAGTTGAACCTGGTAGATTGAACTTCTCTTTCATGACCACCTCTCCACTTGGGTTGAGCAACACTAGCCCTCCCCCTGCTTTTCCTGTGGCTCGACAAAAAGCTCCATCAAAGAACAAGGTAAAAGCATTAGGAATACTTTTTGGTGGTGGTAATGGTAGGGTCTTTACTTCAGGCACCTTAATCTCCTTTTCATGCACCCTATAAGTGAGAATCCCTGCCAATTGTGCACGCACACTATCTTCTACCTTGAAAGAGTATTGAAACTCTTGCAACTCCATAATCCACTTTGAGATCCTAGTACTAAGATTCATTTGAGATGACACCCAAGGGAACAAATTCTCTGCGGTGAGAATTACAAAAGGTTTTGGGAGCAAGTAGGATCTAAACTTCCTTATCGCAAACATGAGAGAAAGCATCATGAGTTCTGCCTCCGTGTAGCCTCTCTCCAAAGCATTCATGACCCTACTAGAAAAGTAGATGGGTCGCATCCTGGTACTGTGGGGATCTTGTTGTAATAAAACTACACCAATTGTTTCCTTCCCAACACTAGAGCTAACAAAGAATGTGTACTCCCAACATGGAGGCATGAGTGTTGGTAGATCTGACAAAATGACTTTAATGTTACAAAAGTACTCTTCAAGCTCATCAGACCATGCAAATTCTACTTGTTGTGTCAACTTTTGCAAAGGATGAAGCAACTCCGAAGCTAAGTGAATAAAGCGTGACATATACTTCACTTTTTGAATGAATGATGTGACCTCTTTGAGATTCTTGGGTGAGGGGAGCTCAATAAGAGCCTTTGCCTTTGAAGGATCCACCTCAATGCCTTTATAGGAAACCTTGTGACCAAGCAAGATCACTTCATCCTCAGCTATGTGACACTTGTCGGGGTTGAGTTGACCTCCCATGTCATAGAGCTTCTCAAAACCTTCTTCTACCCTTTGTAGATGCAATGATTTTGAGCTATAAATGCAAAAATCATCAATAAAAACCCTAATGGACTTTCCAAAGAATGCTTGAAACACCATGTTCATGAAGCGTTGGAAAGTTGCAGGAGCATTTGTCAGACCAAATGGCATGACTCTAAAAGCATAACAACCCCAAGGAGTGATAAAGGTTGTTTTCAATTGATCCTCCAATGCAATCCGTATTTGAAAGTAACCTGAGTAACCATCGCACACAATGTACTTCTCATGACCAGCTACCTCATTTAGTATCTCATCCTGGAATGGGAGGGAAAAGTGATCTCTTTTTGTTGCCTCATTGAGGGGACGGTAATCCACACACACCCTCCACTTGCCATTTTTCTTAGGAGTGACAACAACAGGAGAGACCCACTCTGAATTCTCCACTAGATAAATGAAACCTGCTGCTAGAAGCTTTCTTACCTCCTTGAGTAGAGCCTGCTCCTTAATGACTCCTAGCCTTAGTAGCTTTTGAGCCTTAGGTGTGGCCTCTGGCTTCAACTCAATCTTGTGTTGAACAACATCCACTCCACGTACATCGGTGTAGTCTTTAGCAAAAAGCCTCGTAAATTTCCTTAGCACACATTTGAACTCCTCTCTTTCATCCTTTGTAAGTGTTGTAGACAACATACCTTCTAACATTCCTTCATCTTCCACCTTTTGGTTCTCTTGGGAACCTACCTCTTCCAAACCTCGACAAGAGGTCTCTTGGTTGCTTGGCTTAAACCTTACCCCCATGACTTCGATGGAAGACTCCTCTTCAGTAATGCTGCTGCTACTTTCTTCTTCTGAAGTGCTATCGGTCCAACCTTCTTCCGTCTCACTTTGAGATGATTCTTCATGGAGCTCCTCTTGGCGTTGCTCCTTCATGTCAAAGACAACCTTCTTATGATTGTCATTCCTGCAAATTAATTTCCCACTCTCCCAATCCTGCAAAGCTCGCATTTTCATTAGCCATGGTCTTCCTAGGATAAATGGATAACCACTTCCCTTGGTCGACATAACATAAAAATCCACTGCCTTCTTAATGCCAAAGGCCTCCACAAAAACATTTTTACAAATGCCTACGCACCTAGCCTTGCTATTGGTTGCCATTTTCACTTTGATTTCAGGTGTCTCATGGATGTGCATGCCTAGTCTTTGCATGAGCCCTTCTGTCATGATGCAAATTTGTGCACCCCCATCCACTAGACCTTTCCTAACCAATCTTCCTTTTATGTAACAATCTAGCACAGGTGTAATATCCTCGTTCATTTCAGCATGTGCAATTTTTACAACAGGAAAACTCTCTTTTACCTTTCTCCTAGTGCTAACTGCCTTTTATAAATCCCTCCTAACTTGTGGGCATAATGCAAGAAACTGAGGCCATGAGATATCAGGACCCTTACCTCGCATGTCTTCCAACAAGTTGTACGGAGCCATACCATGTCCAAGAGGGAAGTCTTGGAGGTTGATACGACGTCGAGTCCTCTTGGTTTCCTTGGTCTCCTTTGCCTTTTTGCCTTGTCCATGGTCACTCTGTGATGTGACTCCTTCTTTCTCTTTACCTTTCCCTCGGCCACGTTTAATGCCATTGGCTTCCATGTCAACCTCATTTGAATTTGTCACCTCTACCACATGCACATTTGGATCTTGCAAAGGTGGAACTCTTTCTACCCCTTGTGGAGGTGGTCTTGGTCCATTTGGCCTTTGTAGAAGCCTTGGTTATTGACCAGCTCCTTCTCCTGCATTCATCACTGGGTAATTCAAGTTAGGTCTCCCTGGCTCTCCACGGGGCCAAGGACAATTATACATCCCATGTCTAGACTCTCCGCAATTCCAACATTGCAAGACTCTCCTAGTTCGTGGCTCTCTCTCTTCTGACTTCTTTGCTTGTCCCTTTGGACCTACAGCTTGTGCAAGGTGAATTGACAGGCTGCTTAAAGATTCATTTAACTTCTCAATCACTTCAGCCGTTACCTCAGGAAGCTCCCTAGATGTTGACGCTTGTGACTTACCTTTGGGTCTAAGAACTTCTATTGGAACCTCTCCCCTTAAGCACTTGAGTTTCCTATACTTCTCAGCAGCCCTAGCTTCCGCTGCATCAAAGGTAGCAGGTGCACCCGCCTCAACTTTTACCTTAAGGTCAGGAAAGAGTCCGGCTATGAACCTCTCCTTCTTTAGAAATTCTGCACCATCACCAGGGTTAGCAACATTTCGTATCCATAGAGCCCAAAGACGTAGAAACTCTTGCTTGTACAAGTAGTAGTCATCTAAGTCTTTTTGCTTATGAGAAACAATGTCTTGCCATAGTTTTTGAGTGTTTTGGGGATCAAAGAAGTATCTCTTAAAACGATTCAAAACTTCTGTGTAATTCCCCTTAACTTCCTCAGGCAAAGAGTCAAACCAAGTACTAGCATCTTTCCTAAGGACCACCTCAAACATTTCTACACGTTCTTGATCGGTTACTATCCTCTTGATACGGCAAGACATCTTGAAATTTACTAAAAATAATTCTGCATCCTCTCCAGGCTCTCCAAAGAAAAGAGGATACCCAGACATTTGGCGTTGGCTTTCCATTGAATTGATTTCAAAGTGACACCCGTTTTTGTTTTTCTTTCTTAAAAAGATTTACACAATAATGTTTTCTAGCTTGCAATCTATTCTACAACAAAATAAAGATATTCACATCAAACGACCTATGATAATCAATAAGAGGTAGGATGACAGGGTTTGGTGATGCGAGAATTTCTCCTACTCTTTGGGCACCAAACATGAACACCATACGTTGTTGAAAATGGATTTTCCTACTAATTGCAATGTTTATTCTAATGTGTGGAGTGAAATGGAAGGGGAAAACCTCTATTCCTAGGCCATTATCCATGGTCTATGCATGACCTAATGCTTAAAACAAAACAAAAATATAGATGTCCAAAGTAAGGTCGTACCTAATGAGAGGCAAAATAAAAGGATTTACTGAAGCGTTTATCTCGGCCAACCTAAGAGGACCTAAAATTCTACGAATGACACGTTGAAATTGCAACTTAGTACTAACAATTATGTGTACCTTTTGCCTTGCAATGGGAATGAAGGGATCATACAAATTTTGTGATTCATGCAAACTACTTGACTATGCTAAAGGTTGATTCTACACAAAAATACACAAGCCGTCCTCAGTGGGGGCACCAATTTGAGGCGGTCCGGGGCGGGCGACAAGAAGAGCAACCTCTAGACACCCTTCAAGGCTCCCGTGCTGCTCAATGGGGCTGGGGCACAACACAACACAAACCAAAACAACAAACCCACAGCCAAATCCCAACTACACAAGGGGCACTACCTAGTTTAAGAGCGAACTAGGACGCAAAAGAGGAGAATCGTTAGAGCAACCCACAAACAAGCAAGGAATTTACACTAACCCTAACACCAATGGAACACTCTCACACACTAAAACACGAGAGAGAGAGAGAGAGAGAGAGAGAGAGAGATAGTGCTCGGGCTTCTTTGAAACGTATCGGCAATGATCAAGCAAACACAACTATATATTTAAGAAAGAGAGAGAAAGGGGGAGGGGGTGCTTGTTGCATTAATACCTTCTTACAAATCTGTCATGACAAATCAAAGTGAGATTAGTATTTGTTCAACATAGCTTGCGTAAATTTCACCACAACACATCACAAGAAGAGCCACCCCAATCACTGTCTTAAAGCCAGGGGAGTCCTCTCCACCCTGTCGCCCTCTTACAGTATGTGGGATTTATGGCTAGATTGATGACAACACCAGAGACAAGCTATCAAGAACTTAACAAAAAACACCAAGACACTTACGCATCATTGTTGTCCATTACTTCACGTTGGAAGGGAGACAAAGTATCCAAGCTTAGTCCAAATCCACCCTCCTTGATTCAGCAAATGTTGGGCTTACACTAGTAGGAGAAATGATAGATTTCCTACTCTCAATTGAATGATCACTGTCTCTCTTACAAAGGCATAGAGTTCCCTTGCTAATCCCCTATTACAACACATGCACATGCATAAGACAATGAGCTTCCACTCAAGAGCTCCTTCTAGAGAGGTTGAGCTTGGCTTCTCAAGCAATAGCATAGTGCTCTTGCTTATGGCTCCCCCTTTTGTGCTAGCTACACCCTCCTTTTATAGCAATTTTGAAGGCTAGGGTTACTCCTCTAACCATGGTTGGATTAGATCTTCAGCAATTTATCTAATTTCTTTTGCTTGGAATTATCAAGAAGTTGGTGGGGAAAGAGAGAGGAGAGAAATGGAGGTGATAAGACTTTTCATAGTGGGTTAGTGTTAGTTGAGTTAGTATTAATTTACAAATGGAATTGGATATTTACAATGGGAGTATCCATGTAGGATACAAATAAGGAAGAAAAACTCTTAAGAGGTAAGAAAAGGTGGATTTCTTACAAGGTTGATGCTCCAAGTGTCTTGAGTAGGGCCAATTTTGACGCTTGTTGACGGTCCACTAGCTTTGACGGTACATTTTTTCTCCACTCTTGACCTTCCTTGAGAGACAAGGTAATTGAAGCTGAGTAATCAACCACCATGATGCTGTCTTTTAAGAGAAGAGGCTGAATTTTGTGGTTTTTTTGATAGATATGGATAAATTGGAGGAGGAAAAATGAGACTAGGTGGTCAATTTTGGAATGGAATTGTGTGTGGGAGGTATGAGTTCACCATGGTTTCTCTTATTCTTCAAGGTTGAGGAGAAGGTGAGTAGGGTGCAGAGAGGAGTGGTGAGAGAGGTGGGGATGATGAGTGGAGAAGTGTGTGTGAAAGAGGAAAATGATAAAGTGGAAGAGAGAGTGTGGCTGCATAGCATGGAAAAACTGGGGTCCACTAATAAAATCATAGCTCACAGCTCGTAGCTCAAAAAAATATGAAAAAATTTGAGGCAAAAGTTCAGCCCACGAGCTACAACTTTTGTTTGTATCACCTTTTCAAATTCGGAGAGCAAGTGAACTTTAAAAATTCAGCAAAACCGACCGTTTTTTTCCACTGCACAAGGTCCTTGTGGGGTCCTTCTTTGGATGATTCTTTTGAATACCTCCAAGAGTGAGCCCTCCATAGTGCATGTATGCATGCCACCTACCCTTGACCTTATTTGGTAGGTCTATAATTGAAGATATTGTTGAGTTATGATATAAGTGAATAGTACAACTAAGAAAATCAAATATTGAGGGGTCTAAAAAATATGTACATGTCAAATATAAATAATATAAGTGGAAAAAATATAAAGGGGTCAAAAGAAATCTCTCTCATTATGAGGCTACCATAAAAAGATAAATATTTTTGGTGTTCTAATTTTTTAGAAAAAAAAAAACAAAATAGATGTAGGAAGGGAAAAATCACAATAGTGAAAAAATATACACATAAATAAAACTAGTTTTTTTGGATTTTTGTTGGGGTGGAGTTACACCAAATATAAGAGAAGCTTACATGAAAATATTTCTATATGGAATAAAGAGTATGAAAAATGATAAGAAAAAATTGTGGTAATGGTGAGGCAATGTACAGAGCATAAATAACACACACCTAGGTAGAAATATTTAAATAAATACCAAAATAATTATGAAAAAAATCTTTTATTAAGGCCCTATATACAAAGAAATATTTACATACGCATGGGCCATAATATACTTATATTTTTTATTTTTTTGGCTCAACTAGCCCAATGACTAGCTAATTGAGGGTTTTTAAAGAAGATATGGGAAAAGTCCCGTGACTCACGCACGCCTATGTACAGTGAAATGGTAGGGATAGCCACAGTGTTTGGGTGATTTTGGTAGGGTGAGGTAACTCACTGTGGCAATTACAAAGAGCCGAAAAACGGCTATCACTGTCAAATCCTCTATCGTATGGCCTTTCCGACCCTATCTTCCACAACAGCCCCATCCCTGCTCTTGTACACCTTGCTAGGATCATGCTCGTGTGATCCCCAAGGTGTACGTGGTGTGGCAATCGGTGAACTAGAGAGTGGTGGATGCTCTCTTGGTGGTGTGGATGCATCAGTAGAACCGCTACCACAGCAACCATCACCTCCAGAAGGACGCCTACCTCATCTAGAGGATGAACCACCCGTCATTGTAGGGGGCACACGAGTCCTAGGCATAGGGGGCACACTAGACTGAGGTGTGGGGCCGCTCGGTGTAGGGACCACACTAGTCCCGAGTGTAGGGTCGATCATAGTAGGTCTAGAGGGACCTGCTGCCCAAAGGTGATGTGCCATTGCAATCTGCTCTAGTGTGAACTGAGAAAAAAACAAGCCCATCTGCTCGGGTGACATTCCGGCTGGAGTGACAAGAAAACTAAAACTAGGAGAATATGACTCATCGTCATTGGCCATGGCTAATCATACACAAACAATACCCATAAGATACGTTAGTTTACAGAATAAATGCTTAATCAATACAAATAACAAATCAATGAAGCTGTTACACAAATGAATGAATCTAAAGTGCATTGTAGATTAATAAAAAGAGTTCGTAGCAAAAATCATTAGTTAATCTCTCATCCTCTATGAGATCTGATGCACCAAAGATGTCTATCTCAATCTGTACTTCTGTATCTTCGTCATTAAACTCTACTTCTTTGTCACTCTCCACAGCAGCTTCAGTATTTGACACCTCATCTCTAGGTTCAGACAATTTCTCACTGCTGACATCCACCTCAAAATCCAAACTTAAAGTTTTCGTCGGTCCTGCGCTTTGTTCATGAATCACCTCTTCGACCTCAACGTCCAATCCTTCACACACTTGCTTGCTACATGGAGCAACTTGAACGACATAGAGCCAGCAGGGTTTAGACAGATCATTCTCATCATTTTTTGTCCATAGTGGATCGTGTATGAACACAACTTGTTCACAATGCTGCGAAAGTACGAATATATCCCACGCATCTGTCCACACTTGCCTAGAGTTCACTTGAACCAATCCACTCTTGTCTTTATGCACAATTGCATTAGGGCCGCTGGTAATAACTTTGAACCACTTGACATCAAAGATAAACATATCAAACTTTCTAAAGCTAATCTTCAAGATGTCTTGGATGTAGCCAAAGTATTCAAGCTAACTAGTCTTTGTATTCTCATCCCTGGCACTACTCCTACTTTCTTGGACGAAGCTTGCCCTAATACCAGTATTAAGAGTGACCCTTTGTTCGTCAATGCGTTGCACTCTGAAGTATTTCCCATGCGACCACAAAGCTCCATATTTGTGATACTGCAGCCACAAAATTGAAACAGACTAAAAGTTCTTAAAGCATTGTGATTATGTGGAGCTCAAAAAGGAAGTTGTGAAATATACATGCCAATCGCAACCCCTTGACATCTCCTCTTCCTCTTCAGTAATCAACACTCCATTCCTCTTTGCCTCTGAGATTGTCACATCTAACCATCGCCCAGTTGGAAAGTCGAGCAATTTTTTAAGATGATCTGGAAAAGGAAGGTTTCTAGTGGCACGATTGCGCTTGAATTGAAGGAAATTTGTCAAGCGTTGTTGCTTTTCCCCTTTGTACCTCTCTAGCCACTTTTGCATGATGTCTAAGTTGAGAAGGCAAAATCTCATAAGCTTTTCTTGCATTGTGATGTCCATCTTCCTAACAATGCCTTGTCCCTGCAGCTCGTTCCCTGTCACCTTGACATTGACCCCAGGGCATCTCTGGATCAATTGAGACCAAAAATTCACTGATGAGGACAAGAGACTCTTGTACAAGCCATCCTTCAGCCATGCTACCCTCAGGGCGAGCCCTTTGATGAAAAAACCCCTTTAAAGTCTTCATAAATCTCTTCAAGAAGAACATCCACTTACTATGGACCACCCCAGCAATGGCAACTTCATCAACCACATGCACAAGTACATGCAATTGGATGGTAAGAATGTCTGTTGGAAAGTACTTATCCACCATGCACACTGCTTCAATAGCATTTAAGCGTGCTACATCGATGTTGTCTTCTCTTATCTCTTTTGGATTGATCCAATGTACCAACTCACTGCTTTTGTAGATTGTTCTTCTAATGTCATCTGTCAAACAACCCTTTATGGAAATTGGTAAGATGAATTGTAAAAATTTGTACCAATCGTGGGACTTGAGACCACTGAGATTGTCATCTCTCGTAAAAGCCATTTTCAAACATCACATGCACCCTTTGGGAGTCTTGAATGAAGATATGGTCTTCTTCACTTGTTGCTCTTCTGTACGTCTCAGAACCCATGGACCTTTTGGTATAGCAAACTTTCCATTGGGTTTAAGTCGAGGCCACATCTCTGGCATTCGACCCATAGCCTGCAAGTCATTTCTTTGGGCCTTGCTCTCCCTTTTTCCAGTGATGGTTTTCCATATGATCTCCCCCACATTCTTGAATATGTGCATTGGGCCAAGCAAATGATTAATCAGCAGGTTACTCCAGTACGAGAGTTCATGGAAAATAAAAATTCTTTTCATTCCAGGTGGCATCCAATCTCCCCTCTCTAGCCACATGTTTTTCCAATGGCTTGCTTTCAGTGGATGCACGTCATGTTTGCATATGTTCGATCCATGTAGCTCATGTCCTTCAAGAAAAAATCCACCATGCTCTCGTAAAGATACTTACTTGAGCACTCACTGAAGCATGGCCAATAGTGCATGGTCCACATGAGAATGCCTTGCACATGTACATTCCGTCATCCGATTGGTTGGGACATATCAACCACATCGATTCCTTTCCACAAGATTTGCAGCTCTTCTATAAGTGGTGCCAAATAGGCGTCCATGTTCCTTACTTTGTATTTTCCTGGGATGATCAATGACAACAACAGATGGCCCTTCTTGATAGCTAGCCATGGTGGAAGATTATAATTAACCAAAAAAATAGGCCACGTGCTTCATGACAAACTCCTAATCCGAATGGATTTACTCCGTCCATTGCTAGACCAAAGCAGATACATTGATGCTCGTTCTTAAATGTAGGCCAACTTTTCTCTATGTGCTTCCATGCACGAGAGTCAGCAGTACCCGCATCACATCATCTGTCGATGTAGTATTTGAGTGCCATGTCATCAAAGTGGCTATGGACTTGCACCTGAACATGCTCTTTATTCTTGGAATGATAGGAAAGTGTCGAAGGACCTTTGCAGGGATACATTTTCCTTATGTGTCCTCCCTGTACCTGTTTGATCCACAATTGGGACACTCTTCCAAGTTTGCATACTCATTGCAAAAAAGTATACAATCATTAGGACATGCATGTATTTTGTGATAATCCAAGCCCAAATTAGTAAGAAGCTTTTTAGCGGTTGGACAGGTAGGGGGCATGAGATTCCCTTCTGGCATGATTTACTCATTGAGCAACCTGTCGTTACATGAACAAGTCAACCCTTTGATCACTTTATATGAACTGTAATTTTCACTTTATCATGCTTAGGATACAATGTATTTACCTGAAAAGCTATGTGACTGAGGCATCAGACCATAGACAGACTGCAAATTAAGCATTGCCAACGCGTACGGAGAACTAAGATTTTTGCACTAGTGTAGAGCGGCATGTGTGCAAGACTTTGCATCATCTCGCCCTCTTTATTTTTGCTATCATGCCATTGATAAGAACTGGATAGCTGAGTCTGGTCCACAGTACTACATTCAATGTTTTCACCTTCTATGTTGGAATCCATGTCAAAGAATGCGTCCAACATCTGTTTCATCTCTACTTCTTGAAATGCCACATCAGATATTAGTTGGGAAGACTCAGTTGATGACTGCTTGTTTGAAAATCGTCTTCTCTGGGATGAAGTTGGAGCAATACCTACTTGCGTATTTTGACCTTCAATCTCTAGACCATGAGATCAATATCGCATGTCTTGTAGTTGCTCTATCGGAAAGAGACCGTGATTGCATATGTGTTGGTCTCGCAAATTTTTTGTTTTCGAAAGATCTGATGCTTGCAATGTGCACAAGGACACGCCATCCTATCATCCGTACTTTATCTACCAATGATGCTACAAATAAATAAAACACTAGTTGTTATAACTACACACTACTAAGTACATGACAACCTCACATTCTCTAGCCAAGCCCGATCCCCGCACACCTCGATCTAGACATGCACGGAGATTAGGACCACAGGGTAATAATCTCATGTTTCTTTATCAATAGACTATATATTGAAGTTCTTGAAGTCTACGTGCACTTTTGAAGTCTGATTGCGTTTTCTCAACTATTTGCTGCTAGCTCTAACAACCTCATGTTCTCTAGCCAGGCCCGATCCCCGCACACCTCGGTCTAGAGGTGCACAGAGATTAGGACCACAGGGTAATAATCTCGTCTTTATTGGTCAATGACCATATATTAAGGTTTTTGAAGTCTGTGTGAACTTTTGAAGTCGATTACGTTTTTTCTACTATTAATTTGTCGCTAGCTCTAACCTAACCTATAACCTAAACCTAACCTAACTTAATGTACCTTAACTTATAACCTAAACCTAACCTATAACCTAAACCTAACCTAACTTAATGTACCTTAACTTATAACCTAAACCTAACCTATAACCTAACCTAACCAAAGTCCATTTGCGGTTTTAGAAGTACACTAGTCATCTTCAAAGTCCGTTTGCATTTTTCTACTATTAATTTGTCGCTAGCTCTAACCTAACCTATAATCTCACCTAACCTATAACCTAAACCTAACTTAGCCTAACCTTACATAAAAAAACCACAATGGTGAGGCGTTCGGCAAAACGGAAATCCATACAGCTTGCCCACAATACATATGCGATGTCGGCAAGCTCTATGGCTTGCCAATTTGGCAAACGGCTCACCATTGTGTTGTTTTTAGGGTTGCGAAGCGATTTTAGGGCCTGAAAACCGCTCACAAATTTATAGACAACACAATGGCGAGCCATTGGCGATATGGCAAGCCATAGAGCTTGCCCACATGCATATGCCTTGTGGGCAAGCTTTATGGCTTGCCGTATTGCCAAACGGATTGCCATTGTGTTGTTTTTAGGGACACGAGGTAATTTTAGCGCTTGAAAATCGCTCACGAACATATAGAAAACACAATGGCCAGCCGTTGGCAATACGGTAAGCCATAGAGCTTGTCCACAATCCATATGCATTGTGGGCAAGCTATGGCTTTCTGTTTTGCCAAACGGACCTCCATTGTGTTGTTTTTAGGGCCGCGAGGCAATTTTAAAGCTTGAAAATTGCTCGCGGATATATAGACACACAATGTCTAGCCTTTTGGCAATAGGGAAAACCATAGATCTTGCACACGATGCATATGCATTGTGGGAAAACTCTATGGCTTGTCGTATTTCCAAACAGCTTGCCATTGTGTTGTTTTTAGGGCTGCTTAGCTATTTCAGGGCTTGAAAATCGCTTGCAGATATAAAAACAACACAATGGCAAGTTGTTGGCAATACGGTAAGCCATATATCTTGCCCTCAATGCATATGCCTTGTGGGTAATCTTTATGGCTTGCCGTATTGCCAAACAGATTGCCATTATGTTGTTTTTAGGGACACAAGGAAATTTTAGTGCTTGAAAGTCGCTCGCAAACATGTAGACAACGTTTGGCAATACGGCAAGCCATAAATCTTTCCCACAATGCATATGCATTGTAAGCAAGATCTATGGCTTGCCGTATTGCCAAAAGGCTTGCCATTGTGTTGTTTTTAGGGCCGCTTAGCTATTTTAGGATTTGGAAATTGCTTACAAACATATAGAAACCACAATGGCGAACCATTTGGCAATATTTCAAGCCATAGAGCTTGCCCACAACGCATATTAAAAACAACACAATGACGATCCGTTCGTCAATATGGCAAGCCATAAAGCTTACCCACAACGCATATGCATTGTGGGCAATCTCTATGGCTTGACGTATTGCCAAACGGTTCGCCATTGTGTTTTCTATATGTCTGCAAGATATGCATTGTGGGAAAGCTCTATGGCTTTCCGTATTGCCAAACGGCTCGCCATGGTATTATTTTTAGGGCCGCTTAGCTATTTTAGGACTTGAAAACCGTTCGCGGACATATAAACAACACAATGGCGAGCTATTGGCAATACGGAAAGCCATAGAGCTTTCCCACGATGCATATGCGTTGTGGGTAAGCTTTATGGCTTGCTGTATTGACGAACGGATCGTCATTGTGTTGTTTTTAATATGCACTGTGGGTAAGCTCTATGGCTTGCCGTATTACCGAACGTAGCTTAATCTAACATAACCTAATGTAGCTTAGCCCAACCTAACCTAATGTAGCTTAATTTAACATAACCTAACGTATAAGATAACCTAACCTAACGTAGCTTAACCTAATGTAACCTAACCTAACCTAACGTAGCTTAACCTAATGTAGCCTAACCTAACCTAACGTATAACCTAACCTAACGTAGCTTAACTTAACCTAACCTAACATATAAGATAACCTAACCTAACTTAACTTATAACCTAAACTTAACCTAAAAAATAAACTCCATCAATTGCATAATTTCAAAAACAACATAATTCAAAATGAAATTTCTTCAAAACAAGATTTTTTGATAAACCAAAACAAAAATTTTCATAATTCAAAATGAAATTTCACATCACAAACCATAATTGCTTTTAAAGCATTGAAAGTTTAAGGCATTCAAAGTTTAAAGCATGAAATTTTCTTTTATTATTATACAAAATAATTTAAATAAATTTAATATGCATTTAAAGGTTCGAGCATTCACATTCGTCCTATTTGAGCAATAAAAGATGTTGTAAACGTCCTGCAACCTGCAAAAACGCACACACAAACACAAAGGTAAACCCTAAACCCTAAATCTACAAGTAAACATGAAAACAATCTCACCTTAGTGTTATGGGCTAACCGACAAGCAAGATAAGCACTTCCGACAGCTTGTTTTGCACCAGATCTATAAGAGGTGAGGAAGAAGAGAGCTTGACAAAAGGCACAAGAATAAGAGAAATGCACAAAGAAAGTCCGCAGTTTTGTTTTTTGCAGGTACCATCGATACAAAAATCGGTATATGTGTCGAAGAACGCACCGGAGAAAGCGTCGAAAATTGCATGCGCGCTGACATCGAAACAGGCGTCGGAAAGCTAAAAATCAAATTTTTGAAAAACTTTATCTCCCTCCATACATACCTACACATATACCGATGCCCGTCAGTGATGCCGGTAATGTGGCGCCCAAATTTAAGTGACCTCTTGTAGTGGTATGACTACCTCTTTCTCTTCTTTTCATGGAGAGATACAATTCCTTGAAGATCTAGTTGCGAACAAGAATCCAACTTTGAGATTATCTATGCTTGGTTGAAGCACTAATTGTGTCTCTACGAGTGGTAATTTTAGGGGTCTGGCACACCTACTATACAATCACTTCATAGGTGTTGAGGGTCACAATTTGATCTCATCACAATTTTACTTTCAAGGAGAGAATTTTGCAATCTACCAAGGGGTAGTGAAAAGTTCAATTGCCCATGTTGATTCCAAGCACTATTACACGGTAGATTGTGTTGGTTATCGTTGGCTACTAGTTTGAGTAGTTTTCATATAGATTCTAACCAAGTGGTTTAACATTTGATATTTTAACCAAGGGGTTTGGATTGCAAAGGCAACATCGAGGGTTACCAGTATAATACCACTTGATTTTCACTAATCTTTCAATTAGTGTTACTAGGCCTTTTCAAGTGGGAGATTTGGTCATGTGCATTTGACTACCTGTAAGTGAACACTCTCTTCAACCTTTAGGTACGCATATGATTTGGTTTTATTCTATTTTTTTAAATTCTTTGCTTGAATTTTCTAAGTAGGATATGTCAGTTTGAATACTTTCATCCATTTAGCTCTTTAGAGACATGACAAGGTCATGTAAAAGAAAAGTATTTTTGTGTTATGAAGTTATGGACATATATGTAGAGTATTTTTTGGCACCTATTGTTACATGGGATACAACATGATCTAGGAACTCCTGGAGTTTGGTTTAGCGAGTGTGGAGCAAGGTTTAAGAGGGTCCCTCTCACTCATGTCACTAAGTGTTTACAATTATCTCGACACACAAGTACATCTTGTACTTGATGGATGTCATTTTTTTTAAAGACATACTTATACGATACATATTCCACATGTGGAGAATATGAGTCTCTGGGTCTGACACTAGTGCCCGTTAGCTTAATTATGTGTCCCGACAAAGTCCCTAGGTACTAGTCAAGTCCATTTATTAGAACATTCTAAGAACATCATATCAAGAAAAATTTATGTGGCCAAAAATTGTCGGGTACCTAATAAGACTTGTTAAGGTTATAAATATTGTTAAACAACTCTAACGGATGGTTGTTTACACATGTAGAAAATTTATCTTTCTTCATGAACATGTTGTATTGTTGGTACCTAGATGTGACTAATTTTCACATTCTATCACGGTTCAACTAAGTTAGCATGGCTTTCACGTAATTGCAAAGCACAATATTTAGTTCTTTCCAGTGGGCTGTGAGCTTAACACTAACCATAAGAATTGGCAAGTGTGGTTATGGATATGCAAGTTTGGATATATTTTTGTTGAATGCATGCACACTAGGTGTTATGGGCCCTAGTGTTTAGCAAAGACTGATTTGGAGTGGCATGCACATTCATGACATTAGTAGCTTCTAAATCATTTTACACTATGTGAAATATCTCTATGATATTAATTGTAGATCTATCAATCATTAATAGAGGTCATGGATTGGTTTGGGTGCTTACAGATCATCTCGCTACAGCTAACCAAGATGGTTCTTCGTATAACTATTGATTAATTAGCATTATTGCAAGGGACTTGGATCCTTGTTTTCCACTCATTTTTTAGGATTCTCTTAAACGATGGGGAAACACACCTCAGTACTGTTAGTTATCCAGAGAGGATAGCTAGCTTACAAGTTTTCACCTTGTGCTAAAGGATATGCTAAGCGTGTACGGTGGGGAAACACACCTCAGTACAAGTTTTCACCTTGTGCTAAAGGATATGCTAAGCGTGTACGTTAGCACCAAGAAATCCAATTGGAAAGGTTATCTCTCTAGTTGAAGTTTGCTTACCATGAGGCAAAGCATGTTAAATCCGGTTCTCAACCTTGAACACTCATTATGGTGGGGTTGTTTATTAATGAATAATGATACTAAGTCAAGGACTTTGTTGATGAGTTATGCCGACCAATTACTTTCATGGAAAGTGAAAAGAGGTACCTCTACTGTATTAACCAGGCGACGGATTGAAAATGAGATCTTCAATGCAATGAAGTGCACGTATGGGTTATATTGAGCAACACTAACATCTTTTATACCTCTGTGTCTTTTTGTTTTTTTTCTCAAGGTAGATGATGTTCATTGCACGCCTACCATGTGGATTGCTAAGGGTGGAACAACAACAAATGCCTTCCTTCAATCTACAAGATTGTTCAGCAAAATGGGGATACCATAAAGTGCATGGTTGTGATAGATATAATGATCATCCAATATCACCTTGTGGATCTCGATTATATTTTCTTACCAACGGTGGAAGCAGACGTGATGTGAATGGGAAGCACTTGATTCGGACATCACTAATATGGAGCAAATTGAAGCGCATGTGTGCAAGCAAGAGTAATTGTGGGACATGGTCGCCATGGATGATTGGAATATGGCAAATCTAAGGGACTACCCCAAGGAGTCTACTATGTAAAAATTGCATATAGCATGTGTGAACAAGAGGTATTTAAATAATTTCTTACCTGTATATTTTCAAGTATTATATCTACCCCTTATGTATGAATTTTTAACAAAAAAAACTAGCCCTTATGCATGAAAATTTTCACTTTCTCAATTTAAAAACCCTTCAAGTACATTTTTTGTTAATGTACCTAATTATAAATCCCTTATTTTGTTCGCACATGCTATCCTACATATTTCCTAGTGAATGCCCCAAGGGGACTACTTGGCGCTTAGGTTTGAGCTCAAGATGGACTAATCATTTGTAATTGGTGGAAACCCTCTACATAAGAGAAAGGAAAGGTTCTTTCTTGGCAAGAGCATCCCCTTCCCTAGATGTATCTATATCAAGCAAACAGATGTTGTTGCAATGTAATACTCTCCTATTAATGCGATACATTTTTGTCTAATTTTGTGATCCGAGAATGTCTAATTTTCAACTTTAGAAGCATTAAGTGACTTTAGAGTCATGGTGGGTGGTGGAATTACTGTGTTTAAAAAATTGTGGTGTTTGGGTGGCAATATTATGCATCATAGCTTTGAGCTGTCTACAAAAGAGAACATTAAAATTTTAATTACCGCTAAAATTTTAAGTTTTACAAAAGCGTCCTTTTTTAAATTGTCTCCTTTATAAGTGACTTGCAAGGCCCATTTTGAAGTCACTTTCTTGTTTTTTATCTTCTCTCATATTCTCCACTTTTTCCTTGCTCTATTCATTCCTAAGCACGTGCCATTGTCACTCAGTAAGAATGGTTGTTGCTTATCTAGTCCTTGTGCATGACCTAGGACACATGATGGAGAAGCTTAGTGTCATGATCCAGGTATCCATCGGCATGGAGGCTAACATCGAACTGCATGCTAATTCATTTGAAGCACTTACATCCTACATGGAGACACACATAGCAGAGTACTCCATCAATTTAAAAAATGAAGAAGGTTTGTCAGCGTTGGCTGAGATCCTCAAGCATACCTTTAGAGAAGATAGTAGTTTCTGCTTCAAATTGGGTAGAGTGATCAATGGGCTCACCAAGGAACACTATAGAGAGAAGGTTAGTGTCATGATCCAGGTATCCATCGGCATGGAGGCTAACATCGAACTGCATGCTAATTCATTTGAAGCACTTACATCCTACATGGAGACACACATAGCAGAGTACTCCATCAATTTAAAAAATGAAGAAGGTTTGTCAGCGTTGGCTGAGATCCTCAAGCATACCTTTAGAGAAGATAGTAGTTTTTGCTTCAAATTGGGTAGAGTGATCAATGGGCTCACCAAGGAACACTATAGAGAGAAAGAGGAGGACAACCTCATAGAAGTAGGCATGGGGAACATTGGCACAAGATTTTTCAGGTGGGACATGGATCTTGCTATTATGGTGATGGAGGAAATTGAAAACAACAAGGAGAAAGGTAAATCAAGTGACCACAAGAAGCCATCTCCAAGGACTCTTGCAAAGCAGGTAGAGCCCAAAGAGGAGAAGATGTTTAACCAAGAAGAGGTTCTATTGGCCTTCCTATGTCTCCAAGGCAATCCTCCTTTGGAAGATGTTGACCAAGACCTAGAAGGGGAGGATGTCAAAGATGAGATCCCATAGCTACTCTTGCACACCATGCATCCAATTATAGTGCATGGTCAAGTATTTCTCTTCCTCGATGATATTATCCACTCCATTGAGATGCATCAGGATGAAGTCCTTTGTGTTCTTACAATATATGTTGGGGTTCATGATACAAAGAACCCTAGCCACAAGACCGAGTTTCAAGTGGACTACTCCTCTCCTCCCCTCATCAACATGATCCCCTTGCCACCAGAGGGACATAATTTTATGGATTCCCTTGTGGTGGAACCTCTACAAACCATTGATGGTGAGGAGGAATATTTCTACGAGAGTGTGCCCAAGAGTAGCTTCGCTCCCCACAACCGTCTCACCTGCCTAGAGTGCACTGATCTTGGAACAATTGGCATAACCAACAAAAACCATTGTGAGCAACATGATTCCACACTAGTAAGTACTTCATTCTTCTCAATTCTCATTGTTGTTTCTTGGAATCATAATCCGATGTTGTTTCCTTGTAGTCCGCTTTGGAGCCCGAGGGATTCACCATGGAATACTTACCGCACCATGTAAGTGTAGGAGAGGGAGATTTTTTTACAAATTAAATAAGCATATAAGTTAGGGGTAGGCCCCCAATAATTTCTCTCCCAAGCTTAAAAATAAGGGAGGGGGGTATCATATTTATTTGGGGGGGGGGGGGGATTGACCTGTGTTGATTACTTATAACGATAGATAGCCAATATGTACTAGAACTCGAATGAATTTAGGGGAAGTTTTTTATCAGGTCACACATCAGATTTTGCATCAAGCCAATCATAGATAAGGGTTGATTTGAAATACGTCAAGGTTTGATTTACACCAGCTTTGGAATGGTCATAATTGGACAAGTAGCCAGAGTGCAGGCTGAAAGTCAAACTAAGACACGTTGAGGGTACATCCAATTATCAACATAAGTGGTTCCTTAGTACATTTTCAATCACTATGCTTGTTAGGGGGTCGCCGCGACAGACGTCTGCAGCATAGCTCTTTTATACTAACATAATGTCAATATGCAAGGAAGCGACTCGCAATGGGGCACGGAGACTTAATGAGAGTGTCGATCTTATCAAAGTGAACTCAGAGGGCTACTCATTCTACGACAAAAGCAAATCAACCACTTCCTAGTCATAAAATCAGTATGCATCCAATCTCACCACTATAGGTCATCACGCCTTTTCGGCATCCAAATGAATTCGGAATGTAGCGAAACTTAAGGAGAGGTATCACAACACCTAAGGGCACAATCCTACCAAGTTTTGTCACCATCTGGGAAGGTACATAAATCACGATCCATCACAATAAATGTGCAAAAAAACTAAAACAAAACTACTCATAAGGGTCCCCCTTAAGTGTCAAAAAACTTATCCATGGTGAAAACATCAAAAAACAACCATTTTAACTTCCAAATCAATGCATTTAGCTCACAAGCAAAGCGTCATGAACCACAAGAGAATTGAAAATGATTACACATAGATTTTAGAGCAAGAGACAACGAACACAATGTGTTATTTGGAAATAAATTCTGATTACCAATCCAGGAGACAAGAGGATTACAATTTGTAGTAGCAAGAAGCTCTCACAATGAACGTTTTCAAATCCTCCAAGCTAATGATATCTCTTTAGTTCAAACTAAGGGTTTTGACTTAAAGGTTAAGGGAGCTTTTCCACGGCCATCCGGCCACTTACAAGGGTGTAGACTCAGAGAGGTTGAGAGGGTATTTTCATATTACATCATAATTACAAATCATCATAGGCTGAATTACACAGCTTTCTTCGAAAACCCGAGTGAGTGTTTACAAGGTTTGGTGTGTATACGCTCGTACCCACCAAACATTCCCCCCTTCCTATTCATTGCACGTCCTCGTGCAAGCCGTCTCTGAGCGAGTCTAATGTCTTCTCTCAAGCGTTGTAGTGAGGTTTTTGAACTTCTAAGCTCTTGCTTCAATCTCTACTTTGGTGGCCAGCTCTCTGAAGGGATTATTGCTAAGGGTACTTTGATAGGCGATGTGACGGGCTGGCAGATCTTTTTTCATGGGATTGAATATGGAGGAGTCCACTTCGAAGAAGCCTGTCATGAACACCTCTTCAAAGGTCTTCATGTAATGAGAGGGCAGGAACATGACTCTTGCATATAATCCCATGATGACATTCCTGCTTGGGATTTTGGTCTCCATGTTCCAGCAAATGCCTCGCGTGCCTTCTACAAAGATTTTCCAGGGACGCTCTACTGCTTCGATATCACTGAAAGTTGTAATGCAGATGATGAGCATCTTGGTAATCTTTACAAGCATCTGACAGGCGAGATCCGAGATCTCCTTCATCATGTTGATCACCCCTTGATATTTTTAACCATATATTTCTCTGACGGTGGGTTGTTATTGAGTGGCTTTGTGATTATTAGGTAGTTCATCACTGCCAGCCTTTTGCTTTGCCAAATGTAAAACTCTCCCATGATCGCCGTTTGTTGATAGGACACTAAGTTGGGTCGATCTTGAGATGCTGGGGAGCATTCCTGTAATAGGTTTCATATGTTCGCCTTAGATCAAACCATTTATTTCGCCAAAGGGGTTGATTATCAATGATTTTCTGGATCTGAAGTGCCGTGATAGGAACCTCCATGTAATCCCCTATGTTGTTTGCTTCAAGTTCTCGTAGAATTTTTTGATGCCACAACCTAGCTTCTTGCCGCATCAGTGGGTGGCAGGGCGATCATCTCATGCCCGAGATTCTTTACTACCTCATCTGGAGTAATCATGAGGAGGGCAGACGATTCTAGCACCTTCAGCTCATGCAACATATAAGCTTTGTGCAAGGGATCCTTTACTTATGAGATCCAACACTAAATTTCGTCCTTTGCCGACTCCAAAGTGGATGTCATGGCTGGATCTGTAGATTCCTGTGCTCCTTTTCCCGTGATGGTAGTGGGCACCTCTTCATGATGAGCCTCAGACGTGGAAGGTTCAAATCCTCCTTCCTGCTCAAATTCTACGGGGGCCTGTTGATGCTTTGGCTGATTGGCCCTCAGAGTCTCTAAGTCCTCTCTTGCCTCAGCCAACTGCTTCCTTAATTCTTGGATTTCTTCATCCTTGGATCGTTGTAAGGCCCTATGTCCTGCTGCATTGATCTCTCTATCATGTTTTTCTTGAGCCAGGGCTTCTTTCAAATCTTTAATCTCTTGATTCGAGGAGGCAGACCTTGCAGTCGTCGTTGAGGAGGAGGGGGTCTCTTGTAGTGCAAGGAGCTGAGTGAGAGATCTGCTAACCACAGCATACGAGCCTTGCAGCTTCTCATTTTGTTCCCTTTCTTTGGATAGCTCCTCCTCAAGACGTTGCTGCTTGACTTGCAGTTCGGAGTTTTCCTCGTTAAATTGTTGCACCTCTTGGTAATAGTAGGCTGCATTTTCTTGTTCCCTTTGCAACTCCGATTGTGACTGGAGTTGTGCCTTCTCTAATTTCTATATTCTTTGCTTTAACTACAAGGAATCTGCTGCTGTCTTAGATTCTTCTTTCTTTATGTCTTCCAACTCCAGCTTGTGCAGATTGTAAAGAGCCCTTTGAAATTGAAACTGTAGCTTGATCTGCTCATCAACGTCAAAGGACTTGACTATTTCCCCTCCTTCCTCCATTGCAGCTTGTGATCGAGGCAATCTTAGCCTCTGGTGGCTTTTTTGGCCCTGGTCCAATTGTTCATCCTCATCAGTTTGTTGTCCTCTCCATCTCAGATCTTTTAGAGCAGCAGAGGTTGTGGTGAGCTTTGTTTGTGTGACCTCCGTTTCTTGATCCGCGTTTAGTTCCGACTGCCTTTTCTCTGCTCCTTACTCTGGCAAGTCTTTATCAAATTTCTCGTATGCATATAGAGGGTCCCATAATTGACATTTTCATTAGACACTCCTCCTTTGTTTCTCCTAGGCACTCACCTTGCATGAATAGGTACTTAAATCCCAAGTGCTCAACTCCAATAAGAGCATATACCAAAGGCACTTTTTTCCATCGTTTTTTTTTCCTTTGGTCATAGAGGTTTTAGACCCTAATTCAAAAACACTCATCACTACCCTCTTGTATATATTTCTTCTACATCAGCAATAAGGAAACTACTACCCATATCAATTGTCAAAGAATGAGAGCAGCGGCTGTAGGTCTCAACTATGCTTGCCAATAGCAATTCTTATCTTCAAGGACAAAAACCAAAATCCATTAAACAAAGGAAAGTCAAATATTGGCATACAAGGACAACTAACAAGCAATGCCAAATTCAGCAAGAGAGCTATCAACACCAGTCATAAGGAGCTTAAGGTGATTCAAGGTTGGTGCAATATTGCAAAATCATTGAAGTGGAACAAGAGGGCAAGATCCAGTTCCCGAAAAGGAAGGCAACAACAATAGCCATCTTCACTACCAAAAGTGGCAATGAAAGGAGAATGTCGAATAAAATGCAAAATTGCCTTGACAATCAAAGCCCAATGCACATATCAACTAGAACATAGCATATATGAATCACTCAAGGAAGGGGGGAGCATCACCAACTACACTTTCAAATCTCAAGACTTAAACACAACCCTACTGACCAGATGGCACATGGTCATGTCAAGGGACGACACGAGTTAGGAAGGGGGGAGTGTTTGGTCATTACAACACACGGCCGTCCACCAAGCCCAACACCACATTTTTAATGAATTTGTACTCTAATATTTTTTAAAGCTAGTGTATCTATACTATGTGTAAATTTGATTCCACAATAGAAAATATATTCCCTGAGTTGTAATTCTATCATGATATGTGTAAAGGCCCATGTGAGCTGGTCACTAGCCATTTAGAAAGCCCCAAGTACAAAAGAAAATAAGCTTAATGTGAAAAGGGGGCTTATCTTTTGGAGAAGAAGAAGCTCTATTGTATGTAAGCTCAAGTGGCCAAGCAACTCCAACTTGTAGTCAACATATCTTGTGATTGTATAATCCAATTTCAATTCCAAAACTTGCATTGTGTTCCTCTTTCTATACTCTTTCAATACCCAGAGGTTAAAGGGGCAAGATTTTTATGAAGAGGAAGAGAATTATCTGATTGCAGAGGCAAAGAGGACTTACAAGGTGCTTCAAGAGCAAGAATACCCACACGACAAGATTGTTTAGGTCTTAAACACAGAGATCAGTACAAACTACAAGAGATGTCGGGAGCAGAGGCCTAACACAAACTCACAAGTACTCACAGATGAGCAAGTGGTTGATCTCATAGAGAAGGTTCAAGAAGTCTATGAGAAGTTCTTTCAAGAGGAAAGGAGGAAGGAAGAAGAACGACGGAAGGCAAGGGTGGAAGAGGCAAGCCGCCTTGCAAGGGAGAGAGAAGAAGCAAAAAAGAGAGCGAAGGAGGAAAGGCCAAGACGCCACCCAAAGAAGACCCAAGAAGCCGCCCTAGAAGAGTCCACAAGTCCAAACAACCCCCAACTAAAGTAACATGTGAAAGTAGTTATGCACCAAAGGGAAGACGGTGAAGAAGAGGAAGAATCCTCCATAAACTGCAAAGGAGGCCAACCAATGTGATGAGAGGCACAAGAAGTACCACAACGATAATGTCCCCTGGGCTCATATTGCCAAGCCTCCACCACCACCACCATCTCTCAAGAAGAAGCGTCGGTGGAGACCTGGTACATGTGCATTGCATGAAATCCATACGTACTAGAAGAGTATAGAGCTTATAATCCCTAAGGCCCCATTTTCTCGGCTCGTGAAAGATTATGGATGAGTTCTCAAACAATGTGACCAGGGTGCAAGCAACGACACTAGGTGCATTGCAGCAATGAGAGGAGGATATCATTGTATCCCTCTTTCAAGACATCATTTTGGCAATGGCCCATGCTAAGTGTGTGACTATTAAGTCCTCAAATATGTCCTTAGCACTTTGCCTTCGTGGGGTGATGATTGCTTTCGTAAAACCTAGATGGGAAAGCCATTGCCCGGGGATTCCACTATATAAAAATTGCATATAGCACGTGCGAACAAGAGGTATTTAAATAATCCCTTACTTGTATATTTGCAAGTATTATATGTATGCATTTTTGTAAAAAAAACTAACCCTTATGTATGAAAAAATTCACTTTCTCAATTAAAAACCCTTTATGTAAGTACATTTTTTTGTAAATGTACCTAATTATAAATCCCTTACTTTGTTTGCACGTGCTATCTTACATATTTCCTAGTGGATACTCTGGGCGCCATTGTAACTTCTCAAGCGGCATCTTTGCCAGCTTTATCATGTAATTGTTTTGACAATGAAATTATCTTATCTATGTTTGGCAAATGTAATGTATTGTTTGAAATTTTAAGGATGTATTGGTATGTATTTGAATGTGGTTACTTGGGTAAGGATTTGAATGTAGCTGAGCCCCATGGACCTTTTGATCCTTCACTAATTCACAGTGATAAGGATCAAAAGGCCCATGGGGCTCAGCTAGGGCAAGAAGAAATCATGTTAGTACGCAAATAATTCATGACGCACAATCAATCCGTTGAATCTATATAGATACCCACAAGATGCTCAGAACATGTTTTTCTATGCTAAAATTTATTTATTAGAACGTCTCAAGCATGCGATATCGGGAACAATTTTAGTGGCCAAAAATTGTTGAATATCTAGTAGGACTTGTTTATGTAGCAAGTATTGTAAACAACATTTATGAATGGTTGTTTACGCTTCTTAGGTTGTAATTTTTCATACCTATTAGGCATATAGCAAGGATATTTCATGTCAATGAAAATGTTTCATCATTTGTACCTAGATGTGCTTCATGTTCACATTCTATTATGATTCAAATGTTTTAGCAAGGCTACCTCGTAATTGTATTGTATAGCATATTATCGATTGCTATGGTTCAAGGTGGGAAGTATTTAGTTATTTTGTCAAGAGCTATTTACACATATATTCCCTCAAGTTTCATGTATACTATGAGCATAAACTAAGCCAGGCACATTGGCACGCAAAATATAGAGGCATACAAATTCATGCATTTGACAGCTTATAAAGCTTTTTAGTCACAAAAAGTGTAGTATCTTTGTGGATTTTACTGTGGATCTACCAACCATCATACATAGCCATGCCTAGGTATGGGTGATTATAGATAGGTTGACTAAACACTATAAGTTTAATCCATCCAAGCCCACCATTGAAAATCCAAAGTTAGCAAAGTTTTTTGTTGAAAATTTGTATAGGTTATACAAATTTTGCAACCAATAATTTTGTGAATGATTGTGATCCCAAGTTCACAATCATTTTTGTAGGACTATCTTTAACCGATTGGGAACACAATATAATATTAGTACTTTATTTTTGTTAGACTACAAACTGTGGAAACACAACTCAAAATCAATAGTACCAACCATCTAGAGATAAACGTGTCCACAAAACAAATGCGTCAGGTGCTAGAGGATATGCTATGAGCATACATTAGCAAGAAGCAATATGATTGGAAAGATTTTCTCCCTATTTTGGAATTTTCTACTAAAAAAATTCAGCAAGTCGAGGGCTTTATCCAAGATCATATGGATATGTTGATAGTTGCTCATCAAAATGTTTGAGAAGCACAAGATAGATACAACAACCATGTTGATGAGAAATGTCGGCACGTCACTTTCATGGAAAGTCAAGAAGTCTTACATGTTCTAGAAACTTCAAAAAGTCTCAAAGATGGTCAGCCATCTCGTTACATCTTAGCTGTTGTGACCCATTCAAAACATTCAAGTGAGTTCAGATGTGGTCTACACACTCTAGTATTCATTTGGTTTATTTTGTAAACCGTTTCTATAAATGTGATATATAGGGATAACAATGTCGTCAATCAAGATGTTCTTGTTGATTTTATTGAATCTCCCACTCAAACGCATGAGCCCCCAAGTATTCTTGGGTATCACGGTCTAGCTCAAGTAGGAAAACATTAGTGTTCTTATGAAGACATATTCCATTTCTATTTTCAAGGATGAAAAGGCTTCTCCATTGGGGGAGTAATGTCAATACATGGGTCCTATAGAAATCTCAGACAAGGTCTGTTATGATGGCTAGATGGGTACGATCCCCTAGGGTCAAGCTCAACCACATATCAAGAATGGAGTCAAGGGGTCTCTAGGGACAAGGGATATATCTAGAGGATGGTTGAATAGAGACTAGAATACTTGACTATTTGTGTCCTTTCACGAGAGGGAAAGGGGAAGGAGAAAAGCTAGAGATGTATTGCAAGGAAAAAAACATATCTTCTCTCTATGAAATCTATCAATAACATACAAATATAGATAGAGAGTATTATGAATACATCAGAGGCCAACATTTCTATCACAATTTTAATAATCTCACACGATATCACTTGAAAATCGTCCATTGATATCAGAAAACTTAGATCCTTTATATTTACACACACACACACACACACACACACACACACATATATATATATATCACTTTAGGTTTATATGTACACATGCTACCATTGAGGTTTACCTAGTGAGTACCTCTTGATTTTTGGTCTCTTTTAGTCTTATTTGAGGCTTAGGAATAAAGAGAATCCCATGAAGGTATATTGACATAAAGTAATGCTTAAAAACACAAAAGAGAGATTTACTATTACATATATTTAGTCATAAAGTATTTCCAAAGAACCATGCAAAACCATATTAATTTTTTGCACCATAAATCTTACAAGTGTAAGCAGAGGGGTCATAATTACCTTGTACTAATCGTAAAGAAGGTTTTTGTTAAGACTCTTCGCTCGCAACTGGCATGTCGCTTTCAATAAAGATTGAATACCCTAGGCATTAACTCAGCAAAGGATGTACTATCAACCTCACGCACTACATGTACCTTAAGGGGGAAACATTTCCAAAATGGGATAGCACAAGAACGAAGCTAGGGATCCTAAATTTTTGGTAATCCAATAGCCCTCAATTAGTGAATTTCTTTCTATTATAAGCCACCACCCTAGTAGCAAATGCAACTAAGTGAATGCTTCCATTCTTTGGCTTGCACAATTGAGGCACAATTGGCCCTACTCTTGACTGTTAAGTATGGAGCCTGATTTACCCTTGTAATTTTCTGTGGTAAAAGCGCACATTTGTAAGGCCCCCATTATGAGGAGAAGCCATCGTGCGTGAAGGAAAATCACTCATCGGAAACCAAAATTTTCACGGACAAGAATCAGGGGCAACTTTAAAGGCCCCCGAGACTTTTTTTTCGCGAGAATATTCTTTTTCGCCGGAATATTATGGCCGGACGGCGGCCGGAAAGTGGTCGAAAAACAACCGGTCAGTTGGCCGGTGGCCGATGGTCGGAAGTCAATGACCGGTGGCCGGTGGCCGAATTCAAAAGCGGACTTGTCTTCTCAAGGGCGGCCACACATGGGCGGATTGGAGGGTCCGATTTGGACTTATTCGCACAAGGGCGGCTACACATGGCTGTCTCTCATAAGAGAGGGCAGCCCTTTTGGCCTATAAAAGGAGGCCATTTCTACACACATTTCATAGTGTGAAGTTGATGCAACAAGGTGAGTGTGAAGTGGTGAGAGTGAAGCAAGGCGGGAGCTCCATTAAGGGTATAATCCCTTTGTAAACTACTTCTTGTTTTGAAGTACTAAAGCCATTGAGTGGCTGCTTTCCCGTGGATGTAGCCCACATTGGGTGAACCACGTATATAGTGTGTACTCTCTCTCTCTCTCTCTCTCTCTCTCTCTCTCTCTCTCTCTCTACTCTATAATCTCGTGTATATAAATCTGTCTCTCTCTCCATTAAGTAATCTACTCAATTATCTATTTAGCTACGTCTTATTTCCTAACATTGACCCTATTTCTCTCAAAGACTCGAAGTTTTTGCGCTTTCCATATTTGGTTTAGATAGTATTTGGTTATTTGAGCGCACACCAAAATAGATTGCTTTTGAATTATTCTCCCTCCTAGGATGATGTTGTTCCCAAAGGAAAGAAACTTCAAGGTCTTTTGTGCCCATTTGCAAATTTTGCAACGAGACCTCACGTGCAAGGGCAACTTTTGAATATATGTAAGGGATCCTCTAAAGTTATTTTGCACCCAAAGAAAGTGTATGTGCCAAACCCTCCTGCAAGAATCTTATTCCTAGTAGGGATATCTCCTCATAACACTTTCCTCGTAAAAGTCTTCATAAAACTTGGCCATTTAACCTCCTAGATGTTGCTTCCACTCTTCAACCATAACTCTTCTCACCAATTGACTTTCCACAATTTGATGAGCGGAATGAACCAATTTTCATTGT
This sequence comes from Adiantum capillus-veneris, assembly GCF_014529385.1. NCBI lineage: Eukaryota > Viridiplantae > Streptophyta > Polypodiopsida > Polypodiales > Pteridaceae > Adiantum > Adiantum capillus-veneris. The sequence continues at coordinate 57,690,141 of NC_140932.1, forward strand.
ATATTAGCTTGTTATATGTATCCAAAGTTTTGAGAAGTGCAGAGCTCTTTCTTCGGGCCAATGCTAAGATTTCCAATCAAGCTCTGACCCAATGACAAGTGTTGGATTATTGCATAGAGCTTATAGGAATCTACTGATCAATAGTCGTTCATTGATATTTAGGTTATGCTATATCACGAATTGAACCGTTCCTTCCAGTAGAGGTTGCCCTCGTCCCAAAAATGAGAGAGTTTGGAGATCCCTTTGTTATTCATCTTTATGGCAATTGTCGTCCAAAAGAAATTCAAAGAACATCTTCCAATCTTCGAGAGCCAAGGGTACGAGTGTAGCATTTAAAATATTTGAAGGTCTTCTTCCATCCTAGTGATGAAGCCGCTTGGTTACACTTTTGTAGAATTTCCATTGTGCAGCCCCCAAGCTTAAGCAAAATCTAGTTTAGAGCCAAAATTTTACCATGCACTTTAACCTCCTTTCGTGGGCCTCCTTGCAAGCAAAGATTAGCTTTGTTGATCATGTGTTACAAGTGGATGTGAACCAAATGCAAAGAGCAATGGGGCCAAGGAGCAACCTTGCTTGATAGATCTTTTTTCTTAAAACCTTTGCACACACTCTAAGCCCAAGGCCCAACACTTTCATGATATATGCAATCTAGTTCAAGGTTGATTTGAAGGAGGATGTGTTCCTTCTTGGTGAGATTAGAATCCTTCATCATTGCTGCAAGAATTTTTTCATAGATCGATCTTCCTTTGATGAATTCATGTTGATGGAGGGTGATTATTTTGTGTAGTATTGGAGCCATCTTTAGTCCTATAACCTTGGCAATGATCTTGTAAGCTACTATCATCATTGAAATAGGCCATCCATGTTTTAAGAGGAAGCAACACACTAATTTGGAAATGGGCTTCAATAGACTTTTTTTTAAGTTGGCATCCATCTGTCTCTCTATTAGAGCCTTTTTGCCAATTGTGTTATCAAGATTTTAAGATCCTACCAAAAATCTTTGAAGAATTATTTAGTGAGTCCAACCTACCCAAGAGAATTTTCCCTCCCTAGTGCCTTCAAGGTAGTCCAGCATTCATCCTCTGATACATCATCTAATATAGGCCTTTCCAAAGCTTTGGCTATTTTAGGTAGTATATTGAACTTTACATTGCTAAGAATCAGTAATCTCGTATTCTCGATCACTTGTGGATAGTCTTCCAATTGACTCCTAATTTGGCTAAGATAGTTGAGCATTAGCCCTATCATCTTGGTCTCGGATGAAATTTCCCAGCCCATCCATGATTGCTGCTTCTAATTCCCTTCTTCTGTTAACCTTTAGAGCTCTAAAAAAGTGAGCTTGGTTGGTAGTCTCAAGCTTGAGGGCAAGCGCTCTGGCAAGCAGCTTAGTCTTTTTTATTTCTTTGACTTGCAGATCGACAAGCACAACCTTGGCTTCAACCCACAAGGCAGATTGCTATGCCTTCTTGGTTTTTTTTTTAGTGTACTTCTACTTCTTCTTTCAACCTCTGGATATAGCATCAAACATATATATAGCCAAACCTTTAGATCTCCTTTAGATATATATATATAGCCAAACCTTTAGATCTCCTTGCAATTTCTTGTAGGTACCAACAACGAACACAAACAGAAATATGACAATCATAAACAAATTATCCGACCCTAACGGAGATTAAAAAATGTGACATCTATATGTAAACAAAAAGAGGAATGTGTAATCCAGCAAGTTGAGGATACATCAATGTTAACTTGGATCACACATTTACATTACTAAGAATAAGAACTTTACCATCAAACATGTGAGAGTAAGACTATAAAATGTGTCGGTGTGTCTTTTTTTTTATAGGTTTAGCAGCAAACATTAATCATTTCAATCTTTTATGATCATTTAGGATATTGATATTGACAAAGTGCATTAAGGAGGTCTAAAGATCCTCTATCTTGGAAACTTTGGTCCTTTGGTAGCCACAATTGCCTTGGTTTTGGATTATTGTGCCTTGTGTGAAAGACCATAGAAGTAGCACCTGTGTAATTGTTTGTAGATACTCATGTTTTTTGAGACGGTCCCCACCTACGTTTTCCTCTATCGTCATGCCTCTTTGTGGAATTGTTTATTTTGGATTGCAACTTGTAGACACTAAGGTGTGGTTTTGGTAGCCACAACTTGTGTGGCCTTTATAATATCCTTGTGCCTCCAAAGACTTCTCTGTGATGAGGCCACCCTATTGAGTTGTTTTCTAGTCTTGACTGGTCTTCAGCCTTTCGAGGCTCATCACCATCACTTACCTTGGCTTGACTAGTACTTTGGTTGACGCATCTGTTTCTTTACTTTTATTTGAAGGCTATCAGAGGAGCTGAGGTATCCAGTACCAAGTTTTCCATCCTGAAATTTGGAGCAGATAAGCATTGACCAAGGACCACATCAACATGTAAATTCCCTTGACTTGCCACATGAAATTCAGTTTCCTCAAAATGGGACCAAATGCCCCAATTTGTAGCAAAGAAATCTGCTATATCAATTCATGGCATGACATTGCTAGTCTTCACTTCAAATGGGGTCTGTAGATGTGGTTGACAAAGTATCCTCCAAATATGTTCAGAGACTAGACTCTTCTTAGCATTTTAATTAAGTAAAGCAATGCATTTTACACTAGCTCCGCTTTTGCATTCAAGCTCAGGTGGTACCAACATTCTTTCTGGCTTAGTGTGTGGACTGAATGCTTGCCCCTTGTGTTACTTTCGTCCATGTTTGGGCAGCAGTTGAGTGACAGGGTTTCTAAATTGGAAATTCACCAATTAATTCATGAATGTCAGCATCTTGCGTAACGCCACATGCCTTCAAGATGCAAGCATAGCCTTCAAGACGAAAGTATAGGTGAATAAATTTGGAGAGATACACTCACTTTGCATCTGCTGAAAACAGCCCAGAGCTTCCTGGCCCTGCCCTTGTTCGGCATGTCCTGCGATCAGTACATTCCAAGAGTCCACATTCCGGACAGGAAGCTCCTCAAGTACTTTTTGTGCTTTCTGAAGTGCGCCACATTTGGCATACATATCGACCAAGGCAATGCCAAGAACGACATTTTCTAGCAACAGCCCCTGACTAACAATATCATCGTGAATTTTTGTGCCCATATCAGCATCTTGAGTAGAGCCACATGCCTTCGAGATGGCGATGTAGGTGATTGCATCTGGGGAGAGGCCCTCACTTTGCATCCGCTGAAAACAGCCCAAAGCTTCCTGGCTCTGCCCCTGCTGCACGTATCCCGTAATCAAAGCATTCCAAGAGACAATGTTCCAAACAGAAAGCTCCTCAAGCACTTTTTGTGCTTTCTGAAGAGCACCACATTTGGCGTACATGTCAACCAAGGCATTGCCAAGAATGACATTTTTTTGCAACAGCCCCTGTCTAACAATATCATCATGAACTTTTATGCCCATATCAGCATCTTGCGTAGAGCCACATGCCTTCAAAATGCACACGTAGGTGATTGCATCTGGAGAGACGCCCTCGCTTCGCATCTGTTGAAAACAGCCCAGAGCTTCCTTGCCCTGCTCTTGTTGGGCATACCCTGCAATCAGTGCATTCCACGAGACGACGCCCCGAAAACGAAGCTCCTGAAGTAGGCTTTGTGCTTTCTGAAGTAAACCACATTTGGCGTACATGTCGACCAAGGCATTGCCAAGCATGGCATCATTTTTCAACATCCCCTGACTAACAATATCAGCGTGAATTTGTATGCCCATATCAGCATCTTGCATAGAGCCACATGCCTTCAAAATGCACGCATAGGTGATTGCATCTGGAGAGACGCCCTCACTTCGCATCCGCTGAAAACAGCCCAAAGCTTCCTTGCCCTGCTCCCGTTGGGCATATCCTGAAATCAGTGCATTCCACGAGACGACGTCCCGAACATGAAGCTCCTCAAGCACTCTCTGTGCTTTCTGAAGTAAACCACATTTGGCGTACATGTCGACCAAGGCATTGCCAAGCACAACATCGTTTTTCAACATCCCCTGACTAACAATATCAGTGTGAATTTGTATGCCCATATCAGCATCTTGCGTGGAGCCACATGCCTTCAAAATGCACGCGTAGGTGATTGCGTCGGGAGAGACACCCTCACTTTGCATCTGCTGAAAACAGCCCAGAGCTTCCTTGCCCTGCTCCTGCTGGGCATATCCTGCAATCAGTGCATTCCACGAAAAGACGTCCCGAACACGAAGCTCCTCAAGCACTCTTTCTGCTTTCTGAAGTAAACCACATTTCGCATACATGTCGACCAAGGCATTGCCAAGCACGACATCGTTTTTCAACATTCCCTGACTAACAATATCAGCATCAATTTGTATGCCCATATCAGCATCTTGCATAGAGCCACATGCCTTCAAGCTGCACGCATAGGTGATTGCATCTGGAGAGATGCCCTCACTTCGCATCCGTTGAAAACAGCCTAGAGCTTCCTTGCCCTGCTCTTGTTGCGCATATCCTGCAATCAACGCACTCCAAGAGACGACGTCCCGGACACGAAGCTCCTCAAGAACTGTTTGTGCTTTTTGAAGTAAACCACATTTCGCAAACATGTCAACCAAGGCAGTGCCAAGCACGACATTTTTTTTCAACATCCCCAGACTAATGATATCAGCGTGAATTGTAATGCCCATATCAGCATCTTGCGTAGAGCCACATGCCTTCAAGATGCACGCATAGGTAATTGCATCTGGAGAGAAGCCCTCACTTTGCATCTGCTGAAAACAGTGCAGAGCTTCCTGGCCCTGCCCCTGTTGGGCATATCCTGCAATCAGTGCGTTCCAAGAGACGACATCCCGCACAGGAAGCTCGTCAAAGACTTGTTGCGCCCTGACAAGTGCACCGCACTTGACATACATACTGACCAACATATTCCCCAAGTATGCGTTCTTTTCAAGTAACCCACTATCTCGAATATCAGCATGTATCCTACTGCCTTGGTACAAATCCCTCTTCTTAGCACATTCTTTAAGTGAGCTCACGAAAGAAAAACTCATTCAATGCTTGCTTGTGTTGCCTTTATTGCTCCCAGCTGTGACGCTACACTGATGTATTCTTTTGGCAACTCCAGGAGCGAAGCGTGGGCTGTTTGCCGCTTTTCACTGCAGAGCTCGAGGGTGTCCGCCTAGCTTCCATTTGTTTATCCTGCCATGTTATAAGCTCCTGCACCTTCTTCGTCTGCGGTGTTTGTGCTATGTCACTAGGATCTTGAACCAATGGGATGATTTCGAAAAACTGGGCCCGGAGGACTAAATTGACACCCTATCCAGGGCCGTCCGATGGACACGAGGAATCATTTAAGATTCTACGGAATTTTACGGGCCTTGGAAAGACAAAAATGCACCACCTCGGACTTGTGGCTTCACCACTCAGTGCATAATTAAAATATATAAAGAAAAGCTCAAATTTTGACGTTTCTATGGATCACACAAGGATCACATCTAAATCACATAGGAATCATGTTTGTATCACACCGCAAGTGTAGCTCACATGGAAATCACTCTGTGATTACAGGAAAATCACACTATGATCACGATGTGATCACAATTGATCACATCCGCAATCCAACGGCATAGATGAGTCGTCGGCACTTTTGATAGGGACCACTGATCCCCACTAGGGAAGTCCATGTCAATTAGTCCGAAGAGAGGGGGGGGGGGGGGGGGGACTCAACACTATTGGACACAAGGTAGTAAATGAATTGTAAGCGCTAGGATCGCTAGCACTGAAGAGACATTGATTTGTGCGCATTTACTCTTTTTGTCCGTGTTTACATTTTCCATGTCCGAGCTCTCTTTCTGAGGGAGTGGGATGGCTTTGGGGACAAGAAATTGCATGCAGACGCGTGGTTAGAGTGTCGGGCTGCCAAGCATGAGGTCCCGAGTTCGAGTCTCTGGTGTGGACGAGGCAGATCAATGCACTGACTTTTTTCAGCCGCTTGTCCTCCTCAAGATTCATAGAAAGGTACTGCAGTCGTCGATCCCACCACCTTGGGTTCATTAAGACCCCGTGTTAGATAGTGTCATGGGAGGAGGGGGGAGGGGTTTACAAGTGGCACAATAGGGAATGTAAACACAACCTACGCGCTCATCGTCGATAGCAAGCTGGCAACGGCACAGGGGGAGGAGCTGGAGAGGAGCGGCATGCATATCTTTTATTTAGTAAAGGTGTGGCGTTGGCGAGGACCAGGTCATCTAGGTAGCGTGGGACTCTTTGTGTTCATGAAAACAAGTGTTCAAATCTCGCTCAATATGGTGGCACTTTTTGTTCTTATGTCCGTTGGTGCTGGTAGAAGCTTTACATGAATCTATGAGAGAGATAAAAGAGCCAGTATAGTCAATAGAAGTAGTTTGGCAAAAGTGTCGGAACGATTTTTTTTTAAGGGCAAAAGGGAGAGCTTGAGCCATATGTTGGCAAGGCAGCAGGGCATATGTGGCAAATGAGCCAGGAAGGACAATAGGGTAAACTTCGTGCAAATTGAGGGTCCATATGGCAAGCCCCCCGAACATGCGATGAGAAGGGGAATCTTGGTGAAATGGAATCTTTGTCCACACCAAATGGAATCTTCTCAAATCTGGGAAAATTCACTATAATTAAACAAAGATAGAGGGAGTATGTGTCGGGATCCCTTAGATCAGAGATATTGATTAAGAGCTATGTCCCGCTAGACGCATGTGGTGCATGCAGTGTAAAGGTTACATTAAATGACCCCTCGTCTCTCTGTATGCGTTATAAAGTTCTCTTTCTTTCTTGTATTTTACAGCGCATGCAGTGCAACAGCCTACGCACCCTATGCCCTGCATGCACTCTTTAATGGAATTGGCCTATTTAACGTGAGAGTAGCGGAAATTAATGAGAGTACTTTTGAAAATTTTACTTTGTGACCATAGCGGGTGAACATAATTGAAGATAGCAACATAATCATAGAAATTAGTTAACTTGGCATGAACAATACTTTTGCAAGAGAGAGAATTTAGAGAACATGACAACAGTTGAGAACCAGATTTATGTGGAGCCGGTCCCCTTTCCAATAGGTTGTATTATGATTTCTCCCATTAAAAGAGAGACTTGTTACAATACAATCTTTGTGTTCCTTGTGACCTGATGCAATGAATATGGAAAGCTTCATGCATCACAAGCATAACATAAACTTTGAAGAAAGCTTTAACTATCCCAAGACCTCAAACGCCTTCGAAGGTGGAGAGAGCTAGCAAGGAATGAGGGTAGGGAAGAGGAAGAATAAACATTGCATGGGAGAAAGAATTAGTTCCTCACTTATCATAACTCTTCTTGCTAGCATACATAATAGCATATTAATGAAGATGGAGAAGATGGCAAGCTTAAGCATTGAAGCATGGATCTTGGTTGGATTTGCACTCCATAGCCAAGAGTGTTGGTGTAGGCTCTCAACTTCTCAAGGATCTTGGAGAAGGATATGGATTGCACTTTGCATAGCACACAAAGAGAGTGTGTGTGAGTGTGTGTGGGTGAGTATACCCTGCAAGCAAGGCCTCTTCTTGCTTTGGTCAACCCCCTCTTCTAGCTCATGCTTGAAGCTCATTGGCTCATGCCAAGCCTAGACAATCACAAGCTTGGGCCATTTCTAGCAATAGGGGTACTCTTGGGACAAGTGTCCCCCTTTCCCCTTTGAGAGAGAGGACTTGATAAATGCAAAAACAATTAATTAATTCAAGTAATTTATCATTGGACCCCTTTTAAGCCTGGCCAATAGGATTCAAGCACCTCATGAAGGTAACATGGGTAGGAGCTTGACATGTGTCCTTGCTGCCTCTTAAGACTTGGGGTTACCTTGAGTGTGTGTGTGTGTGTGTATTCTCTCACTAGCCCCTACAATATGGGCTCACCCCCTCTTATGTAGGGATCACTTTGACTTTTGGTGCTCAAGCACCTTACTCATCAAGCATGACAAAGCACTTCTAGCTTGGGGGTGTTCCCACAAGCATCTCAAGCAAGCACAACAAAGTACCTCAAGCACCTTAGTCATCCAACAGTAAAGCACCTTAATCAAGCACGACAAGTACCTCAAGCATGACAAGCATCTCAAGCAAGCACAACGAAGTACCTCAAGCACCTTAGTCATCCAACAGTAAAGCACCTTAATCAAGCACGACAAGTACCTCAAGCATGACAAGCACCTCAAGCAGGAGAAGCACCTCGATCTCGGGTCGGGTTCCCACCTCAAGATCAGCCCTAAGGTCAAAGGACTTTTACACACATTTTTGGAGGTCTTCAATGAAGCTAACCCTAAGGTCTTATGCTCCATTGGTTAGCCTTGCTCTTTGATATACCATCTCTCATTTGGGCCCCTGTACCATTGGCCCCGTGTTGAGATAGATCTATAAGCACATGTCTATATCTTATCCCTTGTTCCCATTTATTCTCCCACATTAAGTGATTAGTTTAATATGAGAAAATCATTTGGGTTGGTTAGATATTAGATTTTATGACACTACCTCTCTCTTGAAATCATAGTCGTCCTCGACTATGAGGTAGAAGAGATAAAGTCTTAGTCATCAGTCAATCTTACTTAGCGGGTAGAGGATCCCTTTTCACCCTACGACATCTTTCCAAGATGGATGACTAATCCATTTGGTGCTTGGGAGACATAGCTGCCGCAAGCATGTCTGCTTTTTAGTCCATTTCATTCTCCCAAAAGTAGAGTGACAAATTCTACTTGGTGTTTGAGAGACGTCGTCATCACAAACATGATTCTAAGCATGCATATCATTTAAATTTGTGCACAATAAAAAGAGAACTAGTCTTATAAAACAAAAAACATTGGTCATTTAAAAGGAATTTGTACATTTGCTTATTCCTTGTATCCATCTAGCATCTTCAAAAGGATAATTTTTGAACTTATAAGATACCGTCGGATAATCTTACCATGTCGTAGTACTTTATCTTCATGTCGAAGGATAGCTTTGGGTTGTAGCACCTTTCTTAGTCTTCAACTTCGGGAGGGTCTTCAACAATTGGTTCACTTGGTGGCTCTCCTTTATAGGGCTTAAGTAGGCTCAGATGAAAGGCACTGTGTATGAGCCAATGGTTGGGCAACTTGAGTTGGTAAGCTATCTCATTGATGGGCTTCAAGATTTGGAAAGGACCATCGTATCTTTTTGCTAGCTTAGCATAATACTTTTGATGGCTTGTAGGTTTTTTGCATGTCCTTTGCCTTAATCGATCTTTAGGAAACTTAAGTAAGACCTAATCATTTTCTTTGAATGTTTAAGACCCTTTTATGCTTGTTAGCAACAGCTTTTTGCCTTTGTTGAGAGATGGATATAGCCTCCTTAATCTTTTGAAAAGACTCTTGTAGGTCACGACTATACTCATCGGCAGCGAAGATCTTCCCATGTACTTTGAGTAGCAAGGGACTTTTAGGTCTTCCCTCAATGATCTCAAAAGGTGGTTTTCCCGTAGAAGTATGTACAGTATTATTGTAGGCATACTCTACAAGAGGTAAGAACTTTTCCCATTGTGAGCGTTGATCTACTTTTGTAATATAAGTCTTGAGTAGATCAAGTATTGTAAGATTGGCTATCTCACTTTGGCCACCGTTTGTGGGTGATAGGCCGAAGAGAAATTCAATCTTGTTTCTAGATTTTCAAAGAGACCTTTCCAAAAATTAGTGGTCATTCTAGGATCTCTATCTGACACGATGGATGTGGGTAATCCATGGTGTTTAAGAATCTGAGATATGAAGAGAGTTGCCAATTGGTGTGCCTTAATGACAGGAATAAAGTGTGCTTGCTTGCTAAACCTGTCGACTATTGTCCATATTCCCGTATTTCCATGGATAGACTTGGGTGATCCAAAGATGAAATCCATGGATATACTCTCCCATGGTGAATTTGGGATAGGCAATGGCTAGAGTAATCCAGGTTGCTTTCCTCTATCATATTTGGTCTTTTGGCATACTACACATTTTGAAACATACTCTTGTATCTCCACTTTCATGGTAGGCCAATAGAAATATGTCTCACTTCTCGGAGAGTAGGTTGAACACCTCTATGCCCCGCATAGGGAGGAGCATGGGATTCATACATAACTTTCTCACGAAGGGAATGGGTAACACATAGCCTATTTTCGTGGAGAAGATAACCATCCTGCAAGGTGAATGGTTCCTCTTTCTTCCCCAAAGCAAGGGCTGACATTATGTCTCTAAAGTTAGGGTCAGTAGCATACTCATCTATCATAGAAGATAGATCATTGTGAGTAGCTATAGACACTGCATTAACTTTTGGTCATCGTGAAAGTGCATCGGCCACTTGATTGTGCTTACCAGAAATGTGAGCAATATGAAAATTAAATTGCAAAAGAAAATTTGCCCACCTCATTTTTTTGTCAGAGAGCTTGATTTGCGTCATGAAATACTTGAGACTTTGGTGATCGGTTTGTACAATGAATGGAGTCCCCAATAAGTAGTGCTTCCATGTTTTCTAGGGCATGTAGAACAGCTAAAAGCTCTTTCTCATAAATGCCCAAGACTCGTTCATCAGTATTGAGCATTCGGCTCTCATATGCTATGGCATGTCCTTCTTGAAGCAAAAATGCTCCAAGGCAATCACCACAATAATCACATCGGACCTCAAATGGTTTTGAGAGATTGGGAAGCATGAGGACTGGTGTTGGGATTCAGGCCAACTGGTCGGGCATCCCACTTACTACTAACCCATCTACTAACTTAACTATTATACACTTATTCTTTAATACACAATAGAATAAGGAGCTGCATTAGGATAACGTTGCTCTGTGCACTCCACCCAAAGCAGGTCTCTCTCTTTCTACTCTCGCACTTGCACTCGCACACGCTTCCCGCGGCACCTTCAACTGGTATCAGAGCATAGATTTGTGCTTGCGGTTTTCGCGTCCGTGCATGCATGCACTTTCAAAAATGCAAACAAGTTTCCGATTTTGGCATCGGCAAATTCAACGTTTCGAGAGCGTTTCCATTACATGACTTGGGGGTTTTACCCCCTTTCCAAGTTGTTTGTGCAGTCGAAAGCTTCATCCGAGCTACGCTTCAGGAGTTGTATTTTTCAACTCCACTTTTGCTACAGCTACAGGTACATGTATACGACACAGGTGCAAGTTGTTTAGAGACTATTTTGGGATGGTATATAGCCGTTCTATGGCTAGTATGTGTTATTGAGATGGTGTTTATGGGCTGATTAGGAGCACTTTTTGGCATCGACATTATCTCGAGTTTTTCAGGCATCCATCTCCTCATAGGTTCTTGCATACATACAGGACATCCAGGTTTCTTACAGGTTGTAGTGTTTTGCATCAGCACACATTTTAGTGGGAGTACTTGATGTGGATATGCATTGTTTTGGCACTTTTGATAGTGTTGGAGCTTTTTTAGAGCGGTTTTACTCCCCGCAGGGATTTGTTTACTACTTGCACATTTCGTTTGGTGCCTGTTTAAGCGCGTAATTGCACCTTGCAGTATTTTTGACAGTGAATGTACGTTGAGTTGCGAAAACTGCCATATGTACCTTTTATGGAGCCGATTTGGCTTGTTTCTGGCAGTCCTGACCGTTTTTGAGACTCGGTTCGGAGGCCCTTTCTGAGATTGGGCTGGTTTCTTTTCTGCATAACCTTTTGTGAGGGTCGATATCGTGAGGTTTTCTTGAGCTGGGGGATTCTCAAATGTTGAGATCCTTTCTGTGATACAGGTTGCTAGAGTACCCCTTTTTTCATGGCCTTGCCATAGGACATGTATAGAGAGGGCTAGGTGCATTTGACGCCGTGTTGGCAGTTTTGGGTCAATTTTTTGACTTTTTATGCACAGTTAGTGACAGTTAGTGGTTGATGTGCATGTCTTATGCTCTGAGAGCATTATTTTGATGCATTACTGATCTCTTGTGACAGTTTTGGATTGAGATTCTATCAGTTTTTTTGGGAAAACTCTGCCAAATGTTTCCCAAAATTACCAGTGTTTATCGCCATATTATCTTTAGCTTGCAGCCATGCCATCTAGTGGTGAAAAGGATATTTACAATATCCGGAAATTTGATGACAAATTTTGCTATCTTGAAAGAGTAGATTCAAGATGCTCTTATACAAAAAGGCCAGCTGGGTCCTATCATGGAGCGCCCAGAGGGCGAGTATACAGATGTTGAATGGGAGAAACTTGATGCTAAGGCCAAATCTACCCTCCGTTTGCATTTGGCCAAATCTGTGTACTTTACTATAGTTGGAGAAAGGATTGCTAGAGATGTATGGGATAAGTTGTGTTTTAGTTACGAGAACAAAAGTGCCACTAATAAGGTTTTCTTGATGAAGAAGATGTTTGACCTTTGTATGAAGAAAAAGGGAACTATTTCTACTCACATTAATGAGTTCAATATCATTTTCACTCAGTTGACCACTCAAGGTTTGGTCTTCGATGAGGAAATAAAATGTATCTTCTTGCTATGCAGTTTACCCTCGTCTTGGGATATGTTCTGTACTACAATTAGCAACTCAGCACCTGGTACCAGTCTAGTGTACAATGACGTCCTTGGGAGTCTGTTTATCGAGGAGATTTGCAGGAAATCTCTCGAAGGCAAGAAGGATGGTGATGTGTATGTTTCTAGTGATAGACAAAGGGGTCGCACTCAAAGTCGTGCCAAAAGCAAGGAACGTGGGAGCTCACGCAGTAAGTCTCGGGGTTCTATGCGTAATGTCGAGTGTTGTCACTACCATAAAAAAGGGCATGTGAAGAAGGATTGCAGGAAATGGCAGCAAAGCAAGAAGGATAAACAATGCGGTGACACTTCTAAGTCTGATGATTCGAACAAGGGCAAAGCAAAGTTAGAGGAGATCCATGTGCTCGAGTCTTCAAATGCTCCTATTGTAGAGACTCTTCCAGCGGTTGTTATGCCACTTACCTCTGACATATTGGTCTTCACAGCAGATCTACCTGTTGAGGCTCTTGTTACAGAAGATGCGCAGTATGCACAGAATTGGATAGTAGATTCTGGTGCAAGTTTCCATGTGACACCACATAGAGAGTGGTTCTCTACTTATTCTCACTCTAGTGGAAAAGTGAGACTTGGTGATGCTTATGAACTAGACATTGAGAGTGTCGGAAACATCAATTTTCATCTAAGGAATGGCACGCACTTTACTTTATGTAATGTCAGACATGTGACCAAGTTGACTAAAAGCTTGATTTTTGTTGGTCAGCTTGATGATTTGGGCTACAACACCACATTTGACAATGGTTCGTGGATAGTACGCAAAGGTAATCTTGTTGTACTCAGAGGTCAGAATCATGGTACCTTGTATTCTATGCATGTGTCAGATGTTGGTCATGATTACATATCTATAGACGAGCTGTCGTCTACTGAGTTGTGGCATTGCCGGCTAGGTCACATTAGCCAAAAAGGAATGAGAACTCTGACTCTTTTTTCTACTTACCTGTCTTGTCTTATGTTGACTTTCCTGTTTGTGAGCACTTTATCAATGGCAAACAGACTAGGTCTGTGCACTTACCATTGGGTCAAAAGCGAGCTAAACCTCTAGATTTAGTACATAGTGATGTTTGTGGTCCTATGTCAACCAAATCTCTAGGGGGGGGCAGCTATTTTGTGACATTCATAGATGACTCTACTCGAAAGGTGTGGGCATATCGTTTAAAACATAAGGATCAAGTTCTTCCTGTGTTCCAAATTTTTGTAGCACTCGTTGAGAATCAGTTTGGCAAGAAACTCAAGAGGTTACGGACTGACAACGGTGGAGAATATGTCTCCAAGGAGTTTTGACAATTTTTGTGCTAAAAGGGGGATTAAAAGGCAATTTACTGTACCATACACACCAGCTCAGAATGGAGTTGCTGAGAGCATGAATTGTACGATTTAGGAAAGAGTCACAGCTATGCTTTCTTGGGCAAATTTCACACAAGGCTTTTGGGCAGAAGCCGTCTTGACCGTAGTGCACACTATAAATCGTTCGCCTAGTACACCACTGAATTATGAGATTCCAAAAGAGTTATGGTCTAAACGTAAGCCCCACTATGACCATCTACGTGTTTTTGGTTGTGAAGCTTATGCTCATGTGCCTAAACAACTTCAACAGAAGTTAGAGCCAAAGTCACACAAATGTATTTTCATTGAATTTGGTGCAGATGGAGAGATGGGATATCGTCTCTAGCACCCGGAATCTCGTCGAGTCATTCGTAGTTCAGATTTGATCTTCAATGAGTCGAAGATGCATAAACAACCTATCAAGGAAATAGAGATTCGGAGAGTCACTTTTGAGGATGTTGCCTCGGAGACAATGAAATCAACTCAGCGGGCTAGTGATGTACCTTCCACTAGCAATGCTCCGGAGGGAGCGAATAGCAGTGGTCAAGGAGTGAGACGGTCTACTAGAGTCTCTCGTCCACCTGCGCGTTTTGAGCCAGGTCTTGATTACATCATGTTGACCGATTATGGTGAGCCAAGCTGCTACCAAGAAGCCATGATGATGGATGATGTGGTGCAATGGGAGCAGGCTATGGAATCTGAGTATAACTTGAATTTTGGCTGATGACACTTGGGACTTGGTAGAACTGCCAACTGATGCGAAAGCTTTACCTTGCAAATGGGTTTACAAGAAGAAATTTACCTCAGGTGATCCAAATCCAAAGTACAAGGCTAGACTTGTAGCCAAAGAGCGAACAACAAAAGGGAGTCGATTTTGATGAAATCTTCTTGCATGTGGTCAAGACGACAACTCTTAGAACCGTACTTGGTCTTGTAGCAATTGAGGACATGGAACTTGTCCAAATGGATGTGAAGACAGCATTCCTTCACGGGGATCTTGATGAGGATGTTTACATGCAACAACCTGAAGGGTTTGTTCAGGAAAACGCATCTCGTGAGGAGCTAGTATGTAAGCTCAAAAAGGCACTTTATGGCTTAAAGTAGGGTTCAAGGCAGTGGTATCATAAATTTGATGCGTGTATGAGGTCTCAAGGATATAAAAGGAGTGAAGAGGATCAATGATTGTATAAGTATGTACAAAACAGTCGGCAAGTGTTTACGCTTTGGAAACAGTGATGCATCCATCATGGGTTATGTGGATGCAAACTATGCGGGTTGTGTCGACAATAGGAGATCGACATCTGGCTATGTTTTCATATTTGCTGGAGCAGCAGTATCTTGGAGGTCATGTCTTCCACTACGGAAGCAAAGTAGGTTGCATTGTCAGATGCAAGTAAAGAGGCTGTATGGTTATCTCGCTTGGTCAAAAATCTTGGCATTGATGAGACTCCAATTATCTATTGTGATAGTCAGAGTGCTCTTGCATTGGCAAGGAATCCCGTGTTTCACTCCAAATTGAAACACATTGAAGTCAGGTATCATCTCATTAAGAGATTTCTTTGGCCAAAAAGCTCATTGATTTGGTCAAGGTACACACTGACGACAACCCAACAGATGCTTTGACAAAAGGCTTAGCTTTGGAGTGGTTTACACATTGCAGTGAGTTGATGGGTATAGGTTGAAGCCACTAGAATGCTTCACGATTGTACACACCAGGTCACTTGGGCTGCATTGGCCTTCAAGTGGGAGTTTGTTGGGATTCAGGCCAACTGGCCAAACATCCCAGTTACTACTTACCCATCTACTAACTTAACTATTATACACTTATTCTTTAATACACAATAAAATAAGGAGCTGCAACAGGATAACGTTGCTCTGTGCGCTCCACCCAAAGCAGGTATCTCTCTCTCTGTGCTCTCGCACTTGCACTCACACACGCTTGCCGCAGCACCTTCAATTGGTTGAGAGGTAAGCTTCTTCTTGAGCTTGTCCAAAGCATTTTGCTCCTTAGTAGTCCATACATACTTAACATTCTTCTTAGTTATGTAGTGGTCCTGCTACTTGAGAGAATTTTGCTATGAAGCGTCTATAGTATGCGCACATACCAATAAAGCTTCTTAGATCATGTAGATTCCTTGGGTTAGGCCATGCTTTTATACTCTAACTTTGATGGATCCATACGGATACCATCTTGAGAGATAATATGACCTAGGTATTGAATCTCTTGAAGGAAAATTTTGCTATTCTTTTGGGTGAGAAAAAGCTTATTCTCCCTCAATGCTTGAAAAATCACTTGGAGATGTTGCTTATGTTCCTCCAAAGACTTGGATTAGATGATGATATCATCAAAGAACACTCGAGTGCATTTGCGGTAAGGTCTAAAAATTTTCTCCATTAGACGATTGAACGTAGCTAGTGCATTAGTCAAGACAAAAGGCATGACTAGATATTCATAAAGACCAAATGTTGTGCAAAATGCGGTCTTTAGCATACCTTCATCCACTATCATTATTTGATGATAGACACTTTTACGGTCAATCCTACTGAAGTAGGTAGAGCCTTGTAGCTTATCAAACAGATCTTCTACCCGAGGCATGGGAAATGTGTTTTTGATAGCGATATGGTTTAGTGCTCGATAGTCCACACACATACAGTATGTACCATCTTTATTTTGCACTAAAAAGACTGGAGAATGAAAGGGAGAGGAACTAGGCCTCACCATCCCTTTGTCTACCAATTCCTGTACTTGCCTCATGATCTCCTCTTGTTGAGATTGTGAGACTCAATAAGGAGGCTTGTTAGGCGGTGAGCTTTCTGGAAGGAGCTCAATGCGAGGTCATCATCCCCTTGTTTTGGAGGTAAGTCCATAGGGATATCATCAATGAACACATCTTGGAATCCTTTTAGAAAATTAGACAAGTCTAACTCTTCTTGATTCCTACCATTTACATTTGATGAAGCATTAGGATCTTTTAGAGACTCTTTGACAAAAATCATGTACGCAGAAATTGAGCTCTTCATTGATTTATCAAAAGCAGGAGAATTTACAAGTGGAATGGTGCAACCACGCTCACTAGCATCTATATACATGTTCTTTCCCCTGTAGGTGAAGTAAATTCTCCTTTCAGGGAACTTCATATTGGCAGCCATGCAATCAAACCATGGTGCCCCTAGGATAGCATCCTCATGTTGCAGAGGAGAGATGAAAAAGTCTTCTTTGTTGACATAGCTTTGTACATGAAGCCTCAACTTCCCAATCAAGGGAGTAACGGAGGCTTGCTATCCCTTGAAAGTTGTGTTAGCCATTACCATATCTCCCATCTCGAAAGCTTGAATGCCCAACTTGGTGGCCAACTCCATTGATATGAAGTTGTGAGTAGAGCCAGGGTCAAACAAGATGAAGGCATCATGCTTTCTTACCTTTCCCCAAGCATAGGAAAGTGATGATCCTTTGCAGTGAGCATCCTCTTTTGGAGCTTCGATGGTGAAAGCCCTAGGAGTCTCACTGCGAGCATTCTTTTTGGGGCAAGAACGATAGCCATGTCCTTGCTCCCCACACTCAAAACACCTATGGTCCTTGCGAAAAGCTTCAAGCTCTTCAGGAGAGAGTGTGTTTTTGCCTTTGAAAACTCCCTTCTCCTTGGACCGATTGTTGTTTTTGTTCTTGGAAGTGCCTTGGGAAGAATTTTGAGCATTGGTTTTTCCCTTTGCATCAATTTTGTCTTTGTTTTCCATGGGCTTGACATTTCGTCTAGCCCCTTGATGGAAATTGATGCATGAAGCAACCATGGTGTGATGGATTACTTTGCTAATAGAACCAGGCCGTTGAGATTTGATGTATTCGGCCATCTCTTCAGGCAATCCCGCACAGAATTGCTACCTTTGCTCGGCAAAGTCTATCTTTTGAAAGATAGTAGCCTTGAGATGTAAATCCCAAAACTTGTTTACATACTTGTGGATGGACTCATGAGAGAGAAGCTCAAGCTGCACCATTTGGTAAGCACTTTGTCCTTTGCATTGCTTGCAAGTAATTGCTTCATGATGGAAACTCGTAGAGTTTTCCATGTCTTTGGGGCTTCGCCATTGCAATGAAGGAGAGCCCACCATTGACGAGCTGATTTTTGAAAGTGCATAGCTACATGGCGTAACTTGGAGGACTCCGTGAAGCCCTTGTCTCCAAAGGCCGCATCAAATTTTTGGATGAAGGCCGACACTTTGTCAGTAGCACCAAAGGTGCCATCATATGTGAGAAAAGAGATACTCTTTCCTTCCTCCTTGAACTTCTTTAGCTTTTGTGACCTTCACCATGCAGGGTATGATTTGCGATGTCCTCCCCTCCTGTATTCTCTAGGAGAATAGCCGTAGCTTTCATCGGAAGAGGAGGAAGGTGAAGAAGAAGGAGAAGAGGGTGACCTCTTCCTAGCCTTTTTCTTCCTTTGTTTCCTCTCTTCCTTTTTGGAATGACAAGGAGAAGGACCGTTTGTTGATCTTTTCCTCTTGGGAGGAGTGGGCGATCGTCTAGACCGTTGTCTTCGTGGAGCCACATCTTTAGAGGAACTTAAAGTTTCATTGCTTTCTTGCTCTTTGGATTCCTCCTCTCGTATGGGAGAGAGTCTTCTTTTAAGGGTCTCTTCAAGAGGCCTCCTAAGCTCTCTCTCCTCTTGGAGAGGAAGGGAAATCCCATAAGCGCGAAGTTGCTGAGTAACTTTGGCTTGCAAAGCCAAAGCAGGGTTGCCCATAGCTTGCTGCAACCTAGTTACGAGATAATTCACAAACATGAGAGCATCATCATGAGCACCTTCATGTGCAAAATCAAAGCTATCAATGTTCATTCTACTCTCTTGGTTATTGTCAGCCATGTTAACAAAGTTTATGTATGTACTTAGTGTATGCTTTGGCAATTCAAAACCTTAGTTGCCACTCCTCTTAGCCTTTGAAATTCGTCTCTTAAGTATCTACACCCATGGCTTGAAGTGGTTAATTATAGAGAGTAGAGAGTAAGTCTAACATAGTAGAGTTTCCGAGGGCTAGCTCCTTTTGGACTTCTTATGGCTCAATAATGGTAAAGTCGTAGGAAAGTCTAAAAAGACTCCATTATTAAGTCCAAAGCTCCCGAGGTGTCCACCATGTCCCACATAGTGGGCTAAACAAAACCGATTATAGATCCCAGTTCCACTTACCCTAATATAATTAACAACATCAACCATTTATAGTCTACTTAAGGACCTCTCTTCTTAAGCAAGCAAAGAGAAACCAAATGCTCTGATACCAATGTAATGTAGTTGGCCTATTTAACTTGAGAGTAGCGGAAATTAATGAGAGTACTTTTGAGAAATTACTTTGTGAGCATAGAGGGTAAACACAACAGTTGAGGACCAGATTTATGTGGAGCCGGTCCCCCCTCCAATAGGCATTTGTATTATGATTTCTCCCATTAAAAGAGAGACTTGTTACAATACAATCTTTGTGGCCTTGTGACCTAGGTGATGCAATGAAGATGGAAAGCTTCATGCATCACAAGCATAACATAAACTTTGAAGAAAGCTTTAACTATCCAAGCCTCAGTCCCAAGACCTCAAGCACCTTCGAAGGTGGAGAGAGCTAGCAGGGAATGAGGGTAGGGAAGAGGAAGAAGAAAAATTTCATGGGAGAAAGAATTAGTTTTTCACTTATCATAACTCTTCTTGCTAGCATACATAATAGCATATTAATGAAGATGGAGAAGATGACAAGCTTAAGCATTGAAGCATGGATCTTGGTTGGATTTAAAACAATTAATTTATTCAAGTAATTTATCATTGGACCCCTTTTAAGCCTGGCCAATAGGATTCAAGCACCTCATGAAGGTAACATGGGTAGGAGCTTACATGTGTCCTTGCTACCTCTTAAGGCTTGGGGTTAACTTGAGTGCATGTGTGTGCATTCTTTCACTAGACCCTACAATATGGGCTTGCCTCTCTTATGTAGGGATCACTTTGACTTTTGGTGCTCAAGCACCTTACTCATCAAGCATGACAAAGCACTTCTAGCTTGGGGGGTGTTCCCACAAGCATCTCAAGCAAGCACAATAAAGTACCTCAAGCACCTTAGTCATCCAGCAGGACAAGCACCTCAAGCACCCTAATCAAGCACGACAAGTACCTCAAGCAGGACAAGCACCTAGAGCTTGGGTCGGGTTCCCACCTCAAGATCGGCCCTAGCTTACCTAAGGTCAAAGGACTTTTACACACATTATTGGAGGTCTCAATGAAGGTAACCCTAAGGTCTTATGCTCCATTGGTTAGCCTTGCTCTTTGATAGACCATCTCTCATTTGGGCCCCTTTACCATTGGCCCCGTGTTGAGATAGATCTATAAGCACATGTCTATATCTTATTCCTTGTTCCTGTTTATTCTCCCACATTAAGTGATCAGTTTACTATGAGAAAATCATTTGGGTTGGTTAGATGTTAGATTTTATGACACACGTAGCGGGACGCGGCTCTAAGTAACAAAGGTATTTGATTTTATTACCAACACAAATGAAGCACGTGAAAGTCATATCAAACAGTATGTGTCGAGATCCATTAGGCAACTAGGCAACAGAGATTGATTAAGTAAAAAAGATATTCTCTTTTTATTACCAACAGAAATGAAGCATGTGAAAATCATATCGAACAGCAAAGCCATGGCGAAAGTTGAGGAAGGCAAGAAATGTGTGAGAGGGGGGCATCCAACCATGCGGACATGCATAGAGCGGTAAAGCTCCCCTCTATTTATCTT
The DNA here is from genome assembly GCF_014529385.1 of Adiantum capillus-veneris. Lineage (NCBI taxonomy): Eukaryota > Viridiplantae > Streptophyta > Polypodiopsida > Polypodiales > Pteridaceae > Adiantum > Adiantum capillus-veneris. The sequence continues at coordinate 57,710,747 of NC_140932.1, forward strand.
GCAAACTCTCTCTCTCTCTCTCTCTCTCTCTCTCTCTCTCTCTCTCCCCCCCCCCCCCCCCCCCCCCCCCCCCCCCCCAATTTGCTACCCTTGCTTGTAGGTCATGCAGGCTCCATGAGAGGTGTTGTGTGTGTGTGTGTGTTGAGCAATGGTGGCAAAGAGGCGGAGGGATCAGAGGTGCTATATATATGTGTGTGTGTCGTGGCAGAGATACTCAAAGATACAAAAATAGACAAAGGTGTGTTGTGGTAGGCATGCAAAGATACATGCTAGGCAAAGAAGGTGAAGCATAGGTGGACAAGGAGGTAAAGGTGGAGGGATTTAGGGGAAAAGGGGGAGGGAAAATCTGCAAGAGTAAGAAATCTACTATTCTAAAATAGAGCAAGCATGTAAAGAGAATAGGAAGAGGACGCCAAATCCTATATTCAAGTAGGTAAAGTCAAGAAACATTTTGCTAGTGTCCTAAAGAAAGTTCCAATAGGTTCTTCTAAGGAACGAGGTAGATCAATTGAAGTAGTTTTGCACAAGAAGCACTAGTAGGACCCCCCAATTCATTTTGGATGATATTTTCAATTTATTGGATATTGATAATGTGGATACTTTAGCACAACTAAGGTTGTCTCCCTCACCAAATATAACAAGTGTGTAGATGTAGGCCGGCATAATTGACTATTGGACAAGAGACTACTTAAAAGAGAGCGCATAGATGGTGTAAGAATCAATGGGGGGAGTCTTCTTGCTAGTAGCAGATAGTAGATTGGAGGATGGTTTAGTAGCCGCAACCTTCACTTTGTAACTACATACATCAATAGCACAAAATCCATGGGCAACTAAAACATGGGTTTCAAAGCGAGCACCGATGCAAGAGTGATAAATGAGGCTAAGACAAAAGCAGAAGATGTCATTGCAATGGTACATGTTGTCTATGGCTATGACACCCTCGTTCGGGGTGTCGGTGAAAAGGGGCCGCGCCAGACACAACCAAAAATCACCCCCAAGCAAGCCAGGTGGCAAGATACATTGGCCGAATACGACATCGACATCATCCACAAACCAGGTACCACAAATGTCATGCCAGATGCACTCAGTCGAAGACCCACCCTCACAGCCATCTCCACAGCAACCAGCACCCTACGCCAACGCATCCTCGACGCTCAAAAAGCTGACCCTGCTGTCCTCCGAATGCTCAACGACCACATCTCTGGCAAAGCTGCCCTGGGTCTATTCGAAGTCAGAGATAACCTCTTCTATGCGCATGGCAAAATCTACATCCCCAATGACCCAGAGCTAAAGAAAGACCTCATGTGGGAAGCTCATGACTGCAAGCTAGCGGGACATGGTGGCCATAAAAGATCTTATGACAAACTACATCAACACTACATGTGGCCCAAAATGAAGGACGACGTAATCGACTACGTGTGCACCTGTCCAACCTGTCAACTGGTCAAAGCTCAACGGGTCAAGCCTGCTGGCCTCCTCCACCCAATGCCAACACCCTCCCGTCCTTGGGACATGGTAAGTATGGACTTCATCGTCGACCTCCCCCCCTCCCATGGCCACACTACCATCATGGTGGTCGTCGACTACTACACCAAGCAGGCCCACTTCATACCAGCAAAGCCTCCCGTCACCGCCTACCAAGTCGCCAAACACTTCTTCGCCAAAGTCTTCAAATACCACGGCCTCCCCTTAGCCATAGTTTCAGATCGCGACACCCGCTTCCTCAGTGACCTCTGGCGCGAGCTCTTCAAGCTGCTAGGCACCCAACTTCGCTTCTCCTCCGCCTACCACCCTGAAATCGACGGTCAAAATGAAAGAGTCAACCAAGGCATCGAAGACTACATCCGCAGCTACGTCAAGGCCGATCAGAAGGACTAGTCCGAATACATGGACGTCCTGGAATTCCACTACAACAACTCCATCCACATCAGCACTGGCTACACCCCCTTCGAGCTCTCCACAGGTAAAGAAGTCATCACCCCTCTTGCATTGGCAACCGGTGATGTGCATGCCCAGGATCTGGAATGTGAGGAGTTTCTTCAACAATGGCAGAAGCGCATGCAAAATGCAAAGAAAAGCCTCGAGCAAAGCAAGGTACGCATCGCCAAATACACCAACCAAAAGCGACGAACTGCCGAACTTTTCAAAGAAGGTGACCTGGTCCTCGTCAGCTCTCAGAATATCACCCTCCCTCAAGGCCTCTCCCCGAAGTTCAATCATCGCTACTATGGTCCATACAAAGTGCTCAAGTCCTTCAACAACGTCACCTTCAAGCTGGAGCTCCCACCACACATCAACATCCACAACGCCTTCCATGTAAGTTTGCTCAAAAGATTTGTGTCGGATAACACCTATGGGCGAAGTCTCCCCGAATATGTAAAGGATGGCCCGCCACATGAGCCGGAGGCCATCCTAAAGTCGCGCTTTGGGCGCCGGGGACAAATCTTCTATGTCAAATGGCGCAATCGCCCCATGACAAAATGCACTTGGGTACCTGAAGAAATCATGCTTCGACTCGGAAGACCCCTTGTGCTGCGCTTCTACAACATGCCCACTGAAGAGGAGGACAACACACTAAATGAAAACCACATAGAGTAGTCCTCCCCCCCACTTGTAACTAGCATCACCCTAGGTAGCTAGACATTTTTGGAAACACTTCATTCCCCCCCTTGTACATATCCGCCCCCAAAACCTCAGCATCAACTTTTGTATCGGCACCTCTCAAAACCCCGGCTTGACGTGGGCGTCAAGCTCTCTCAACCCGGGGGTGTATATAAGGGAAGTATGTGCCACTTCCCCCAACTTGCGAGCCCCGTTTTCATGTGATTCTTCACGTCCCTTGTATTCGGCACTTTCTTATGATATTGATCATTCGTTCACGTCCCTTACTCTCGTGTCCCTCTTGCGTTCAATTTTCAAGTTGCGTTCTTGTGTATGCGTTTGCTTGCCTGCAGGTCCCGTTTGCAACGCAGGTGAGCCGGCGCAGCCCCTTTTCACCGACGCCCCGAACGAGGGCATCACAATGGAGGGGGTTGTCATTTCTTGAGCTAAACGTCCGAGTTAGCAAGCTAGGTTCTTAAATAAGGTGTCCAACTAGATAGATTTTGTAAAATTACATGTGTGAAAGATGTTATTTCCCTAAGAAATAATGTATTTAGATATTTCCTCTCGAAATCTTAATCTAAAGAAAGGCATATTACTCCATGAAATATTGTCTTATGTTGTCAAGGGTTTATATGTTTGTGAGATGAGCCGGGCCAACACTAGGATACTCCCTATGGAAAAAATGTGAGAGAGAGACACACCAAACAAGATTATGATGCAAAAGACACTTGAAAAACCTTAAATTGTTTTAACTTAGCAATTCTAGAATCTAAATATAGAAACTTGATTGCAATAGGCATTGTGTGCTCTTAAATCCGTGGAGATCATGAGTGGAAGCACGAATGCCAAAGCTTTACCGCTTTAGTTCCCTTCCCTTGCTCTTCTCGACCACATCATGAGCACAAAATTTGCCATCACTTGCTTTCGTTGTCTTTGAGATTAATAGAACCTCTAAAAAGTCCGCTTCTCCATCTCTTTGTGAGTTTTGACTAGTCTTTTGTCGACACAACTTTCACACCAAGCTTCCCTTTTTTTTTCTCCTCATTGCCGCTGTGTCTCCTTTCAATTTGAATCGCTACTACTCTCTGTATGATGCTCTCTGAAAAACACTCCTACGTTTTTATAATTGCATGTTGGCTCCTCTAATCACACCGAGACCCTTCCCTTAATCCACCGCTTCTTTTGTTTGTTTGTCAAGCCGTGTCCCCGCATGAGAAACAATCCTTTATTGTGGTCTCTTGACCGCACTCATGGACCAAATATGGGAGCAACTTGATGACTTGAGGAGATAGAGAACGAAGTGATTTTGTAGCTAAGAACTCATTTACTCGCAGCATGTTGGGTATGTGTGTGTGTGTGTGTTGTGTGTGTGTGTGTGTGTTTAAGTATGAAAATCCCCTCATAATTGAACCATACTTAGACAATCGTTAAATAATATATTAAATAATAATATTTTAAAACAAGATTTCATAAAACTCAATTATCATTTCATATACACCAATACAACATTTTGTATCTAATGGATAATACAGTCATTTAGATCAATAATTTGTTCTTTGATCATTACAAATTGATATCTTAATTTTGTATCTCCGCGTGTCCACTTTTTGGGATGAGCTTCCACTACATCTACATGGAGAAGGATCCATCTGTTATCTGCATCCATACAAAAACATTCAGTTAGAACTGGCTATGTTTGTGCGTTTTGCAGGTGTCAACACTGGATCCAGTTGTCATCCATGTCACACCTGTAGACCTAGTTCACAGCTTACCCTTAGGATTGAATATCAAGTTAATATTTCAAGTAAGATAACCTCTAAATGTATATGCATATGTATCCCAATACTCACCGAGCTCTCTCAAAACACTACTAGTGACGATTACCATATATGATGCAAATACCTATGTATTTTTGGTTTATCGATCAATGTAGAACACCTGGCAAAAATCGGACAACACCTCCTTTGTAATTTGAATAGTATTTCAAAAATCTCAGTTTATGCCATCTCCCAACGAGGATCCTCCACAGGAGGTTTATGGCTTCCAAAACTAAAATATATCTCATGTATCAAAAACTAGCAGTATATTACATGAAAAACATATTAAAGACTAATATACTTTGTAAGTAATTCCTTTTTTAACATCCCGTCATATCACATATGTTCAATCATGAATTAGAATCAATAGTCCTCACAAACCCATCAGTACCAATGATTTTTTAGCTTATGTAATGTCACTCACCATGCCAGAATATGAATGCAATGTCTATACCCTTTCCACCAATTATCTCAATAAAAAATAAGTGTGTATTTGTTGTTCCAAAACAATGGTTTTTATGTAGGCAAATTTCCTTAGTTCTTTGTCTTTAGCCACCATTGTCAAAATAGTGCCTGCATACAATCATTAAAAAAGGTATCTACCAATTGAGGCAAGATTTCTTTGATCTTGCTAGGAGTCATCATGTCACTACCAGCTTGAATAAAAGAGACAACGGTTTGATTAGGTAAGGTTAAATTTACTTGTATGGCCAAAATCGAGTAGCATCTTGTTTGTAAATTGAACAAATTTTCAAATTTTCAGTTTGTGCCATCTCATAGTGAGATCCTCCACAAGAGGCTTACGGCTTACCATTCATGGCATATACTCAATCCTTCTTAATGTTTGAAAGAGAAAGTCTTTAAACATTAGCTTTTTCAATGCATTGAAACATAAAGGCTACTTTCTTGAATGATTAAATAGGCATTCCAAAGGCGATATCTTCATATCTACTAGTGTATTACTTATGCAAATCAATCAGATTTATCAATTTATCATGAAACCATATCATACAGGCACATCACAGTCTTTTTCTAAGCAGGTGCATGAGCACCTACCTGGTAGTCATTCCATTTGAGATATACAAGTTGCCAAGTTGTTGTAGCGATCGAAGATATATACTCCATGGAAGTCAAAGACGCTTCTTCAAGTGTTGCACCAATGTCCTTCATGCAAATGTTGGTGTGTGTGTGTGTGTGTGTGTGTGTGTGTGTGTGTGTGTGTGTGTGTGTGTGTGTGTGTGTGTGTGTGTGTGTGTGTGTGCGCGCGCTAAGTACATCTCTTTGCACTCATAGCAATGTATTTGACGAAGTTGCAAAGAGATTATAAATACATACCTTGAATATTTCAGAATATGAAACAACCAGCCCATGGTAATAGCCGGCAAGGGCAAGGAGCATCCAACTTCCCTCTTTGTCACTGATCTATATGGATTAAGGGATGTGTGTGTGTGTGTGTGTGTGTGTGTGTGTGTATGTGTGTGTGTGTGTGTGTGTGTCTGAACCTTGAACTCCATGGGAGTATCTAGTTGTTTGCGCAAGGATGGAGACCAAATAGGCACCCACGAGGGTAGCATAGAGGCATGTTTTTTCATCCGTTGCACCATCTAGGTTGCAAGGTACGCGCACGCATGCAATGTGTGTGTGTGTGTGTGTGTGTGTGTGTGTGTGTGTGTGTGTGTGTGTGTGTGTGTTGTGAATATGAGGCCTTCAACGCGGTAGCTTGCTCATAGCACGACAACATGATCAAGAAGTTCTAACATTAGCATTGAAAGAAGCTAAGACCTAGTGAGAAGGTATGTAAGCTCGATTGCGGGGTGTGTGTGTGTGAAGTGAGGCATACCGAAGGGTTTTATACACTAATCCATCACAATCGCCTACGTCGAGGATTAGCTCCAGAACCCCAGTGCTGGATTTTGAGGATTAGATTATGCGAGGGCAGCTCAGTAGGCTGAGAACAAAGATAGGTTATGTATTGTATACGAGGCATGAGAGAGACAGATACATCAAAAGTGGAATATAGTAACCAACTATTAATAGCTCGTCTACATACCAAAAAATATCTAGGTGCGTTTAATGCTTACCATTTAAGCTCATCAATGTTCGGGTAGTGTTTGATAATTTTTCCTCGTAAGAGGAGATTTTCATCTTTAATACTCTATTCTCGGCATTGAGTATATGAATTGATGAACAAGGGCACATATGCGCAGAAAGACCGAGAGCGAGAAGAAGTACCCCCGATGTACGACCATTGCATATCATAGGTGATGTGTATGTGCATGTGTTTGAGGCAGTATAAACCCTCCCTTGAATAGGTTTCCACACGGAACATGTTATGGATAAAGTATACCAATGCATTCAAGATTTAGCTATAGCTGGCCAAGGTTTAGCAAAGGCACTGCCGTCAAGATATTGAGAGCGAGATTACCAAAGAGGGAAGACGTCAGCGAAGGGTTAGTCAACGAATTGTCAACTAGATAAGTGTGTTTGTGTGTGTGTGTGTGTGTGTGGCCCTCCCCCATCCTAGAGGAGAGATCCACTTGGTGGAGGATGGTCCACCAAGTGGACCAATCCCCCACGAATTGTAGTAAATGCTTCCTAAGAATTTCATTGTTTAGAGCTCAATCACCTGTCCTGTGTTAAAAAGGGTTTAAATGTGAGAATACCCATGGTTTAGATGTAAGAATACCCAATTGTTTTACAATAAAGGGTTCCAGGGAGGAGAATATGATAGTATGAAAACTACATACCTGACGTCTCATGATTTTGGTTGATGTGTCACCCCAACTTTGTGAACTACGTCATCATGGTGGTTATATACAATACTCCAATCCTTCAAGATACAGACCACTTGAAATTCCACACCTGCTCGAGGGTGGACATTGATTACAATATATGGATTATATGTAAGCATGTAGGTGCTTGACCAATTTAGAAGCTGAGAGCCCCAACCCATCCCTTTGGATTGGGTGGATCAAGCTAGTAATAATGTAACTTGTATTAACTTGACCAATTTAGGAGCTAAAGAGACCCAACCCATCCCTTTGGATTAGGTGGGTCAAGCTATTAACAATAGACATTAAGCACTCCAATTCCAAGGGAATAATTATACAAAAACCGTTTGATTGAAGTCAAGATAAATTGGAGTAGCTATATAATTATTTAATAGATTATCAAGTTCCAATTGTTAAGTATGGCACTAGTCTGACCAAAGACTAGTAGGGAAAAGGAGTGTGTGTTTAAGTATGAAAATCCCCTCATATTTGAACCATACTTAAACAATTGTATTAAACAATATATTAAATAACAATATTTTAAAACAAGATATCATAAAACTCAATTAACATTTCATATACAACAATACAACATTTTGTATCTAATGGATAATACAATCATTTAGATAAAAATTTTGATCTTTGATCATTACAAATAGATATCTTAATTTTGTATTTCCGTGTGTCCACCCTTTGGGATGAGCTTCCACTACATGTACATGGAGAAGGATCCAATTGTTACTTGCATCCATACAAAAACATTCAGTTAGAACTGGCTATGTTTGTGTGTTTTGCAGGTGTCGACACTGGATCCAGTTGTCATCCATGTCACACATGTAGACCTAGTTTACAGCTTACCCTTAGGATTGACTATTAAGTTAAAATTTCAAGTAAGATAACCTCTAAATGTATATGCATGTGTATCCCAATACTCATCGAGCTCTCTCAAAAGACTACTAATGACGATTACCATATATGATGCAAATGCCTATGATTTCTGGTTTATCGATCAATGTAGAACACCTGGCAAAAGTCAGATAGTACCTCCTTTGTAATTTGAATAGTATTTCAAAAAACTCAGTTTATGCCATCTCCCAATGAGATCCTCCACAAGAGATTTATGGCTTCCAGAACTAAAATAGATTTCATGTATAAAAAACTAGCAGTATATCACATGTTACTGGCTCAAAAAATATGGTAGCATCCTCAAAACATATTAAAGACTAATATACTTTTGTAAGTAATTCTTTTTTTAGTATCCCGTCATATCATATATGTTCAATCATGAAGGAGAATCAATAGTCCTCACGAACCCATCATTACCAATAATTTTTCAGATTATGTAATGCCAGTTACCATGCCAGAATATGAATGCAATGTCTATACCCTTTCCACCAGTTATCTCAATAAAAACTAAGTGTGTATTTATTGTTCCAAAATGATGGTTCTTATGTAGGAAAATTTCCTTAGTTCTTTGTCTTTAGCCACCATTGTCAAATTAGTGCCTGCATACAATCATTAAAAAAGGTATCTACCAATTGAGGCAATATTTCTTTGATCTTGCTAGGAGTCATCATGTCACTACCAGCTTGAATCAAAGAGACAACGATTTGATTAGGTAATGTTAACTTTACTTGTATGGCCAAAATCGGGCAGCATCTTGTTTGTAAATTGAACAAATTTTCAAAATTTTAGTTTGTGCCATCTCATAGTGAGATCCTCCACAAGAGGCTTATGGTTTACCATTCACTGCATATACTAAATCCTTGTTAGTGTTTGAAAGAGAAAGTCTTTAAACATTAGCTTTTTCAATGCATTGATACATAAAGGCTACTTTATTGAATGATTAAATAGGCATTCCAAAGGTGATATCTTCATATCTACTAGTGTCTTACTTATGGAAATCAATCAGATTTACCACTTTATCATGAAACCATATTATACAAGCACATCACAGTCCGTTTCTAAGAAGGTGCATGAGCACCTACCTGGTAGTCATTCCATTCGATAGATACAAGCTGCCAAGTTGCTGTAACAATCAATCAAAGATATGTACTCCATGGAAGTCAGAGATGCTTCTTCAAGTGTTGACCAGTGTCCTCTATGCAAATGTTGGTGTGTGTGTGTGTGTGTGTGTGTGTGTGTGTTAAGTACAACTCTTTGCACTCATAGCAATGTATTTGACGAAGTTGCAGAGAGATAATAAATAGATACCTTGAATATTGCAAAATATGAAACAACCAGCCCATGGTAATAGCTGACAAAGGCAAGGAGCATCCATGCTTCCCTCTTTGCCACTGATCTATACGGATCAAGGGTACTTGTGTGTGTGTGTATCCAAACCTTGACCTCGATGGGAGTATCGTGTTGTTTGCGCAAGGATGGAGACCAAATAGGCACCCATGACGGTACCATAGAGGCAGATTTTTTCATCCGTTGCACCATCTAGGTTGCAAGGCACACGCATGTGTGCAATGTGTGTGTGTGTGTGTGTGTGTGTGAGTGTGTATGTTTGTGTGCGTGTGTTGTGAATATGAGGCCTTCAATGTGGTAGCCTGCTCATAGCACAACAATATGACCAAGAAGTTCTAACATTAGCATTGAAAGAAGCTAAGACCTAGTTAGAAGGTATATAACCTTGATTGCGGGGTGTGTGTGTGTGTGTGTGTGTGTGTGGAGTGAGGCATACCGAAGGGTTTTATACGCCAATCCATCACAATCGCATGCGTCGAGGATTAGCTCCAGAACCCCAACACTGGATTTTGTGGATTAGATCATGCGAGGGCGAGCCCAATAGGCTAAGAACAAAGATATGGTATGTATTGTTTACGAAGCATGAGAGAGACAGATAGATCCAAAGTGGTATATAATAACCAACTATTAATAGCTCGTCTACATACCAAAAAATATCAAGGTGCGTTTAATGCTTACCATCTAAGCTCATCAATGTTCGGGTAGTGTCTAATAATTTTTCCTCGTAAAGGAGACTTTCATCTTTAATACTCTATTCTTGGCATTGAGTATATCAATTGATGAACAAGGGAACATATGTGCAGAAAGACCGAGAGAGAGAAGAAGTACCCCCGATGTACGACCATTGCATATCATAGGTGATGTGTATGTGCATGTGTTTGAGGCAGTATAAACCCTCCCTTGAATAGGTTTCCACACTGAATAGGTTATGGATAAAGTATACCAATGCATTCAAGCTTTAGCTATAGCCGGCCAAGGTTTAGCAAAGGCATTGCCGTCAAGATATTGAGAGCGAGATTACCAAAGAGGGAAGGCGTCAGCCAAGGGTTAGTGAAGGAATTGTCAACTAGATAAGTGTGTGTGTGTGTGTGTGTGTGTGTGTGTGTGTGTGTGTGAGAGAGAGAGAGAGAGAGAGAGAGAGAGAGAGAGAGAGAGGACACCGACTTGCAGATGCTTTGCTTGGCCTCCTAATTTGTTAAACTTTCTCACCAACTCATGCCTTTAATGTTGCCTTATAACCCCTTGGAGGCGACACTATCTCCTTTAAACAACCCGCTACTTTTGTTCTATGTGCTTATCGGTTATTTCCTATGTGTAGGTGATGCTCTGCCTCCAACGACCTGCCCTTTTCTATTCCCTACAATTGTGTCCCCTTTCGGTTCCTTGTTCCTTCTATGCTTCCCTCTCAATCATTGCAAACAGCCAGCACTATTCGCGCTCTATCCCAACACTGCTCGTTGGCTCCTTGTCGGCCTCCTCTTGCTTTTCTCCTCCCTTTTCCAGACTCCTCCACGTGCTCCTTTACGCTCATTGTTTTCTCTTTTTGGCCCTTGGAAGGACAAAGAGGAGGTCTAGGTTTGGAGCGTGCAATTTGTAAGTTGTACAATGTAAAGGTCAGATTTGTCCCACATCGTCCCCTTGTTTTAGTTGTCTTCCATGCTATCACCTTGTTTAAGAAGTTTAAGAAAAAACTTTCGGTGTGTTTGTTATGTGCTGCTCCCACCGATGAGCATGTGCTTTCGCATGCATCTCGAAAGGTATCCATGGATTTTCCAAGTGCACTATCGCAGTCTCAGGGGGGGGGTCACTATACGTAAAACCTATATATCGCATGTGTTCAAAGACTATTTATAAACCCCTTATCTTTGAATTTTCCTCCAATAAAAGAGACCTTTTTTCTATTCAATCTGTAAACTTTTTTAAAGTTAATTTTTTCAACACCCTTCTATATGTAAAAACGTGAGAAAATATAGAATTGAATCATCCCTATTGGTGAACCCACGTGATATGCATTTTTTAATTATAAAGACCCCCCCAAGGTCGTAGTTGCTTCACCATGTGCGAGGTATTTGATGCTCTGCTTTGGTTGCACATGTTGTAGTTTCTTGGCAACAAGGTCAGTCATCTCTCGCTAAATGTGTGTGTTGCGTTAGTGGAGCTCAATCATGTTTGTGAAGCATGTAGGATAATTTTGGGTTGGTGCCTCTTATTAATAGTCTAATTAGAGTACTTGGAGACACTTCCATTTGTCAATGATCACCATTATGTATCTACACATTGGAAAACAATTCAAATGATAGAACATTTTGATCTTTGAAGAGTGCTTGTGCCTGCTCCATCAAACATCAAATTGTTGGTAGGATTATGTTCCTTATTAATGAAGTTATGTTATGTATTCTCTTTGGGAGATATGAATGCCTACTTGCTAGACTTCTTGGTCTCTCAATGTTGGTGTTCCTCTTTGATGCTACCATGGACTTGCATTTTTGAAGGGATGAACGTTGGTGCACCCAATTTGTGTCGACACAGTGGAGAAGCCAGCAGCAGGTGCACGACATTAGGCTGGATGATGATATCGGACTTTGGCAGGACTTATATGCATATTGAAACAGGTACAGTGGAGATATGTATGTCAAATGCGGCAATTTACAAGTTGATGATGGTTTTTTGGAGCTCTACTAGCCGAAAGCTTAAGGGTGTGTGTGCTAATTCGGTGGACAAGTTCACCTGGATCAAAAATTGTGATGGTTGTGGCGGTCGTCGCTTTAATCAAGGGAGATCTCGGCACCCGAAGTTGTCTATGTGTAGCTGCTTATGCTGTTTTGCGGCCATGATGGCCTTGGCACAGGAGCATGAGTTCTTGTGTTAAGGTATGCAGAGCTATGCACGAATGATCGGCCATGGGTTGCTTCTCGTTGGAGAGTGGCCCAAGTCAAAGAGCTTGATAAAAAAAGAAATTTTGCAAGGTGGTGGGCATGCAGAAAGCGCCATCTGCATGGGAGGAGGAGGCGTGCCTGGAAAGCGAGCAGGGCCGAGAGTGGAAAGAGGAGTGCAAGTGGCAGTTGAGCTCGGTTGTGAGCAAGCGTGGCGCCATCTGTACAGGGAGTCGGCTGGTCTGCATGAGGTGAGCATGGGTTGCCACAGAAAGGGAAGCCGCTCGTTGGGTTGCATGGTAGCGGGCCAGGTGGACGGTACATAAAAAGCAAGGACCGCCTTCTGCAGGGGGACCAATTTGACAAAAGGACATTGCCACAGGAGCAGGTGATAGAACCAGGGCCGTCCATAGCCAAGGGCTGCAGTTGAGGCGCCACAAAGGAGGGCCGTATGCTGCATCATAGGTGGGGTGACTTACAATACGAAGGAGCCAAGGGAGGGCTTTTACAGGACAAAAGTGCTGCCAGCATGGACAACCGGGAGTAATTCCAAGGAGGGGTTGCACACAGGGCAAGGTGGTGGGTGGCCAAGGGCCATGTCGAGAGGCTGAGGGTGAAGCACGAGAGAAGGTTGCCAAGGGCTTGAAGGAGATCAATCAGAGAAGACGCCATCATTGTATGGGGATTGTTTTTTTTTGTGCTATGGATAAGTGAGTTCGCAGTTCGGTGGGATTATTTTTCGTGTTGAATTTTCCATCAATAATCTCGTCTATCTCGTCTCATGCCCCACGCCCGTGGTAGCGTTGGCTCTGAATTTTGTGTATGTGTGTGTGCAGAGAGGGAGGGAGAGAATGATTGAGTGAGCTATTCTGTGTGTGGTCGAGGCTTGTGTCGCCTCCCAGGGATTGTGTGTTTAATTATTTGGTGTAGGTATGGTTGTGTATGATGGTGTACTGTCAGGCCGGGTATGTCGAGGTGTTTATGTGTGAATGTGTATGACTGAGAATTCCCTAAAGCGAGTCTGTGCTGTGAAGGTTGGCAAAAAGTGTGCGTGTGTGTGAGTTTCTGTATGGTTAGGGGTGCGGGTTAAATCCCTGGGCTATAGAGAGGCAAGTTTGGAGTGTGCTGGGTTTGTTCCTCCTTCCCCCTTTCCATCAGTGGTGCCCCCACAGAGGACCTACTGATTGCTCCTCGGTGCAATTTTAAAGCCTGAAGATGATGCATGATATCAAATTGGTGCTTGCTGGAGAAGAAGAGGCTGCAGATTGGTTTTTCAATCTAAAACTATACCTATTGCAGATGAGAATTTGTGGAGATGAAGCCAAATTGAAGGCACTACCATGGGTGCTACAAGGACGAGCGAAAGCCTGGTTTGAAGGATTGAAGATTGCAGATCGGCAGTCGCTGAGCAAGATTTGCAAGTGGTTGTTGAAGATTTTCAGAAGCATGTTTCTATATTGGACTTGGGTGAACAATTGAGCAAGCTGAAGCAGGATGTGAGTGAATATTTTGCTTTGTTTTTGGATAAATTTGAGTCTATTTGGGAGAAACTAGTTGTTGTTACATGTGTGCGAAATGGAGATCATTTCAAGCAAGAGCAGTTTCTAGCTTGCTTGCATCCACGAATCAAGGAGAAGGTCGAGTGTGGTGATGCAAAGGACTATACGCAAATGGTTTGCTTGGCGAAGATAAAGAGCAGGAAAGCAAAGAGGAAGCTAGAGATGGGTTTGATGGATCCGACAATTTATGGGTATAGCTCGACAATGGAGCTTCATCATGTGTCAAAATAAAGATCAAGCGTCAAAGAGGTAGTTGCTTCATCGTTGGTAAGCCATTCTGGTCATTCGTTTCAATTTGTGCCTCCAGTTTGGTGTGCTGCTGTACAAGAGTCTGTTAGCCCCCGGCTAGCAAGGATGCGGTCCTAGCCAAAGTGTGTATGTATGAAGAAGCAAATGAAGATGTGAAAAGCTCATAGGACAAGCTTGAAGTTGTTGGCAAAGAGATGGTCAAAGCTATGCAGGAAGAAGCTCAACAGGGGGTTGGGCAACCTTGCCCTACTGATCGTGTTGAAGAGCGGCAGTGCATTTCAGAAGGTATTGGCAATGTCGACCTACCAAAAAATGAGGTAATATATGGCTTTTTTTCTCGCTTAGCAGATGATATGGTCATAGAAGAAGTCCTTGAAGAGCAGGCAAAGGTGGTTGAGCAATCCGATTTGCTCTCGCATGAAGTGGTTGAAGATGAAGCATCAAAGGCTATGGTGGGTGAAGATTGGCATGGTGAATCAGGTATGGAGTGTATGCCATTTAAAGGACCTACAACAGAGGATATGCTTGGAAAACATGTAGGCTTGACTATGCAACAGGTGGAGGCAAATTGGTGTTGAAGGTTGCTCTACAGTATCTTGTATCGGTTGCCAGGATTTTTTGAAGTGGACTATGCTATGGAGGGCTCTCTAGTAGGTGATAGGATAATGATGTATGGTGCAGATGCTTCGAAGCTTGGTCAACACACTCATTTTGTGTACCAAGAAGGCTTGTGGATCCAGGTTGTTCAAGGTTTATGGTGTGGACAGCTGCATGCATGGTTGGCTTACAGATTTACAAGTGCAAAGCGGGGATGGTTTCTATATGTTTTATAGATGGGTGGTAATGCTTAAAACCATCAGTTTGACCCAGGCCGGGCCTACAGTGCGCTTGGAAAAGCTTGAGGCTTTCCATTTGACTCGAGGGGGATTCTACAGACAGATAAAATCTCTCTCTCTATCTATCTACTGCCTATGTACATACTAAGTATCAGTTTTCTAATATGCAATCATCTCTTATCTAAATAATTCTACGGTTGAGCATGAATGCTCAACGAGGGGGTGAGCAATGATGGTGCACCCAATTTGTGTTGACACAGTGGAGAAGCCAGCAGCAGGTGCACGACATTAGGTTGGATGATGATATCGGACTTTGGCAGGACTTATATGCATATTGGAGTAGGTATGGTGGAGATATGTATGTCAAATGCGGCAATTTACAAGTTGATGATGGTTTTTTGGAGCTCTACTAGCCGAAAGCTTAACGGCGTGTGTGCTAATTCAGTGGACAAGTTCATCGGGATCGAAAATTGTGATGGTTGTGGCGGTTGTCGCTTTAATCAAGGGAGATCTCGACACCCGAAGTTGTCTATGCGTAGCCACTTATGCTGTTTTGCGGTCATGATGGTCTTGGCATAGGAGCATGAGTTCTTGTATTAAGGTATGCGGAGCTATGCACGAATGATCGGTCGCGGGTTTGTTCTCGTGGGAAAGTGGCCCAAGTCAAAGAGCTTGATAAAAAAAGAAATTTTGCAAGGTGGTGGGCATGCAAGGGAAAAGCACCATCTGCATGGTAGAAGGAGGCGTTGGAGAGGGGGAATGGGGGAACACACCCAGCATAAACACAAGGGCCTCTCTATAGCTCAGGGTACCCCCTATCCTCTCGGAAAACACCTTTCAAAACACACTTCACACTAGCAGACCACCGTCTGCCCTATTTCCACTGCTCACACACTCCACAAATCCACCACACCACGCACACCTACTGCCACGGTCTGTCTCCACCCTTACACACGCACACAGCCACTCAATTTCACTCTCTCACACAAAACACCGTCGGTATGGGGGGGCACACACTTCCACATTGCCAGCACCGAGGGGAAACACCAGAGCATGAGAAAGAGAAGGGGGGGAGGTGAAAGAACAACAAGACGGGGCAACAATGGCTCGATTGCACTTCACAAAACACGTACACAGGCTTACACTGCCATCACCATGGCCCGTTTCACAAGAAAGATACAAAGGGTTTTGACAGGCACACTCCTCTATCAGAGAGCTTTACTTTGCAGGCTTCAAATGGCACAAAAAGCCCGGAAAAATCCCTTAACTTGATGAAAGTTTGACTTTTATAGGGGGGGGTCTTCAATTTTTGGAAACTACCCTCTCATTGGTCCATCTAGTACCCTAATTTGGTATCTTTGGGAAGGGGGGACTGCTTTGCTTCATCTACTCAATTCCTCTTTCTGCTGTACCTGGGGGGGGGGGGGGGGGGGTTTGCAATAGCGACGTTGCTATTGCTTTTTATATTTTCCTTCATTTTTTACCCTTTGGGAGCTTAGCTTTGCACTGCACCTCTTTTTCCCCGTCGACCACCTCTTGTCCAGTTCATACCTGCCTCCTCTCTCTCTCTTTTCTCTCTCTTCTCCTTCTCTTTGGCCTTGGCCTAGCCCCTGTCTTCACCCATGGTCGGCCATCAAGCAGTCACGCTTCGAACGCAAGGCGGGCCCCTCTCTTTGTGCTTTTTTTCCTTTATTTTTTACCCGTTGGGAGCTTAGCTTTGCACTGCACCTCTTTCCTCTTGTCCAGTGCATACCTGCCTCCTCTCTCTCTCTCTCTCTCTTTTCCTTCTATTTGGTCCTGGCCTTGCCCCTTGACTTGACCTCTACTCCGCCACCAAGCTGTCCCTCTTCGAACACAAGGCGGGTCCCTCTCTTTGTGCTTGCCCTAGCTCGGCTTGGACTCAGAATGGCCTCTTGCCCCTCCCACTTGGTTCATATAGCTGCCTTCGGGCCTTCTCTCTCTCTCTCTCTCTCTCTCTCTCTCTCTCTCTCTCTCTCTCTCTCTCTCTCTCTCTATGCACACTGTCCGTGTGACACCTCCCATGACTTACCCCTTACTGGCCTCGAACTGCTTCATTTTATTGTGGAAACCCCCCCCCCCCCCCCCTCTTATGCATTGTGTACCCGGCTGCTCTGGCCGTCTCCCTTTACCTCTGCAGGACTCACCGCTTACCCTACCGTCAAGGTCGAGGGTCGGAGGGCAGTAGATCTGCGCCGTACATCTGCTGTCAGTTCTGAGCCGGAATAATAGCTTGCACGCGACAGATGCCCACCACGTCAACACTGGGAATGCAAGGCGCAATCATCGAATCAGGTGATGGCAAGTCAGCAGGTGGAATGGCTTGCATTGCTAACACCTCAGCTGTCGGAATGCATGCGTGAGTCTCCAATCAACACGCACCAACTCACCAGCTGGAAAGGCCTCTGCTGCTGCAAAATCAGCGTTCCAAATATCCCCCTGCAGCAGCCCTCGCACACCCTCGCACAGTACTGGTTTCTGAAGTCCGCAATGAGTTGTGCTCGACCAATGATTGCCTAGCTGCCTTCCCAATGATTGGCCCTCCTCCCCCCAACCTTGACGGCTGGGAATGGTCCTGTGGTGACCATTCCCTGCATTGCTTGCTCCCCCATGGCTCCCGGCCTTCGCCGGTCGCCAAGGGGTCACAAGCATTACAGGGAATGGTCACCGCAGGACCATTCCCTACCCCATTAGCGACATCGCTAATGGGGGGAGGGGTCTGCCTTTAAAGATAGCGAGCGCGGGAATCGGCTACGAGCCTAGAAACCCACCATGTCACCTCCGCACGCGCGCTTTCAAGCCGACCAGGGTTCGCCACTAGCCCACAGGCTACCGTCGCCTGTCAGCTGTCCTGATCAAAACGTCGTCGGGCTCCGCCCCGCCGCCCACGCGCGGTCATGGAACCGCCGCCCAGTTCCATGACATAGGTCTCTGACATGAGGAGCTTTAATTCTCGCCTTCACAACTCGTTAACCTAAAGCGTGGCACGCCAGTGGCTTTATACCATGGATTCCATAAATTTGCACCCGTATATGGGTTTATCTAGCGCCACGTGGTAGCTGCCGGTCCATGCACCCTCATGAGTTCACATTTTAGCCCAAAAAACCCACCGGACACCACTTCTTCCCCTACCTTTTGAATGCATGCCCTACCTTGCTTAGTAGCCCAATGATCAGAGTAGAAATTCCACTTGACCGTCTCCGTCTTCAACTTTAATCTCCCCTCATGTGCTCGCTGAACTTAGACTATCCTGGGTCTGCAATCCAAGGCGGTCAAAATTTGAAAAATCATCTGCAAACACTTCACTTCAATTGCCCTAGGCTTCCCTAGGCCGTAACGCAGTGCTCGCAACTCATAATCACATTCGGTTAATTTTGACTAACTCCACATAGTACACACCATCACCGAGAACCTTGGCGGGGCCAAAAAAATGCCAGATGGTGCACCCTCCAATGCGGTCAAGTGGGCTCAGACCCGATCCCTGAAAAAAATTCAATTGACCATAACTTGTTAACCAAAGCTCCAATCCGCAATTCGAGAAGATAGGTACTCTCCATAACTCGACCTCTATGCATGTATCCACTGATACCTGCCTGGGCCACCTGTTCCCCTCTGTCCTGTCCGTCGGGGATCTGCTACACACTCTATCTCTGAACTGCAATATCTTGAGCACCGGGGCTCCGTTTGATGAGCCGTCTAGATTGGCTTCGAGAGCACACTGAACACTATATTCTAGAGCACTAACTTAGTATTTCGGAAAACTTCATCTACTATCCCAGTTGGACCATTCCTCAGCTCTTTTGGCCTAAAAAACCGCATTGAGCATACATTTCCGCTACCCTTTGGCTACCCAGGTCCTTGGTACCTGTCCTGGTCTTCTGCATTGCACCTGCTTGCACCCTCTGCTTGGCACTGACCACTTTCCACCTCGGACTAACTTTGGCTGCACCATCATTGCCCACCCCCTCGTTGAACATTTATGCTCAACCACATATGGGCTTATTGCACTAAAAAAACTCACACTCAAAGAAAACTATCTGTACACCACAAAACCCTCACCATACATACATAAATTGGCATCTGCTTCCCTCTACCTTTGTTCATGCGAGTTGCCCAAACCCCTGCTTTATTGCATAGACACCAGCTGGGTCAAACACTTGACATTGATCACCTTCACCCGCTAACAACATCTTCTTGTAGTGTCGTACTCCGGTGCACAGTCAATCATCCATGTAGCTTGCTTTCGGCACTATCCCCTCGCTCCAAGCATCCACAAGCAAACCGTCCATCTCAAACAAGACATCATCGAGCATACCATCATGCTCATACACACCACCACCTTCATCGAACATATCCGACCCTATCTCCCAACCATGTAAAACGGCATGTGAAGGGCACTGCAGTTTATATGCATATTCTTCTACAACAGCCTTTGTCAGCACAACTACCAAAGCAGACTTCCTACTCTCCCAAAGGAACCTCTACCTGTGGAGGGGCTAGCCCTCGCATCACTTGTATCCTGGCCAAAGCTTTTCCGACGAGCACTTGTGTTTCTCCATCCATCTCATCTACTGGGTCATCAAACCCCCAATCATCCTCATCATCGACACAAATAGAGCCATATGGCTCCTTCAACACCTCTTGTCGATCTATGCTTGTGACCTGTCCACTTTCCTTAGCCACAACAGAGCTCTCCTTCCCAACCAAGCTCTGAACTTGTCTTGCTGTCAAAGCACGTTGCACTGCTACTTTGACCAGTATCACCATAAGCATGGTGTCGCACAACACTTTCATTTGCATACCATCATTCTCAATCTTTGGCAGCTCCACCTACTCTTTAACCATATTGGCAACTATCACATCTTTATGCATATAATAGGGCAGCTTTACCTGCACCATCTCAAGCTCACTGCATGTCTCCTCGCTACTGGACGTGGACTCATCCTCTTCACCTGTCCTCCATAAGCTCGAGCTCAAACTCTCATCACCATCACCGCCATAGGCCGACTGGGCACTTGTATCCATATCCTTTAACGACTCCAAAAAATCTTGGCTACTGCCAACTTGGCTCTGCACATTCTCCTCATCAAGATCCAAGCCTTTGAC
The DNA here is from genome assembly GCF_014529385.1 of Adiantum capillus-veneris. Classification (NCBI taxonomy): domain Eukaryota; kingdom Viridiplantae; phylum Streptophyta; class Polypodiopsida; order Polypodiales; family Pteridaceae; genus Adiantum; species Adiantum capillus-veneris. The sequence continues at coordinate 57,730,833 of NC_140932.1, forward strand.
ACCTAAATACCAACCATAATCTGCTATCTTCTCACACAAACCCTCCATAAGAACAGGCTTTATTTCTTCAAGCTGCACCTGGCACTTGGCATCTACCCTTATCGTTGTACACAGGCTCTCCTTGACCAAAGGCTCGCCCTCGTTGGCAAGTGCATCCTCCATAGGCACTGGCATCTCACAAACAGGCAACTCCCAAGGAGTATAATCGATTAAAGTCTTTACCTTGATAGGCTCCATCCTCCGCACAATTAGCACCATCCTTGACCGGTCCATCGCGAACACCTAGCCGTCGTCTCACAGGCACATGATCTGTAGGCTTCAACAAGACTAATTCCAGTTTTCTCTTCACCTTTTTGCTCTTTACCCGGGAAACTCTTACTGCCTCGGCATAAGTCTTTGGCTCTTCATCATCCACCTTATCTCGAACTCGAGGATGCAAGTAAGCCAGGAATTTTTCCAGCTTGAAACCATCCGCATTGACCACTCCGGTGACAACAACCAAATTTTTCCATCTTTCCTCGAACTTATCAACAAAAGCATCAAAATTTCCACTTACTTCTTGCCGCAGCCTCTTGATATTTGCATCCGCTTTAGTAGCGGACATGACCTTGCAAAATTGTAGCAGAAATTGCTCCCGAAAACTTTGCCAAACCTGTTTGTCTGTCGCCTGCAGACCATCGAACCAACTCTTAGCTTTCCGTCGCAACACCAAGGGCACCGTACGCACTTGTCCTCAACACCTGTCATCTGCAATGATAGCAGGAACAACTCATAATCTACCAGACAGGTTTTCGCATCTTTGACCCCAGTGAAAATGGGAAATCCGGACCACACTATCACTAGCAGCACTTGCTCTTCAAAGGCTACGCCTTTGGCATCACAAAAATCATCGCTTCGACTTCAACTAGGAGCATCAACACAGTCCTCCATGGGGGCATCAGAAGATGGAGAGGGGGAATGGGGGAACACACCCGCCACAAACACAAGGGCCTCTCTATAGCTTAGGGTATCCACCGCACCCCTATACTCTCGAAAAACACCTTCAAAAATACACTTCACACTAGCAAACCACCGCCTGCCCTATTTCCACTGCTCACACACTCCACAAATCCACCACACCACGCACACCTACTACCACGGTCTGTCTCCACCCTTACGCACGCACACAACCGCTCAATCTCACTCTCTCACACAAAACACTGTTGGTATGGGGGGGCACACACTTCCACACCGTGGGCACCAAGGGGAAACACTAGAGCATGAGAAAGACAAGGGGAGAAGGGGAAACAACAACAAGACGGGGCAACAATGGATCGATTGCACTTCACAAAACACGTACACAGGCTTACACTGCTATGACCATGGCCCTTTTCACAAGAAAGATACAAAGGGTTTTGACAGGCACACTCCTCTGTCAGAGAGCTTTACTTTGCAGGCTTCAAACGGCACAAAAAGCCAGGAAAAAAGCCCTTAATTTGATGAAAGTTTGACTTTTATAGCGGGGTCTTCAATTTTTGAAAACTACCCTCTCATTGGTCCATTTGGTACCCTAATTTGGTATCTTTGGGAAGGGGGCATTGCTTTGCTTCATCTGCTCAATTCCTCTCTCTGTTGTACCTGGGGGGTGCAATAGCGATGTCGCTATTGCCTTTTTACTTTTTATATTTTCCTTCATTTTTTACCCCTTGGGAGCTTAGCTTTGCACTGCACCTTGTTTTACCCTTTGACCACCTCTTGTCTAGTTCATACCTGCCTCCTCTCTCTCTCTCTCTCTCTCTCTCTCTCTCTCTCTCTCTCTCTCTCTCTCTCTCTCTCTCTCTCTCTCTCTCTCTTTTCTCTCTCTTCTCCTTCTCTTTGGTCCTGGCCTTGCCCCTTGTCTTCACCTCTGCTCGGCCATCAAGCTGTCCCTCTTCGAACACAAGGCGGGCCCCTCTCTTTGTGCTTGCCCTAGCTCGGCCCGGACTCGGAATGGCCTCTTGCCCCTCCCACTTGGTCCATATAGCTACCTTCGGGCCTTCTCTCTCTCTCTCTCTCTCTCTCTCTCTCTCTCTCTCTCTCTCTCTCTCTCTCTCTCTCTCTCTCTCTCTCTCTCTCTCTCTCTCTATGCTCACTGTCCGCGGGACACCCCCATGACTTACTCCTTTACTGGCCTCGGACTGCTTCATCTTATTGTGGGACCCCTCCATTCTTATGCATTTTACCCGGCTGCTCTGCCCATCTCCCTTTACCTCTACGGGACGCGCCACTTACCCTACCATTAGCGACATCGTTAATGGGGGAGAGGGGTCTGCGTTTAAAAATAGCGAGCGTGGGATCGGCTGCGAGCCTAGAGACCAGCCATGTCACCTTCATCATGCGTGCTCTTTCAAGCCGACCAGGGTTCACCACCTGCCCACCGACAATTGCCGCCTGCCGGCTATCCTAACCAAAACGTTGTCGAGCTCCGCGCCCGCCGCCCATGAGCAGTGCTGGAATCGCTGCCTTATTCCATGCCATAGCTCACGCGAATGAGGAGCGTCAATTCCCACCTTCACAACCTGTTAACCTACAGCGTGGCCGCCACTTGCTTTATACCGTGAGCTTTATTAATTTACACCCGTATATGGGTTTATCTAGCACCACGTGGTAGTTGCCGGTCCATGTACCCTCATGAGTTCACATTTTAGCCCAAAAAACCCACCTGACACCACTTCTTCCCCTACCTTTGGAATGCATGCCCTACCCTGCTCAGTAGCCCAATGATTGAAGTAGAAATTCCACCCGACCGTCTCGGTCTTCAACTTTAACCTCCCCTCGTGCTCGCTGAACTTCAACTATCCTGGGTCCGCGATCCAAGAAGGCAACCAAAATCTGAAAAATCATCTGCAAACACTTCATCTTCAAATGCCCTAGGCTTCCCCAGGTCGTAACTCGGTGCTCGCAACTCAGAATCACATGCGGTCGATTTCACCTAACTCCACATAATGCGCACCATCACCGAGAACCTTGGCGGGCCCGAAAAAATGCCAAATGGTGCACCCTCCAAGGCGGTCAAGTGGGCCCAGACGTGACCCCTGGAAAAAATTCAATTGACCATAACTTGCTAACCAAAGCTCCGGTCCGCAATCCGAGAAGATAGGTATGCTCCATAACTCAAGCTATATGCATGTATCCAATGACACTTGCCTGGGTCACCTGTCCCCAACTGTCTTGTCCGTCGAGGATCTGCTACACACTCTATCTCTGAACTGCAATATCTTGAGCACCTGGGCTCCGTTTGACGAGCCGTCTGGACTGGATTCTAGAGCACACTAAACACTATATGACATAGCACTAACTCGGTATTTTGGACAACTTCATTTGCTATCCCATTTGGAACATTCCTCAGCTCTTTGGCCTAAAAAACCTCTTTGAGCATACATTTTCGCTATCCTTTGGCTGCCCAGGTCCTTGGTACCTGCCCTAGCCTTCTGCAATGCACCTACCTGCACCATCTGCTTGGCATTGACCACTTTCCAGCTCGGACCAACTTTGGCTACACCAACGTTCCTAGAAAGCGAGCAGGGCTGAGAGTGGAAAGAGGAGTGCAAGTGGCAGTTGAGCTCGGTTGTGAGCAAGCATGGCGCCATCTGTACAGGGAGTCAGCTGGTCTGCATGAGGTGAGCACGGGTTGCCATAGAAAGGGAAGCCGCATGTTGGGTTGCATGGTAGCAGGCCAGGTGGACGGTTCATAAAAAGCAAAGACCGCCTTCTGCACGAAGGACAATTTGACAAAGGACGTTGCCACATGAGTAGGTGATAGAACTAGGGCCACCCATAGCCAAGGGCTGCAGTTGAGGTGCCACAAAGGAGGGCCGTATGCTGCATCATAGGTGGGGTGACGTACAGTACAAAAGAAGCCGAGGGAGGGCTTTTGCAGGACGAAAGCGCTACCAGCATGGACAACCAGGAGGAATTGCAAGGAGGGGTTGCACACAGGGCAAGGTGGTGCGTGGCCAAGGGCCATGTCGAGAGGCCGAGGGTGAAGCAGGAGAGAAGGCCGCCAAGGGCTTGAAGGAGATCAATCAGAGAAGACGCCATCATTGTATGGGGATTGTTTTTTTTGTGCTATAGATAAGTGAGTTCACAGTTCGGTGGGATTATTTTTCGTGTTGAATTTTCCATCAATCATCTTGTCTATCTCGTCTCGTGCCCCACGCCCGTGGTAGCATTGCCTCCAGGTTTTTTGTATGTGTGTGTGCAGAGAGGGAGGGAGAGAATGATTGAGTGAGCTATTCTGTGTGTGGTCGAGGCTTGTGTTGCCTCCCAAGGATTGTGTGTTTACTTATTTGGTGTAGGTATGGTTGTGTATGATGGTGTATTGTCAGGCCGGTTATGTCGAGGTGTTTATGTGTGAATGCGTACGACTGAGAACTCCCTAAGGTGAGTCTGTGCTGTGAAGGTTGGCAGAAAGTGTGCATGTGTGTGAGTTTCTGTATGGTTAGGGGTGCGGGTTAATCTCTGGGCTATAGAGAGGCAAGTTTGGAGTGTGCTGGGTTTGTTCCCCCTTCCCCTTTTCCAACATCGCCTGCCCCAATGTCGTTGCATTCTCTAATCGAGGATGTGAGGACTTGTAATCAACTTTAGTTCTACTTTTGTAGAATTTCTTGAGGCATGGTGTGTTTTTCATTATACGATCGTAGGTACACCATCTGTGTGTGTGTGTGTAGGACAATGGTGCCAAGAACCAAATTTTGTTAAACACTCTCAAGGATGGTGGAAATCGAGTTGTTGTATTCCACCATCTGAGTATTTTGCTTGCCAAGAAGCTTTGCTACGTTGATCACATCAGCAACAACAATCTTTGAAGTGAATCCTAGGCAAGAAGGGCTAGCTGGGAGCTTTGCTAGATGTTTAAGGTAAGTCTCTCTAGCTTCTCCTACTATTTGTTTTTTTTATGGAAACACAAATTTTGCTTTTGTTATTGTGTTGTGAGCATATGTTAGTACCAAGTTCTACACCCACTATTGGGTACCAATGACTTTAGTGTGGATGTTGTAGTATTTAGTCAATACTATCCATGATGAGGTTGATGGTTATATTTTCTTATGGGTGAGTACACAAGTTTCTTTCTTGTAATTGTAATTAAGAACTGGATTCTCCACCATCCTCGTCATTTTGTGCAGCCCATTATCCATGGTCATAGCTTCCGTTACATTCATCACTATCTCCTTTGCTATCACAAAGTTATAATTCTCCAAAGTGGTGCACAAAGCCTTGAACCTTGTAGCTACTATGCTTCCACAAACTTGCAAGTGCAAAAGGAGCTCCCTCACAATGCTTGGATGCACAGATTCATCTTCATTCCAATGGTCATAACTCTTAAGAGCATCATTCACCTCTCTCCGCAGCATGCATCTAGCTAGTTGATTTAGGCACCGAGCCAAGCAAGCTCCTCACTGGTTCCATGTTGAGTCAAATCTTGCAGCCCTTGGTAGGTGCCGGATTATAACTCTGCAAGGAGACTCTCTCTCCTCCAACCATCTCACAATTCGTGTAGTCAATGGAGGATGATCGTGGCTGCTCCCATAGTTGCATGACGCATGCTCTATGTCTTCCAGTGTAGTCCACTCATCAACTATATTGGAAAGCATCCTTTTATTGATTCTTCTCCTGAGTAACAACTTGTTTAAAAGCTTGGCGGGTGCACTATGTAATCATGTTAATGTATAACGTGAGTTCAAAAGGAGGGGTTTTAAAATGCAAAAAAAGGCAATTTAATAGAGATACATCAAAATAAGGGGTTTTAATATTCAAATTTGGAAAAATTCCTTAAAATAAGGGTCATTTTATTCATTCAAACATGTTTAAAGAGGGGTTTTTTTAATACCCCACGAATTCATGTTGTATAGGGGGGTACAGAACAGTGAACCCCCGAGTTTAAAAGACTCTCTAAGATTTTATTATTTCTTTCTCAACCCAATTTTTGACATGAGCAACAGGTTGGGTGAGCTTCTCTATGACACAGGCGTTCCGTGACCAAGCTGCCATGTGTAAGGCCAACAATCCGACATGACCTACAATGAACCATCTTACTTCCTAATCTCATTGTTAATTAACCTCCATATATTTCATGTGAATCACAACTGCCTATGCTGCTCTCATTGTCCCTCCTCTTTAGTTAAGCACATTGTAATGATGCTTATGTTGTGGATACCGGCCTTAGCAGCATGTCTTTCTAAGTGCTCCTTGTCATGGGAAACATGATGAAATTGCTCCAAAGAGGGAAATCATGAGGACTTGATACTGACAGGTAAATGTATTATTAATTATAAAGTGACGATAGATATGTGTGTAGTTAGCAACATACTCCTAGCACACAAGCTGGCATGTTGGGTTGTACATAGGTCTATATCAACAAACCCTATGAGCACATAATTGTAATGGATGCGAGAGCAATAGTCCTTTATTTGCCATCAAAATTGCTAAATTTATGCAAAATTATGTTATCCTTTTATGCCAGATTCTATCAAAACATTTTGGTGTGCAAAAATTGATGAGAGGGAGAAGGGGTTTGCTTAGCACATAAATTTCATGCATGTTTGTTTTCCTTTCGGAGAATGTTTGTATATTTCCTTGAGCAATGGTGTGTTTTTCATTATATGATGTTATGTACATCATCCGTGTGTGTAGGAGAATGGTGCCTTGAACCAAATTTTACTAGATGCTCTCAAGGATGGTGGAAGTTGAGTTTTGTATTCCATCTTTGAGTATTTTTCTTGCCAAGAAGCTTTGCTAGATTGATCTCATCATCGACAACAATCTCTGTAGTGAATCCTAGGCAAGAAGGGCTAGTTGGGGGCTTTAGTGGACATTTAAGTTAAGTCTCTCCTTGTTCTCCTACTTTTTTTGTTTTTTTTATGGAAACACAAGTTTTGCTTTTGTTATTGTGTTGGGAGCATATGCTAGAACCTAGTTCTACACCTACTATTGTGTGTTGATGACTTTTGTATGGAGGTTGTAGTATTTAGTCAATACTATGCATGATGAGGTTGATGGTTATATTGTCTTATGGGTGAGTACAAAAATTGATTTCTCGAATCGTAATTGAGAACCCTATTCTCCACTATCTTCATCATTTGGGTGGCCCATTATCCATGGCCATAGCTTTGTGGTACATTTAGCACTATCTTCTTTGCTATCATGAAGTCATAGCTATCCAAAGTGGTGCACAAAGACTTGAACCTTGCAATTGCTCTGCTTCTAGCCACTTGCAAGTGCAAAATGAGCTCCCTCACAATGCTTGCATGCACAGATTCATCTTCATTCCAATGGTCATATGTTGTAGCGCTCTTAAGAGCATCATTCACCACTTTGTAGACGTTGTTTTTGTGTTGTTCCTTAACGGTAGCATGCATCTAGCTAGTTGATTTAGGCACCGAGCCAAGAAAGGTCTTCACTAGTTCCATGTCGTTAAATCTTGTAGCCCTCGGTAGGTGCCTGATTATAACTTTGCAAGAAGACTCTCACAATTGCCGCAGTCAGTGGAGGACGATTATGGATGCTCCTATAACTACATGATGCATGCATGCTCTGTGCCATCCAGTGCAATACCCTTATCAACTATCTTGGAAGTCATGTGAATCAACACCTTTTTGACTGATTCTTCTCCTCATATGAGTAGCATTTTGTTTAAATGATGTTCTTCTAACTTCTCCAAGCAACACCTTTTGAAGCCTACATGCTGGACTAGCATGAATTATGGTGCCAAAGTACACGACAGGGTGGTACAAGTATATCACCCATCCCATCTCCTTCAGAATATCAACAACCTAACCATCCTCTGTCTCCTCATCTCCTTGGGTTGTAATTGGGCATCAGAGGCCCTTCGCCCATATCCTCCTCCACAAGGTCCCCTTGGCATGCATTCTTCTCCTCTAAGTGGCACAATTTCCTCCTTCTCTATTGATAGTAGTCATGCTCATGTTGGAGCAATTGATATATTGACAGTAGTCTTCAATGGTCATGCCAGCAACCCGCTATGATCTACAATTAGTCATCTTCCTTGCAACTCTCAGTGTCAATTAACCTCCATAGGTTTCATATGGATCCTAGCTGCATATGTTTCTCTCATTGTCCCTCCTCTTTACTTGAGCAGATTATGACTATTTTCAGTTCTTCTCATGTTTCCCAATACATACTTTCTTCTTTGTGATTAATTTTGAATTGAAAAGTGAGTGTTTAGACTTGTTTGCTCAACAAGTTTTTGACTGGTATTTTATTGTCTTTACTTTGTCAGGCAACCACCTAAAATGAGATTGAATTAATATGCAGCGACCTCCCACGTGAATAAATTTGATGAGGGATGACAACACTGTTAGGTTTATGCTGGTCATGTCCGGCCGCCCATCTAACTGTTACTAACCCAAGTGTATAGGCATACACACTTGAGCCACTACTTATATATGTGCATAATAATAATTGGGGGAAAATAATCTTTTGGCTCTCCCCCTTCCAAACAGCGTACTCATTCTCTCTCTCTCTTTGCTCGCTCTCTAGCTCCTGCGTCGCACTGCTTGCATCTTCTCTTTCAACTGGTATCAGATCACAGGGACAGTGCAACGGAGCTTGTGATAGAGAGCTGAGCTATGGAGCTTTCCATTAGAGCTTGGAGCTCTTGTGGCTATGAAGGGCTACTGTGAAGATAGCGAGAATCATCAATTTGCAGCAGGACAGCAAGGAGTTGAGGTAGCGTCAAAAATAGGTGAACCTATTCTCTATTTTACCAAAATCGGCCGCTCTGAACAAAATCAAGTACATGGTACCTGGGTCTACGTCAAAAAGGCTGATTTTTCTTATTTCCGCTGAGAAATTTTCGTTTTAAAATTTCCTGCAGATCTTCGAGGGTTGTTTCCATCTCATGTTTACTGCAAGTGTAGCTTCATCGTGTGAGAGCTATGTGGGCTGAATTTTCAGCCAAGGATATGTGTGTATATTGTGAACATCTCGAACATAGTCGAGACGCATAGCAGGTGGGAGTTTGCAGGTGATTTTCTAGAGGTATTTTCATATGCATATACTTGAGAGATTATAAGAGTTCGGCATCGACACACAGAGCATGAGTTTAGGTTACGGCTTCGACATCGGATTCCGCTACTATTTCGGCATCAACACATACGACTGCACTTTGTCATAGACATCCACACAAAGGATTTTGCAGTGCGTTTTGACATCGGCATCGACACACAGAGTACAGATTGCAGCATTTATGCCAGTTATGGTTCCAGTGGGAGTGTTTTTATGCGCATATGCATATGTTGACACTTGTTACAGTGTCTGAGCTCTTTTGAGAGCAATTTCACTCCCAACAGGGATATTTTTCTGGCATGCATATGCTTTTGGCGCCTGTTTGTATGCCGTGATACATCTGTACGTCTTTGTGGATACTGCCAGTGTACGTCTTTTGTGGAGACAGCTTTTGGCTAGTAAGGCAGTCTCGGCCATTTGTGAGACTTGGTCCAGAAGATAGCCATTTTTGAGACTTGGCTATACGCTTTACTGCATTACCTACGTTGTGAGGGTCGATAGTGTGAGGTTTAATTCTTTGAGCTGGGGTATTTTCAAATGTGGAGATACCTTTGGTGATACAGGTAGCTGGAGTTACCCTTCGTGACCTTGCCATAAGACATGTATAGATTGGTATAGGTGACGCCGAGTTGGCGGTCTATGGTCAGATTGATAGTTGATGCACCTCAGTGGGTTCTATACAGTCTGATTTTGAGTGACATATTACTCTTTGTTACTTTGTGAGCGATATTTTGGTCTCTTATTGTCTCGTATTTTAGTTGACATAGTCCCAAATACAAAGGAGACTCTGCCAAATTTTTTCTAGAATCTTTTGGTCATTTTGTCACAATGTCTATCAGCAAAGACCGTGACATTTATGACATAAAGAAGTTTGATAGCACTAATTTTCAGCTTTGGAAGAATCAGATGCAAGATGTGCTTGTCCAAAAGAAACAAAAAATTGCATATTATCTATGCGACACGGATTGAAGAGATGAATTTGACTCAGTTTCAGTGGGAGGAGCTTGATGAGCTATGCAGATCTACTATTAGATTGCACCTTGCTGAGTCAGTGTACTTTTTAGTGCTCGAATGTGAATCTGCCTATGCTTTATGGCAAAAGTTATGCAACACTTATGAAAAGGATACACCAAGTAATAAGGTTTTCATGATGCGAAAACTGTTTACCTTCGCATGAAGGAGTCAGCCAGTGTTGCCAGTCATATCAATGACTTTGATTTTCTATTTGCCCAGACTTGTGCACAACGGATCAATATTGATGATGAGATGAAAGCAATCTTCTTGCTTTGTTTGTTTCCACCCTCATGGGATATCTTTTGCACAGCTGTCAGTAACTCTGATCCTAATGGTACACTAGTGTACATTGATGTCACTAGTTCTCTTTTGTCATAGGAAATGTGCCACAAGGCTATGGGTAGCTCGCATTATGGCGAAGCTCATTATGTGCAAAAGGATGGAAAACAGCGTAAAGGTCGTTCTTGGAATCGTGAATCCAAGAAAGAGTGAAATAGAGATGCTTCAAAGGGTAGATCAAAGTCTCCTAGTCGTTGCAATGTTCAATGCCATTATTGTGATAAGTTTGGTCACATAAAGAAGGATTGTTATGCTTGGAAGCGTGACAAAGGTAAAGGCAAAGGCAAAGACAAAGAAAATGATGATAAAGAGAAGAAACCAGAGAGTTCAGTTAAGATTGAAGAACTGAACATAGTGCAAGATGATTGTGATGCACAAGACATCAATATGTTGACTGAAAATAATGATTATTTTATGATGCACAAGAAACTCTATCTTTGCAGAGTTATATGCCAGCAGAGCTACTTGTTAGTGGTGAAGTGTCACATCCATGGATTTTTGATTCGGGCGCTTCGTTGCATGTCACACCTCATAGGCATTGGTTTACTACATATGAGGAAACCATTGGCACTATTACGCTAGGTGACAGCTACTCTTGTGACATTGTGGGCATAGGTGATATTGCTATGGTTATGGCAAATGGGGTGAGGTTTACCATACATAATGTGCATCATGTTCTAGCTTTGACATGAAATTTGATTTCGGTTGGACGTCTTGATGACTTGGGTTACAAAGTCACTTTTCATCAGCAGTCTTGGCGTATTGCGAAAGGTCATCTTATTTTAGCCCATGGTTCTAAAGTTGGTACACTTTATCCTCTTTATGTATCTAACAAGAACAATGTTCTTTCTGTAATCGAGCTGCCAACTGTTGCTTTGTGGCATAGCCGATTAGGTCATATGTCAAAGAAGGGAATGGAAAATCTTTCTCGTTTGGCTACTTACCGTCTTTATCATTTTCTGATTTTCCCTTTTGTGAACATTGTCAATATGGTAAGCAAACATGAGCACATCGTACACAGTCTTTTGACAAAGAAAGAAAGCCCTTAGAGCTTGTGCATAGTGATTTATGTGGGCCTATGCCTTCTAAATCCCATGGCAGTGCGTCTTATTATGTTACATTCATTGACGATGCAACACGACATGTTTGGGTTTATGCCATGAAAATTAAAGATGATACTTTTTCTTGTTTCAAAAAGTTCTTATCTAGTGTGGAAACTCGGTCTGAACATAAATTGAAAGCTTTATGCTCAGACAATGGTGGAGAATATGTCTCCAAAGAGTTTGCAGATTTCTATTCAAGTAGGGGAATTAAGTGCGAGTTTACAACTCCTTATACCCCTGCACAAAATGGTGTTGCCGAACGAATGAATAGGACCATCCAAGAGAGGATTATGTCTATGCTATCACAGGCTAATTTACCGCAAGCGTTTTGGGCTGAAGCATTATACACTGGTGTGTATTTGATCAATAGATCACCACATGCTTCATTATAGTTTTGTGTACCTTTGGAGTTATGGTTAGGACATAAGTTGTCTTATGAAAAACTCCGTACATTTGGCTGCGAAGCTTATGCACATGTACCCAAGGAGTTGCGTGCTAAGCTTGACCCTAAGTCCAGGAAATGCATCTTTATTGCCTATGGTGTAGATGGTCAATTTGGCTATCATTTATGGGATCCGAAAATTCGATCAGTAATCCGTAGCAGTGATGTTGTCTTCAATAAGACCAAGATGCATAGGCAACCAACGAAAGAGGTTGAATTTCGGAAAGTGACGTTTTTTGATGTATCACCTCCTGCACAGATAGCTCTAGAGCCAATATTACATAGGCTAGTACAAGCTCTGATCAGCCGAGGAGATCTCAAAGAGTTTCACATCCGCCAAAACGGTTTGTTCTAAGTGTGGACTTTGTGTTGCTGATAGATAGTGGTGAGCCTTCTTGTTACAAAGAGGCTATGCTAGCCAATGATAAGGTTCGAGCATGCTATGCAGAGCGAGCTATCCAGTATTGCAAAGAACAAAACATGGGAACTTGTTCCATTGCCAAAAGTTAGGAAAGCTTTGCCTTGTAAATGGGTTTACAAGAAGAAGATTGCATCCAATGTTGAGAATTACAAAGGTCGTTTAGTGGCCAAAGGTTTCAAGCAAGAATATGGTGTAGATTTCCAGGAAATCTTTTCTCCAGTGGTCAAGATGACGACACTGAGAATGTTGCTTGCTTTGGTTGCCGCTGAAGATATGTAGGTTGATCAAATGGATGTTATTACTACTTTCTTACATGGTGATCTTGAGGAAGAGATTTATATGTAGCAACCTGAAGGGTTTGTGCAAAAGGGCAAGGAACATTTGGTTTGTAAGCTTCTAAAAAGTCTCTATGGCTTGAAGCAATCATCCAGACAATGATATCACAAGTTTGATACATTCATGCGCTCCCTTGACTATAAACGCAGTAATGAGGATCCATGTCTTTATGTGAAAAGACAACCCAATGGACAGCTTATTATGCTTATACTTTATGTGGATGACATGCTCATTGCTAGTCATTCCAAGAAAGACATTGCTGACTTGAAAACCAAGCTGAAGAGTAAATTTGACATGAAAGATTTGGGTGAAGCCAATCACATTTTGGATATGCGCATTACTCGTGACCGTAAGAAGAGGTTGTTATACCTTTCTCAGAAGGAGTATGTGCACAAGGTTCTTGATTGTTTCAACATGTAGAAGGGGAAGGCATTGAGTACCCCATTGCCTGCATATCTGAAACTTAGCAAGAACGATTGTCCCAAATCTATTGAGGAAAAAGCTGAGATGGATAAAATTCCTTATGCTTCAGCTTGTGGTAGTCTTATGTATGCCATGGTGGCTACAAGACCTGACATTGCACGTGCAATGGGAGTTGTCAGAAGATTTATGTCTACCCTGGTAAAAAGCATTGGGATGCTGTCAAGTCAATTCTTAGATACTTGAGTGGCACAACAAATAGACAGTTATGCTATGGTGGTGGAGAGTTATCCATTAAGGGATATGTAGACAGTGATTATGCAGGTTGTGTTGACAATCGTAAATCCACAACAGGTTGGATTTACACATTTGCTGGTTTTACTATTTCTTGGAGATCAGTACTTCAAGACTGTATATCCATTTCCACTACAGAGGCAGAGTATGTTGCATTGAGTGAAGCATGCAAAGAAGCTATTTGGCTTGCTCACCTAGTGAAGAAAACGCTAAAGGGAAAATAAAGGAGAAGAAAAACACAAATGCACCAATGTGAAGTCGACCACCTCTTTATATGGACACAAAACGTGTTTTGTCTTTTCACCTTCATAGGTCTTTTCATTTTCTAAAATCACCTTTCACTTACGCACTTAAAATGTTTTAAAAGGATTTTTATTTTTTTGAGATTGGGGAGAACTAATAGCAAAGTCTACGTCCTTTGACGATTTGATTGCACATGTTTGTTGCTTTTGTGCTTGCAATATTATTGACGGGCAGCAGTTATTCTACTTGAGTCTTGCTTTTTCACATCCTAATTATATTTGTACGACTGTTGTGGAAGAGTTTTAACAAACTCAAAGCCACGTGCTTTACAAGTGTGCTTTTGATTTTGCTATGTTTTATGCTTTTATGGTCCCTTTCGTTATTTAATAACATATTTTAAGTGCTGCTTTCAATGCATTTTGCATGCTTTGCATCATATTCCAGTGAATGCAATGTGTCTCATGATTTTTTTTTTTCATAGAGATGCGCAAGCTCATAGAATGTTATCATGAACCTCATGAGAAGGCTATTGTTAGCAGTGTTATTATTTGCACATCTCTTTCACAACCTCCCAAGAGTTGCAAGTGTAAGGTGAACAAATTGCACAATGTTTCTTGGACTCTTTTCTGGAATATGGAGACTTTGGGTGCATCTCTCGTCTAAAGGCTTGCCTTTGCAATGTGCCTGCTAATGTGATTAGAAAGGTCTCTATCATATGTGCTCTCATTTGTGTGCTGAGCTTCTTGCTGCGAATGATGGAAAGAATCAAGTTGAATCTCTTGATATGTTTCAAGGAGACAATACAACACGTCCTACCCAAGGTCCAATTCCAATTGGCAATGAGTCTCCTTCTCCACCTCAATTAACCCAAGGTGAAGTAGGAGAGAGCTCCAAGCCTCTCCCTTTTGATGAAAGCAATTGGCATATTGTCCCATACTCTAAAGAATAGCTTCCTTTGTTCTTGATAAGCCATATCTATACCTCAAGACCTTGGTTTTCTATCAAAGGACGGATTTTTAATTCGTATGGTACTTACAAGATTGGACTTGACTATGCTAAGTATAATTGCTATCTAAAATTAGATATAGTGGATGTGGAGTCAATGGACACAATTATAATGGTTTTGAATGAGCCATACATAAGTACTTTCAAGGAAAAGCTCCACGTAGGTTACTTTATCCGCATTGATAGTCCTATGGTGAATCATAAACATCCAAGAGACGGGGGGACAACTCTCTTCATTACATTTCGACCCATATGGTGCCATCCATCCAGCTCATCCATTCTTAGTGTCTTTGACCTTTTCTCTAGAGTCAAAGATACGTCCATTCTTGGATGAGGGAAGCAAACATCAAACACCTAACACTCACTCTGAGTTGACTACTTTGTCCTTTGTAGTCTTGTAGAGCTACAATGTGCAAGAATGGTGTTGGATTTGGGGGCTTGTTTGTTGCGGATGGACCTATGGATTATGATAGAGCAAATGTAAGGAAATCTTGCTAGCCAAACATACATAGTCTTTGTTCATCTGATTGATTGGTCCTTGCTCAATGCTATATTTTTGATATCTCATCTAGCTGATATATTTTATGTAGGGAAGTTTTGTGAATTCTTGCAAACATAACTTCCATTAATTGCTTGACAAAATGCAAAGTGAAAGTATTGTGATGTGTGTGGCTCAAAACATAGGCTGCTTTCTTGGTAAAGTAAACACCTTGTCCATCTTGGACATCACTATTTTGGTCCCGGTGTGCAATCCTCGCTTAAGGAAGGGTTACATCCGTGAGGTTCACTCTCTTGCTTTTTGTGATATGTTGATTGCTAATCTTGCCTTGTCTCTCACTTTATTTTGTAAATTTGGTAGGTGGTTGGTACTCTATGTTTTGTAAACATCAATAGTGGGCTTGTGGAGAAGCAATGTGAAATTTTCAAGTTCGCTAAAGTTCATAAACTTGCAAAAGGCACATACTCTCTTTATGCAACAACAAAGAAACAAAGCTAATCATCACACCCAAGTTAGAAGCAAGGATCACATCTACCACCTCTAACAAGACAATCGACAATGTCCAACTTATTGACATAGTAGTGGATTTGGTGCTAGGGCTACCGAAGCCCTTCAAAGACATATACGCCAAGTTGGATGCAGCTGCAAGGGACACACTGGTGAATATCACTTGTGTCGGAAGCTTCAGATTTAATGGTAGTGGACACATAGTAGCATGCAATGATAGTGTATAGCACAACTTTTAAAGATTTGTATGGTCATTTACATGTATCTCTATCTTTGATTTATACCCTCCCCCTCCCTCTCTCTCTCTCTCTCTCTCTCTCTCTCTCTCTCTCTCTCTCTCTCTCTCTCCCACACACACACACACACACACACACTCTTTGAACCAGTTTAGAGTCTCTATATGTATCTAACTTAGACCTTTTTTTTACAACACTCTATTGTCACTATAAGAGGATTAGTCTATAACCGCTTGCATTGCGTGGAAAAACAAAGGCAAATGGAGAGAGAAAATATTGCGTACGCGGCAATAACCGCGGCTCAAATCGCGATAGTGGTTTGAAAGAAATAATTGCGATAATATCTGCAGTAATATACCCACTGATATTACCGCGTCTGTTGCTGCTGATATTACCGCCCTAATTACCGCTAAACACCCATTCAAAAATAAAGGTGCTCATTTTGGGTGGCCCAAATGAGCACCTTTATTTTTGACCTGCATAGAACAATGAAACATCATTTTTTTTTGAAAGGGTATACAAAAGAACCAAAGAATTGAAATTGAATTTACTTTACCTTGACATTTTAATGTGCAGAAGATCAACAATTTAAAAAAGTTACAAATAAAATGTGAATAGTTGTATATACATTGTGCCACATTGGGACTTTATGAAAGTTTGGACAAATATTTTTCTATCTAATCCTCCTCATTCATTTCGTCGTCTAGAGGCACGTATGTTTGATCACCTTGAATCTACGTAAACCCAAACCAAATTAAACAATTATCAACATCTCAAAACAATTGATACAAAATTACTTGTTTAAAATTACCGCTTGTAGTGATCCAACTGTTGCGTCAAATTTCTTGCGAGAGATGTGGTTGTTTCTCGAACAACCATCGCCAAGTATCAAATTTTGTATGTCGCTCCCAATACTTGACCATCTCTTTGGTTGGTCTAGTAAGAGTGATATTTTCCTAAGCTAGCAATAACAATAAAAAATCATCAAATATAATCTTTATAATCACCGATTTAGGTTGTAATTTAATCAATCTTACATATTTGTCCTTCTATGCTGCCTTGCCTCTTGAGCCATAGTGCGTGGGAGTTTGTTTGGCGCGAGCTTTGCGTTGTTGTCTGTAGGATGAGTCCGTTGCAGCCTGATTGCTCTTTTCTTGCATTGCCACTCCGTATCTGCCATGTTGCCACTGCGATAGCTCCTATCTGGATCTCTAACCTGGTTGGTTGTGCGCCGTACACTGGGCTTCTTGTTTTTCAAAAATGTTTTTATGTAGCCCTCCAACCACTGTTGTGAAAAGCGTTAATCGAGGGCATTTGAAAATCTAGCATGCAGCAACACGTCCTCAATGTAGCGTGCATGATTGGGCATTTGGTCTCTAAACTTTACAAAACAGTTCTTATACGTTGAATGTATAAGTATATGAAGATGGCGTCAAAATGACCTGCCCTATGCTGTACCAAAGTCCACCTCCTCAACATATTTTACCCTGTAGTAGCGTCCATGCATGTCTGGTATGGGTGCGTCAGTATCCTTGTCCTCTACATCAGGGGCGGTATGCTCTAAACTAGGGGACTCCATTTCCCTACCACTACCAAAAGAAGCGAAGCCACAAGATCCGCCCCAGCTTCGTCTCTCCCAGCGCTTGTTGCCTTGAGACGAGCTTCGACGTGCGTCGCTAGAGGGAGTACGTCGACGGTGTTCTAGCAAAGCAGGAGTGGAATGGAGTGGCATAGGACCCTGTGATGCCATGGGAGTGGGACCTTGCATTGAAAGGGGAGTAGGACGATAAGAAGGGGCTATAGACTGAGGTGCCGTTGATGCGAGGCTCTGGATGTAAGAAGTCCCTCTGTGACTCACCCATGGTGTGTACTGCGGCTGATCTGGAGTGTAGCAGCCAAACAATCCCTCTGTCAAATGGAGGTACTGGTCTCGTAAAAAGAGATCCCGCTCTAGGTCTGGATCTATGACTGGTGGAGGAACTTGAGTAGAGTAGGTGTAGGATGGCCATGCTTGCAAATAACAAAAATAAACCTATGAAACTCATGGTTTAGGGTTAACTAGCCAGAAATAATCTTTATTTCTTTGCTTGTTCTCATTGTTTCAAGACTCGGGTCCACTGGAGGCTGTGTCCACCCCGGGTGGGAGCCCACCTAGATGTGAACCAACCAAAAGAAGAGCCAGATGGTTGCTCCCCACTAGACGGTCTCTTTTCTGATATCTACATTACAAAGAGCAATATGAGATTTAGCTTTCCCCTCTACTCACTCATCTATAAATACGTACACAAGTATATTAACACACAAGCACGCAAATATATATACATACTAGTAGACCTAAGTAGAGGCTAGTAGTGCCAAAGGTCAAGTGGCACCTCTTTAGATATCATCACAGTTTCAACCGTGGTAAAACCAAAGGTACATTGCGGTAATCCATGCATGAGTGGATCAATGACCGCAACGCAACAATTAAGAAAAGGACTATACCCAAGAGGAAGCGTCTAACCTTTGGGTGCTATGCTCCCATACTTAGTGCCTGCATACATGCATAAAGAAATATATATGTACACACAAATATATATACGATTATGTAATGTAGCCATCATTTTGAGTAGAGATAAAGAGTTATGGTTGTAATGTGTTGTGCGCAATGCAAGAGTGATCTTGCTTCTGTAAAGTGCTATGTAGAAGAGCTTCTTTATTGTTCTTCTTGCGTTGTATCTCTTCATAGCAGCTCCTTGTTTGAGGGACTACTTTGCACATTGCATGCCTGCCTCCATTCTGAGGTACGGTACCGTTGAAAGCTGTCCAACCTAATGCCTATTGATGGGGAGAAAGAGATAGGAAGAGAGAGATAAAGATAGAGAAGCTAAGGACAAGAGAGTAGAAAGTAATTTTTGAATTCCATTGGCTTCACATAAAGAAAGTCTTTTTCATAACATTCTACAGAATTAGAAGCATATCCACACTGTGCACACCACAAAATGGTTGCTTCATCTACAGCCATTGCTCTTTATCTTCCTCTCTCTCTCTCTCTCTCTCTCTCTCACACACACACACACACACACACACACACACACACACACATTCTCCTTCCCTCTCTCTCTCTCTCTCTCTCTCTCTCTCTATTTCTCTCGCTCTTTCCCTATCTCTCTCTCTTTCTCTATCTCTATCTCTCTCCCTCTTTCTCTATTTCTCTTTCCCTCTCTCTCTCTCTCTCTCTTCCCCCCCCCCCCACCTCTCTCTCTCTCTCTCTCTCTCTCTCTCTCTCTCTCTCTCTCTCTCTCTCAAGTGGAAAAGTCACTTGAGGAGGATGCAAGTTCACCCAACAAATAGGGCTACATAATCTATGAGACCAACTCACGCTTGTGAATAAGCTTTTGGAATTGTAACGTGTATCCATGGAATGCGGGAATTGACATTAATGAGCTTACCAATGACTTCAATGTGATACCATGATGCGCAATGAATTCTTGGATTTGACAAATATGATGTGCATTCTTTGATGTGGGTCAAACATGCAAAGCAACGTAGAGGCCAAGGAGGCGTAGCATGTATGATCAAAAAGGGTTTGAAAGATGTTTCCATTGTCAAAGAAGATAAGTATAAATGCTACTTATTGATAGCCGTTTTTCGGCTCTTTGTAATTGCCACAGTGAGTTACCTCACCCTACCAAAATCACCCAAACGCTATGGCTATCCCTACCATTTCACTGTACATAGGCGTGTGTGAGTTAGGGGGCTTTTCCCATATCTTCTTAAAAACCCTCAGCTAGCTAGTCACTGGGCTAGTTGAGCCAAAAATAAAAAATAAAAAAATAAAGTATATTATGGCCTCTTTGTGTGTAAATATTTCTTTGTATATAGGGCCTAAATAAAAGATTTTTTCATAATTATTTTGGTATTTATTTAAATATTTCTACCTAGGTGTGTGTTATTTATACTCTGTACATTGCCTCACCATTACCATAATTTTTTCTTACCATTTTTCATACTCTTTATTCCATATAGAAATATTTTCATGTAAGCTTCTCTTATATTTGGTGTAACTCCACCCCAACAAAAATCCAAAAAAACTAGTTTTATTTATGTGTATATTTTTTCACTATTTTGATTTTTCCCTTCCTACATCTATTTTGTTTTTTTCTAAAAAATTAGAACACCAAAAATATTTATCTTTTTATGGTAGCCTCATAATGAGAGAGATTTCTTTTGACCCCTTTATATTTTTTCCACTTATATTATTTATATTTGACATGTATATATTTTTTAGACCCCTCAATATTTGATTTTCTTAGCTGTACTATTCACTTATATCCTAATCTCAACAATATCTTCAATTATAGACCTACCAAATAAGGTCAAGGGTAGGTGGCATGCATACATGCACTATGGAGGGCTCACTCTTGGAGGTATTCAAAAGAATCATCCAAAGAAGGACCCCACAAGGACCTTTGCAGTGGAAAAAAACGGTCGGTTTTGCTGAATTTTTAAAGTTCACTTGCTCTCCGAATTTGAAAAGGTGATACAAACAAAAGTTGTAGCTCGTGGGCTGAACTTTTGCCTCAAAGTTTTTCATATTTTTTTGAGCTACGAGCTACGAGCTGTGAGCTATGATTTTTTTAGTGGACCCCAGTTTTCCCATGCTATGCAGCCACACTCTCTCTTCCACTTTATCATTTTCCTCTTTCACACACACTTCTCCACTCATCATCCCCATCTCTCTCACCACTCCTCTCTGCACACTACTCACCTTCTCCTCAACCTTGAAGAATAAGAGAAACCATGGTGAACTCATACCTCCCACACACAAGTCCATTCCAAAATTGACCACCTAGTCTCATTTTTCCTCCTCCAAATTACCCATATCTATAAAAAAACCACAAAATTCAGCCTCTTCTCTTAAAAGACAGCATCATGGTGGTTGATTACTCAGTTTCAATTACCTTGTCTCTCAAGGAAGGTCAAGAGTGGAGAAAAAATGTACCGTCAACAAGCGTCAAAATTGGCCCTACTCAAGACACTTGGAGCATCAACCTTGTAAGAAATCCACCTTTTCTTACCTCTTAAGAGTTTTTCTTCCTTATTTGTATCCTACATGGATACTCCCATTGTAAATATCCAATTCCATTTGTAAATTAATACTAACTCTACTAACACTAACCCACTATGAAAAGTCCTATCACCTCCATTTCTCTCCTCTCTCTTTCCCCACCAACTTCTTGATAATTCCAAGCAAAAGAAAATAGATAAATTGCTGAAAATCTAACCCAACCATGGTTAGAGGAGTAACCCTAGCCTTCAAAATTGCTATAAAAGGAGGGTGTAGCTAGCACAAAAGGGGGAGCCATAAGCAAGAGCACTATGCTATAGCTTGAGAAGCCAAGCTCAACCTCTCTAGAAGGAGCTCTTGAGTGGAAGCTCATTGTCTTATGCATGTGCATGTGTTGTAATAGGGGATTAGCAAGGGAACTATATGCCATTGTAAGAGAGAGAGTGATCATTCAATTGAGAGTAGGAAATCTATCATTTCTCCTACTAGTGTAAGCCCAACATTTGCTGAATCAAGGAGGGTGGATTTGGACTAAGCTTGGATACTTTGTCTCCCTTCCAACGTGAAGTAATGGACAACAATGATGCGTAAGTGTCTTGGTGTTTTTTGTTAAGTTCTTGATAGCTTGTCTCTGGTGTTGTCATCAATCTAGCCATAAATCCCACATACTGTAAGAGGGCGACAGGGTGGAGAGGACTCCCCTGGCCTTAAGACAGTGATTGGGGTGGCTTTTCTTGTGATGTTTTGTGGTGAAATTTACGCAAGCTATGTTGAACAAATACTAATCTCACTTTGATTTGTCATGACAGATTTTTAAGAAGGTATTAATGCAACAAGCACCCCCTCCCCCTTTCTCTCTCTTTCTTAAATATATAGTTGTGTTTGCTTGATCATTGCCGATACATTTCAAAGCATCCCGAGCACTATCTCTCTCCCTCTCCCTCTCTCTCTCTCTCTCTCTCTCTCTCTCTCTCTCTCTCTCTCTCTCGTGTCTTAGTGTGTGAGAGTGTTCCATTGGTGTTAGGGTTAGTGTAAATTCCTTGCTTGTTTGTGGGTTGCTCTAACGATTCTCCTCTTTTGCGTCCTAGTTCGCTCTTAAACTAGGTGGTGCCCCTTGTGTAGTTGGGATTTGGCTGTGGGTTTGTTGTTTTGGTTTGTGTTGTGTTGTGCCCCAGCCCCATTGAGCAGCACGGGAGCCTTGAAGGGTGTCTAGAGGCCACTCTTCTTGTTGCCTGCCCTGGACCGCCTCATTATGAAAATTAGTCCACCAAATGGTCAACTCATGTTTGTGGTTGGTTGCTACATTCCTCACTATGACTCCAACTTTTATGCTCGCTTGGATATGGATAGAGATCAACCCTTTGTTGAACTAGAGGAAGACATTGCTCATTACAAAGACAAGGGTGAAGTCATTGTCTGTGGAGACATGATGCTCGCACAAATACGTTACAATATGACACACAGCAAGTCAACATGCCACATGTCACAAGAAGAATGGATGACTCATACATGTATAATCCAAGTTCTAATGATGCAAAAGAATTGGATTACTATGGAAAGTCACTTCTACATATGTGCAATAGTACCGGAATGCTCATTGCAAATGGTGCATCTTTATGGCAAGGCATCAATGACTTTACATGTAGAAAGCACAATGGTGATAGTGTGATTGACTATATGTTGTTTTCAGAATCCACTCTAGAATGCATACAAAGCTTTACACTTGTTGAATGGAGTCCGAAATGGGATCATAGGATGTTATGTATTGACCTCAAGTGTGGTAAAAGACCCGAACATGTAGCCTCCAATCATGATGTAAATCATTTGTACCTACATCTAGACTTCAAACGAGCACTTATATATGCTGATATGGTGGACCAAATGTTAAGCATGATAGAGCATCAAGAGAGCCCAACATTAGAATGCAAGTGGAAAGTTTTCAAAGAAGTAATTTACTCTTGTGTGAAGGAATGCTTTTCGATGAAACACATGTCTTGCAAAAGGTTTAAGAAGGGTAGCACCAAGAAGAAATGGTTTGACATGGAATGTAGTCAAGCCCGAAAACACTTGCTAAGTTTGGATACATGCAAAGACAAGGAAGTTTACTGGGAACGTTCACACCAGCCAAAAACTGATATGTCGATTACGTATGGGAGATGGAATCAAAAAAATTTGCAAGCACCATTGGTGTCAAACAAGGATGCCCACTTTCCCCAACCCTCTTTGGGCTACTCATTGATGAACTGGAATGCATGGTTCTTGATTTTATGCAACAACAACGCATAGAAGAGGTTAAGATTGGAAATGCGGTGATCATGCTTTTTCTTTATGCCGATGATGTAGTGCTCTTGGCTCATACCTTAGAAGATGCACAAAAGCTATGAGTGTCTTGGAACGCTTTTGCCTACATAGCGGGCTGATCGTGATTGGATCCAAAACCAAGGTTATGCTTGTAAAGACCCTCAATGACGAAAATACATGCATTGTATACAACAATGAGCAACTTGAAGTGGTAGATAGCTTCAAGTACCTTGGCCTTGAGGTTCCATCCAATCATAAATGGAAGGGTTGCGCAATGTGTCGCTTGGAAGCCGGAAAGAGGGATTATTATGCATTTGAGAATATGTGCAATGCTAGAGAGATCAAGTGTTGGGCTCTCAAAAAGAACCTCTTTGACACATTGGTGACATAGGTGCTTCTTTATGGAGTGGAGGTGTGGGATGGTAGCATCAGGAAGTTTATTTGGAGAGAGTTTGAGAATGTCCAACAGCGTTTTCTCACCAACTTTCTCCAAGTCAAGACACAAACACCCTACATGCTCTTACTTCTTGAGTCCGGATCACTTCCCATTGAAGTCTTGGGCGTGCAAAGGGTTGTGGAGTACATGCTTAATACACAACATATCCCTTTGTATCGACTTCCCAGAATCGCATATATGAATCAAGTCAAAAGATCCAAAAGACATGCAGTAGCAAATTACTAATATTGGAGTGGATGCTTGACATCAAGAAATGGTTTGGAAGATGGGATGCATGTCACTTGGTCAAGGATGCATCGATTGACTCCTAAGCTAATGAGGCCTTCTTCCAATGCCAATGTATCATGGCTTGGGAGGAATCCGGAGCTTCTCGCTTTAGCCATTACACCACACACGTTGCCCCAAACTAAAAATCTCTCTTCTTCTCCAAATGTGGTAACCGAATCCATCCGTACATCCTTGATCCCATCCCGTTGAGTGCGATCCGCACTATTGCCTCCATTCGTCTTAGATCCTACTCTCTACACTGCGAGACAGGACATTGGGGCACTGACGAGGAGTCTCGTCGACTTTGCATCTTATGCCCGCGTCAAGTGCGAGAGAGTGAGTACCACACAGTACTTGAGTGCTTAGCTTTTGGCCACATTAGGTCCTCTTTTCCCCATATATTCACTCAGGAGATCTTCCTACATACCTTCCTCTCCCAACCACGATGTGGACTCTCTATTGCGACGTTCATTTCAGCCATTTTTGAGTATCGAGAGTCACTTAAGACCTCTATTCACAGCATGTGACATGTTCATTTTGTCCCATAGGTCATATTTGACCTTCGAGGACAATAATAGAACTATCTCTCTCTCTCTCTCTCTCTCTCTCTCTCTCTCTCTCTCTCTATCTATCTATCTATCTATCTCTTTTTTCCTCTCTTTCTCTATATCTTTCCCTCTCCCTCTTTCTCTCTCTCTCTCTCTCTCTCTCTCTCTCTCTCTCTCTCTCTCTCTCTCTCTCTCTCTCTCCCCCCTCTTTCTCTATTTATTTCCCTCTCTCCCTCTATCTATCTCTATCCCTATCCCTCTCTCTCTCTCTCTCTCTCTCTCTCTCTCTCTCTCTCTCTCTCTCTAGGTTCGGAGTGGATGCTTGACATCAAGAAATGGTTTGGAAGAAGGGATGCATGTCACTTGTAAGAAGGCGTCATTAACTTGAGAGTTGATCGATGCATCCTTGACCAAGTGACATGCATCCCATCTTCCAAACCATTTCTCTTGTCAAGCATCCACTCCGATTTAGGTGATCTATAGGCCCAATCGAAGAGCACAAAGCCGTCTACGCATTGATGTAAAGAGAGATTTTTTTTTAGCAATGGAAGGCTTTGCTGTAACAGCATCTCAGAATTGAAAAAACTGTCAAAACTTTGCAGTTTTGTTGCCGACTTGAAGGCAATGTCGGACAAAACTCACAAGGGTGGAAAATTCACACTTACCATGGAGAATGATGCAAAATCTCCAAGGAATTTGGATACTATTCCAACCACATCGTCTACAACAATAGAAGCAATGATCATGGCTTACTTGATCTCATTACAAGAAATCGTCAACAAGCAAGGTGAAGAGTTGCGCGCACTTGCAATGGAGAATGGCACTTTTGTTACCATATACATGTGGTAGTAATGTGTGTGAACACACTAGGACAGCCGGGGCATTTTTTTCCTCTTTACAAGGTTTTTTCCCCCGATCATTGTATATACGCCCATCACTCTAGGGCTATCTTATCTTTCCATTGCATACTAAGTAACACACTCTCTATTGTGTGCCTTGACCTTCCTTCATCTTCTCCAAGCTGTGTGCGTTTCTCTACAACCCTAATTCCAACAATTAGTATCAGAGCAGGTTACGTCCTCCAGGGCTTAGTGGCCGGCTGCTCCAGCACACGCCTGCTCACTTCCTCTGATTTCAGTGAGCTTTGGCAAGCGTTCGCAGGTCGACAAATATTTTGGGAGTGCTCGTAGAGCTCAATCTGCTCAGATTTTTGATTCGGGTTCAATTCGGCCTCCATTTCCACTATAGGCAGTACTGCACAGGCTATTTCATTTTGTGCAGAATTTCTGTCAGTGCTGTTTTCTGCATAACAGGTGCCTCATAGTCTTCTACGGTTTGTGCTATATAGCACGTATTGTTCCCACTCCGTTTCTCCTATTTTTGGGGAGTTTTCACATTAGGTGCAACATTTACCATGGCTGACAACAACACAGATGTGTTCAAGATGGTTGTTGTTGAGGACAGGTTGGATAGGGACAACTACCCTATGTGGGCTTATATAACGCAACATGTGCTTGTGTCAAAGAGCGTTTGGAACATTGTGCAGGGCATTGATGTACGTCCTAGTTCTGAGGATGTAGGCGATGTTCAGGATGTTGCTGGTCTTGCTGCAAGGATTGCTGCTATTAGAGTTGTTTTGCCTACGGCATAACAAGCTTGTTGGGATGTAAAGGATGCACAGGCTCATGCATTGATTGCATTGTCTGTGAAGCGCACCATTGTTCCTCACATTCGTTCAGCAAAATCTGCAAAACAGGTCGCTTGGGATATTCTAGCAGGTCTTTATGCAAGCCGCAATGAGGCTAAAATTGCTTTGTTGCGTAAAGAGCTGGAGTCGAAGATTATTCATGAGGAAGATGATATGGACACTTTCCTTGCTGGTGTCAAGGATATCAATGAGCAACTATTTCTGCAGGTGAAGTCATTTCAGACAGTTCCCTTGTGCAGACTGTTCTTGATTCCTTACTAGATTCCCACCAGACTTTTGCTAGTACTTGGAGACTGATGACCCCAGGAAATCCTGAAGTTGTCAAGTTTGATGCATTATGCACATTGTTGTTGCAAGAGTCACTTTCCAGAAAAAACAAAACTAGGGAGCGTGCAATTGAATAGGATTTTATTGCTTCTCAAAGAAAGGGTGATAACAACAATGCGGCCACTTCTTATGGTTCTGCTACGAGTGGCGAAAATTCTGTTCCTAATGCTTCTGCTGGCAGCAATTCGTCTGGAAATTTTGGTGATAAGGGCAAAAAGAAGATGTGTTGCCATTATTGTAAAGCTAATGATCACTTGATCAAGTCGTGTCCTAAGTTGAGGGCCAAAGAGGCTAAGAAGAAAGAAGGTGGTTCCACTGCAAATGCTGGTTCCACTACAAATATAGCCATTGTTGAGTCTTCTGTGAAAGAGTGTGTGTTGCTGATGTTGATACAGAATGGGATTTTAACGCAGAGTGCACGTACAATCCTGCTATTCCATGATGTATGCTTGTTATTTGCTATAGATTCACATGTGTGGTATTTCGACAGTGGTGCTACAAAGCACATTACCTCACATTGTGAATTTTTTACCTCTCTTGACTCTGTCCCTCATGGGAATTCAGTCACTTGTGCCAACAATGCCTCTTATCCGGTTCAGGGAGTTGGAAAGATTGTTGCTTCTTTGCCGCCTCTTGAGGCACCTGTCAAACATGTTTGTGAAGGTTGTATTTTGGGTAAGATGCAACATTCTAAGTTTCCAAAGGATGGTTCAGTTCGGGCCACAAGCACGTTGCAGCTTTTGCATAGTGATGTTTGTGGACCCATGCAAACTCCGTCCTTGGGCAATTACCATTACTTCGTGACTTTCATTGATGATTACTCCAAGCATGCATGGGTATTTCCGCTTAAAGCGAAGTACAAAGTTTTTATGTGCTTCAAACAATTTATGGCTATGGCTAAAAATGTCTCAAAATATACTATGGGCACCCTCCATTCCGATAGAGGGGGGGAGTATATGTCTCATGAATTTAATGCATTTCTGGCTAGTCATGGGATAAAACACCAACGTATAGTGCCTTATACACCTCACCAAAATGGTGTTGCTGAGAGGAAAAACAGTTCACTGATGCAAAAGGCATGATGTATTGTCAAAAGTCAAGCTTTGCCTGTAAGGTCTCTGACCCAACCCAAAAAGAGCACCATTGTACCTTGAAATAAACATAATGGAAAAAGTTACTATTTTTAGCATGATGTTTAGAATGTTTTAAAGCTTTGAAATGTTAAAAAATTCCAAAAATAGTAAGTTTTTGGTCACCCGACCCGTCCAGTTTTGACCATCTCGAAAAACTACACCTGCACCTCGAATTTCAAAAAATGCATTTTTGGACCCCGAGGGGGCTACTAAATAAAGCAGGTACTCGGGACAGTACGCCTTAATTAGAGCTCGATATAGCAATTTTCGGCATCAAATTCCAACTCGTATGACCCGTTTTAGCCTAAAACCAAATTTTCCCAAAATTCTCCGGGGAGGCACCGGGGGCTCGAGGCAGTGTGGGAGTAGGTTCTAGGCCACTCCGGGTCAGCTTTAGCAACTAGGGGGCGCCTTTTGTCCTTGTGGGAGTCTTGCGAGAGTTTCCAAGCTTGCAACTAAGTGTGAGAGCCAGTTAAACTGACCAACTGGACACTTGGTGGGTAGGCAACTAGACTTGCCCATGCATTCACTGAGTGCTCACCCAGTTGCTTATAGCAACCCAGATCGATTTTCAGACTGGAGGATTCTATTTAAAGGTGCGATCACACACACACACACACATGCTCACACACACACACACACACACACACACACACACACACACACACACACACACACACACACACACACATGCTCACACACACACACACACACACCTTGGGAAGGTGTTGTTGGTACACACACAGTTTTTGAAGGAGAAGCAAGGAGGGAGGTGCTGCCAAAATTCTCATCTTGAGGATTCATTGGATCAGAAAATCAAGAGGATTCTCAGCCCCTAATCACGGTAATCATGGTTTAATTCCTGCTTTTCTTAATTCTCATCATTATTTTCCAAATTCCTCGTTTACTATGCTTAATCTTAGCTATAATTTCCAATAGTTGCTCTCTAAGTTTACATAACTATACTCCATTACATAATCATCATTTAATTAGCTAATTTATGCAGCCATTCATCATTCTTAATCAATGATTAATACATGATTAGGAGAGATTCTTTCTCTAGGCAACATAGTTAATAAATTGTCAGCAGGTAATAATATAGATTTCATGAAATTCACCCTTTTACCATTCAATAGTAATTTAATTAATTAGATTCAAAAAGATTCTCTCACATTAAGATGTGATTAAGATAAAAATTAATCCGTCATTAGGCCAATAAGAGGAGAATTTTCTATCACATATGCATGCGGTAATTCTGCATCTTCAAATTGCACTAAGAAAGTGATCGAGCTTGCTTACCTCATCTCTATTGCAATCCAATTAGTAAAATTCTGAAATCTTCATCATCTAAGCCAAGTGATTAACTTTAGAGTCAGTTCCCATAGGGTAAGAAAAGTATTAACCATAAAATTGCTAGGTCTCGAAGGAGAAATCTAATCCCTCTTGCATAAGGAGGATTCTTTAATGATTCTAATCTGCCAAATTGGTTGTTATGATGCTTTCGGACTTTAGCTCTTTTCTTCAAGTTTATCATTTAAACTAGTGAGTATAAAATGGCCCCGGTTAAGAGAACTCGCTTCGGTGGTGCCCACGACAGCGAGGTGGGAACGAGCAATGTGAACGGAAAGGGAAAAGCTCCCATGGACGAACAAGCACCGGCCATCTCACGAGCCATTGGCGAAGAAATAGAAGAGGTAGGTTACAATTTTATTCAGTTGTTTAATTAACATTGCACATGTTTAGCTAGGAAAGAACATATCCCCAAACATGTTGGAGAAATCCGACGGAAATCTCGGCATTTGAATTCATTGTACATTTAAGTCTAAGGTAGGAAAGAAATGATTGATGGATATACTGGTTGCAATAGGAAAGAATGTCTGCTAGGGAAAATTTAGCTCGACATGTTCATTCTATTTCCATTGTTGAATTAGTCCTGACCCCCCTACTGATCACAGGGGGCAGAGTTCCTCGTTAAGGGCTCTTGAATCCATGACTTGCTTTCTATGCGGTGGATACCCACGACTTGCTTTCTATGCGGTGGGAACCCACGTCTTGCTTTCTATGCAGTGGGAGTTTCCATGTCGTGCTTTCTATGCGGTGGAAATACCTAGTTGTATGGGCAGCTAGGCGACAACGGGAGGAGTAAACTCTCGCTGGAGGGGGGATGTTGTACCTCTAGAACATTGGAATTTTAATGAATAAGTTTGAGTAGAATTTTTACTAGAATACTGTCTTGGTGTCGCTTTGCAATACTGATTGAAGGGCTGTCTTAACGAACATTGTGATTCAGAATTTAATCAAGGAATGTTTATGTTGAACAATCATTGTGGTAGTAAATTAGGACACAGAAGGAAGTGTGAGTGTGGGGGTGGAAAGTGGGGGCTTGGCTCAGGTTGCCAATGCCTATGAGAAGGGTGATCCCGATTGGTCGAGAACTCTGTCCCCATAGTGTTAAAATCGATAATAGTAATACTCATTGCCCCTAGAGCGGCAAATTCTCAAGTGTACGTGCCTCTGAAACATGGGAAAAAAGGCACTTGAGGTTTTCTCTCCTCTTGGAAGGTGGGTCTTAGGATCACTAGATAGGATAAGTATGCTTCCCCTGCGAGGTGGAGCTAGATCTCTTGCTAGTAGGCTCGAACTCGACTCACATTGTGATGAGAGATCGTCCGCTAGTTGAACCCTGAACCACTTTGTTTGCTTCCGCTATAGATCTAGTGGCCACCAGGTTCACCATCAGATCCATCGTTTGATACGGCAGGGTGGGGACCTCACACCTGGTATCAGAGCTTAGGTTAGATTGAGAAATAAAGTCATATTGTTTGAATATTTAAAAAGGAACTGAAAGTATATGGGTAGGTGATCCGAATTCCTTGCATTGGTGTTGCAGGAAGACCCCGTGCTAGAGCATCGTAAGTTCCAAGTATTTGAGCTTATTTATGAGGAAGCTTGACGATCCTCAGTTTACCAGTTCAGGCGAGATGTCATGGAGATACTGATAAAGGCTCATACGCCACACTCCACTCGCATCGATAGAGGATGGGGACTTGATTGGACACTTGCAGGTGGGGTTTACTACATCAACGCTCGGAAGCTAGGATGCCTGGCTATCGATTTGAAGAAGATACATTGGGGAGAAGAGTTGAGGGTGGTAGAGTTATTCTACTTGCTGCCTACCCGATTGGACATGACTGTTTCAGGTGACTCCAATCAAACCATCAACGACTGGCTCTTGGAAAAGGTCACCGAGGTGATCCCAATGAACAGAGTCAGAACTTTTGGAGTACCAAAAGAGGAATCCTGGCTTGATATCTTAGTTTATTATCCACTCAAAGATGAGTACATGAACTACTTCACGAACAAAGTAGTGCATCATGTGAACACCATCTCCTAGGCGTATTTTATACACAATCCAAAAAGCCATGTAATAAGTTGATCATCAATTATCCTAAACCTTGAGGGGTTTAGATTGTAATAAATTTTCATCAATAAAGTGCTTTTTGTCTCTGAATCTCTGTCTCTTGATAAAGTGGAATCTTGAATTTTATTTAAAGTCTCGTGTCTATTTTGAAATCCAAGTAATGGTATCAAGAATCTCGTATAACCCATGTAGGCACCGCCTGTTGCTCTATACTCAGCAGCGCAAGAGAAGAAGCTCCTCCTTAAGCAAGCCCAACCTCCGATCTTTAAGGGCGAGGGGGGAAATGTGGAGAGAGATGTGGAAGTGTGGATGGAAGCCATAGACGATTACTTTGAAGCTGCGGGAACCCAACCCGTAAATCAGACCATGCTTGCGATGTTCCGCTTGACTGGCGATGCCAAGATATGGTGGAAGCAACATTGCAGGGACCTGGATATTAAGGGATCTTCCCAATCCTAGGAATACATCAAAGCTACGATAATGGGGCGTTATTTACCACCTGCCTATAGAACCTTGACGATGAATGAATTCTTTTCACTTCGGTAGCTGACTTCATCTGTCGAAGAATATTATTCAAAGTTTGTCACTCTTCGGGGATATGCTCCTAAGATGACCTTGGAACAATAGGTGGCGAGGTTCTGCCAAGGGCTAATCGATCCTTTGAAAACTCGGTTGGAAGCTCTCAGGACAACGACACTACAGGATGCCTTGTTGAGGGCCAAACCTCTAGCTCTTGAAGTACAAAGGTTAATCAGAACAGGAGGAATCATTGGGCAAAAAGGGCAAGGAGGACTGCTTGGAATAACATACCAGCCAATCAGGCATATGACCAGCGTCCTATTGTGGCTACCACCACAACCATGGAGTTCCTAGATGTTCGATGCTATGGTTGCAGCGAGTATGGACATTACAGATCCAAGTTCCCCAGGAACATTCAGGCCACCAACGCCAATGCCATACCCTTGAATACCCATGGGCGTGGCCAAGCTAATGGAAGAGGAGGACGTGGAAGGATGAACAGAGGGCGAGGGCGTGGAGCTACCGCCAGACTGAATGCGGCAGTGGTACAACCAACTGTGTGTGATGAAGCAGTGGAGAGAGCAACCCTACATGCTGTAATTGACAATCCCAATGGTTGCGAGCAATAAGCAGTCATTCATACGCCAGGATCTCTTAGAGGTGAACAAGTTAACTTCCTTATATATTGTGGTAGTACTCTTTCATTTCTTTCACCCAGATGCATGAGGAAGCTTAAGCTAGATAAGTATCCAACAAGCAAGCTAGTTGTAGAGTTAGAAAATGGCAAGGAAGTAGTATCTCAACACTCTGCAGGAAAAATCGACTTTGATTTAGGGGGACACCCAACTTCTGTCCAATTTCGAACCCTACCCTTAGGATTCTTTGATGGGATACTAGGGATAGTCTGGTTAAAGCAAAACAAGGCCCATATCCATTGTGCACAAGGAAACTTTACCTTTACAGATAACTTGGGTAATGAAGCCTTAATCCAGGGGGAAAATGGGAGACCTAGGGCTACTCTAGTTAAGGCTAGCAGACTCTTGAAGGGACTAAGAAAAGGACAGCAAATTTATGCGGTAAAGCTCAACAAGGTGGACCAATCAGATACCTCACTTCGACCAAACTGGTTGAGGGAGTATGATGATGTATTCCCAGAAGACCTTACGAATCTTCCACCACATAGAGAGGTAGATCATGAGATTGAGACTATCCCTGGATGTGAACTTATCTCAAAAAGACCTTATAAAATGTCACTTCCAGAGGCCATCGAACTCAAGGAACAAATTAGGCAACTCATTGAGCAAGGATTCATTCGACCCAGTACTTCTCCTTGGGGTGCACTAGTTCTTTTTCAGAAGAAGAAGGATGGAACCTTAAGGCTATGCATAGATTACCGTGGACTGAACCAGGTAACTGTCAAGAACAAGTATCCAATTCCAAGGATCGACGAACTCTTGGACAGGCTCCACGACGCCAAAATGTTTACAAAGATTGATCTAAGGTCAGGATATTACCAAATCAGGATCAAGGAATCAGATATTCTAAAGACAGCTTTCAATACTAGGTATGGGCACTACGAATTCACAGTAATGTCGTTTGGTCTAACAAATGCTCCTACAAGCTTCAATCGACTTATGCAGGATATTTTGAGACCTTACCTGGATGATTTTGTTTTGGTTTTCTTTGATGACATTCTGATCTATTCTAAGAATGAGGCAGATCACGAAGAACATGTTCGCAAAGTACTTGATCTTCTTCGGAAATACCAACTTTACGCTAAAGAGAGCAAGTGTACCTTTTGCTCACCAAAGGTCAACTATCTTGGATTTGTCATATCGACTGAAGGGATTTCAGTGGACCCAGACAAAGTCAAGGATATCATTGATTGGCCTCAACCATCCACCATCAGCAAAGTAAGAGGATTTCTCGGAATAACGGGATGGTACAGGATTTTTGTCAAGGATTATGCACATATTTCTACACCTTTGACGGAACTCCTGAAGAAAGGAATGAGGATCGAATGGAAGACTAAGCACGAGTCTAGCTTTGCTAAGCTAAAAGAATTTTTGGTCTCAGCTCCTATTTTAAAGCTTCCAGACTTCAATAAATAATTTGAAGTAGCGACCGATGCTAGCAAATTTGCTTTAGGCGGAGTTCTTAATCAAGAAGGAAGACCAGTGGCGTATACTTCGCGAAAGCTGAGGGATCATGAGAAGAATTACCCTACTCATGATTTGGAACTTTTAAAGTTATACATGCGCTGAAGTTATGGAGACATTATCTTCTTGGATGCAAGTTTCAGCTGGTTACAGACCACAAGAGCTTAAAATGGATTTTCACGCAACCTATTCTCAACATGCGACAACGGCGATGGATAGAGCTATTACAGGAATATGACCTTGACATAAAGTATAGACCAGGGAACGAAAATGCAGTTGCAGATGGTCTTAGCCGAAAATCCTTTCTCGGAGCTATCTCTATTCCAAATAACGCTATCTGGGATAGAATCAAAGAAGCATCCTTGGTAGATCCAGAGTACCAACGTATAGTATCATTAGTTCAACAGAATAAGATGCCTGAAGCTAAAGATTACTCTCTTATGGGAGGATGTCTTTGCTACAGACATAGACTCTGTGTACCCAGAGACCCAGCTCTAAAGAAGGCTATTTTGTATGAAGCACATGATAGCCCTACATCTGGACATCCAGGCTATGCTAAAACTCTTCATGCTGTCAGGAGGAGTTATTTTTGGTCTGGAATGAAAGGAGACATACTTCGCTATGTGAGGCAATGTCTTTCTTGTCAGCGGATAAAGGCCAAAAGGATCAAGTTACCAGGGCAACTTCAACCTCTTGACATACCCCAGATAAAATGGGAATGCATCAGTATGGATTTTGTTACAGGATTACCTTCTACAAGAGGTTATGATTCTGTTTTCGTGGTTGTTGATATGCTCACGAAAGTGGCTCATCTAATACCCGTAAAGACAACCTTTAGTGCTTCAGATGTTAGCCGGGTATTCATCAAGGAGATTTTTAGGCTACATGGTCTACCCAAGCGTATCGTCAGTGATAGAGATGCCAAGTTTACATCAAAATTTTGGACTTCTCTTTTCCAATCTATTGGGTCACAATTAGCCTTCAGCACAGCTTATCATCCGCAGACAGATGGGCA
Source organism: Adiantum capillus-veneris (assembly GCF_014529385.1). Taxonomy (NCBI): domain Eukaryota; kingdom Viridiplantae; phylum Streptophyta; class Polypodiopsida; order Polypodiales; family Pteridaceae; genus Adiantum; species Adiantum capillus-veneris. Next base: position 57,765,642 of record NC_140932.1, read on the forward strand.
AACTGAAAGAGTTAATCAAGTCATCGAGGACATTATTAGAGCCTATTGTTCACAAGAACCAAAGAAGTGGTTACAATATCTGCCTTTGGTGGAGTATGCTTATAATTCTTCCGAACACAAAAGCATTGGAATGTCACCTTTCAAAGCTCTTTATGGACAGGACTGTTTAGCACCATTGAACTTCTCGGATCCAACCATCAGGGTAGAAGCCTCTAGGAAGATGCTAGAAGATATGGAAGCTCAGACTAGAGCTATTCGCTAAGACATTCAGGCCGCTCAGGATAGACAGAAGCACTATGCGGATAAGAACCGTTCGGAAAGAACTTTCAAATAAGGGGATAAGGTTTTTCTGCGAGTCCGACCACAGAAAAGCAACTTATCACTAGGCAGATATAAGAAGCTAAGCCCAAGGTATTGTGGACCATTCGAGATCATTAAGGTTGTGAGTGATCAGGCCTACAAGCTAAAGTTACCTGCAACTTGAAGGTTCATGATGTGTTCCACGTCAGCTTACTCAAACCCTATATCCCTAATCCGGATCAATTCTTGGACTCAGATCAAATAGTCATGCCAGCACAAGGAGTTCTCGAGCTCCAACTTGACTATGTACTTGAAACAAGGGAAAGGGAGTTACGCAACATAACAATCATGGAGCATCTAGTAAAGTGGAAGGATTACCCTGAAGAAGATGCAACTTGGGAGGACGAACCAACGCCCATAAAGGATTACCCAAACATTCTTGAGATGAGGACATCTCAAATTTTTCACGTTGGGGAGGTTGTAAGGTCTCTAACCCAACCCAAAAAGAGCACCATTGTACCTTGAAATAAACATAATGGAAAAAGATACTATTTTTAGCAGTTTTCCGAATTCTGTCAATGCCATGATGTTTAGAATGTTTTAAAGCTTCGAAATGTGAATTAAAATAATTTCTGTAAAAAATTTACAAAAATAGTAAGTTTTTGGCCACCCAACCCGTCCAGTTTTGACCGTCTCGAAAAACTGCACACACCCGCACCCCGAATATCAAAAAATGTATTTTCGGACCCCGAGGGGGCTGCTAAATATGGCAGGTACTCGGGACAGTATTCCTTAGTTAGAGCTCGGTATAGCAATTTTCGGCATCAAATTCCGACTCGTATGACCCGTTTTAGCCTAAAAGAAAATTTTCCCAAAATTGTCCGGGGAGGCACCGGGGGCTCGAGGCAGTGTGGGAGCAGGTTCCAGGCCACTCCGGGTCAGCTTTAGAAGCTAGGGGGCACCTTTTGTCCTTGTGGGAGTCTTGGGAGAGTTTCCAAGCTTGCAACTAAGTGTGAGAGCCAGTTAAATTGACCAACTGGACACTTGGTGGGTAGGCAACTAGACTTGCCAATGCATTCACTGAGTGCTCACCCAGTTGCTTATAGCAACCCAGATCGATTTTCAGCCTGGAGGAGTCTATTTAAAGGTGTGCTCTCACAAACACACACACACACACACACACACACACACCCAGTACATACACACACACACACAACACACACACCTACACACACCTTGGGAAGGTGCTCTTGGTACACACAGTTTTTGAAGAAGAAGCAAGGAGGGAGGTGCTGCCGAAATTCTTATCTTGAGGATTCATTGGATCAGAAAATCAAGAGGATTCTCAGCCCCTAATCACGGTAATCATGGTTTAATTCCTGCTTTTCTTAATTCTCATCATTATTCTCCAAATTCCTCGTTTACTATGCTTAATCTTAGCTATAATTCCCAATAGCTGCTATCTAAGTTTACATAACTATACTCCATTACATAATCATCATTCAATTAGCTAATTTATGCAGCCATTCATCATTCTTAATCAATGATTAATACATGATTAGGAGAGATTCTCTCCCTAGGCAGCATAGTTAATAAATTGTCAGCAGGTAATAATGTAGATTTCATGAAATTCACCGTTTTACCATTCAATAGTAATGTAATTAATTAGATTCAAAAAGATTCTCTCACATTAAGATGTGATTAAGGTAAAAATTAATCCATCATTAGGCCAATAAGAGGAGAATTTTCTATCACATATGCATGCGGTAATTCTGCATCTTCAAATTGCACTAAGACAGTGATCGAGCTTGCTTACTTCATCTCTATTGCAAGTCAATTAGTAAAATTCTGAATTCTTAATCATCTAAGCCAAGTGATTAACTTTAGAGTCAGTTCCCATAGGGTAAGCAAAGTATTAACCATAAAATTGCTAGGTCTCGAAGGAGAAATCTAATCCCTCTTGCATAAGGAGGATTCTTTAATGATTCTAATCTGCCAAATTGGTTGTTATGATGCTCTCGGACTTTAGCTCTTTTCTTCAAGTTTATCATTTAAAGTAGTGAGTATAAAATGGCCTCGGTTAAGAGAACTCGCTTCGGTGGTACCCACGAGAGCGAGGCGGCAACGAGCAATGTGAATGGAAAGGGAAAAGCTCCCATGGACGAACAAGCACCGACAAGCACCGGCCATCTCACGAGCCATTGACAAAGAAATGGAAGAGGTAGGTCACAATTTTATTCACTTGTTTAATTAACATTGCACATGTTTAGCTAGGAAAGAACATATCCCCAAACATGTTGGAGAAATCTGACGGAAATATCGGCATTTGAATTCATTGTACATTTAAATCTAAGGTAGGAAAGAAATGATTGATGGATATACTGGTTGAAATAGGAAAGAATGTCTGCTAGGGAAAATTTAGCTCGACATGTTCATTCTATTTCCAATGTTGAATTAGTCCTGACCCCCCTACTGATCACAGGGGGCAGAGTTCCTCGTTAAGGGCTCTTGAATCCACGACTTGCTTTCTATGAGGTGGATACCCACGACTTGCTTTCTATGCAGTAGGAACCCACGTCTTGCTTTCTATGCGGTGGGAGTGTCCATGTTGTGCTTTCTATACGGTGGACTGTTAGGAAATAAGACGTAGCTAAATAGATAATTGAGTAGATTACTTAATGGAGAGAGAGACAGATTTATATACACGAGATTATAGAGTAGAGAGAGAGAGAGAGTACACACGATATACGTGGTTCACCCAATGTGGGCTACGTCCACGGGAAAGCAGCCACTCAATGGCTTTAGTACTTCAAAACAAGAAGTAGTTTACAAAGGGATTATTCCCTTAATGGAGCTCCCGCCTTGCTTCACTCTCATCACCTCACACTCACCTTGTTGCATCAACTTCACACTATGAAATGTGTGTAGAAATGGTCTCCTTTTATAGGCCAAAAGGGCTGCCCTCTCTTATGAGAGACAGCCATGTGTAGCCGCCCTTGTGCGAATAAGTCCAAATCGGACCCTCCAATCCGCCCATGTGTGGCAGCCCTTGAGAAGACAAGTCCGCTTTTGAATTCGGCCACCGGCCATTGACTTTCGACCACCGGCCACCGGCCATTGACTTCCGACCACCGGCCATCGGCCATTGACTACCGACCACCAGCCAACCGACCGGTTGTTTTTCGACCACTTTCCGGCCGCCGTCCGGCCATAATATTTCGGCGAAAAAGAATATTCCGGCGAAAAAAAAGTCTCGGGGGCCCCTGAGGCCTTTAAAGTTGCCCCTGATTCTTGTCCGTGCAAATTTTGGTTTGCGGTGAGTGATTTTCCTTCACGCACGATGGCTTCTCTTCATAATGGGGGCCTTACAAATGTGCGCTTTTACCACATAAAATTATAAGGGTAAATCAGGCTCCATACTTAACATGGACATACCTAGTTGTATGGGCAGCTAGGGGACAACGGGAGGAGTAAACTCTCGTTGGAGGGGGGATGTTGTACCTCCAGAACATTGGAATTTTAATGAATAAGTTTGAGTAGAATTTTTACTAGAATACTGTCTTGGTGTCGCTTTGCAATACTGATTGAAGGCCTGTCTTAACGAACATTGTGATTTGGAATTTAATCAAGGAATGTTTATGTTGAACAATCATTGTGGTAGTAAATTAGGACACACAGGGAGGTGTGAGTGTGGGGGTGGAAAGTGGGGGCTTGGCTCAGGTTTCCAATGCCTATGAGAAGGGTGGTCCCGATTGGTCGGGAACTCTTTGTCCCCATAGTGTTAAAATCGATAATACTAATACTCATTACCCCTAGAGCGGCGAATTGTCAAGTGTAGGTGCCTCTGAAACATGGGAAAAAGGCACTCGATGTTTTCTCTCCTCTTGGAAGGTGGGTCTTAGGATCTCTAGATAGGATAAGTACGCTTCCCCTGCGAGGTGGAGCTAGATCTCTTGCTAGTAGGCTCAAACTCGACTCACTTTGTGATGAGATATCGTCCGCTAGTTGAACCCTGAACCACTTTGTTTGCTTCCGCTATAGATCTAGTGGCCACTAGGTTCACCATCAGATCCGTTGTTTGATACGGCGGGGTGGGGACCTCACATTGCCACATTCTTTTTGGCTTGAGGCCATCATGTGTTCCACTTATGCACTTAACATGTGTCCTACGAAAGCTTTGCAGTCTATTACTCCATATGAAGCATGGCATGATAGAAAGTGTTCTATTGAGCATATGCATGTTTTTGGATGTTTGGTATATGCTTTGGTGCCACAAACACAGCGTAGAAAATTGGATGATAAGGCTGTCAAATGTATTTTTGTTGGTTCTAGTGCTGAAAGAAAAGGTTACAGGTTATATCATCCGCAAACAAATCGTATTCTAGTTTCACGGGATGTATGTTTGTGGAAGATTCTGTTCATCCCTTGTTGTCATGTACTAGAGATAGTAATGTAAGCTCACAGGACATTTATGACACTTTGTTGCCTCTTTTCAGTGGTGAAAATACTAATGTAATTTCCAATGAGGCAAATTTACAACCTATGGGGGTTTCTGAAAATGTTACAGATCGACCTATTACCGATGCAGATGTACATGATGTACTTGATGAGGAAAGGGCTGAAAATGAGCAGGCTAGAGGTATGCCAAAATGGCTAGTGCACACTTTGTGTGACAGTAAATTGGATGCACCTTTGTCTAGTCGTACTCGTTCAGGCTCTCACCATGCATCTTATGCATTGGATTGTTATTCTTTGGCTGTGTCTAGCTTATATGATGTTGAGGAGCCTGTGTCTTTTGATGAAGCACAAAATTCAGAAAATTGGATGGCTGCCATGCAATCAGAATATGGTGCACTTATAGAAAATGACACATGGACTTTATGTGATTTTCCTCCTCGCAAAAAGGCCATTGGTATGAAGTGAATTTACAAGTTGAAATGCAAGCCAGATGGTGAGATCGATCGCCATAAGGCCGGACTTATGTCAAAGGGTTATGCACAACAAAAAGGCATAGATTATGGAGAGACTTTTGCTCCCACTTGTCGTATGACTACTGTGCGTTTTCTATGTGCATTGGCAGCTCATTTTGGTTGGGATGTATATCAATGAGAAATTGTTACTGCTTTCTTGAATGGTGACATATTTGAGGAAATTTATGTAACACAGCCTCGCGGTTTTGTCATAAAAGGACAAGAGGACAAAGTGTGCAGATGTAAGAAGTCTTTGTATGGATTGAAGCAATCTTCTCATGCTTGGTATGAAAAGCTGACACTCATTTGGTCAAACGAGGCTTTTGTAACAGTCAACAGAAAGCACATTGTATGCAAAGCATGAGGGTGATGTACTTCTCATTGTGGTTCTTTATGTCGATGATTTGCTGATCACTGGACCAAATGAGAGACATATTGCTGAATTTAAGGCTGATTTGAATGCTACTTTCAAGATGAAAGATTTGGGGCTGTTGCATCATTACTTGGGTATACAGTTTAAGCAGTGTGATGGTGGTATTGCCTTGTGTCAGAAAAGTTACATAGAGACACTGCTATGTAAGTTTGGACTTGAGGATTGCAAACCTATTGCCACTCCACAGGTTTGAAGTTGACTCTACATGATGCCGACGATCCTCCTGATGTCACTCTTTACCAAATTGAGATTGGCTGCCTCATTTATGTATGCAACACGAGTTCAGATATTCAGTGTGCAATCTCACAGGTCAGCAGATTTATGCATAGCCCAGGGTCTAAGCATTGGCAGGCTGTCAAGAGGATTTTCTGCTACCTTAGTGGCACTTTACATCTTGGATTGTTTTATCCCAAGGGGGGATCATTGCCGCCAGACTTGCATGCTTTTTCGGAATCAGATTGGGCTGGTTGTTTTGACACGTGAGTGTCCACAAGTGGTGTTTGTTTCATGCTTGGCAATTCATGTATATCATGGTTGAGCAAGAAGCAACCTATTGTGGCCACTTCGAGTTGTGAGGCTAAGTACATGGCAGTCTTCACAGCTATGGTTGAGTGTGTATAGCTCATACGCCTTATGGATGATTTGGGTGTTGGACAGGACAGTGCCAACACTATCTACACTGACAGTCAGAGAGCATTGGCAGTTGTGAGGAACCCAGTTTTTCATGCTCGCACAAAGAACATTGAGGTGTATTACCACTATGTCAGGGAGAGGCTCTCAGCAGGAGTGATCAGCTTGGCTTATGTGCCAACACAAGACAACCTTGCAGATCTTTTCACAAAGGCATTGTCTCGTGAGAAGCTTGAAGCTTTCTGCAAAGCTTTGGGCTTACTCCCCTTTGTGGACTGATCATGTCCTCAGGGCATGGCACTTCCCTTTACTCATGTGCCAGCTCTTGTTCACCGCATCACTCCATGGGGGATTTGTTGCCATATACATGTGGTAGTGATGTGTGTAAACACACTAGGACCACACGGGCATTTTTTCCCTCTTTAGGAGGTTTTTTCCCCGAGCATTGTATATACGCCCATCACTCTAGGGCTATCTTATCTTTCCATTGCATACTAAGTAACACACTCTTTATTGTGTGCCTTGAGCTTCCTTCGTCTTCTCCAAACTATGTGCGTTTCTCTGAAACCTTAATTCCAACAACTTTAAGAGTTCTTATTGTGGAGAATGAGCATGTTCTTGAAATGCAAACAACACGCTTGATGCATCTTGAGAATGAAGTTCAAGAATGTAAGTGATCTCTTGAGGACATGAATGTATTGAAAGAGCGCTTGAGCAAAGTTAAGAATGATTATGTATCTAAAGAGGAAACGATAGATATATTACGACATGATGTATGTGAGATGAGAAATGTATCCAAATCATAGGCTGATATATGTAAGGATAATGTGGTTTCTACATCTCCTATCACACAAGCCGTTGTCCAAGCAAAGAATGTAGAGAATGTGGACACTCAAGAATTACAAGAACAACAAAAATGCTCAAAGAACATCGTCATTCGTGGAATCAAGGAGGAAAGCATGGAAACACCCCAATCTCTTGCAGTTGCTATTGAAGATTTTTTTGCTACATACTTTGGCATGTCTGGAATCATGTCTTATGGTGCACATCGAGTTGGAAAAAAAGGAGTCCCTCGTTGGGGAGAAAGACATATTGTATGTATCATGGCTGATGAGGTAAAGAGAAAGGTCATCCTTGACAATAGTTGGATCTACCTCAAAAGAACGGGTTGTAATGTATATGAGGATCGCACTCTTATGCAACAAAATGTACGTTGAAAATCATATGAGGAAAGAAGCAAGAAGGTCAAGGTGTCATCTCAAGAAGAAAAGTCACTTGAGGAGGATGCAAGTGCACCCAACAAATAGGGACACATGATCTATGAGACCAACTCACGCTTGCGAAGAAGCTTTTGGAATTGTAATGGCTATCCATAGAATGCGGGAATTGGCATTGATGAGCTTACCAATGACTCCGATGTGATACTTCTTGTTGAAAAATTGAAGCATGATGTGCAATGAATTTTAGGATTTGACAAATAGGATGTGCATTCTTTGATGTGGGCCAAAAATGCAAAGCAACTTAGAGGCCAAGGAGGTGTAGCTTGTATGATAAAAAAGGGTTTGAAATATGTTTCCATTTACAAAGAAGATCAGTATAAACGCTACTTATGGCTGAAAATCAGCCCACCAAATGGTCAAGTCATGTTTGTGGTTGGTTGCTACATTCCTCCCTAAGACTCCAAATTTTATGCTCGCTTGGATATAGATAGAGAGCAGCCCATTGTTGAACTAGAGGAAGATATTGCTCATTACAAGGACCATGGTGAAGTCATTGTCTTTGGAGACATGAATGGTGCTCGCACAAATACGTTACAACACGACACACAACAAGTCGACATGCCACATGTCTCAAGAAGAATGGATGACTCATACATGTAAAATCTAAGTTCTAATGATGCAAAAGAATTGGATCACTATGGAAAGTCACTTCTACATATGTGCAATAGTACCAGAATGCTCATTGTAAATGGTGTATCTTTATGGAAAGGCACCAATGACTTTACATGTAGAAAGCACAATGGTGAAAGCATGATTGACTATATGTTGTTTTCGGAAGCCACTCTAGAATGCATACAAAGCTTTACACTTGGTGAATGGAATCCGGAATCGGATCATAGGATGCTATGTATTGGTCTCAAGTGTGGTAAAAGACTCGAGCATGTAGGCTCCAATGATGATGTGAATCATTCGTACCTACATCTACACTTCAAACGAGCCCTATATATGCTGATATGGTGGAACAAATGTTAAGCATGACAGAGCATCAAGAGAGCCCAACATCAGAATGCAAGTGGAAAGTTTTCAAAGAAGTAATTTGCTCTTGTGCGAAGGAATGCTTTTCGGTGAAACACATGTCTTGCAAAAGGTCTAAAAAGGGTAGCACCAAGAATAAATGGTTTGACATGGAATGTAGTCAAACCTGAAAACACTTGCTAAGGTGGATACAAACAAAGACAAGGAAGTTTACTTGGAACGTTCACACACATACAAAGCACTTGTTCAAAAAAAGAGGAGAAGGTGGGAAGTAAAAAAACAACTTCTTTTAGCGCAAGAGAAAGCACATGCATGTGGCAAGTTTTGGTAAAATCTAAAAGGCAGCGTGTTGAGAGCTTTGATGACTTGACTCTTGAGGATATGTATACGCATTGCAAGAACCTCTATGAGAAACCCAATGTTGATAGGATGGAGTGTTGTAGCTCCCTTCCACTTATGGCTCCCTTCTTTATCATTGAAGATGTATGTTGCGCACTTGAGAAACTTGCTCCTCCCACGGCAGGGGACCTTCAAGGTGTCAAGACTGAAATGATTAAATGGGCAAGCAAGAAAACACAATATTGGATGCGCAATATGTTTAACCTTGCACTTCAGCATGGCATGCCTCATAATTAGAGTGCCAATTGGATCAAGCCTTTGCACAAAGGAGGAGATGTAAACAATGTGAACAACTATCGCATTATAATGGCTCATTCTTTGGTGGCAAAGTTATTTGGATGTATCATGGAGATGAAGATAAGTGAATGGGCTAAAAAGAACGGCAAATGTGTGCTAGGCCAAGCAGGTTATTGAAAGCATCATAGCACTATTGATCACCTTGTCACTTTTTGAGTTTTTATGGAAGCATCTGGATTGAAAGAAAAAAAGTTGTATTGTTGCTTTGTGGATTTCAAGAAAGCTTTTGACACGTACCGTGAGGAAATCTTTGGAGACGTATGCAAAGCCTTCAATGCCAAGAGAATTTATGGATGTAGTCTTTCGCATCTACCAAAAAGTGATATGTTGACTACTTATGGGAGATGGAATTTCAAAATTTTCTACAAGCACCATTAGTGTCAAACAAGGATGCCCACTTTTCCCAACCCTCTTTGAGCTACTCATTGATGGATTGGAATGCATGGTTCTTGATTTTATGCAACAAGAAGGCATAGAAGAGATTAAGATCGGAAATGTGGTGATCATGCTTTTGCTTTATGCCAATGATGTAGTGCTCTTGGCACATACCTTAGAAGATGCAAAAAAGTTTATGAGCTTTTGACTACATAGCGGGCTGATCGTGAATGGATCCAAAACCAAGGTTATGCTTGTAAAGACCCTCAATGACGAAATTCTATGCATTGTATACAACAATGAGCAACTTGAAGTGGTAGATAGCTTCAAGTACCTTGGCCTTGAGGTTCCATCCAATCATAAATGGAAGTATTGCACAATGCATTGCTTGGAAGCGAAAGAGGGATTATTATGCATTTGAGAATATGTGCAATGCTGGAGAGATCAAGCATTGGGCTCTGAAAAAGTACCTCTTTGACACATTGGTGACACCGGTGCTTCTTTATGGAATGGAGGTGTGGGGTGGCAGGAGTGGGAAGTCTACCTGGAAAGAGTTTGAGAATGTTCAAAAGAATTTTCTCAGCAACTTTCTCCAAGTCAAGACACAAACACCCTACATGCTCTTACTTCCTGAGTCCGGATCACTTCCCATTGAGGTCTTGGGCATGCAAAGGGTTGTGGAGTACATGCTTAAGACACAATGTAGCCCTTTGTATTGACTTCCTAGAATCACATATGAAGCAAGTCAAAAGGTCCAAAAGACATGCAAGAGAAAAATACTAAGTTTGGGGTGGATGTTTGACATCAAGAAATGGTTTGGAAGATGGGATGCATGTCACTTGGTCAAGGATGCGTTGATCGACTCCCAAGTTAATGAGGCCTTCTTACAACGCCAATGTATCACGGCTTGGGAGAAATCCAGAGGTTTCGCTTCAGTCATTACACCACACACATTGCCCCAAACTACAAATCTCTCTTCTTCTCCAAACGCGGTAACCGAACCCATCCCTACATCCTTCAGCCCATCCCATTGAGTGTGATCCCCACCATTGCCTCCATTCGTCTTAGCTCCCATTTTCTACGTTGCGAGACAGGACGTTGGGACAATGGCGAGGAGTCTCATCGACTTTGCACCTTATGCCCTCGTCAAGTGCGAGAGAGTGAGTACCACACACTACTTGAATGCTCAGCTTTTGACCACATTAGGTTCTTTTTTCTTTGCACCTTATGCCCTCGTCAAGTGCGAGAGAGTGAGTACCACACACTACTTGAATGCTCAGCTTTTGACCACATTAGGTTCTTTTTTCCACATATATTTAGCCATGAGCTCTCCCTACATGCCTTCCTTTTCCAACCACGATGTGGACTCCTTATTGCGATGCTCATTTCAGCCATTTGGAGTATCGAGAGTCACTTATGACCTCCACTCACACCACATAAGATGTTCATTTGGTCCCATAGGTCATATTTGACCTCCGAGGACAATAATAGAACTCTCTCTCTCTCTCTCTCTCTCTCTCTCTCTCTCTCTCTCCCCCCCCCCCCCCCTCTTTATCTCCATCTATCCATCTCTCACTACAAGAGGCTATTCATATTAGCGACGCTCACATAGCAACGCTCAAAAAAAAAATCCCGGCGTCGCTATGAGCGTCGCAAATTTACAAATAAATTTGCGACGCTCATAGCGACGCCGACTGGGCTAAAAAAATAACAGAGAGCGCCCAAAAACTCAGATCTCAGATCTGAGTTTTTCGGCGCCCTCAAGCAAGGAGCAGGTAACGCTCTCTCTCTCTCTCTCTCTCTCTCTCTCTCTCTCTCTCTTTCTTCTCCACACACACACACACACGCGAGGAGAGGAAGGAGAGCTAGGTATGCTCCTTCCCTCTCCTCACTCTCATGTTCCCTTCCCCTCTTTCTCTCTCCCTCTCTCTCTCTCTCTCACACACACATAGTGTTTTTGAGAGAGAGAGAGAGAGAGAGAGAGAGAGAGTACAAACATAAACAAAAACGCACAGACACATACATAAACAAAGAATGCAAACACACATTGAGAGAGGAAAAGAGAGAGAGAGCATGCATAAACAAAAAACGCACACATTGAGAGAGGAAAAGAGAGAGAGAACATGCATAAACAAAAAACGCACACATTGAGAGAGGAAAAGAGAGAGAAAACATGCATAAACAAAAAAACCAACACACATTGAGAGAGAAAGAGAGAGAAACTAATTTAACGTCGTAGGAAACTAATAAAAATTAAAAGACCTAAAGATCTAGCCGACGAGGATTTGAACTCAAGACCTATTATTCAAGAGGGAAATGGCATAACCAATCTATCATACTTGGCATGGGTGATAGAAAGGTAATACCATTTATCTCTTTTTATTGGCACACACATCCACACACACGCACACACACACAAGAAGAAGAGAGTTATAACGTCGTAGGAAACTATCCTAAAAGACGTTAAAGATTAGGACAACTTACGTTAAATTAGATTTAGGTTTATTTAAGTTAAATTAGATTAGATTTAGGTTTATTTTTAATTAGATTTACGTTTATTTACGCTAGATTTAGATTTACGTTATATTACATTACATTTAGGTCTCCATAGACTGCGATGCCTGCATGAAGCGGGTGAAGAAAGCCCTCAATGGAATATAGGGTATTGCTGCCTTCACTCATGGTGGGCTCCGTCGATCCAAAAGTACTGGTGTAATGTCTTCAGAAGATAGGGAAGAAGGTGGATCTTCAGGGCGGCAAGAGTCACTACATCCCCGACACAATGACCATCTAGACAACCTCTAGTCATTCAACAGCAACTTCAGAGTTAGTAACAAGAGCAAGAACGGTCTAAAGGGCCAATTGCTGTCATCAGATGTGGATGGAGATGAGACAGCGTCACCGCCGGAAGTTAACTCTCACATCTTTAGTGATGAGAATGCCAACTCTTGCCGAGTTATGTGAAAAATTATGTGTTGAATCAGTTTTAAGGTTCTTATAATCCCTGTTAGTTTAGTTCTTTGTTTTTAATATAACATAATTTACATTAGATTTAGATTTATGTTATATTAGATTAGACTTAGGTTTATTTAGGTTTACCCACACACACACACACACACACACACACACACACACACACACACACACAAGAAGAAGAGAGTTTTAACGTCGTAGGAAACTATCCCAAAAGACGTTAAAGATTAGGTTAGATGTAGACTTACGTTAAATTAGATTTAGGTTTATTTTTAGTTAGATTTACGTTTATTTAGATTTACGCTTATTTACGTTAGATCGAGTCCACGCAAGAATTACTTACGGTTTAGGGTTTAGAGTTAGACGAACAGTGAAAAGATCTACTGTGAAAAGATGTTAAGATGCTGTGAAGTGCTACAGCTAGAGAAGAGGCAAAGGGGTTTTGTCCACTACATGCAGTATCATGTACACGTGGGTCTGTAGATTTCTTGTACCCACAAATATAGGTATTGACCAATAAAGACGAGATTATAACCCGGTGGTTCTGATCTCCGTGCACCTTTAGACCGAGGTGTGCGGGGATTGGACATGACTAGAGAATGTGAGGTAGAGAGAGAGAGAGAGAGAGAGAGAGAGAGAGAGAGAGAGAGAGATAAGACGAAGAATGCCAATAGAATATTAAATTTGTTGTCCAGGTTATAAGATTTTTATCCTCATTATGAGTAGTGACGAGGATGTGGGACCGTCCAACCGAAACACCTATCTCTCAACGAGGGTCTTATGTCCTTGTAATCAATGCAAGCATGCTGTGCGACGGACAAGACGTATTTCTTTGCAGCACGTTCGCGAATTTGGCGAGTTCGATCCATATATTATAGATCGAGTTGTTGCCAATTATAACTCGTCGGACTCTGACGTTGGCCAACAAGCAGCAATCTTGCAACCCAATAGACGTGTTCGCAGGCGCTTTGGTCAAGCAGCATATGTGAGGCCACAAGATGTAGCCTCTGAAAGCTCGGGGGATGATCATGCAGAGCACATTCCCAACGAGGCAATGTTTGAGCCCGAGATTGATGAAATGATCGAGACGATCATGGATTCAGAAAGGCTTATCTATGATGATATGAAAAGTGAAGCCGATACGCCATTGTATAATGGAGCACGTATGTCTAGATTGAAAGCACTCTTGGTTCTTCTCAACATGTAGGCAAAGTTTGGATGGAGTGACACTAGCGTCACAGCGCTTTTCAGGTGATCTATTACAATTAGTTTACTTTAATAAAACTCTAAATGTATAATGATCTGATAGATTTTTACACGACTGTATCGTATTTTTATGTTGTGTAGATTGCTTAAAGAGCACATACTACCAGCTGACAATGTGATGCCAGATTCGCGAGATGAAGCAAGAAAGATTTTGCAAAACTTGGGGATGGATTACAATTCTATCCACGCTTGTCCTAATGACTGCATTCTTTTCAGAGGGGAATACATAGACATGGAGAAGTGTCCGAAATGTGATTCCGAAAGATATCGAGTAGATCTCCACGGGACAAAAATTCCGACAAAAATTCCACAAAAGGTTTTGCGACATTTTCCTCTGCTTCCTCGCATCAAGCATTTCTTCGAATGTAAGTCCATGGCCGCCCTAGCATCATGGCATGAGGAGAATAAATCTTTGGATGGTGTGCTACGAATTCCTGCAGATTGCGCAGCCTGGAAACATATAGATGGAACATGGTCGGATTTTGCCAGGGAAGCTCGAAATTTGCGCTTAGGCCTGGCTATGGATGGCGTAAATCCATTTGGTCAAAGATCAACATCTTACAGTGTATGGCCCGTTGTCATCGTCAACTACAACATTCCCCCGTGGTTGACTACGAAGAAGGGGCACCTATGGCTAAGCTTGATTGTGCCAGGGCGATATAAAGTGGGGAATATGGATGTGTATCTTCGTCCACTATTGGAAGAGCTACAACAATTGTGGATTGGCATAGAGGTGGTGGATATGAGCCGACACACAGGACGACGGAATGCTTTGATCAGAGGCATTCTAATGTGGACCATGCATGACTATCCCGGGCTAACAGAATGCTCAGGTGATCTATTGACACTCCTCACTCAGACACTGTAAATCTTGTTTTTTCCCATAGTTGATCTATTATCATGTGTATACATGCAGGGCTTCAAACAAGCGGATACAGAGCATGTGTCACATGTGGACCTAGACTGAATGCACGTAGGGCGCCCTCACTGAAGAAGCAAATCTACGAAGGTCATCAAGCGTATCTTCCAGAGAATCATGTGTTACGCGACGGATTTTTGGGAAGAGAGCCACCAAGGATGTCTGCACAAGCATGGTTAGAGCAGAAGGAGATGTGCGATGACGGATTGCCTCCAGGGATGAAGAGACTATCTCTATGGTACGAGTTACCATACTGGCCCCGACTCATGATCAATCACTTGCTCGATCCAATGCACATATTCAAGAATGTGGGTAATCTACTATGGGACCATCTGACCGGTAAGAAAGATACTTTGGGAGCCAGAGTTGACCTTAGAAATGTGGATCGTATGGAGCAATATTGACCGCAAACAGCGTCTGATGGATCGATAAAACTCCCTAAAGCACCATGGATTTTCACAGGAGCCCAAGAACGCAAAGTAAAAGAGACCATTCGATCTTTGCAGACCCCCACTGGCGTAATGCACTCGCTCCGAACGTGTTTTACTAAAGAAGGAAAGCTTACCAGTTTGAAGTCACATGATTGGCATAAAATGTGTCAGGTACGTTCATAGTGGACTTTAATATCATTGCATAAAATGTGGACTTTAATATCATTGTTGCACATACTTTACAGTTTATTTTACCGGTTGCCATTGAGGGATGTTTGTCTTTCGACATCCGTAACACAATCTACAAACTTGCAAATCTGGTGCAATGGATCTCACAAAAGGAGATCAACGTAGACTCCATACCATTCGCCAAACTAAATGCTGCGGAGCTTGTGTGCATGTTTGAGAAACATTTTCCTACTACCATGCTTCATTACGTCATTGTATTTAATGGTCTTTGCGTCATTGTCTACTCTATTCATTCAATATTAAGTTTAAATATTCGTGTGTTTAATGCAGGTATGGATGATGAGGAGTTTCTTTCTTCTTTGTCACCGCAGCAGAGACAGTGGTACGTGGAGCGTCATCGCTCTGGCGCATCATCGCGCGTTCCTACTCCATCCACATCTCCCTCTATTTCGGAGCATTCAGTGCGCTCCGAAGCTTCGGCATCGACGAGACGAGCTTCACACTCGTCTAGACACCGGCGCTCTAGTGGTGGCGGTGGCAGTTGTTGTGGGGATTCCGCCACCGATGCCTCCACACCGCCTCGTGTTCGACGAGGCTCTTTACCCTCCCCTTCTTTGCCCGCCCCCACACCAGCCACAGCATTGCCATCTACGCCAGGTTTTGCACGGCTGACTGTTCCTACGAGCTACACACCTCTACCTACTTTGCCAGGAGCCACCCCACTCGACACTCCTCGCTTCGGGGCCCAGACGTCGGTGGAGACACCTGAAGTCCGTACCCCCATCGACACGCCGCTAGAGACCCCTGCCGGGACACCCAGGTTCACGCGTCACCGGCTAGAGGGCTTGCCTTACTCCGTCGACTTGAGAGGCGGCATCATCATGGATGATGACGGCAAGAAGGTGATCTCGCGCATGCGTGGTCTTTGCTCTCAGCTGTTTAGACACTACATACTAAACAAATGGAGTGAAGTACCAAGTGATTTAAAAAACAGAGTCATCAACATACTTCATGATGAGTTTCCCGTTCCAACACGGGATCAGCGCTTCAATGAAGACCTGATGAAGATTCGAATGCGCGAATACTGCAAACACAAGCGTTTCGAAGTGCAAAAAGCAATCAAGCATGGGTGGAATAGGCCAGATTGGCTGGCCAAAGAAGATTGGAAGAATGCGAAGAAAGCAGCGCGCGAGAATCCCGACAAGTGGAAGCAACAAAAGGATGCAGCCAGAGCGCGAGTAGAGGCAGGAAGCTCGCACCACTTGGGGAGCGGTGGATGGGCATCATTTGAGGCCGATTTTGTAAGTGTTTTCGCATTGCTCTTTATGTTCGATAGTTTAAGGTTTATGAGTTTTTTAATTCTAACATAATGAATTCTTTGTATGTTTTGACAGTGGTCGATGACAGGACGTGATCCCACACCGTACGAGCGTGAGTACGCAGGCAAGAAGGGCTTAAACGTCCTAATGGACATTCTCAGTTCTCGCGGCGGCATGGTTAGTATTAGGGTTTATTGTTTTCTATTTTTTGTATTGTTTTATAAATGTCGTTATATGTTTATACTTACTGAAAGCTGTCTTACTGTCTTTTTTTGCAGAATCCGACAGATACGCCGCTTGGACGCGATGAGACGTCTGACTAGACGACGTCAGTTTAGCCGTAGCTAGATAGCATTAGTTTAGGGTTTCTCATAGCTTATGTATCATGAGAGGGATTTTATACGTCTTTTTGAACCATGTATATTATTACATTTGTCACCGCAGTTCATTTTGCCAATCAATTCTTTATGCCTATGATGTTGTACAATTGTCATTATTACATTTGCCAATCAATTCATTTTGCCTATGATGTGTACAATTGTCAATTTTACGCTTGTCAATTTTGCAAACAATGCGTCTTGTGGGTGACTATTTTGGGTCTATTATCTACCCTTGCACTTTTTTTAAAAAGTGAATCAAGTACAATATGGTTGATGGGTGGCAGGGCATTCAATGCCCTGTCACCAAAAAAAATTACTCTCGGGCGTCGCTATAACCATCGCTATTTATGGCTCTGTAGCGTCGCTATGAGCGTAGCTATAGACTTCTGTGTAAACGTCGCTATAACCGTCACTATGACCGTCGCTATGAGCGTCTCTATATAGCGACGCTCTCGTAGCGACGGTTTTAGCGACGCCGAGGGTTATAAAAACCCAGTGTATTTCCGTCGCTAACAGCGTCACAAGAGCACACAACCTCTTGTAGTGTCTCCATCTATTTCTCTCTCTTTCTCTATTTCTCTCTCTATCTCCCTCTTTCTCTCTTTCTCTCTCTCTCTCTCTCTCTCTCTCTTTATCTCCATCTATCCCTCTCTCTGTCTATTTCTCTCTCTATCTCCCTCTTTCTCTCTCTCTCTCTCTCTCTCTCTCTCTCTCTCTCTCTCCCTCTCTCCCTCTCTCCCTCTATCTATCTCTCTCTTTCTCTCTCTCTCTCCATCTCCCTCTCTCTCTCTCTCTCTCTCTCTCTCTCTCTCTCTCTCTCTCATATTCCATTGCCTAATAAATCTACCACGCATATTCATTGCAAACAAAGCTTACATACTACAAGATTGCATCAACATCACTAAACAACCTACGGTACAAAATGAGCTCTCTCTCTCTCTCTCTCTCTCTCTCTCTCTCTCTCTCTCTCTCTCTCTCTCTCTCTCTCTCTCTCGCTCTTTGTTTCTTCATTTATGCATGTAAATGTGTGTGTGTGTGCGTGTTTGTATATGTGTGTGTGCAACAAAGTAGAAGCCATTAGAGAAAGAGGGGGGGGGGGGGGGGGGGGGGGGGGGGGGGGGGGGGGGGGGGGGGGGGTGTTGTTTAGTGATTACCTTAGGTTGTAGATTGCCCCTGCTAGGTTGAGTTTTTGAAGAAACCGTGGTAAACCCCCTTTAATGAAAACGTCGCAAACGAACCGAAGCTCCTCTTCAAACTAAATGTGTGTGTGTGTGTGTGTGTGTGTGGGCATGCGTGCACGCACGTGCGTGTGCATGTTGTGTTTGTGAGAGAGAGTGAGCGAGCGTGTGGGAGGTGTAGGAGGGGGGAAGGAGCTTGAAGAAGGTGCGATGGCAGAGAGGAAGAAGGCAGGGTATGCCGACAAAATGCGGCATACTCTACCCTTCTTCTTTTTTTAGGCGCCAGGCATTGCCGCGACTATTATCGCGGACATTACCACGACCATTACGACGATCATTAACCGCAGTTATTGTCGTGCCATGTCATTTCAACGGATACAAAAATATCTGAGGTTGCAGGGGGGGGGGGGGGGGGGGGTACAAACCACCCCTCTCTACCCTAGATATCAATAATTTTCTTTTCAGCCTTTTGAGTTTTTTTATGAAGACTTTTATTTTTTTATGAGTACTTATTTTTATAGTACTTTTATATATTTTTAAAGTGCATTTTTTAAAGTACTTTTAGATATTTGCGATTAAAAAATTAACCCATTTAGTGCGCACACCAATTGTACTTTATTTAAAAAAAATAAAGGCACTTATTGCACTTTCTTCTCTTTGACTATATAGTCATATTTTTTTATTGAAGTGTATCTATTTTTTAATTAACTATTTATTTTTTAGGGCACATATGACTAAATAGCAAATTTCTTTTTGAAAATAGTTTTCTTTTTTAATTGAAATATATCTATTTTTTAATTAATTTTTTATTTTTTACGATACATATGACTAAATAAAAAAGTTGTCGCATGTGCAGGATGTCGATTGGGATGATCGTGGCGCCGTGGAGGGACTAAACGCGATTTTTGGCTCAAGAAAAAACTCCCTTGTCCTTGCGACAAGTGCAAAAGGGCAATCCCTCGCTTGAGGTACATTGCATTGGAGCATGTGGAGAACGAAGGGCTTTGGCATCCTCGAAAAAGCGCTTGGAAAGATGAGGGTGCCACTTATCCCTCACTTGAGGAGGTGCCCCATTGGTCTATGTTCAGTGGTGGTGTGCCGGCACGCAAAGCCGAATGGTAGATGCAAGAGCTATTGGCCGAATTGGGTGCACCACATGGTAATTCTCCCATTAGCTTTACTTCAACAGCTCCTTTCCCCTCTCAGTCGCACTTTGAGGTAGAGATTGAGCACATGTTCGAAATGTGTGATGAGTTACTAGCTCATGAACGCGACGTGGATTGCCAGCCATGCACTCAACGGGCAGCGGCAATGGAGAGCAGATTGATGGCGAGTGCCCAAACACCTCTTTACAATAGTGCATGGTACTCGGTGCTCTGAGCATCGTTGGAAGTCCTCAACTTGCAAGAGAAATTTTGTTGGAACAATGCAAGTGTCAACGCACTCCTTGGGTAGGTTTAAAATATGACTTTTTATACATCTCTTTCACTTTATGGTATCGCCTCCTTGTAATTGTATTATTTAGCCTGTTTGTTGTAGTTTGATGGACAAAATGCTGCCAAAATATCACCACATGCCTCCAGATCGACGAGCTAGATTGTATGTCACTGCATGGAATGGAATATGAGCGCATCCATGAGTGTGTCAAGGATTGCATGCTATACCGCAATGAGTACGTACATTCTACCTTATGTCCCGTGTGCAAGGAAGCATGATACAAGACCGGAGTGAGCGGGGTGCATCTACCCCGCAAGGTATTGTGACATTTTCTTTTAATTCCTCACACTCAACACATGTTTAAAAGCAGGTCTATCGTGGAGCTTCTCACATGGCATGCCAACCACCGCTCAAATGATGGAATGATACATCTCCCTTCTGATTCACCTGCATGGAGGCACATTAAAACTCAATGGCCAGAGTTTGGGTTGGAGCCTCGACACTTGAGGCTTGGGTTAGCAAGTGATGGTGTCAACCCCTTCGGCACTAAGTCTACTCCATGGAACACTTGGCATGTGGTGATCATAACTACAATATTCCACCATGGGAGACAACCAACAAGGGAAATATACTTCTTTCCTTGCTTGTTCCAGGGAAGTACAAAGTGTCAAATATTGACGTCTACCTCGAGCCCCTCATGGAGGAGTTATGGAGAGGAATTTTTGTTGTAGATGTCTCACTTGCGAAGAGGTAGAGAGAAGCCATTGTGAGGGGAATCTGAATGTGTACTATGCACGACTATCCTGGGCTTGGAGAGATTTTTGGTATATCCTTTCTCTCTCTCTCTCTCTCTCTCTCTCTCTCTATCTATCTATCTATCTATCTATCTATCTCTATGTATCTCTCTCCCTCTAGCCCTCTATCTCTCTAATGATATGATATGTATGCAGGTTTGTCCACATCGGGTCACAATGCATGTCCTACTTGCGGACCATCATTGGTGGCAGAGAGGCCTGATGACTTTCCCGAGGTAATCTATCCAAACAACCATCGTTTCTTACCCCAAGGTCATAGCAAGCACAAGGCTCCAACAAATGGGAAGACACCTCTAAAGCTCATGATGGCAAATTGGGCAACCATTTGGGAAGAGCACTACAACAACAATTCGGCTCTGTGTCCTCCACCAAAAGACATATATGTCAAGGTATTCCATATTTTTAAGGCTTCCATACTGGAAGGACTTAAAAATACAACACCTCTTGGATCCCATGCACATCTTCAAGAATGTAGCCCAAACACTATGGGACCACATTATTGGCAAGAAGGACTCATTGGGTGCAAGGGAGGATTTCAGGCTTTTGAAATGTCTCCTCGCCTCTGCTACTCCATGTTGTGCCCCCAATGGAAAGATTGTGCTTCCTAAAGCACCATGGATGCTAGCCAAAGAAGAATTAGACAAAGTGAAGGGTACCATTGCTTCTATTCGCACACCAACAGGATACATGAGGTTGCTAAAGGGAGCTTTCACAAAATCAAAGAAGGGTGGAAGCGTTGAATAGTATGGGTCGAAGTCCCATGATTGGCACAAGATGCTTCAGGTAATGTCCCTCCCCCTATTCTATCTATAGTTTGTGTGTATGTCGGGACAAGAAAGTCAGGGATGCTATTTTCAAACTTGGAGATCTAGTAAGGTACACCACAGGACTCCACTCAACTACACTTTCTTAATGTAATCTCAACTAGCACTTAGTGTATCCTTGTGTGTTTTCTTGCAGATTTGTGAGCTCCAAGGAAATTGAAATAGATGTTATCTCTGCTACTCAAACACTTGCAACAAAAATTGTGTGTGCCATTGAGGATGCATTTCCTCGAACTGTCCTTCTTACTCAAATCCACCTCTTGGTTCACATGGTCGAGGAGATCGCTATACATGGAGTAGTGCATGCACGATGGATGTTCTTCTTAGAGAGGTTTTAAAATACTCTCAAAGATTTTGTGCAGCTACGGTCTCAATTAGAGGCATGTATGGCCGAAGGGTGGATCGTGCAAGAGGCATTTGTTTACATCTCAAAGTATTCGGCACAAGTTGATCCTTCAATGCCTCGCATGTGTTCAGATGAGGAAGATGCAAGGATGACTTCACACTTGCCAAGTGGAAAGAGAAAATTACTTAACATGGATATGAATTTATCCCAAATGGTCAATACTTTTGTATTCTCAATGCAAAGGTTATGACGCCAAGTGGGTGGACTTGTGGACAGTGGAAAACGCAAGACGTTTGGAAGAGAGAGAAGCATGGAAAAAAGCACGTGGAGGAAGGAGGGCACCCCCTGTGCCTAGACACCTTGCATGTTTCCTAGATCTCATTAGAGCGTAGCGGATTCATGAGAGAATGACCGAAGCAAAAGCACGCGGAGAAGACATCACCAACAAAGAATGGGAGTATGCACGAGATTGCGTACCAAAGGCTTTGGAAGAGTGCTCATATACCTAAACCATATTGTAGATTTTTTTCTTGATTTTATCTATGTGATAAAATATATTTTTCTATTTTGTAGTGCCTTTCCTTTAACTCTATGTGGTCAACGGGTCGTCACTTTTGTATGCACCACATTGACAAGCGTAGAACCACCATGGATTGTGGCATCATGGGCAACTTTGACATAGACGATGATGAATTCAAGTATCGTGGAACTATTGAAAGGATACTAAAGGTTAATTTTAGAACCTTTCATACCTTCATCTTGAGTGCAAGTGGTTTGCAAATGTGTCTAGACGACATGAGAATAGCCTCTACATGGTGGACTCTAGTGTGCACCACACACAGAGGTATGACAATTTAGTTTTACCGCGCAATTGTCAACAGGTGAGTGACTATCTTTTTTATTCTTATTTTCTTGTAACACATTCTTACTTATTAACATATATTACATCACTTCCTAGGACTGTGCCGAATGTGAACAGATACAAGAGCTTTTCAGCACTCAACTCGCTTGAGTAGGGTTCCAAACACTGGAAGTAGGATGTAACTCCTCCAACCGTGTGCCCATATATTCCTAACTCACCATGATTCATAGCTATTTTTATCACCTTCTTCTTGTAGATACATATTTCTCTAGGAAGGTCTAGTTGCGGTGGTCCTTCTACTATTCTCTTGTTCATTGCATATTCAACATACCGATTATAGTGTTCTGATTTTTAACAATTAGGTAAGTTATACCTTCATTATCTCGAAACATGTCTGCCTCATAATGCACTTGGAATAATTATGATGGTTGAGCTGGTGTTTCCTCAATACAAACAAATTTTTGTCCCTAAGCATCAGCATAAACTAAAGTTCCATGAGAGTTAGATCCTTTCATATATATTGTCGTGTATTTCCTAGTTGAGTACATGTCTTGTGTGTTGCTTATGTTCTTGACACTTATAGAGTGAGTCTCCTTCATGATTATAGCTCTAGAATTCACCTTAGCTCACTATGGTACGATATCAGTCTCTTGGGTTCTGATCTACTCTGTCAAAAGGCTAAAGCCCTTGATTTTTAGTAAATAGGTCCAATTAGTCAATATGAGTTTATGCCCTCTTACTTTGAAGCTTGACTTGGATTTTTGCAATCTCAATTTTGAATTTCGTTTCAGTTCTCCTAAGGTGCTTGCAGCTGCTTCCTTGTCCTTGGCAGTCTATGCGGTTTTTTTGAGCCTATGCTCAAGTGCATGTGAGGGATAATTTTCCAACCCAAAAAGCCTTGAGCTCAATTGGTAGTCCTTTTGGAAAAAATTACAGTTTAAGTGAAAGGGCGGTGGTAATGCGTGTGCTAGTCTCCACCCAACCGTGCTATCTTATAGCCTCCCCCTAGCGTACACACTGTCCGACCGTGGCGGTGGCCTTGCCCATAGGACCCATGTCCTTACATAACCCCCCCCCCCCCCCCCCCCCCCCCCCTCCCCTCGGAGAATCATTTCTTCCTTGAAAACAAACATAGGAAAACGTTTCTTAAGTGCGAAGACATTCTCACATGTAGAACCTTCTTCAGGTCTATCTAGCCATTTTACCAACACCTGTCGTCTGACATGATGTCTGGTGCGAAGCTCATGAGAATCCAAAATCTTTTCGGGCTCATGAGGAATGCTTGGCGATGCGATAAATTCAACCAACACACCTGTGTCAATGACATTATCATTTTTTCCTAGCTGTTTTCGTAAACGGCTAACATGAAAAACAGAATGAACTCGTGAGTGCTCTGGAAGAGCTAACTTATAGGCCACTTGACCTATACGTTTGAGAATGGTAAACGGTCCACAATAGGGTGGTGAAAGTTTAGCACCTTTTCCCGTCTTCAGACTTTCTGAATGCTCCGGAACTTTGAGGAAAACCTTGTCTCCTTCTTCGAAAGTAGCAAGACATCGATGCTCATCTGTGTACTTCTTATATCGATCTTGAGCTTGCTTAACATTCTGTCGAGCAACTCGGAGCATGTCAAAATGGTCTTGGAGAAAATCCTTCACTTGTTGTATCTTCTCCTTAGCCAACCCCACCGTAATGGGTGATCTAGGTTGAAATCCATACAAAAGCAGAAATGGACTAAACCCTGTAGTCACATGCTTTGAACTATTATAAGCAAATTCCAATATAGGTAAGTAGTCTTCCCAATTGGTTTGCTTCTTGCTAGCGTATGCTCGTAGCATATCCTCTAGCACTTGATTAACTCTTTCTGTTTAACCATCCATTTCTGGATGATCAACCATACTTAGATTAAGTTTAGTTTCCAACTTTTGGAACATAGCTCTCCAGAAGTGATGATCGAACTTTTGATCTCTATCACTAATGATACTAGCTGGAAGACCATAGAGTTTATATAAATTCTCTACAAATAGCCGTGCTAATTCCGGTGTCTTAACCATAGTCTTAGTGGGAATGAATCGACCCATCTTTGTGAGACTGTCTACAATCACCCAAATGACATCATGGCCATGATTTGTAGTGGGTAGTCCTACTACAAAATCCATAGAGATACTCTCCCATTTACTTGTGGAATCTCTAAAGGATGTAAAAGGCCACCTACCTTGAGGCACTCTGCCTTATTAACTTGGCATTGTTGGCAGTTTAGTACGTACTCTTGAACATCATGATGTAAGACCGACCAATAAAATTGCCGTCGAACTAAGGCATACGTCTTACGGATACCTGGATGACCAACACTTGGACTATCGTGACACTCAAATAAGATTTGGCGCCTAGTGTCTGAGTCCTTTGGCACACATACTCTACCTTTGTGGAGTAATTAGCCATCATCAATGAAAAAATTCTTCCATCGCTTAGGCTCTTCCTGAGTAGGGGTGGAGCTCTGTGTGTTGAAGTTTCTATCTGCGTGTGCAGAGACATGTTGATCTGGCTGTTCAGAGACATGTGAGTGTGAGGGATCCCTTTTTAAAACTGCACTCCACACTTTAGCATATGATTGATCTTGTGCACACTTGCCACGTAATGACTCCAAAATTCCACTCTTTAGTTCCGTGAAAGCAAGTGAATTAATCTCTTTCTTAAATATATAGTTGTGTTTGCTTGATCATTGCCGATACGTTTCAAAGCAGCCCGAGCACTCTCTCTCTCTCTCTCTCTCTCTCTCTCTCTCTCTCTCTCTCTCTCTCTCTCTCTCTCTCTCTCTCTCTCGTGTTTTAGTGTGGAGAGTGTTCCATTGGTGTTAGGGTTAGTGTAAATTCCTTGCTTGTTTGTGGGTTGCTCTAACGATTCTCCTCTTTTGCGTCGTAGTTCGCTCTTAAACTAGGTGGTGCCCCTTGTGTAGTTGGGATTTGGCTGTGGGTTTGTTGTTTTGGTTTGTGTTGTGTTGTGCCCTAGCCCCATTGAGCAGCACGGGAGCCTTGAAGGGTGTCTAGAGGTTGCTCTTCTTGTTGCCCGCCCCGGACCGCCTCAGTAGCTGTTCAAACACTAATCGTAATTGTTCTATGTGTTCATCTTGAGTCTTACTATAAATGAGAATATCATCAAGGAAAACCACAACAAATTTTCCAAGATAGGGACGTAAGACACTATCCATGAGTGTCATAAATGTAGTTGGAGCATTGGTTAGACTAAAAGGCATAACCAAAAATTCAAAATGCCCGAACCGTGTTCTAAAGGCAATTTTGGTGATATCTGTAGTAGGATACGTACTTGGTGGTATCCTGAACGAAGATCTATCTTTGTATAGTATCTTGCCTTGTGGAGTTGATGAAACAACTCATCCACTTGAGGCAGAGGATACTTGTTCTTGATGGTTATCACATTTAATCCGCGATAATCTATGCACATGCGCATAATACAATCTTTCCTTTTTACCAATAGAATTGGTGATGCCCAAGGTGAAGTGCTAGGTCTAATGAAACCACAAGTGAGGTAGTCAGCCAACTGACTCTCAACCTCCTTGGCTTCTTTAGCACTCATACAATAAGGTGATTTACTCACCGGTTTAGTGCCTGGCAAGACATCTATGCCATGCTGCACATCACGTGTAGGAGGTAAACCCGGTGGTAAATCACTTGAGAACACATCACTATATTCCGTGAGTAAGTGAGTCAACTTTTGCCGTGCAAAAGGAGAAAGTAAACTAGAGTTATGCTGGGATGGAGAATCTTGTAATTCCTGTAATGTTTGTTTTACAACAGTTGCACGTTGCTCTATAGAATTAAAATTGAGAGCACTTTGCTTGTTAGATTTGTTAACACTTTGTTTATCAGTAGGAATCATTGCACTTTGCATACCATTACTAGAATTCACCGCACTTTGCTCTTGCGAATTCACAAGACTTGGAGACAAGCAGTAACACAAAAAGACTTCATCTATTAAATTTGCTTTCTGCAAAATAGAAAGCTCGGCTGTACATATAAGAGGTGCAGATGGTATATTTTTCCCACCAAGCAAAAGCACATGTTTACCATGGGCCATAAAGGATAAGGAGTTGTGTTCATAACTAGTGTGCAATGTTTTCCTAAACCATGCAGCCACTCCCGTCCTAAAACTACATCAGCACGGTTCATGTTCATAACTTGAAAGTCAAGGTTCATCGTATGATCTTGAACAATAAGCTCAACCCCTTGAACTACCGTGTCCCATACTTCTTTATCATTTCCAGAAATCTGCTCCACCACATACTTGTGAGAGCATGGAGTCTGTGTAAGCTTCAACTTCTTGACTAGCTTATAGTTCAAGAAGTTGTGAGCTGCACCATCATCCACTAAAATACGAACACGTTGTCTGTTAATAGTGCCATGCATGCGAATCAAATCATGGGGGCCAAAGGTGGGTTGCCACATTGAAGCAGGCACACAACACTTGTGTTTTTCTTCCATATGGCAAGGGCCATACATAGTCAAGAAGGCTTTCAATTCAAGTTACTATTAGCTTATGGACTTGAATGGTAAAGAGCACTCCAGGAAAGTAAACGGGTATCGCTTGAAGCCCTATTTGAGTCGCCTTCTACCAAAGGATCTACCAAAGATCTGTCAAAAGGCCACTGTCTCATGTAAGTATTGTTACATGAAGCATGAGTGTAACTCTAGCCAAAATTCTGAGGGGCCAAACAATAAAAATCTCGTCAAGGACTCTGAAGCACTCTCTTTGGAAAGGATGCTCTATGATGGTACATGAATATACCATCATCCAGGGGGAGGGCTAATGATAGCCGTTTATCGGCTCTTTGTAATTGCCACAGTGAGTTACCTCACCCTACCAAAATCACCCAAACACTGTGGCTATCCCTACCATTTCACTGTACATAGGCGTGCGTGAGTCACGGGACTTTTCCTATATCTTCTTAAAAAAGCCCTCAATTAGCTAGTCATTGGGCTAGTTGAGCCAAAAAAATAAAAATAAATAAAAAATATAAGTATATTATGGCCCATGCGTATGTAAATATTTCTTTGTATATAGGGCCTAAATAAAAGATTTTTTCATAATTATTTTGATATTTATTTAAATATTTCTACCTAGGTGTGTGTTATTTATGCTCTGTACATTGCCTCACCATTACCACAATTTTTCTTACCATTTTTCATACTCTTTATTCCATATAGAAATATTTTCATGTAAGCTTCTCTTATATTTGGTGTAACTCCACCCCAACAAAAATCCAAAAAAACTAGTTTTATTTATGTGTATATTTTTTCACTATTGTGATTTTTCCCTTCCTACATCTATTTTGTTTTTTTTTAGAACACCAAAAATATTTATCTTTTTATGGTAGCCTCATAATGAGAGAGATTTCTTTTGACCCCTTTATATTTTTTCCACTTATATTATTTATATTTGACATGTACATATTTTTTAGACCCCTCAATATTTGATTTTCTTAGTTGTACTATTCACTTATATCATAATCTCAATAATATCTTCAATTATAGACCTACCAAATAAGGTCAAGGGTAGGTGGCATGCATACATGCACTATGGAGGGCTCACTCTTGGAGGTATTCAAAAGAATCATCCAAAGAAGGACCCCACAAGGACCTTGTGCAGTGGAAAAAAACGGTCGGTTTTGCTGAATTTTTAAAGTTCACTTGCTCTCCGAATTTGAAAAGGTAATACAAACAAAAGTTGTAGCTCGTGGGCTGAACTTTTGCCTCAAAATTTTTCATATTTTTTTGAGCTATGAGCTGTGAACTATGATTTTATTAGTGGACCCCAGTTTTCCCATGCTATGCACCCACACTCTCTCTTCCACTTTATCATTTTCCTCTTTCACACACACTTCTCCACTCATCATCCCCACCTCTCTCACCACTCCTCTCTGCACACTACTCACCTTCTCCTCAACCTTGAAGAATAAGAGAAACCATGGTGAACTCATACCTCCCACACACAATTCCATTCCAAAATTGACCACCTAGTCTCATTTTTCCTCCTCCAAATTACCCATATCTATCAAAAAACCACAAAATTCAGCCTCTTCTCTTAAAAGACAGCATCATGGTGGTTGATTACTCAGCTTCAATTACCTTGTCTCTCAAGGAAGGTCCAGAGTGGAGAAAAAATGTACCGTTGTCAGGAGTTTTTTTGAGCAAGGGATTGCGCATATGTACATATACATGCATGGTGCATCAAATAAAGGATTGCCCATTTTCCAGAGCCAGGTGGTTACGTGGGGCCCACATGTGTACAGGTAGGGCAGGGTGTACATAGTGCAGCGATTTGCACTATTACCAGTACCACTGTGTTTTTTCTACAATAATGAGGAGTTTATAGCGCCTAAAACTTCTCGAGGAAGCTATCTTTGGGCCGACGACATGAGGTCAGTAGGTGCCTCAGATGGCATCTAGTGGCGTCAGGAGGGCGAACGAGGTCAATATTTGCACGCGGATGAGGACGGACACAACGTGGGTGTTTGCTTGTGAGAATTATGCAGAAAGGTCATCATGAGGACTTTTTTTTGGGGCCACTTCACGTGGTGGCGAGATGCATTATTGGAAAAAAGCTGAGTGCCAGGTGTGCGAATGATGCAAAAAGGTGACAACTATGCACTGCGAGGTCAGTTTTTGGCCTGTTCGGGGTCCGTTTGAGGTCATCTAAAAGGCCAAGGGTGCCCAACTAATAAATCTAATTGTGGGAACTGAAAAAACAGAGAGAAGACCAGAAAAAACGTGGAGAAGAGAGGAGGAACAGCCGCAACTGTGTTTTTGCTCATTTTGGAGCCTGTTTTGGCCGTAAACTGCTCATCCGAGGTGGGATTTGAGCACTTTGACATTGTAGACTGGGGTTTTGGGCCATTCCAGACGCGATGGCGCTGTCCATTTTGCCAAATTCCTCACTCTTTTCCTGCTGTTTTTCTGTGTAAGTTTCTCCTATGAGCGAAGTTTCTTCTCCAATTTGTGATTGTATCTGGCTTCTTTTACCCATATTGTGTGAGCTATTTGCCCCATTGGTGTTGGCCCAAGCTCAATTGTATCTAAACATCAGAAATTCTCCTCTTTTGAGCTGAGTTTTTTGGGTGTGTGTCTCTGTGTGGAGTGGGCAAGTGGATAGTCTCTCTCCTCTCACTCCAGAGGTGTGTTCCCTGTCTCAGCCAGGTGTGTTGTGTAAGCCGAGTGGTGCCCCATAGTGTGTGTGTGTATCATTCCAAGAGTGTGTGTCGGGTCATTATAGAGGCGCTGTGTGTGTTTTCATCCCGCTCACATTCTTTTGGCGCCCCCACGGAGGATCTTCTTCGAGTACCTTCTGCTTCGAGCTTCAAGCTTCGAGCTTCGGGATTACAGGTTGCAGGTTGCAGATTACAGGTTACAGGTTACAGGTGACAAGGACAGGTACAGGTACAGGTGATTCACACAGGTACAGGTAGCTGGAGTACACTGATATACTAGGAGTGATGTCACTTGCAGTTGTTGTGGGAATGCATCACTTGGCGCCTATTTGAGCGCATTGTCTGTTGGATTGTACGTTACTTGTGGAAACTGCCATTGTACGCATTTGTGGAGCCATACTTGGTTGTATTTGGCAGTCCCAGCCATTTCTGAGACTTGGTCTGGAAGATAGTCATTTCTGAGACTTGACTATATGCGATTTGCATTAGCCTTCGTGTGAGGGTCGATAGCGTGAGGTTTTTATTGAGCTGGGGGATTCTCAAATGTGGAGATCCTTTCGGTGATACAGGTAGCTGGAGCACCCTTTTCGTGACCTCGCCATAGGCTATGTACTAGTGAGTCCTATTTGATGCTCAGGTTCTATTGTTGGCAGTTTATGCATACAGATACAGTCTATATTTTGGGTTCTCATTGCTCTACTTCGGGGGAAACTCTGTCGAAATTTTCCCAAGTTATGAAGGCTGGTTTTTTGGCATTTTGAGCCATTTATGTTGTTATGCTGCTGAAATTCTGGCAAAATCAGAGGTTGAGTCAGGTGTGCCTTCTTGGGAGCTTCATGGTTGGCTTTAATGGATGATCAAAATGGCCCTCAGTTCACTCCTTTTAATTTAACTCAAAGAGTCCAGATAAATGTTCACGTGTCCAGGAAGATCTTTTTCCAGCAGCGCATAGTCTTTATGTTTGGGCCAAGAACATTGAGAGAGATCCTAGAATGTCCTTTGCCTGTTGTCATTCCGATGATTAACTATGAAAACTCATTTGATGTGCATGTGTTTGTCCTTATCTAAAGCTGAGCTCCATTGAGGTTTCTGGGGATTGGGTAGTAAAAAGTTTTGGGTTCTTGCACGTGTGTTTGAAGGGTTTCTCTAGCCATGGCTTTCTCTTATCCGGAGTTTCATGGAAGAAGTGATGAAGATGTGGAAGAATTTTTGGAAAAGATGGAGGTTTCCTGCATTAGCAACCAGATTCATGACCCTACGCAAATGTTACGCCTTCTCCAAATTTGTTTGAAGAGTGATGCACGAGTTTGGTCTAAAGCATTTGAAGAGGAGTTGCATGTGGCTGATCCACCTGTAAGGTTGAGTTGGGACAATCTACGACATGGGTTGGAAGTGGAGTTTGTGAAAATAGAAGATCCTGACAAGGTGTGGCAAGAAGTACAGGCTTTGGTGCAAAAGGAAGGTGAGCTAGTAGATGCGTACATACGTAAGTTTTCATTGGCATGGGAGCGAATGTGCAAGGCTTTAGCACCAGAGGTACCCCCGCCTGACATGATGAAGAAGGACAGGTTCTTGGCTGGTCTTTGGGAGAATATACGTTGGAGAGTGGAGCTAAAGAAGCCTAGGACATATGAGGATGCACTAGAGGTAGCAAGGAACAAAGAGTGGAAGCTGAGGAAAATGAGCCAGTTAGGGGTGGAGTCTTTGCCCATGAGGTCTGAATTTCAGCCTATGGACTCTTTACAAGGTCGTATGTCAGGGGTTCATCATGAACCAGTAGTTCCTGTTACTACTCAGGTTATGCCAGCAGTGGTCACTACAGCAGTGCAAGATGATGGGCTAAGGCAAGACATGAGGCAAATGGTAGATTTGATGAAGAATCTCAGCCTAAACATGCTAGGTCAAGTGGGAAATAATCGAGGTCGAGGGAGGTTTGCAAATCAGCCAGGAGGTGAAGAAAGGCCTAGGAATGGTGTTGGACAAAGCAATGGTAGGTTTTGGAGGCAGACGCCCACATGTTATAATTGTGGAGAGTTGGGTCACATCAGCCCGCAATGTGATAAGCCACCAAGGATGGGGGGAGACATGTATCCATTGCCAAGACAGGTGCTAACTAGGTCAAATGATTATGGCATCGAAATTAAGGGAGACGAAGGAACCAGTGGACTGACCCAGGAGGAAAAAGGGAAGACAAAAGTGCTAAGTGTAGTCACCTTGGAGAAGGCATCAAAGCTAGAGGATACATTAGTGATGCCTATTGGGAAGAGGACCACAGAGGAAAAGGAAGGAAGAAGTGCCCCAGGTCCTAGTAAGAAGAAAGGAAAGAGCCATGAAGGCGAGGATGTCAAGGCCAAGAGGAAAAGGAGAGCTCGTCGAAAGTTTCATGTTTCAGATTTTCCACTAGGGGATGGGCAATTAAGCTATGACTTAAAGGAGGATCTGACGAGCAGGAAGGCAGATGTTACTTTTGGGCAGCTTATAGAGATGGTGCCTAAGCTAAAGCGACAGTGGAAGAGGATGGTTAACCCAATGGAGAAAGAGCCAGAGAGAGGTTCAGTAAAGGTGTTGGCAATGGATGAGCTACCAGACATTTGTCCAATAGTAGATGTGTGGCATAAAAGGAAAAATTTGGGACAAGGTTATGTGGATGGCGGAGCCCAAATATGCGTCATAACACACTCATGCGTTGAGAAGATGGGTCTCACAGTGGCTGGGGTGTCAGGTTTTCGGATCAGATTGGAAAACCATCAAAAAGTAAAATGCTTAGGTGTTGTAAAGAGCTTAGAAGTGGAGGCATATGATGCAAAGGCAGTGGTTGATTTTCATGTGATGCCAACAGGGTTGGGAGCATATCCTATTATACTGGGCAGACCATGGTTACGTGCAGTGGGAGCTGTTCAGGATTGGCGACATGGTACGATTAGCCTCTATGGAAAGACAGGTACCAAGAAGCTTTATAATATGGACACAAGGAAACGATTAGAGGAGATTTATGAAGATGAGGATGAGTCTAGTGATGAAGACTCTTCCACGGTGATAGATGAGGACAGTGATAGCACTACCAGTAGTGATGAGGATGCTGATGTTGCATTTCTTTTGATGGATAAAGAAATCCAGGAGTGTGGTTTAGTCGCATTTGCGAAGGAAGTTGAAGATGAAAGTGAAGGGCCTTATGAAGTGATTGAAGGGCTGATGCAAACCAAGGTTGAGTTGTCAAAGAAGCAGGAATTAATGACGCAAATGATTAGTGGAGACCTCTCAACTATGGAGAAGGATATATATTTGCACATGCTGGCTAGTTTTCCTGATTTGTTCATTACTTCATATGAAGAGATCAGAGGGTTCAAGGGCAAAGAGATGCATATAGAGCTGAAAGAAGGTGCTAAGCCAGTGCGGCAAAGGCTAAGAAGGATGGGTCAAGAGCAAATGGAAGCCTTGTGGGTAGAGGTGGACAAGTTATTGAAGGCAGGGTTCATAGTCCCAGTGGAGACCACAGAATGGGTGAGTCCAGTTGTAGTCAGTCCAAAGAAGGATGGGAAGTGGAGAATTTGTGTGGATTTTAAACCCTTAAACGCAGCCACTAAGAAGAACTCATATCCTCTTCCATTCATCGATCAGATCTTGGATTCAGTGGCAGGTTATGAGAGGTATAGTGTGTGTGATGGTTTTTCAGGCTATTTTCAATTGAAGATTGCTCTTAAAGACCGCACAAACATATTGACCGCATCTTTGTGCAATCACGCTCTTCCCCGTGAAACTCAGGAATGGTGATATTCTTAAGTAATGCATTTCTACCTTCTGCATCTTCTGCAACACTTTTCTCTTGTACTCCTTGAGTCATGAGATCTTGGTTCCCTTGAACCGTGCCACTTGTGGCTCCTTGAGTTGTCTCTGAATTCATAAATTTCACAAGTAACTCTATAAGATTGGTAACATTTGCATTGAGTGCAGAGAGGTTTCTTTTAAGTATGCTTTGGTGATGTTCCAAAGTCTTGAAAGAATCCATATGTACAAGCTCATGATCTCCTAGATCATCATCATCATGCATATTAGTGTCAGCAACACCTGTGTGGTGCCCTGATTTTTGTCTGCGTGCTCAAAATCAAACGTGTGTGTAGGTGGGATATCCTCACTGGCCATAGTAAATAAACACTAATGCAAAGAGAGAAAAAGAAACGACAACTTGTACCTTGAGAAATTGAAGTCTTTGTGTTTTGTATGCTCCACGATTTGCGTTGCATGCGAACCTCGCCTTGCGGGAATTTGAGCGCTTCACTTGTCGTTCCTTGTAAGAACACCTTTGATGATTCTTCACAAAAACTCATCATTTTTGTGAGGGCTTTTCTTCACTTTGAAGCTACCTCCTTGAGGAAAAAAGAATTTTTGGAGGAAAACTTGCCTTACTCCAAGAATTGAAAAGGAAGGGTAAAGCTACTTCGAAGTTTGAAGCTTTCCCTTTCCTTCTAGTTTTCCTTTCAACACAAATAGACTATCTTTCCTTGTTATACACAACAAGAGCCAATAGCTTGATGGTAAAGTTTAGGCCTCTTACCCTCATGGGGTGGGTTCAACCCTCCTTCATACGCCCGTCGAGTTTGCCTTGGTCGCCCGTTGTGGAGGGCGTAGGTGGGGCTGTCGCGTAGACAGACTTGCTAGCCTTCTTTTTGCTACACAGCGGAGACGTCGTTGTCTGCGGAATCTAGGAGAGAAGCAGGGTGTCGCACGCACACGCAAGCCGCTTCTAACCTCCTCCCAAAAATATCTCGGATACCAATGAAAGGGTGGTGGTAATGCATGTGCTAGTCTCCACCTAACTGTGCTATCTTATTACCTCCCCCTAGCGTACACACTATCCTACCATGCCGGTGGCCTTGCCCATAGGACCCATGTCCTTACACTAAGCATTCAAATTGAGTGTGGGTGGTCCCAAGGGGTAGCCTAGGGTTATGTGCTCCTAATGCTATGATTTTTTTCTAAAAGAAGAGACGAGTGGCAGTGATCACGGTCATTGCCACCTTGGTGATCTTGAGGTTTTGAATATTTTGTCTGGTGCCCTAATGTTTGTGCAACCCCCTTGGCCTATGCACACCTATATTGGGTAAAACTTTCTCTTCCAGAATGGTCTTAAACTCCCTTGGCAACCCACTTGGCTAGGTCTTCATATCTAGGGCAACTTAAAGGTTCAAATGGCTTGTGGGGGATCTCAAAAGACTGCCTAGGTTGTCTGGTACCCAATGCTACTATCAGCTCCCAGATCAGGCCTACATTGGAGATACCGTGATCCTTGCCATATCTTGCTTTTGCAAATTTTGAAGTTTGCTACTTGTGCCTTATGGTTAGATCTTCCCAATGACCCTATGCACCAAAATTTTGATCAAGTTTATCACTTGCAAAATTGGGTATTACCACTTCAACTCAAACAGTACCAAACTTTTAGATCTACAAGGATTTAAGCATCCCCCTTGGGATTTGCTGATACCAATGAGTAGCCAGAGGTCTACACACTCTAATGAGCCTATGCTCACTGGATTTGGAGCTTAAAAACTCTATCAAAAGACACCTTTTCTTCTCAGTCTAGTGCACACAAAATCTCAAATCTAGAGAGATTTAGGCAACCAAATGAAATTTGGCGGGTATCAATGGATAGCCCCAATCAAGGAGTACCTAATGGCATAGTTAATTTGCAATTTTGGGCATGGTTCCACATATCGCAATTGGTGCCATAGCTGGATTTTTGCACCTATGAGTGTTATCTTATCTTACTTATCAACTGTAGGTTCTTTTTATGCTATGTGCACTTCCAAATGATGGTTTTCCTGCAAGATATGGTCAATTTTGTCCTGTCAAACCTAGTTAAAGACGCTCACACTTAACTAACCTGCAAATTGTTACCATATACATGTGGTAGTGATGTGTGTGAACACACTAGGACCGCCGGGGCATTTTTTCCCTCTTATAGGAGGTTTTTCCCACCGTGTATTGTATATACGCCCATCACTCTAGGGCTATCCATCTTTCCATTGCACACTAAGTAACACACTCTCTATTGTGTACCTTGAGATTCCTTCATCTTCTCCAAGCTGTGTGTATTTGTCTACAACCCTAATTTCAACAATTGGTATCAAAGCAGGTTGCATCCTCCCAGGCTTAGTTGCCAGCTGCTCAGCACACGCCTACTCACTTTCTTCGATTTCAGTGAGGTTTGGCAAGCGTCCGCAGGTCGACAAATATTTTGGGAAAAGTTGGTAGAGCTTAGTCTGCTCAGATTTCTGATTCGGGCTCATTTCGGCCTCCGTTTCCAATACAGGCAGGTTTGCACAGGCAATTTCGTCATTTTGTGCAAAATTTATGTCAGTGTCGTTTGTTGCATAACAAGTGCCTTACACTCTTCCACGGTTTGCGCTATATAGCACGTGTTGTTTCCGCTCCATTTCTCCTCTTTCGAGCATTTTCACATCAAGTGCAGCATTTACCATGGCT
The DNA here is from genome assembly GCF_014529385.1 of Adiantum capillus-veneris. Taxonomy (NCBI): domain Eukaryota; kingdom Viridiplantae; phylum Streptophyta; class Polypodiopsida; order Polypodiales; family Pteridaceae; genus Adiantum; species Adiantum capillus-veneris. Next base: position 57,801,942 of record NC_140932.1, read on the forward strand.
GACAACAACACAGATGTGCTCAAGATATTTGCTGCTAAGGACAGGTTGGATGGAGACAATTACCCTATGTGGGCTTATATGATGCAACACGTTCTTGTGTTAAAGGGCGTCTAGAATATTATGCAGGGCATTGATGTACATCCTGGTTCTGAGAATGTAGGCGATCTTGAGGATGTTGCAGGCCTTGCTGCAAGGATTGCTGCTATTAGAGTTGTTTTGCCTATGACAGAACAAGCTCGTTGGGATGTAAAGGATGCATAGGCTCATGCATTGATTGTGTTGTCCGTGAAGCGCACCATTGCTCCTCACATTCGTTTAGCAAAATTTGCAAAACAGGCTTGGGATATTCTAGCAGGTCTTTACGCAAGCCGCAATGAGGCTAAAATTGCTTTGCTGCGTAAAGAGCTGGAATTGAAGAATATTATGCATGAGGAAGATGACATGGACACTTTCCTTGCTAGTGTCAAGGATATCAATGAGCAACTTATTTCTGCAGGTGAAGTCATTTCAGACAGTTCCCTTGTGTAGGTTGTTCTTGATGCCTTACCAGATTCTTACCAGACTTTTGGTAGTACTTGGAGACTTATGACCCAGGGAAATCTTGAAGTTGTCAATTTGATGCATTATGCACATTGTTGTTGCAAGAGTCACTTTCCATAAAAAAACAGACTAGACAGCATGCAGTTGAACAGGCTTTTATTGCTTCTCAAAGAAAGGGTGGTAACAGCAATGCAACCACTTCTTATGGTTCTGCTGTGAGTGGCGAAACTTCTGTTCCCAATGCTTCTATTGGAAACACTTTGTCTAGCAATTTTGGTGATAAGGAAAAAAAGAAGATGTGTTTCCATTATTGTAAAGCTAATGATCACTCGATCAAGCAGTGTCCTAAGTTAAAGGCCAAAGAGGCTAAGAAGAAAGAGGGTGGTTCCACTGCAAATGTTGGTTCCACCACAAATGCAGCCATTGTTGAGTCTTCTGTGAAAGGAGACTATAATGTTGATATTGATGCAGAATGGGCTTTTAGTGCAGAGTGCACTTACAATTCTGTTGTCTATGATGCATGCATTTCAGTTGCTGCAGATTCATATGTGTGGTAATTCGATAGTGGTGCTACAAAGCACATTACCTCACATCGTGAATTGTTCACCTTTCTCGAGTTTGTCCCTCATGGGAATTCAGTCACTTGTGCCAACAATGCCTCTTATCCGGTTTAGGAAATTGGAAAGATTGTGCTTACTGCTACAAATGGTAGTTCTTTCACACTTGTTGACGCACTTTATGTACCTGGGATAAGGAAGAATCTTTTGTCTATATCTGCACTTGCTAGACTTGGACTTGTAGTCAAATTTGTGGATGACAGATGTACAGTCCATGATCTCAGTTTTGGTGATGAAATCGTTACATCTGGGCTTTTGTGCCGTGGGCTATATAAGATCACTTTATATGACAACTGTGGACAAAATTTTGCAAATGCAGTTGCAAATTCAAGGGCTATTTCAGACGCACAACTTTGACATGCACGTTTTGGTCATCTGAATTTTGCCAGTTTGCTGTGTTTGCAAAAATCTGATATGGTCGCTTCTTTGCCGCCTCTTGAAGCACCTGTCAAACATGTTTGTGAAGGCTATATTCTGGGTAAGATGTAGCGTTCTAAGTTTCCAAAGGATGGTTCAGTTCGGGCCACATGCAGGTTGCAGCTTGTGCATAGTGATGTTTGTGGGCCCATGCAAACTCCGTCCTTGGGCAAGTAACTTTACTTCGTGACTTTCATTGATGATTACTCCAGGCATGCATGGGTATTTCCACTTAAAGTGAAGTCCAATGTTTTATGTGCTTCAAACAATTTCTGGCTATGGCTGAAAATGTATCAAAATGTACTATGGGCACTCTCCGTTCCGATCGAGGGGGGGAGTATATGTCTCATGAATTTAATGCATTTTTGGCTAGTCGTGGGATAAAACACCAATGTACAGTGCCTTATACACCTCAGCAAAATGGTATTGCTGAGAGTAAAAACAGGTCACTTATAGAAATGGCACGATGTATGGTCAAAAGTGAAGCTTTTTCGCATTGTTTTTGGCTTGAGGCCATCATGTGTGCCACTTATGTACTAAACAAGTGTCCTACAAAAGCTTTGCAGTCTATTACTCCATATGAAACATGGCATGAAATAAAGCCTTCTATCAAGCACATGCGTGTTTTTGGCTGTTTGGCATATGCTTTGGTGTCACAAACAGAGCTCAAAAAGTTGGATGATAAGGCTGTCAAATGTATTTTTGTTGGTTATAGTGTTGAAAGCAAAGGTTAGAGGTTGTATCATCCGCAAATAAAGTGTATTCTGGTTTCACGGGATGTAGTGTTTATGGAAGATTTTGTTTATCCCTTGCTGTCATGTACTAGAGACAGTAATGTAAGCTCACAGGACATTTATGACACTTTGTTGCCTCTTTTCAGTGTGCAAATACAAATGTAAATTCAAATGAGGAAAATGTACAGCCTATGGGGGTTTCTGAAAATGTTACAGATCAGCCTACTGACACAGATGTGCATGATGTACTTGATGAGGAAAGGGCTGAAAATGAGCAGGCTATAGGTATGCCAAAATGGCTGGTACATACATTGCGTGACAGTAAATTGGATGCACCTTTGTCTAGTCATACTCATCCAGGCTCTCGCCACGCATCTTATGCATCAGATTGTTATGCTTTGGCTGTGTCTAGCTTACATAAAGTTGAGGAGCCTCTTTCTTTTGATGAAGCACAGAATTCAAAAAATTGGTTGGTTGACATGCAATCAGAATATGATGCGGTTATAGAATATGACACATGGGCTTTATGTGATTTGCCTCTTGGCAAAAAGGCCACTGGTACGAAGTGGGTTTACAAGTTGAAATGCAAGCCAAATGGTGAGATCGATCGCCCATAATGCCCGACTTATTGCAAAGGGTTATGCACAGCAAAAAGGCATAGATTATGGAGCGACTTTTCCTCCCACTTGTCATATGATTATTGTGCGTTTTCTATGTGCATTGGAAGCTCATTTTGGTTGGGATGTACATCAATCATACATTGTTACTTCTTTCTTGAATGGTGACATATTTGAGGAAATTTATGTAACGCAACCTCGCGGTTTTCTCATAAAAGGACAAGAGGACAAAGTGTGCAGATGTAAGAAGGCTTTGTATGGGTTGAAGCAATCTCCTCGTGATTGTTATGAGAAAGCTGACACTCATTTGGTCAAACGAGGCTTTTGTAACAGTCCAACAGAAAGCACATTGTATGCAAAGCATGAGGGTGATGTACTTCTCATTGTGGTTCTTTATGTCGATGATTCGTTGATCATTGGACCAAATGAGAGACATATTGCTGAATTTAAGGCTGATTTGAATGCTACTTTCAAGATGAAAGATTTGGGGCTATTGCATCATTACTTGGGTATACAGTTTAAGCAGTGTGATGGTGGTATTTCCTTGTGTCAAAAAAGCTACATAGAGACATTGCTATGTAAGTTTGGACTTGAGGATTTCAAACCTATTGCCGCTCCCATGGAAACAGGTTTGAAATTGAGTCTACATCATGCTGGCGATCCTGCTGATATCACTCTTTACCAAACTATTGTTGGCTGCCTCATTTATATATGCAACACGAGGCCAAATATTTAGTTTGCAGTCTCACAGGTCAACAGATTTATGCATAGCCCAGAGTCTAAGCCTTGGCAGGCTGTCAAGAGGATTTTCCACTACCTTAGTGGCACTTTACATCTTGGCTTGTTTTATCCCAAGGGGGGATCATTGCCGCCAGACTTACATGCTTTTTCGGACTCAGATTGGGCTGGTTGTTTTGACACGTGTGTGTCCACAAGTGGTTTTTGTTTCATGCTTGGAAGTTCATGTATATCATGGTTGAGCAAGAAGAAATCTATTGTGGCCACTTCGAGTTGTGAGGATGAGTACAAGGCAGTCTTCACAGCTAGGGTGAGTGTATATGGCTCAGACACCTTATGGATGATTTTGGTGTTGAATAGGACACTACCAACACTATCTATACTGACAGTCAAAGCAGCACATTGGTACTTGCAAGGAACCCTGTTTTTCATGCTCGCACAAAGCACATTGAGGTGCATTACCACTATGTCAGGGAGAGGCTCTCAGCAGGAGAGATCAGCTTGGCTTATGTGCCAACACAAGACAACCTTGCAGATATTTTCACAAAGGCATTGTCTTGTGAGAAGCTCAAAGCTTTCCGCAAAGCTTTGGGCTTACTCCCCTTTGTGGACTGATCATGTCCTCAGGGCATGGCACTTCCTTTTATTCATGTGCCATCTCTTGTTCACCGCATCACTCCAAGGGGGATTTGCTACCATATACATGTGGTAGTGATGTGTGTGAACACACTAGGACCGCCGGGGCATTTTTTCCCTCTTTGGGGTTTTTTTCCCCCGTGCATTGTATATACGCCCATCACTCTAGGGCTATCCATCATTCCATTGAACACTAAGTAACACACTCTCTATTTTGTGCCTTGAGCTTCCTTCGTCTTCTCCAAGTTGTGTATGTTTCTCCGCAACCCTAATTCCAACACAAATTTCAAGTCATATCAAAACAAAAACACTGCAAGCATCTTAAGCATGTTCTTGTGCAAGTGTACGACCAATTTTTTGGGATTTCCCCACTTACATGTGGTGGTTTTTGACATCAAATTCAAAACACAACAATATGGTCTATGTTTGGCAGCCAAATCTACACATGTCGACCTATCTAGTGCTAGTGCAAGTGTTGTTAGGAAATATGATGTAGCTAAGTAGATAATTGAGTAGTTTACTTAATGGAGAGAGATAATTTTCACACATGAGAGATTATAGAGTGGGGAGAGAGAGAGAGAGAGAGAGAGAGAGAGAGAGAGAGAGAGCACGATATACATGGTTCACCCAATGTGGGATACTTTCACGGGAAAGAAGCCACTCAGTGGCTTTAGTACTTCAAAACACGAAGTAGATTACAAAGGGCCTTTTCGAGCTCCTCACATCAACTTCACAATGCACCACAATTCTTCACAATCCATTTTTGTGTATAGAAGATGCCTCCTTTTATAGGCCAAAAGGGCTTCCCTCTCTCAAGAGAGGCAGCCATGTGCAACCGCCCTTGTCTTGACAAGTCCGACTTGGACTCTCCAATGCGCCCATGTGTGATCGCCCTTGAGAAGACAAATCCATCTTGAAATTGGCCACCTGCCACCAGCCATTGACTTCCGACCATTGGCCACCGACCATTGACTACTAGCCACGACCTATTGATTGTTTTTCGACCGCTTTTGGACCGTCGTCCGACCATAATATTCTGGCAAAAAGGAATATTCCGACGTGAAAACTTTGGTTCCAATGAGTGCTTTTTCTTCAGGCACGATGGTTTCTCCTTATAACAAGGGTCTTACAAATGTGCGGTTTTAATACAAAAATTGCAAGGGGTAAATCAGGCTCCATACTTAACAATCTCCCACTTGGAGACTAATCTCCACACCAAACCTGCGACTGCTTTCCATCCTGGCTTTATATCCTTGAATGCCAATTGAAGATGAGAAGAAGCTTAACTTCTCCTTGTTGACCACCTTTGTAAACATGTCTATAGGATTTTCACTTGTATGCACCTTCCTAGCTTTAGCTATCCCTCTTCCAAACGTGTGCGTATGAAGTGATATCTCATCTTAATGTGCTTTTTCCTTGAATGAAAGGCTAAGTTCTTTGCAAGATGGATAGCGCTTTGGCTATCACTGTACAAGACACAATTGTCTTTTTTGAATCCAAGATCTTCTAAGAATCTGTGAAGCCACATAATTTCTTTACTTGTCTCTATCATTGCTACATACTTTTCTTCCGTGGTAGAAAGTGAGACCACTTTCTGCAGCTTTGAAGCCCAGCTTACAATTGTGCCTCCAACCGTGAAGACATAGCTAGTAATTCTCCTTTGAGTATCTTTGTCACCTACCATTTTTGCATCAGCATACCCTTGAAGAAAAATATCAGTCCCCCAAAATACAAAGCATTCCCTTTGGAATACCTAAGTATCCACTTCACAGCTTGACATTGCACTTTATCTGGGTTTTCCATGAACCTACTTACAACTCCCACTACATGTGCAATGCCTAACCTTGTTCAGTCCATAGCATACATAAGAGAACCTACAGCTACAGCATATGGAACTTTAGACATATAGGCTATCTCCTCTTGTGTCTTTGGAAACATATCCTTCGTTATTTTAAAGTGAACAACCAAAGGTGTAGAAACCATTTTTTCATTTTGCATTGTAAACCTTTCTAGTACCTTCTTGATGTAATCCTCTTGAGATAGATTTATTTTCTTCTTCGTCCTATCCCTTAATATCTTCATACCAAGTATCCTCTTTGCAGCACCTAAACATTTCACTGGAAAAGATTTAGACAACTCCTCTTTTAGGTTTTTGATGTCCTACATGTTAGCACTTGCAATCAGCATGTCATTAACATACAACATTAGGATGATGAACTTCCCATCTCCCAAGTTCTTCGTGTAGATGCAATGATCTGAGTTGCATCTTTTGAATCCATGATCCAACATCCATCGATCGAGCTTCAAGTACCATTGTCTTGATGCTTGCTTCAAACCATACAAGCTCTTCTTTAATGTCCAACTATTTTCTCCTTACCCCTTACTTCATACCCCTTTGGTTGAATCATGTAAATTTACTCCTCTAAGTCACCGGGAATGACATATTTACACCCATTTCCTCGAGATTTAAATCATGAGCATCCATAAGGCTTAAGACAAGCCTAATTGAGTTCATTTTTACAACAAGAGAAAATATTCCATTGAAGTCAATACCTTTCTTTTGAGAAAGCCCTTTTACCACAAGCCTAAACTTGTAGCTTTTCTTCTCACCTTCTTCTTCCTTCAGCTTGTACACCCTTATACCACAAGCCTAAGCTTGTACCTTTAGGCAACTCAACCAACTCCCATGTTTGGTTGTGATGTAATGATTCCATCCCCACTTGCATGCTCTTTATCCATTCTTCTTTGGATTCGTGTTGCATACCTTCCTCGTATGATTTCGGCTCTCTAGAATCTGAGATCAAGAGATGGTTGAAGGAAGGAATAAACCTTTTTGGAGGTCTAATTTGTCGTTTAGATCTTTGGGGAATAGATTGAGGCTCCTTATTTGGTTGACGTTGTGGTACGTTGTCACTGTTTGCTCTCCTTGATTCTTCACCGTCCTTATTTTGTGCATTGAAAATCACATTCATACTTCTAAAGATTTTACCATCTTCAAGATTCCATAGGCGATACCCAAAGTCACCTTCTCCATTGCCAATGAAGAAACACTTTTTGGACTTTGTATCTAGCTTTGATCTTAGACTTCTATCTATGAGCATGAAAGCCTCACACCCAAACACTTTGAGAAATGAATAATTCATCGTTTTACCTATCCATGCCTCCTCTGGAACTCCCCCATCCAATGCCGTTGAGGGTGACCGGTTGTTCGAATACACATATTTACTTACTGCTTCCACCCAAAGCTCAAGCAGTAAGCCCGCATGTAGCTTCATGCTTTGTGCTCGCTCCATGATTGTTCTATTCATCCTTTTGGAAATTTCATTTTTTTGAGGTGTCCTTGGGGTTTTTCTTTGCCTCTGAATTCCATTGCTAGCACAAAATCTTTCAAAAGCTTGGCCACAATATTCGTCTCCATTGTCGTAACTGAGGCATTTAACCTTAGTGCCTACTTCATTCTCCACAAAGGCTTTCCACCTTTGAAATATGAAAAACACATCGTATTTATTCTTCATGACATAAACCCATGTTTTTCTAGTTGCATCATCTATGAATGTTACATAGTACAACGAGCCACCAAGGGATGGTGTACTTGCAGGACCCCAAACATCACAATGAACCGATTTAAGTTTTTTATTTTTTCTTTCAAGTTTTGCTTTTAGAAATTGTACCCTCTTTTGTTTACCATAAGCATAGTCTTCACAGAACTCTAAGTCCACTTCTTTCAAACCTGGTAAAAGCTTCTTTGATTGAAGGATTTGCATTCCTTTGGCACTCATATGCCCAAGCCGATAGTGCCACACCACACTATCGCCTTTTGTAGCTATTGCACAAGTTGGAGATTGTGTGCTAACAATACACAAGTAAGTGTACCAACCTTTTCTCCCTTGGAAACCACCAAGGATCCCTTTGAGATCTTCCATTGTGTAGAGATCAAATTTTTGCGAAGAGAAGGAACATGCCTAACATCTTTAAGCTTCCATTCATTTCCGTTAGCAGTTCTGACACAAACTGTACCTTTGTCGACAATTTCATAAGCTTCATTATCTCCCAAGTATACATACCCAAAATTACCTTTGGTGTAATCTTGGAAATGTTGCTTGTATGGCGTTGCATGGTAGGAATGAAGCTCCAGAATATACTACCTAGACACATTGTCTAATGAGAGAATTAGAGCATCTTGCTCTACTATTGGCCTTCAATGTTGGCTTGTTGTCTTGAGACTCCGACTCCTTCTTCTTCTTGGACCAGCAATCCTTCTTGAGGTGGACCTTCTTGCCACAGTTCCAACATTCAAGAATTGACTTTATGCATGACTTGCTCCGCCTTGAGCGATCGCGACCCTTTTGGTTTTTGAACCTCTCCTTAGGCCTTCCTCTTGTTTCCACTGACAGTGCAGCACTTGCTTCTCCTTTGTATTTCCTCGCTTAGGAGAACACCCACAACATCATTAAACTTAAGAGTATTTGTGCCAGAGATAGAATTACTTACAGCCATCACAAGGCTATCCTAACTATCCGATAGAGACGATAGTATAAGGAGAGCTCACACTTCGTCATTAAAATTGATTTTCACCGATTGAAGTTGACTTATGTTGGTGTTAAAGTCATTTAGGTGTTTTGCAAGTGAACCATTCTCTCCCATCTTTAGATTGAACAAGCACTTCATGAGAAATACCTTATTGGATACTGATGGTTTCTTGTAGAGGCCATCAAGTGACTTCATCAAGTTCTCTGTGGTCTTCATCTCCGAAACATTGAAGGCCACCGTTGATGCCAAGCTTAGCCGGATTGTTCCTAATGCATTTCAATCAAGGACAATCCATGATTCATCTACCATTGTTGCCGGATTCTTGCAAGACCTCCTAGTGGCAAATAAAGGTTCTTCTAGTAGAGATAGTCTTAAACCTGCATACTCCAGTGTTGATAGTTCTTGCCTTTAAACTTCTCAATATTGAGCTTCCCTTGCTCTGCCACTAATCCCACTCAATTCAAGGAATTCTTTCCTTGAGATACTTTAGCTACTACAAGCAATCCTTGCTTTGATACCAGTTTGTTAGGAAATATGACGTAGCTAAGTAGATAATTGAGCAGTTTCCTTAATGGAGAGAGATAATTTTCACACATGGAAGATTATAGAGTAGACAGAGAGAGAGAGAGAGAGAGAGAGAGAACATGATATATGTGGGTCACTCAATGTGGGCTACGTCCATAGGAAAGCAGCCACTCAATGTCTTTAGTACTTCAAAACAAGAAGTAGATTACAAAGGGATTATACCCTTTTGGAGCTCCCGCTTTGCTTCACTCTCACCACCTCACATCAACTTCACAATGCACCACAATCCTTCACAATTCGTTTTTGTGTTTAGAAGAGGCCTCCTTTTATAGACCAAAAGTGTTGCCCTCTCTCATGAGAGGCAGCTGTGTGTAGTTTCCCTTGTGTTGACAAGTCCAACTTGGACTCTCCAATGCGCCCATGTGTGGCCGCCCTTGAGATCGGCCACCGGCCATTGAATTTGGCCACCGCCCACTAGCCATTGGCCACCGGCCATAATATTCCGACAAAAAGGAATATTCCAGTGTGAAAAGCTCGAGTCTGGCTGTGAAAATTTTGGTTTCTGACGAGTGATTTTCTTCACGCACGATGGATTCTCCTCATAAAGGGGGCCTTACAAATGTGCGTTTCTAATACTGAAAATTACAAGGGGCAAATCTGGCTCCATACTTAACAAGTGTATGAGAAAAAATTTGCAAATTTGGTACCTCGAATGATCACTTACACACCCATATATGCTCTAGGTCAACTATGAGTCTAACAAACCACAATGCAAACCCACAAAATCAAATCAAGCACTCACATGCAATCTTTTATGCATGCAACAACACCAAAACCATATCGTAAACTAAATGCTACTCCTAAAAGAAAATCAAAGACAAAATCTACACTAAAAACTAAAAGAAATACTCAAAAATTAGATGACTGAGGTGGATGGTGCTCTAATCTACTTCGCTCACTCTTTAATTACCAAATCTAACCTAGCTATGCTAAACCACAACACTCAAGCGTGGACTCGATACCAAGCACCAAAACCATCAACCAAAGTTGGCTAACCTAAACGAAAAGTCTGAGAAGCACCCGGGCTTCTAAACCAATTGAAGAGAAAAGAGTAAGCCTCCCTGCCTTTCTATCTAAAGTAAAGTATGAACAAAAAACAGGAACTATAACAAACGGACGATGGGTAAACCTCACTGTGACCTCCTCCGCTAGTGTAAGTCCTACATCCCAGGAAACGGCACCAATGTTGGTGGACCACCGTGATTGAACGATGTAGTGTAGCGAGAACTCAAACCAACATAACCTTACAATCCGAGGGTGCCGACTAGTGCATGGAAATGTCGAATGCAATGTCCTAAGTGGCAAAGAATTGAGGAGAAAGGTGTCACACTCTCTATACAAGGTAGATCTAGCAAATAACGAGAAACCTACGTGCGAGCTAACCAAGAATCCGAAAGGCTGTAGAGGACTCAAACAGACTCCAAGCTTAATGAAACCTGATATCCTAGCTAATAAGACCAAGGGGAACCCAAAAATGTGACCAAAACTCAATTTTAAAAGTCTGGCTAGGATGAGCTATCACGATCATCACCACTGCTCACCCACACCAAAAATGACAAATGAGGGGTCCTATGGATCTTCTCTTGGCCTAGCTACCTTTGTCCAGGCTTAGAAACACGTTTGAACCTCTAATTACCTGTGAAAATCAAAATCAGTACATGGAGCAACCTCGTCACCACTGCTCACCCACACCAAAAATGACAAATGAGGGGTCCTATGGATCTTCTCTTGGCCTAGCTACCTTTGTCCAGGCTTAGAAACACGTTTGAACCTCTAATTACCTGTGAAAATCAAAATCAGTACACGGAGCAACCTCGAGCTAAAACCACTCGATGCGTCGCACATACACACTCAAACACAACACAAAGACATGTACATGAAGCTAAGAGCATGTAGAAGCAACACATGGAGTTTTATTGCAATGCCATACTTTCACAAGGAGATGTGAGCACGCAAGCGTAGGCCAAAATTGTCCATACACTCCTTAGTTCACAATAATTGATCCTTTTAATAATTACAGCCTTTGGCTTATATACCTAGGACTCTACATTAAGTATTTGGGTTAAAAAGAGGTAATTATTACAATAGTGGGTGCACCAAGCTCTTTAGCCTCTTTCATCATTACCCAGATTTCTCTGGATTAGGAATTACAAAGCCGGCTTTAGGCAAAAAAGTGAAAGAATAATTAATGCGCTTTTGTTGACCAATCAGATTTGACGTGTGTTGGTCAAGCACTTCAACACAATCCGGCAGGTCAAGCCATTTGTTGCACCATTAGCCAAGTTAATTCTCTTTGTAATCGTACACTTGGCACCAATTGCAATCTTATCCTGCTCATTGAAAGCCTTATAATCTAGAAAATTTTGCAGCAATGGTTGGTCAAGGGCATTGGTCTTAAGTATAGCAATGACAAAATTGCATGTTGGGAAAGACTTCTGTAGAATCAAGCTAGTGCACTTATAGACATCTTCTCTATGTGTGCATATTACTATGGTCAAATTGTCAATGGTCTTCGGGAGTTCAAGCTCATCAATTACACATTGCGACAACGTCTCTGCTATTAGTTGCTTTGTAGGCTACCTAGTACAGATTGTATCCAAGAATTGGTCGTACACGTGGTCTACTTCATGGTGAACCGAGAAACTCATGTTGTGGGTGGTGACTGCAGTGATGTATACCGATTCTTGTATGTTGCATAGATGACATAACAGTGTTTGGTGGTTGCACACCGGTGGCAGTTGCACAAGCTCTCCGACTCCCCTATGCCTCACAATCAGCAGGATCGCCAAGTGTTATTGAGGCATAGGGGAGTGGGAATAATAACTAAATTAACCATTAAAGCATTACATCATCATTCCTCAGAATCTAAACAGTTTCAGTACTTGAATAGGTTCAGAACAGAATCAGGGAATAAAATGAAAACTGAATTAAATTAAACTAAATTAACCATTAAATCATTACATCATCATTCCTCAGAATCTAAATTGTTTCAGTACTTGAATAGGTTCAGAACAGAATCAGGGAATAAAAGGAAAACTGAAGACTAGATACACAGAGAAGCATAGAATCTTAATAGCCATAGCCTTGCATTCATCACCCTTCTCTTATAAACTCACTCCATTAGGTGCAAGGATAACTACTTAGGAAGAATGAAGAGGCACAAAGCTCTTCCCTAATTACAAACTAAAAGTAAAACTACTAGTCACATTATCACTCTTATTAGCTTAGCCTAGCTTAGTAATTAGCATGGTAGAGGAGATGAGCATGCATTGAATCTTGGCTCTTGGTTGGATTTGCATCACAAAGCCAAAAGTTGTTGGTGTAGGCCTCCCTTCTCAAAAGCTTGGAGAAGATGATGAGCTTTCTATTAAAGCTTGGAGAAGGAGAGAGAGTTCTTTGATCCACACATGAGTTGTGTGAGTGTGTGTGTGTGTGTGATAATGCCTTTGCAAAATCAGCCCTCTCTCTCTCTCTCTCTCTCTCTCTCTCTCTCTCTCTCTCTCTCTCTCTCTCTCTCTCTCTCTCTCTCTCTCTCTCTCTCTCTCTCTCTCTGCCAACCCCTCTTGCTATTTCCTCTTGTTGGCCCCTCATTGGCTCATGCCAAGCTTAGCCAATAGGAAATAAGAGGCAGAAACAAGAGCCTTCTGACAAGTGTCCTCCTTTCCGCTTTAGTGAGAGTAATTAGAGGCTGCTTAATTCTCATTGGACCCCTTGGCATGCTGTCCAATAATCTTCTAGGAGACTTAATTTTCATTGGTTCTTTTATCAACTATTTTTTAATTAATTAGACTAAATTTAATCTAGCCTAATTCTCATTGGTCCACCTCTATGGCCATCCAATAGGTTTTGAATGGGAATTGGGGGCAACTGGGCTAGGAACCTGACATGTGTCCACTATGCCCTATGTGTAAAGGGAGCTTGGGAGTGTGTGTGTGTGTGTGTGTGTGTGTGTGTGTGTGTGTGTTTCTCTCACTTCTTCTCTCTCTTCCCCTACCTTTAGGGATTGCCCCCTCCTTGATAGGGATGTGGGAAGACTTTTGAGTCTTCCCACAAGCATCCAAATTTCCTAAAATTTGCCAATGGAATTTTTGATTGAAATTTTGAAACCTTAACTTTTGGAAGTCTTAATGGGCTGAACCTTAGGGTCTTTATAGCACCATTTATAGCTACTGGCGACATACTGGGTCTGCGCACGCATTAACCCGAATCTAGCAAGATGCTCCTAATATCCACATCTGCAGTCCTGCGCCTGTCTTTTATAGACTGTCCCCCTTTGGATCCCTATTTTCTCTCCTTTGGATCCCTATTGAGTCCGATTTGCCAGCCTTACCAATATTCTATCTTTTTCTCCCCTAGTACTTTCCCATATTAAACAATCAATTTAACATGAGAAATTCATTTAGCAGATATAGATATTAGTTATTATGAAAAGTATAATTACCAACAAAAACTTCAAATTTTGACCGTAAAAGTGGGCATATTTCAATTAGAGAACTGAGAAATTTACAGAAGTTTTAGTGTCATTATCGGAAAAAACTTTAAATGTTGGCCTAAAAAACAGCAGTATTTCAAGTTTGCCCTTATTTTCACCAGTTAGGAAAAATGTATTATTCTAGCCCTCTTGATCTGAAAAATAGCGCAGAGCTTCCTGGCTCTCTCTCTCTCTCTCTCTCTCTCTCTCTCTCTCTCTCTCTCTCTCTCTCTCTCTCTCTCTCTCTCTCTCTCTCTCTCCCCCCCCCCCCCCCCGATTTAGGTGATCTATAGCCTCAATTGAAGGGCACGAAGCCGTCTACGCATTGATGTAAAGATAGAATTCTTTTGAGCAATGGAAGGCTTTGTTATAACTGTTGGAATTAGGGTTGCAGAGAAACACACACAAATTGGAGAAGATGAAGGAAGCTCAAGGCACACAATAGAGAGTGTATTACTTAGTGTGTAATGGATAGATAGATATCCCTAGAGTGATGGGCGTATATACGATGCTCAGGGAAAAAAACCTCCTAAAAAGGGAAAAAATGCCCCGGTGGTCCTAGTGTGTTCACACACATCACTACCACATGTATATGGTAACAAATCCCCCATGGAGTGATGCGGTGAATGAGAGCTGGCACATGAGTAAAGGGAAGTGCCATGCCCTTTAGGACATGATCAGTCCACAAAGGGGAGTAAGCCCAAAGCTTTGTGAAAAGCTTCAAGCTTCTCACGAGACAATGCCTTTGTGAAAAGATCTGCAAGGTTGTCATGTGTTGGCACATAAGCCAAGCTGATCTCTCCTGCTGAGAACCTCTCCCTGACATAGTTGTAATTCACCTCAATTTGCTTTGTGCGAACATGAAAAACTGGGTTCCTCGCAACTGCCAATGCGCTTTGACTGTCGGTGTAGATAGTGTTGGCAGTGTCCTGTCCAACACCCAAATCAACCATAAGGCGACTAAGCCATACACACTCAAACGTAGCTGTGAAGACTGCCCTGTACTCAGCCTCACAACTCGAAGTGGCCACAGTAGGTTGCTTCTTGCTCAACCATGATATACATGAACTGCCAAGCATGAAACAAAAACCACTTGTGGACACTCGTGTGTCAAAACAACCAGCCCAATCTGAGTTCGAAAAAGCATGTAAGTCTGGCGGCAATGATCCCCCCTTGGGATAAAAAAAGCCAAGATGTAAAGTGCCACTAAGGTAGCAGAAAATCCTCTTGACAGCCTGCCAATGCTTAGACCCTAGGCTATGCATAAATCTGTTGACCTGTGAGACTGCAAACTGAATATCTTGCCTTGTGTTGCATACATAAATGAGGCGGCCAACAACAGTTTGGTAAAGAGTGACAGCAGGAGGATTGCCAGCATCATGTAAACTCAACCTCAAACCTGTTTCCATGGGAATGGCAATAGGTCCTCAAGTCCAAACTTACATAGCAATGTCTCTATGTAACTTTTCTAACACAAGGAAATACCACCATCACACTACTTAAACTGTATACCCAAGTAATGATGCAACAGCCCCAAATCTTTCATCTTGAAATTAGCATTCAAATCAGCCTTAAATTCAGCAATATGTCTCTCATTTGGTCCAGTGATCAGCAAATCATCGACATAAAGAACCACAATGAGAAATACATCACCCTCACGCTTTACATACAATGTGCTTTCTGTTGGACTGTTACGAAAGCCTCGTTTGACCAAATGAGTGTCAGCTTTCTCATAACAATCACGAGGAGATTGCTTCAACCCATACAAAGCCTTCTTACATTTGCACACTTTGTCCTCTTGTCCTTTTATGACAAAACCGAGAGGCTGCGTTACATAAACTTCCTCAAATATGTCACCATTCAAGAAAGAAGTAACAATGTCTGATTGATGTACATCCCAACCAAAATGAGCTGCCAATACACATAAACTTCCTCAAATATGTCACCATTCAAGAAAGAAGTAACAATGTCTGATTGATGTACATCCCAACCAAAATGAGCTGCCAATACACATAGAAAATGCACAGTAGTCATACAACAAGTGGGAGCAAAAGTCTCTTCATAATCTATGCCTTTTTGTGTGCATAACCTTTTGCAACAAGTCGAGCCTTATGGCGATCGACCTCACCATCCGGCCTGCATTTCAACTTGTAAACCCACTTTGTACCAATGGCCTTTTTGCCAAGAGGCAAATCACATAAAGTCCATGTGTTATTTTCTATAAGTGCATCATATCTGATTGCATGGCAGCCATCCAATTTTTTGAATTCTGTGCTTCATCAAAAGACAAAGGCTCCTCAACATCATGTAAGCTAGACACAGCCAAAGCATAACAATCTGATGCATAAGATGCATGGTAAGAGCCTGAACAAGTACGACTAGACAAAGGTGCATACAATTTACTGTCACGCAATGTATGCACCAGCCATTTCGGTATACCTCTAGCCTGCTCATTTTCAGCCCTTTCCTCATCAAGTACATCATGTACATCTGCATCAGTAATAGGTTGATCTGTAACATTTTCGGCAACCCCCATAGGCTGTACAGTTTCCTCATTGGAAATTACATTTAAACTTCCACCACTTAAAAGAGGCAACAAAGTGTCATAAATGTCTTGTGAGCTTACATTAATGTCTCGAGTACATGACAGCAAGGGCTGAACAGAATCTTCCACAAACACTACATCCCGTGAAACTAGAATACGTTTTCTTTTGCGGATGATACAACCTGTAACCTTTTCTTTCAGCACTATACTTTTGATAGCCTTATCATCCAATTTTCTACGCTGTATTTGTGGCACCAACGCATGTGCCAAACAACCAAAAACACACATGTGCTCAATAGAAGCCTTTCTATCGTGCCATGGTTCATATGGAGTAATAGACTGCAAAGCTTTCGTAGGACATCTTTTTAGTACATAAATTGCACACATGATGGCCTAGCCAAAAAGAATGCGGCAAAGCTTGACTTTTGACCATACATCGTGCCATTTCCATACATGACCTATTTTTCCTCTCAGCAACACCATTTTGTTGAGGTGTATAAGGCACTGTACATTGGTGTTTTATCCCACGACTAGCCAGAAATGCATTGAATTCATGAGACATATACTCCCCCCCTCGATCGAAACGAAGGGTTCCCATAGTACATTTCGAGACATTTTCAGCCATAGCCAAAAATTGTTTGAAGCACATAAAAACTTCGGACTTTGCTTTAAGTGTAAATACCCATGTATGCCTGGAGTAATCATCAACAAAATTCACGAAGTAAAGGTAATTGCCCCAAGGACGGAGTTTGCATGGGCCCACAAACATCACTATGCACAAGCTGCAATCTACATGTGGCCCGAACTGAACCATCATTTGGAAACTTAGAAGGTTGCATCTTACCCAAAATACAGCCTTCACAAACATGTTTGACAGGTGCTTCAAGAGGCGGCAAAGAAGCAACCATATCAAATTTCTGCAAATGTAGCAAACTGGCAAAGTTCAGATGACCAAAGCATGCATGCCAAAGTTTTGCATCTGAAATAGCCCTTGAATTTGCAACAGCATTTGCAAGATTTTGTCCACACTTGTCATACAAAGTGAGCTTATACAACCCACGGCACAAAAGGCTAGATGCAATAATTTCATCACCAAAACTGATATCATGAAATGTACATCTGTCATCCACAAATTTGACTACAAGTCCAAGTCTAGCAAGTGCGGATACAAACAAGAGATTCTTCTTGATCCCAGGTACATAAAGTGCATCAACAAGTGTCAAGGAACTGCCATTTGCAGCAGTAAGCACAATCCTTCCAACTCCCTGAATCAGATAAGAGGCATTGTTGGCACAAGTGAATAAATTCCCATGAGGGACAGACTCGAGAGAGGTAAACAATTCACGATGTGAGGTAATGTGCTTTGTAGCACCACTGTCAAAATACCACACATGTGAATCTGCAGCAATTGACAAGCATGCATCATGGACAGCAGTATTTTAAGTGCACTCTGCGCTAAAATCCCATTCTGCATCAACATCAGCAACACAATCTCCTTTCAGAGAAGACTCAACAATGGCTCCATTTGTAGTGGAACCAGCATTTGCAGTGGACCACCCTCTTTCTTCTTAGCCTCTTTGGCCTTCAACTTAGGACACGGCTTGATCAAGTGATCATTAGCTTTAAAATAATGGCAACGCATCTTCTTTTTGCCCTTATCACCATAATTGCCAAACGAAGTGCTGCCAACAGAAGCATTGGGAACAGAAGGTTTGCCACTCGCAGCAGAACCATAAGAAGTGGCTGCATTGTGTTGGGGTATAAAGCCCAATGTGGTCTCCCAGGTAAGTGGGTGGGCCGCCAGGTATGTACACATATTCTTTTGTAAAAACCTAATAAGAACTCACTATGCTCTACACATTACAGTAGAGCGAGTTCACCATATCGCCGTGCTCTTCTTCTCGCACTCTCTCTCGCATCGCACTTCCGCTCGTACTCCTTCAACTGGTATCAGAGCTCAGATCGAGGCTTGGGACAGCACTGCAGGAGGCTAGAGTCACCAACTCATATTGGAGTGAAATTCGACAGGCGAAGACACGGCCCCAAATCTCGTGGGACAGCCCGAAGGACTTGGTGTTGTCAGAATTTCATTCTGAGGTCATCTTGGCCACCGTTCGGCTTCGACAAAGGTCTACGCAGGCCATTTTCGACTACGTGGTCTCAGCGTGTGCAGATCCGACTCTCCAAATTTGGGGTTTTCGGCCTACGACTGCAAGTGCTGAGGATATCGACACTCCCAGAGTGTGGATTTGTGGTTGTCTACACATCGAAGGACGGCTCACAGTTCTTGGAGGCGTGTCACATACGACACGGTGCATCTACACACAGACTGTAGGCGACATCCACTAGTTCATCAGGTAGCTTGTGTTTGCTGCTTGATATTCCAAATTTCATCCTGACATTGCAGGTACTTCCACATGGGATGTATTGTCAGAGATGATGTATGTCTGTTGAGGGTTTGCTGGCTGTGAGTCACGCAGCAAACAACCGCCGCAGCGGTTACAGCATACAGTGGGAAATTTGTGGATGTATGAATTTATGGGAAGTCTGTGTACTGTCAGATTTACTGCAGCCTTTGTTGAGGGTCGAGTGTGGTTTTATTGAGCTGGGGGATTCTCGAATGTTGAGATAATTTCGGTGATACAGGTCTTGGAGCGATCCCTCGAGCACCCTTAGATAGGCAGCTAGGATATATTGACTGTGAGTTAGACAGTTGGGATTGCATCTTTGCTTTACTGCCATTGAGGCATTGTCGCAGTCTATGCTTACAGGACAGTGACAGGACAGTGAGAGACAGTACAGGTGCAGGACAGGTTTACCCGCAGCTTACAGTGTCAGAGAGACAATGTTTTTTGAGCTGTTTTTTGGTCTGTTTTTTAGTACACCAGAGACATTTTACAAAGGAGACTCTTCCAAAATTTCTGCAGAATCTGAAGCTTTCTTGGTTCAGAGGTCAGTTTACAGGGGAAACTCTGCCGAATTTTTCCCAGGAAAGTAAACCACTGTGAAGCGTAGCTATGGCTGGATCACAGGACACTGCTCTTTACAATATCAAGAAGCTGGATGGAACCAATTTCCCATTGTGGAAGAAGCAGATTTGGCACGTGTTGGTACAAAAGAAGCAGATAAAACCTATAAAGCTCAAGGGGATAAAAACAGAAGATATGGACGAAGATGAATGGAGCGAAATGGATGAATTGGCACTTTCTACCATTATGCTGACTTTGGCAGAAAGCGTTTACTTCAATGTAGCAGACGAGATGTCGGCTTATCAAGCATGGTTAAAGCTGAGTGATCTTTATGAGAAGCAGAGTGCAGCTTCACAGGTATACTGGCTTAAGAAGCTTGTTGACTTGAAGATGAAAGAAGGGACACCTATGTCCAATCATCTGAATGAATTCAACACAATCTACAGTCAGTTGTCAGCTCAAGGTGTCAAGTTTGATGAACCTGTTAGAGCTATGTTCCTGTTGATCACATTGCCGGAAATTTGGGACACTTTTCGCACAGCTTTGAGTAATTATGCACCTCCAGATGGTTTGAACATAGCAGGTGTAGAAGGAAGTCTGCTTACTGAAGAAACCAATAGAAAGACAATGGACAAAGGAAAAGGAACAGCCTTAGTTGTCAGGGGAAGGACCAAAGGAAAGTACAAAGGTGGAAAGAGGAATCAGTCTCGTAGCAAGTCCCGCAGTGCTAAAGGCAAGAGTGACATAGAATGCTACCATTGTGGCAAGAAGGGTCACATGAAAAGAGACTGCAGAGAATGGAAAGCAGAAAAAGGCAAAGAGAAAGCTGAAGACCATGGTGAGAAGAACAAGTCCTCAGTGAAGATTCAAGAAATAAATGTGACAAACACTGTTGCAGAGGATGACAGTCTAGTGTCAGGAGACATCTACTTCTTGAAGAATACAATGGACTCAGCTCTTCTTACAGCATCTGATGGAAATGCACTGAGTGACTGGATTATAGACTCAGGGGCATCACTTCATGTGTCTCCAAACAAGGAGTGGTTTACCTCTTATGTGACCACTAAAGATCATGTTCGGCTAGGCAATGGGCGGACATGTGAGATCTTAGGTGTTGGAGATGTACAATTGAAGTTTCAGAATGGCTCTTCTTTCACGCTGAAGAATGTGAGACATGTTCCCGCAATTACAAAGAGCTTGATCAGCACAGGTTTACTTGATGATGCTGGCTACGTCACCACTTTTGGACAGAACATGTGGAAGATATCCAAGGGTTCTATGACAGTAGCACATGGAGTAAAGTCTGGAGGACTTTACATGATCTATGTATCAAATGTCTCTAAAAATGTAATCAATGTAACCGAGCAGCCGAACGTTTCCTTGTGGCATAGCCGATTAGGACATATGTCCAAGAAGGGAATGGAAATCTTGTCTCGTTCTGGTTATTTGCCTGGCTTTTCATTTAATGATTTTGAATTCTGTGAACATTGTCTGTATGGTAATCAAACACAGCAGCCACATAAGCATAGAAGCAGTAGAAGAGATACACAGTTGGCACTTGTTCATAGTGATTTGTGTGGACCTATGCCTAACCTATCTCTAGGGGGAGCTTCTTACTTTATAACATTTGTAGATGATTACTCGAGCAAAGTATGGGTTTACTTTCTCAAGCACAAGGATGAAGCGTTTAGTGTTTTCAAAACGTTTGTGACACTTGTGGAGAATCAGAGTGGCAAGAAGCTTAAATGCTTACGCACTGACAATGGTGGAGAGTATGTTTCAAAGGCCTTTCAGGACTTTTGTGAGTCAAAAGGTATAAAACGTGAACTTACTGCTCCTTACAATCCTCCTCAAAATGGTGTTGCTGAGAGGATGAATAGGACCATACAAGAGAAGGTCAGAAGTATGTCGTCTAATGCACAGCTGCCAAATGGGTTTTGGGCTGAAGCTGTATCAACAGTTGTTCATCTTGTAAATAGAGCTCCTAGCAAGGTTTTGCAGAAGGATTCAGTGCCAGAGATGGTATGGTCAGGCAAAATGCCCTCATACAAGCATCTCAGAGTCTTTGGCTGTGAGGCATATACTCTCGTTCCAAAGGAATTTAGGAACAAACTTGAGCCAAAGAGTAGAAAGTGCATCTTTCTAGGCTATGGTAATTCTGGCGAGATGGGGTACAGACTTTGGGATCCCAAATTCAGAAAGGTTGTCCGCAGCAATGATGTTCACTTTAATGAATCCAAATATCATTCTAAACCAGAGAGGGTTGAGGAGATTAGAAGAGTTGTCTTCCAAGAAGATGGACCTGCACGTGCAAGACAAAATGTTAGAGCTCAAGAGGAGCAAGGACAGGATAGAGTGGAACCACAGGTTGTGGCTGAGCCTCAACCACCTATTGTGCGTAGATCTGGACGTGTCACGCGACCTCCTGATAGGTTTGTTCCATCTATGAACTATGTCATGTTGACTGATTGCAATGAGCCTTCATGTTACAAGGAAGCAGTGCAAATGAAGGACTCCGGGAATTGGCAATTGGCCATGCAGTCAGAGATGACAGCTCTGCATAAAAACAAGACATGGAAGCTAGTTAAATTACCACAGGGCAAAAAGGCTCTACCTTGTAAATGGGTTTACAGGTATAAGATCACCGCTCATGATAGTCAGCCAAAGTACAAAGCAAGGCTTGTTGCCAAGGGCTTTAAGCAAGAACAAGGCATTGACTTTGATGAAGTCTTCTCTCCGGTGGTCAAGATGACTACATTGAGATGCTTTCTTGCATTGGTTGCCATATTAGATTTGGTGTTGCACCAAATGGATGTCAAGACAGCATTCTTGCATGGTGATTTAGATGTGGAAATTTACATGCAACAGCCAGAAGGGTTTGTTGAGAAAGGCAAGGAAGATTGGGTATGCCAGTTGTTAAAGAGTCTTTATGGCTTAAAACAATCACCGAGGGGATGGTACCATAAATTCCACAAGTTTATGCTTTCTCAAGGCTACAAACGTAGTGAGTTCGATCACTGTCTATATACAAAGAAGGCTAAGGATGGCAGTTGGTTGATCCTTATTTTGTATGTGGATGACATGTTGATTGCTGGCAAGCACTTGGAAGAAATTTCAGCTTTGAAGTCAAAGATGGAAAAATCGTTTGACATGAAAGACATGGGTGAGGCAAGTCATATACTTGGTATGCGCATTGAGAGAGACAGATCAAGGAAGTTGATTTGGTTATCTCAAACAGAGTATATTGACAAGGTTTTGCAACGTTTCAATATGGAGAAGGGAAAGGCATTGAGTGTTCCATTGCCACCATATGTGAAACTTAGCAAACAAGATTGTCCTGTGTCTGAGGAAGAACAGGTGGAAATGGATAAGATTCCATATGCGTCTGCAGTGGGTAGTTTGATGTATGCAATGATTGCTACTCGCCCAGACATTGCATTTGCAGTGGGAGTAGTAAGTCGATACATGTCAAACCCAGGCAAGAAACATTGGGAGGCAGTGAAAGGAATATTGAGATACCTGAAAGCTACAAAGAGTATGCGTATATGCTATGGGAGTCAAGAGCTAAATGTAAAGGGTTTTACAGACTCAGATTATGCAGGTGACTTAGACAACCGAAGGCCTACGTCAGGGTATGTCTTTACATTGGCTGGTGGAGCAGTATCATGCCGTTCTAGATTACAAGATTGTGTTACTCAGTCTACTACAGAGGCTGAATATGTTGCAGCATCAGAGGCATGCAAAGAATCAATTTGGCTTAATCGACTAGTAACAGATCTGGGAATCAAAGAAGAGATGTTTGTGTTATATTGTGATAGTCAAAGTGCTATACAATTGGCTCGCAATCCAGTTTATCACTCAAAGACAAAGCATGTGGATGTGAAGTATCATTTCATCAGGGAAATGCTCGAGGATAAGCAACTTCAGCTTGTCAAAGTTCACACCACAGAAAATCCTGTTGATCTACTTACAAAAGGACTTCCCTCAGAGAGCTTTGCGCATTTTCGCAAGCAGTTAGGTGTAGGGTAGTACATCACTTCTCTACATCTCTTGTATATTAGCTTGTATAGTAGCTTCTCTCACACTTAAAGTACCACATTGGACTTTAAGTGGGAGGTTGTTGGGGTATAAAGCCCAATGTGGTCGCCCAGGTAAGTGGGTGGGCCTCCAGGTATGTACACATATTCTTTTGTAAAAACCTAATAAGAACTCACTATGCTCTACACATTACAGTAGAGCGAGTTCACCATATCGTCGTGCTCTTCCTCTCGCACTCTCTCTCACGTCGCACTTCCGCTCGTACTCCTTCACATTGCTGTTACCACCCTTTCTTTGAGAAGCAATAAAGCTTGTTCAACTGCACGCTGTCTAGTCCAATTTTTTCAGGAAAGTGACTCTTGCAACAGTAGTGTGCATAATGCATCAAACTTGACAACTTCATGATTTCCTTGGGTCATAAGTCTCCAAGTACTAGCAAAAGTCTGGTAAGAATCTGGTAAGGCATCAAGAACAGTCTGCACAAGGGAACTGTCTGAAATGACTTCACCTGCAGAAATAAGCTGCTCATTGATATCCTTGACACTAGCAAGGAAAGTGTCCATATCATCTTCCTCATGCATAATCTTCGACTCCAGCTCTTTACGCAGCAAAGCAATTTTAGCCTCATTGCGACTTGCATAAAGACCAGCCAAAATATCCCAAGCCTGTTTTGCAGATTTTGCTGAACGGATGTGAGGAACAATGGTGCACTTCATAGACAACGCAATCAATGCATGAGCCTACGCATCCTTTACATCCCAACTAGCTTGTTCTGCCGTAGGCAAAACAACTCTAATAGCAGCAATCCTTGCAGCAAGACCTGCAACATCCTCAACATCGGCTACATCCTCAAAACTAGGACGTACATCAATGCCCTGCACAATATTCCAGATGCCCTTTGACAAAAGAACGTGTTACATCATATAAGCCCACATAGGGTAATTGTCCCCATCCAACCTGTCCTCAGCAGCAAACATCTTGAACACATATGTGTTGTTGTCAGCCATGGTAAATGTTGCACCTGATGTGAAAACTGCCCGAAAATAGGAGAAAATGAGCGAGAACAACACGTGCTATATAGCACAAACTGTAGAAGACTGTAAGGCACCTGTTATGCAGAAAACGGCACAGACAGAAATTCTACACAAAATTTACAAAATTGCCTATACAAACCCGCCTGTAGTGGAAATGGAGGCCGAAATGAGTCCGAATTAGAAATCTGAGCAGACTAAGCTCTACCAACTTTTCCAAAAATATTTGTCGACCAGCGAACGCTCCCCAAACCTCACTGAAATCGAAGAAAGTGAGTAGGCGTGTGTTGGAGCAACTAACGACTAAGCCCAGGAGGACGCAACCTGCTCTGATACCAATTGTTGGAATAAGGGCTTTAGAGAAACGTACACAGCTTGGAGAAGATGAAGGAAGCTCAAGGCACACAATAGAGAGTGTGCTACTTAGTGTGTAATGGAAAGATAGATAGCCCTAGAGTGATGGGCGTATATACAATGCTCGGGGAGAAAAACCTCCGAAAGAGGGGAAAAAATGGCCCGGCGGTCCGAGTGTGTTCACACACATTACTACCACATGTATATGGTAATAGTACAGCATCTCAGAATTGAAAAAATTGTCAAAACTTCACATTTTTGTTGCCGACTTGAAGGCAATGTCGGACAAAACTTGCAAGGGTGGAAAATCCACACTCGCCATGGAGAATGATGCAAAATATCCAAGGAATTTGGATGCTAATCCAACTACATCATCTACAACAACGGAAGCAATGATCATGACTTACTTGGTCTCATTACAAGAAACCATCAACAAGCAAGGTGAAGAGATGCGCGCACTTGTAATGGAGAATGGCACTTTAAGAGTTCTTGTTGTGGAGAATGAGCACCTCAAGAAGGTTCTTGAAATGCAAACAACACGCTTGATGCATCTTGAGAATGAAGTTCAAGAATGTAAGCGCTCTCTTGTTGACATGAATGTATTGAAAGAGAGCTTGAGCAAAGTTGAGAGTGATCAGTATTGAAAGAGGAAACGATAGATATAATATGACCTGATGTATGTGAGATGAGAAATGCATCCAAATCATGGGCTGGTATATGTAAGGGTAATGTGGTTTCTACATCTCCTATCACGCAAGCCATTGTGCAAGCAAAGAATGTAGAGAATGTGGACACTCAAGAATTGCAAGAACGGTAAAAACTCTCAAAGAACATCCTCATTCGTGGAATCAAGGAGGAAAGCATGTTTTTGCTACATACTTTGGTATGTCTGGAATCATGGCTTATGGTGCACATCAAGTTGCAAAACAAGGAGTCCCTCGCTTGGGAGAAAGACCTATTGTATGTCTCATGGCTGATGAGGTAAAGAGAAAGATCATCCTTGACAATAGTTGGATCTACCTCAAAGGAATGGGTTGTAATGTATACGAGGATCGCACTCTTATGCAACAAAATGTACATCACAAAGCATATGAGGAAAGAAGCAAGAAGGCTAAGATGTCATCTCAAGAAGAAAAGTGACTTGAGGAGGATACAAGTCCACCCAACAAATAGGGACACATGATCTATGAGACCAACTCACGCTTGCGAATAAGCTTTTGGAATTGGAACGGTGATGTTCGAAAATGACGTGCTAGGTGGGGTGGCCTCTACACCACACATAGCCTGAATTCCTCAAGCATAATCTCAAACAAGGGGTTTTCCTAAAACTATAAGGGGCAACACCTAGCATAAGTGTGGCTAGGACGCAGACATAGATGACCTAGGGTGGCAGGAGTGAGATTCCATCTAGGTAGCCATCATGAGACAATGAGATAGCAATGTACGGATAGAGAGAATGCCTAGTCAACAATCAGGAGTGTGTGCTCGAGAAAAGTATGTAATAAAGGTCAGAATGAAGCGTGACTAACTGGTGATGGCACACTTGAGGAAGCATAATAAGAGTGATATACAAGGGAAGAATCATCCCACAGATATGGGGAGAACAAATCTAAGGAGAAGAGAGAATGGAGTCAAAGGTCATGATAAAATTTCACACTTTTATTCATGATGATGATACTTACAAACGGTGGTCTTGGCTGTTACCAACCTTGCTCCTGACACTGGGGATACATGATGGAATGCGAGCACCATATGGTGCATGGCAAACTTTGGAGTTAGCGGTGTTAGCACGTTAGTGGAAGGTTGGTTGAGGGAAACATCAAGACGATACAATCGTCGGTGACATTGATCACTAGCATCGAGAGTAGCCCAGGGTAGCATGGTGTCGGTGCATTCAATCCTAGTGTAGAAGGGGAGATAGAGAGAGATGGCGGTTAGAGAGAGAGCGTGAGGGAAGAAAGAGGGAGACACGAGTGGGCACAAACTTGCTTTTCTTATTGATTCATTCTCTCTCAATTACAATACAAGATCTTCTTTATAGAATTCCCATGCCCCTTGGCACCTCGTCCGAGGCAATCATCCAATTCTCCTAGGCCTTAGTGCTAGCCTCGAGCATAGTGCACAATTATGGTTCAATACCTGGCACAGTCTGGAGGTAAAAAGTTTTTTCAAAGACAAAAACTTTTGACTTGATACCCACAAATCCCTTGTTCCAAAAACTAATGCTCATAGAATACCATGATGCAAAGTGCAATGCCTGGAGTCTACTCCAAGGTACACTTATACACCACAATAAACCATGAAACACCACCCTTTTTTCCCCCAAGCATTTGAAAAATGCAAAGCACAGTGCCTGGAATTTAATCCAAGATGCACAAATACACTTCCTAAAGCTATATATTTCATTACAATCACCAAACCAGGTATAGTGTGCCTTCCTACTACTAAAAGTGTGAATACAAGTGCACCATTTATTGTCAACATGTCAGGGTTCGGAACCCATCAAGTAAATCAACATCCATGAGAGCTCATACAAAACAAACTTGTAGAACCATAAAGTAATGAGAAAATCTTCACTCCATTGAGTAGATTCCATCTTTGAGCCAATCACTTCAAAATAAGCTTCATTGTTTTGCAAACAAGGATCAAAATTCTTCAACAAAAAATCCTTTGCTTTGCCAAACACTTCTTCAAAAAGATTGTGAGCTTTGGCTGCAATATGTAAAGCTATGCTTTTAACAAGCACATTGAAATCCCAAAACATTAGCTCCATGTTATTTGTGAAAAGAGAAACTTCATTCCTTGACAAAATTTGGACTTCAAGACACCAAACATGATCTCCTTCTAAGCTTACAATGAGAAAAATCCATAAGATCTTTGCATCATCATGCACAAAAATAAGCATTAGTTTGCTTAAAATCACATCATCATCACATTTCCTAGCATGGATAAGCATACATGCCCCATCATGCTTTATATAGGCACTAATTGTGTGGATAAATACACATATCCCATCACACAACATTGCCTCAAGCAAACATTTATTTAGCATACCCTCAATTTGTGGAATAGGTTGCTTCAAACACACCACATTTTGTTCCTTTGCCATTTCATCAAGAAGAACATCATTTTGGTTAGTCACTATCTCAACGTCATGTGAAACACAAAAATATTCTCCTAGTGCAAGAGAATTCACAAAAGCATTGATCACATCATTTTCTTCGTCAAACAAGAAGTGAAAGTTTATCATTTTCATCATGAGCGGTCTTCAATGTTTCATCAAAGCATTCATTTACTTTAGAGTTGCAAACATTGTTTTCTTGATCCATCTCATGATAATCAACAAAAAAGTCCATGTCATCTTCATCATTTACGACATCAAAACTATGCAATTCACCATCAAAAATTGATAAAATGTGACCCACAATGCTTTGGTTTACTGGTGCAAGATGTGAGTATAGAGCTACTCGGGGACTCTCCTTGTCTCTCTTGGCTTATAGGGTCCTCTCTCTTCACTCCAATTTCCACCCATTCCTACCATTCCCATGTTCATCATGGTCATCATCATTCCTACCATTCCCATGTTCATCGCGATCATCATCATCATGTTCATCATGGTCATCATCATCATTTTCATCCCCTTATTCGGCTACAACATGCCAGGCTCTCAACAGTTTCTTTAGAAACCTTTTTTTTTTCAAGCAACTCATGCAAATGCTTTGCATTTTTGTGCAACTCCTTTGCAAGTTCAATTGCCTATGAGTGCGAGATGTATTGTCACCATGCTTATAAAACCACAAATATGCTTTCTCTACTGCACCAACAAAATCGTCTACCCATGCTTTGGGTTTATGTAAACAATTTTGTGCAATATCATGCTCAAGAATGTAATATTGCTCCAATAATGTTAATGAACAATGCCGGGCTTTGTGATCATCATGCCCGCATTGTGACGACGGCTTATTGAGACATTTTTCCCATCTGTGATCGTATTCCTCGCAAAAAATACAAGGTGGCTTGCATTTCTTTGCCATGCCTTCATTTTACATCAATGATGTGCTTCAAATTATGTAACATGCACCTTCAAATATTCCATCATCATGTTGACGACGAGCAATGCAGCGATAAAATTTTTGGGCAAAAGGTTTTTTAGCGTGTTCCACTTATCACATTTTTCCTAATGCTTTATGATTATGCTCACATAGTGCCGACCACGCATCCGGGGTAAGGTATGCACTTTCACCCTACACCATTTATGAAATCCACAATTGTGCATGAGAAATGCCCCTTAGAGAATTTAATATATGATTTATAATTAAGTTTTCTTAATGCTTCATGCCGGAAAAAAAGCCTCTACAAACGTGTGATATCGCCAGCACTGTTGCTTTCTGATATCGCCACCACTGTCGATTAACCGCATAATATATGCTCATGTACAAGCTTATAAAGGCAAACACCTCCACGCCCGCTTCACCGATCACTTCGCTCAACATTCGTGGTGCAGAATCAAACCCGGCAACAAAGGCACGTGAGGAAAAGAGATGGCGCACCTATAATCTTCTCATTTGCTTAGTGGTTGCACTTCTTGTTGTTGCGAACGTCTGTCATGGGTTCAATACTCTCAAAGCGCAAGGGGAATGGTTTCTGTTGCTTGCACAAAATTGTGAAGCAGGGCACAAGCAGTGATAAGCTTGGCCCCTCAAGAATCTACCACAGTCAATGATACCGTGAATTCAAAGTACAGTTGACGCAAACGGGAGCTTTCTTTTCCCTGAGTTGCCCAATTTTCTCTGTATCATACCCGTCCACTTGTGGGTTCATGCTCGCTGGTGTGCCAATATCAAAATATAAACATTACACAATGATGCTAGGTTTCTGGTTGACGCCCACAGTGGCCTTCTTTGCTTGTAGTCGACCCTTATACAGTACAAGATGAAATATATTGCAACTTCTTGGATAAGAAGAGGAGTTACCCAAGTTGTTGTGGCATTGGTTTTCACGTTGACTGTCATGTATTCGATCATCGTAGAGGGAAGAAAGAGGGAGACACGAGTGGGTACAAACTTGCTTCTCTTATTGATTCATTCTCTCTCAATTACAATACAAGATCTTCTTTTATAGAATTCTCATGCCCCTTGGTGCCTAGTCCTAGGCAATCATCCAAGGACGAGAGAGAGAGAAAGGAAAAGCTTTCCTTGTCGAGGATGAGCTGCCAGCTTTACCACCTTCTCGCCTTCGCTGATAGCCCTCCCCTTGCTTGCTTACCTCCCTCCGCTTTGCTTCGATTACCACCTGCCCTTTCTTGATCTCGTTTTTCCCCCCTTGCATGCCCTAAAAATCTCCTATATATAGAGTGTCCCCTCCCTTAGCAACGACAGCGCCGTCGTTGCTAGGGAGGCATAAAAACACTCCCTTGCTGACGTGGCAACGCGAAATTCGGCAACGCCGATGATGACCCCGCTGGTGCCGGAAGGGAGCGCCATGGCCTCCTCAGCATTTTACGTCTCTGCCACGAGCTCGTTAGAGCACCCTGCAAGCCGCCACGAGCTCTTTCCTCCTCTCTGCGCTCGCCCACGCTGCCTACCTCAGGCATCGCCCTTTTTTTTCTTTCAATTACACACTAAAACCCTCAATTAATGGGGCGGACACTTCCTTACCCAATTATGGGCGGCCTTTGAGTCTTATTGTGGGCATCACATTTGGGCACGCATAGCTTAATGTCGACCAAACCATTGCCAAGCACGACATCACTTTCGAGCAGTCCTTGACTGACAATATCATCATGAATTCTGCCAGCCTTCAAGATGCAAGTATAAGTGATTGCATTTGGTGAAAGTCCTTCCCTCTCATTTGGTTAAAACAGTTTGCGGCTTCTAAGCCGCATCCCTTTTTGGCATAATCTGCAATTAATGAGCTCTAACAAATGGAAATTTTGGACTTTGAAGGCTCATCAAACTTAATGCACTTCCGTGAGCACCACACAGATCCCTCCCGGTTAATAACTGTCGTCGATTTGAAATTGCCATAACTTGCCCGTCCGGATTCTGTTTGTCGTGTCGTCACTTCCTATGGACTTCATACGCTGCATTGAACACACACATCACCTGGCAAGGCTCCAAAACCCCCAATTGGCACACCGACCGAGCGGACCGGACTGGCATGGAACCGGCCCCCGGTGAATCTTTAACACCTAATATCTTGGCGACCGGGACTCCGATCACTGATCTGAAAAGACCGACGTGCTCCACGAAGTGAGCTCTTCAAGCCTGCGCATTCATTTCAATTCTGTCACCTCCGCTGCAGTTGCCCAATCCGATACGGATCTGCATTAACTCCAACTTCAAACTACCATAACTTCTTCACCGTACCTCCAATCGACGAACCGTAAAGACAGGCCGGTAGAGCACTTCAAGCACTTCAGTTTTAGATCATAATCTTCCATCTGTGCTCACTTCAAGTATAATCATTTTTGGCATCATTGAGGCATCTGTTGGCCCTTTTAAGCCACATCTGGCATACATTAATAATTAAACTTGGCCTGTTAACAAGCCCTGATCATTGCTCACTAAATGTGTAGGCTTCAAAGAAGCTTAGCTTGCATTTCTTTGCTCTTTTTCTCTTCACGGCAGCGAAGCTGCACGACACTGGAGAGAGAGAGAGAGAGAGAGAGAGAGAGAGAGAGAGAGAGAGAGAGAGAGGGAGAGTAGGTGAAGGAGAGGGTGTGGCTGAGGGTGGAGAGAGAGAGAGAGAGAGAGAGAGAGAGAGAGAGAGAGAGAGAGAGAGGGTGAGATGCTCCCATGCATGGCGGCCCCTCTACTACCGGGTGACAACGAAGAAGAGAGAGAGAGAGAGAGAGAGAGAGAGAGAGAGAGAGAGAGCTATTATTTATTTCATGCGCCCTTTGGGCTGGGTTATACAGAGAACGAGAGAGAGAGAGAGAGAGAGAGAGAGAGAGAGAGAGAGAGAGAGAGAGAGAGAGAGAGGGAGTGTGAGTAGGAGAGAGAAAGAGTGTGTAGCTGAGGGAGTGGGTGAGGCAATAATGGAGGAGAGGGAGGCACGGTGGCCCATTGCAGGTGCGACAGCCGGAAGCCTGGCTGCCCTGCATAATTCTTGAAATAGCACACTGCAAACCATAAAACAGACTAATTGACATACCTGACAGGTCTTGTAGCACAGAATCTAAGCCGTAAGCGAATAGAGAGAGAGAGAGAGAGAGAGAGAGAGAGAGAGAGAGAGAGAGAGAGAGAGAGAGAGAGAGAGAGAGAACGCAACGGCACACATGCAGATGCTCCTCCTAGAGCGGAGTGCCACACCGGCAAGGCAAGAGAGAAGAGAGGAGGGGAGAGAAGAAACACACAAGAATTGGGTACAATCTCCCCCCGTGCAAGAGTGACCATTTCCCTCTTGCACATATTTCATTTATAGATTCTTGAATGGTCAAATTGAGTATAAACTGGCCGGCCGGTCATAAATGGCCAAAGCTCATAAAAGAGCACTTGAATAATAAAATATACAATATATATATTTCCATTCGCATAGGCCTAGCTTGATCCACTCTTTTCCACCTGTCACAACTGCAATAAATAATAAAATATCAATTCCATAACATACCTCTCCGTTTGAAAGCAAATGTCCTCAGTTGCAAAGATAAAAATCTGCAAACAATACTTGTCAAAAACAATGATTAGAAATTTGTATCAAATAGTAAAAGAAAAATCCATAAAATTAGACAACATTGCTTATGCCTGCCATCATCCACATACTACCTATTCTAGTGTCCCATACCACTAGAATAAGCAGTATATGTCATACCCTGATGAACCAGGATATCATTGGTCACACTCATCAATTCTAATCAATCTCAAGTCCAATTCCATAAATGCTGTCGTGACAAAAGAGCATCATATACCCATTCCAAATCCAAATCCAAATATCCTTCATTTTGCATAACCGGGTAACAAAAGCATACCAGTTGCAGTGGTGACCAGCCACTGCAGCATGATTTTGTGACCAGTGTTGCCTAAATCGGCGTTCTACACCAATAAGACGTGCTGCCTAAATCGGCGAATCTGCACTAATGCTGCCTAAATCTGTGAATCTGCATTTGGTATAAATTTAAATATCATGAATCTGCAAGTTATCAATGTGTTGCCTAAATTGGTGGATCTGCACCAAGGTGAGTATCTACACACTGCCTAAATCAGTGAATTTGTGTGTCCGTGACCAATGGACTACGCTAGGCATAAAAATGTAACATTTATCACATGTGTGAGACCAATTTGAAGCATGTTTGACTATGAGGATACTTACAAACTGTTGTTCACTATCCCAGAGCACCTTAGCTCACATGAGTAGCTGTATAGCTTAATGAATAAGCATGTCAATAAAAATTTCATAAAGTGCAAGTAGCAAGTCCTAATCATAGCTGAGTCGGAGTATTCAGTTGACAAAACAATGCATATTAAAATAAAATGTAAAAATGTGTGATATACTGGAGGGACATACCCAAAGGATATTCTGCATCTAAAAATGTACGTACCTGTGTGTGCATGCATAGAAAGCTACAATTGAAAGAATGACAATTTGGATTAGGGGTCGCACGAAAATAGAATGCTCGTACAAGCTGGAGCGGGTTGTAACTATTGTGTTTGAATGGGAGTAGTAGACACATCCAGAGGTTGTCGCAGTTGGAGACAAGAGAGTTAGCATAATTAAGAAATGAAGTGCTTAGTAAGGTATTAGGTTAGATAGTGGAGCGGTACACAAAGAATGCCAGCTGATAAACTTGTAGAATAGTGTTAGTGGAATATCACCTGAATGTGGTAAGTAACACTA
Source organism: Adiantum capillus-veneris (assembly GCF_014529385.1). Taxonomy (NCBI): domain Eukaryota; kingdom Viridiplantae; phylum Streptophyta; class Polypodiopsida; order Polypodiales; family Pteridaceae; genus Adiantum; species Adiantum capillus-veneris. The sequence goes on from NC_140932.1 coordinate 57,835,599, forward strand.
TAAAAATAAAAGAAGGGAATTTACGGTGTGATTAGTAAGCTTCATGATTTAGTATCCTTCTTATTAGTGAAATATACATACATAGGATGATCGACAAACTAGGAAATATAGAGGTTATTCGAGTGGCAGTCAATGGAGATAAACTATTAAGTAAGTAGGTCATAGAAAGTCTTGTGATTAATGAAAATTTAATTAGTAACCAAAGTGATAACTAGAGAAATGCGATAAGAATCATTACAAAATTTATACCGTGAAGTTCTTTCGGTTCTGACATTGTTCGAGTTAGATGTGCTTGCAGTGTATTAAAACTTGTAAACTTCTATTAAAAGGTGGTTATCACGGGGTGTTTGGATACGCGTTGTGTGTTATTACTACATAAGAATGATTATGTTTATTGGTTTTAGGTGGGTGTCATATGAAATGTGTCGGGCTTCTACTTGTGTGGGTTATGCACATTGGGTGCTACAACATGATAATTCTGAGTGAGATTTGATTTACAAAGACAATTTAGATCGTTGTAGTGCAACTTTCTGAAGTGAAACATTTACGAGTATGTGTGTGTTTAAAGTGTGATGTGGTTACGTATATGGCGTGGACATGATGGCAAAACTACAAGCATACTGGTTTGAGACAAACAAAATAAAGGAATGCCATACGTGTAAAATGGTAGGGCCCTTGGCGCCTACACCTTCCTCAAATGGTGAAAGGAAATGTGATCTAAAGAGTGCAAAGGAGTAGGGAGATCGACCAATGTGTGTAAAGTAAAGGTAGAAGAAGGTGATTTAACCAATTTTTGACAATGCTTGATGCTTAAGAGGATAAGCTCGTAGAAAAGTTCAATTGTGCCTAATAGCTTGAGCTGCGCCAAGCCCCACTAGTGCCCCACATTGATCGTTGCTAGCTATGAAGTGTAACATCATAGGAAACTATCCCAAGAGACCTTAAAGATTTATCACCCGATGGGGAGAGAGAGAAATGAAATGAAATGTTATATTAATAGTCTACAAAAGACAAGATTACCTATGAGAACAAAATGATACGATCTTGTTGGATCTAACACAATGTGTGGGTACAAAATGGAATGAAGTAAAGTGAAGTACTTAAAAATAAGATTGAAACTAAAAGCCTAAAATTGGTTATTAAAATCAGCATCATCATCGTCAAGTCGGTTGTTCAAAAAAGTATTGCACAGGTCGCTTGCTGAAGAGCTTCGTCAATGTCTACTGCGGTAGGTAGCCATTCTGGGAGGGGGAAGACAAATAGAGCGAAACTGAAATGATTTGTTATATTACTCGGCTTCAAAAGGCCAAATTTACAAATGAGGCCATTAAACTGAGACAATCCGTGTGAATCGAATCCAATGTCTGGATACAAAATAAAATGAGGTAAAGGGGAAGACTAAAGTCGGCCTGGCTCTGATCCGTCGCTTGCCTCGTAGCCTGTATGACCTTTGGCAATAAAAGAAGAAGAAGTGGGCAGCCAAAAACAACAGCGCTATGCGAGAATTAAGTATTGCAACTGCAGTGGTTGCAGCGAATCTTCGTCAATGCCCACCGCTATACTCATCTATATTGTGGGAGATAGAGAGATCGCTATCAGCTGCCGAAGAGCTAATTTGACACCATCCGGCTCTGTAGGTAGTTGGGGGGAGGAGAGTCGCTCGGAGATGATTGTCGATGGCTGCATGGAGGTGAGAGGCAGAGAGAAATCTCCTTACGAGGGTGTATGTGTGTGGACGTTTACAGCCAATTTGGAGTGTGCATGCAGCAGAGAACAGTGAGAAGAGTTTTACGTAGCTGATGGTGCGGCGTGTTTGTGGGCGTCAATGTTTGTGAAAGAGGATAATGTGATGACAACCTTGGAGAGAGGGGGAGAGAGAGAGAGAGAGAGAGGAAAAAAAATCATCACTTGTGTGGCACCAGCGAAGAGAGAGATAGCCGCCTCTTAGTTGGAGAGGCTGTGGACCACTGAAAAATGGCGGTTGCAGGTGATCATGAGGTGGTTGGTAAAGGGGTGTTGCAGACAACACCTGACCACAATATGGTTGGCAAGCGAAGGGGAGAGAGAGAGAGAGAGAGAGAGAGAGAGAGAGAGAGAGAGAGAGAGAGAGAGAGAGAGAGAGAGAGAGAGAGAGAGAGAGAGAGAGAGAGAGAGAGTATAGAGGTGGTTGAATGTCGGATATGATGAGAGAGAGAGTACAGAGGTGGTTGGATGTTAGCTATGATGAGAGAGAGAGAGAGAGAGAGAGAGAGAGAGAGAGAGAGAGAGAGAGAGAGAGAGAGAGAGAGAGAGAGAGAGAGAGAGAGAGTTTATCCTATGGGTTGTTGGAATGTACTAACAAAGGGTAGGCTCTCGTTCATGTGGCCAAAAGAGAGAGAGGTGAGCCAGTAGGGTTACGTAGGCAGACAAATAGTGTAAACATTTTTCCAGTAGTGTAAGTTGCGCGCCAAAACTTTTACGTGGAAGTGTGTGTGTGAGCGGCCTACAGTGGTTGGAGCCGGAACTAACCAGGGTAAAAGTTTTTTTTAAAAAAATTAAGAAAATTTTGGTGTGTCATAGCTGCATGTCCGTTGAACTGTGGGTGCCGCTAAAAAGCGTGAAAGGAGTTTGTAGACGACTGCAACCAAGCTAAGGGTCAGGGTGCAAAGGCGTCAATCTATGCTCTCAAAAAGACCATGCACAAGGCATGTGCTTGCTCCGCTTCCAAGTCTTGCTTGGCCACTGCACTTTCAAAAGTATATTGCGTGGCCATTGGCGGCAGGTATTGGCATAATGCCACTGTCTGTGTTCAGTGCCTTCGACCAAACTAACATAAGGCGCGTCAACTCCCAGGAAATCTCGAGGGATAACCCCCCCAAACCGAGGACTCTATTCAATCCCAGTTGGAATGCCTTGTCACCAAATACGATGGTCGTGTTTACTAGCAGGAGTTTTGTCTGCTTCTTCAACGCCATTTGCATTCGTAGTTACTTTTTTTTTCCACGTTAACCATGCTCATTTTGCAACTCTTTGATTCTCCCGGTTTCCCCCAATGGTGAAGCTAATGCGCCTTGTCTCCTTCTACTTCATAAAAATTGGCTAGAAAAATTTATTTGCCTTCTTCTTCTTCTTCTTCTACATCAAACTCGAGGGATACTAGTCAATAAGGTCTCTTGGGCCATCTCCTCCATCCTTTTGAAGGGACTACGGACGGTTGGAGTCGCTTCTTACAAGGCAAGCATCACAAAGGTTGCTTGCAAATCTAAAAATTTACCCTCCTTAATATACTTCTTCTAATTCTTCTTTGTCATCTTCTGCAAAATTAAGTATTTTTCTTGATCATACACAATTGGATTGGAACCCTACCACTCTATTAATAAGTCATATATTTAAGCTTTGCTAGTGATATTAAAATTGGCACTTATGGTATCTGGCTGGGACTAAAATACTCTAAAATTTACAAGGAGCAACTAATTGTATCAAGGAGGAGTAAGATAATAAAATTAAACAAAACAAAAAACAATTCAACTAGTGCACTTATCTTTGATATATAATCACACAGATCTACGTTTCTAAGAGGCAAACCATGTATGACTAGTATTGCTTATTCTAACCATATCATAACCCAAGCTCTGATACCACTGCTATACAGTCGGAAGCCTGGCTGCCCTGCATAATACCCGAAATAGCACACTGCAAACCATAAAATAGACTAATCAACATACTTGACAGATCTTGTAGCACAGAATCGAAGCCGGAAGCGAACAGAGAGAGGGCAAGAGAGAGACAACGCAACAGCGCACGTGCATATGCGCCTCCTAGAGCAGAGTGCCACACCGGCAAGGCAAGAGAGAAGAGAGGAGGGGAGAGAAGAAACACACAAGCATTGGGTACAATCTCCCCCCGTGCAAGAGTGACCATTTCCCTCTTGCACGTATTTCATTTATAGATTTCTTGAATGGTCAAATTGAGTACAAACTGCCCAGCCAGTCATAAATGGCCAAAGCTCATAAAAGAGCACTTGAATAATAAAATATACAATATATATATTTCCATTTTCATAGGCCTAGCGTGAGCCACTCTTTTCCACCTGTCATAACTGCAATAAATAATAAAATATCAATTCCATAACAGCACACGCACGAGCAAGGGAGGGGAGGTGGTTTGGCGGTAGCAATAGAAAAACTTTTTTTTGTTTTTTTACTCCATGCTCCTTGAATGGGGTCGATTCCCGCGGCCTTGGCTCCAAAGACCGGCCATGATTAGTTTCTCAGGGTGGCTAGAGGGCAGTGCGGCTAACCCGGTGTCAACGGGTATCCATGGAATGCGGGAATTGGCATTAATGAGCTTACCAATGACTTTGATGTGATACTTCTTGTTGAAACATGGGAGCATGAGGTGCAACGAATTCTTGGGCTTGACAAATACGATGTGCATTCTTTGATGTGGGCCAAAAATGTAAAGCAATGTAGAGGCCAAGGAGGTGTAGCATGTATGATCAAAAAGGGTTTGAAAGATGTTTCCATTGTCAAACAAGATAAGTATAGATGCTACTTATGGCTGAAAATCAGTCCACCAAATGGTCAAGTAATATTTGTGGCTGGTTGCTACATTCCTCACTATGACTCCAAACTTTTATGCTCGCTTGGATATGGATAGAGATCAACCCTTTGTTGAACTAGAGGAATACATTGCTCATTACAAGGACCAGGGTGAAGTCATTGTCTTTGGAAACATGAATGCTTGCACAAATACATTACAACACAACACACAACAAGTCAACATGCCGCATGTCATAAGAAGAATGGATGAATCATACATGTATAATCGAAGTTCTAATGATGCAAAAGAACTAGATCACTATGGAAAGTCACTTTTACATATGTGCAATAGTACCGGAATGCTCATTGCAAATGGTGTATCTTTATGGCAAGGCACCAATGACTTTACATGTAGGAACCACAATGGTGATAGTGTGATTGACTATATGTTGTTTTCGGAAGCCACTGTAGAATGCATACAAAGCTTTACACTTGGTGAATGGAATCAAGAATAAAATCATAGGATGTTATGTATTGACATCAAGTGTGGTAAAAGACCCGAGCATGTAGCCTCCAATCATGATGTGAATCATTTTTACCTACATCTAGACTTCAAACGAGCACTTATATATGCTGATATGGTGGACCAAATGTTAAGCATGACAGAGCATCAAGAGAGCCCAACATTAGAATGCAAGCGGAAAGTTTTCAAAGAAGTAATTTTCTCTTGTGCAAAGGAATGCTTTTCGATGAAACACATGTCTTGCAAAAGGGCTAAGAAGGGTAGCACCACGAAGAAATGGTTTGACATGGAATGTAGTCAAGCCTGAAAACACTTGCTAAGGTTGGATGCAAGTAAAGACAAGGAAGTTTACTTGGAACGTTCACACACATTCAAAGCACTTGTTCAAAAAAAGAGGAGAAGGTGGGAAGGTCAAAAACTTCTTTTAGCGCAAGAGAAAGCACATGCATGTGGCAAATTTTGGCAAAATCTAAAAGGTAAGCGTGTTGACAGCTTTGGTGACCTTACTCTTCAGGATATGTATGCGCATTGCAAGAACCTCTATGAGAAACCCAATGTTGATAAGATAGAGGGTTGTAGTTCCCTTTCGTTTATGCCTCCCTTCTTTACCATTGAAGATTTATGCCACACGCTTGAGAAACTTGCTACTCGCAAGGCAAGGGACCTTCGAGGTGTCAAGCCTGAAATGATTAAATGGACAAGCAAGAAAACACGATATTGGATATGCGATATGTTTAACCTTGCACTTCAGCATGGCATGCCTCATGATTGGATTGCAAATTGGATCAAACCTTTGCACAAAGGAGGAGATCTAAACAATGTGAACAACTATCGCACTAATGTTTGGTTCTTTGATGGCAAAGTTAGTTGGATGTATCATGGAGATGAAGATAAGTGAATGGGCTGAAAAGAACGGCAAATGTGCGCTTGGCCAAGCAGGTTTTCAAAAGTATCATAGCACTATTGATCAGCTTGTCACTCTTCCAATTCTTATGGAAGCGTCTCAATTGAAAGGAAAAAAGTTGTATTGTTGCTTTGTGGATTTCAAGCAAGCTTTTGACATGGTAGCGCGAGGAAATCTTTGGAGACGTATGCAAAGCCTTCAAGCGCTGAGAGAATTTATGGATGCAGTTTTTCGCATCTACCAAAAAGTGATATGTTGACTACGTATGGGAGATGGAATTTCAGAATTTTTTGCAAGCACCATTGGTGTCAAACAAGGATGCCTACTTTCCCCAACCCTCTTTGGGCTACTCATTGATGAATTGGAATGCACGGTTCTTGATTTTATGCAACAAGAAGGCATAGAAGAGATTAATATCAGAAATGCGGTGATCATGCTTTTGCTTTCTGCCGATGATGTAGTGCTCTTGGCACATACCTTAGAAAATGCACAAAAGCTTATGAGTGTCTTTGAACGCTTTTGCGTACATAGCGGGTTGATTGTGAATGGATCCAAAACCAAGGTTATGCTTGTAAAGACCCTCAATGACAAAAATCCATGCATTGTATACAACAATGAGCAACTTGAAGTGGTAGATAGCTTCAAGTATCTTGGCCTTGAGGTTCCATCCAATCATAAATGAAAGGATTGCACAATGCGTCGCTTGGAAGCCGGAAAGAGGGCTTATTATGCATTTGAGAACATGGGAAATGCTGGAGAGATCTAGTGGTGGGCTCTCAAAAAGTACCTCTTTGACACATTGGTGACATCGGTGCTTATTTATGGAGTGGATTTGTGGGGTGGTAGCATCCGGAAGTCTACTTGGAAAGAGTTTGAGAATGTTCAAAAGCGTTTTCTCAGCAACTTTCTCCAAGTCAAGACACAAACACCCTACATGCTCTTACTTCTTGAGTCCGGATCACTTCCCATTGAGGTCTTGGGCATGCAAAGGGTTGTGGAGTACATGCTTAAGATAGAACGTAGCCCTTTGTATCGACTTCCTAGAATCGCATATATGAAGCAAGTCAAAAGGTCCAAAAGACATGCAAGAGCAAAATACTAAGTTCGGGGTGGATGCTTGACATCAAGAAATGGTTTGGAAGATGGGATGCATGTCACTTGGTCAAAGATGCGTCGATCGACTCCCAAGTTAATGAGGCCTTCTTACAACGCCAATGTATCACGGCTTGGGAGAAATCCGGAGGTTATCACTTCAGCCCTTACACCACACACATTGCCCCAAACTACAAATCTCTCTTCTTCTCCGAACGAGCTAATCGAAGCTATCCCTACAACCTTGAGCCCATACCGTTGAGTGCGATCCGCACCATTGCCTCCATTCGTCTTAGCTCCCATTCTCTACGTTGCGGGACTGGACGTTGGGGCACTGGCGAGGAGTCTCATCGACTTTGCACCTTATGTCCTCGTCAAGTGTGAGAGATTGAGTACCACACACTACTTGAGTGCTTAGCTTTTGACCACATTAGGTCCTCTTTTCCCCATATATTCATCCATAAGCTCTCCCTACATACCTTCCTCTCCCAACCACGATGTAAACTCTCTATTGCGACGCTTATTTTAGCCATTTTTGAGCATCGAGAATCATTTATGACCTCCACTCACACCAAGTGACATGTTCATTTGGTCCCATAGGTCATATTTGACCTCCGAGGACGATAATAGAACTCGCTCTCTCTCTCTCTCTCTCTCTCTCTCTCTCTCTCTCTCTCTCCCCCTTCTCCTGCCGTGCCCTAGCTCCCTCTCTCTTGTGTTTCCATAGTCCCCCCCCCCCCCCCCGGGCGAGGGGAAGCCCCAGGGGGGGGGGGGGGGGGGGGGGGGGGGTAGCACTAAGCTTCACCCTGCTCCAAGCTGGTTCATAGCCCTGTGAATCATGATTTGGATTTGGTTTGGCCTGCCGACCTGCACTGCGACAATCAAGAAGGACCTACAACAATCTACTTGGTTTGGCCCTGCGACATTTTAATACTGGTTCAACCTGCCGACCTGCCTACCTCAAGAAAGACAACATGTTCCCTGCTACAGTGAGCATTTGCATTTGCGACAGTGAGCATTTGATTTTTCTTTGGCGATGGTGAGGATTTGATTTTGCTCTTCCCTGTGACAGTGAGCATTTGATTTTGCTTTAATTTCTTGCAACAGTGAGCATTTGATTTTGATTTTGGTCTGGTTGCATTTGGAGAGAATGTTCTCACCAAAGCCACCTCCAGCAAGTGAGAAGATGGCGACCAACAGCCCAAAAACACCAAGGAGAGCACGGGCTAGCTTTGTCGCTGTCCTAGCAGCCCCGAGCAAGACAGATCACATTGGACAATTTCAAGCTGCCCTCAACATGGTCATGGAAGAAAACTACGACCTCAAAGCGCGCCTTAGCACGCTCAAGGCACGATTTGACTCCATGGTCGGCCTCACAACAGACAAGGTGAAGGAAGTCGAAGAAAAAGTCACTCAAGCTCACACAATTGCACATGCCAAAGTGGAAACTTGTGTGAAGACAAAACTGCAGGAACGTCACAAGAAGAGAATGCCCTCAAGCTTCACATTGGAGGGTTGCCCCAAGCATGGGACGAGTGCAAACAAGACTTCTACATATTAATCGACCTCCTCAACGAGACTCTTAAACCGGTACATGTCGACTACGATGCGGTAGAATGTATTGTCAACAGTTCATCACCAAGCGCACACCTAATGGACATGCCATCCTTGAGTTCAAAGACAAGGAGGAAAGGCTTCGACTACTCCAGCTATCGTGTCTCCTTAGAGACACGGGTTTCGGATCGCCGAAGAACTCACCCTGACACAAGTCAAGCACAAAGGTGAAGAGCTGAAAAAAGTGCGTGAAGCACGAGCCAAAGGCAAGTGGGCAGTATACCGCGGAGGTAAGGCCATCATCCAAGAGTTTCAAACTCCTAAACAAGCCCCTGCCTCATAGGACCCCCCTTAGGCTTTGCTTTTTCTTTTGATGGACCCTCAGTCCCTCACTGATATGTATCGATTGACCTCACTTAGAAGAATTGGTCGTAATGTTTTGTTTTTGGTCCCATGGGTCATATCTAACCTCCGTGGATGATAATTCAATCTATCTATCTATCTCTCTCTCTCTCTCTCTCTCTCTCTCTCTCTCTCTCTCTCTCTCTCTCTCTCTCTCTCTCTCTCTCTCTCTCTCTCTCTCTCTCTCTCTCTCTCTCTCTCTGCGCACTGGGCCTATTCCTTTGCTCGACTATATGTTGCAGTGATGCAAATTTTGAACCTTCCTTTAGGCTCTTTTTTTTAGGCCATTGCTTTGTTCACTCTCTACCACATGCACACGATAAAGCTTTTTTTACGAGATCCACATGCAAGGGTGAAGTGTTATTTATTGAATGCTCCCTTTCTTTCTTTCCAATAGCTATGTGCTAAGTGGCATAGCTCTATAGCAAATATTCTATTCCTTAAAAGAGTATTATACAATCAAGGTAATGAGCATGCCGCTCCCCACCAACCCCCACCCCCCACCCCCGTGGTCAACCCAGCATGGATCCTGTGTTGCCAGCTTGCTATCGATGTCGAGCGGCGAGCGTAGGCTGTGTTACCGTATTATTAGTTAACACCCCCCCCCTCCCCGGATTTTTGGCCTACCCCAAAGGGGTGAAGCAATAGTGATGCCTTTCCTTTTTGCTAATGCAAAAGAGAAGTAATTTCAAAAATAGATTTTGTTTTTTTGAAATTGACAAATTTTTTGTTGGTGCATGAAGTTAGCGGTCATGTATTTTATTGATTGCATGAGATACGAATCCTACGAAGAAGCAATGAAGAGATATCTGTTAGGTTAAGGTGGATGTGTTAGTGTGCCATTCATGGCATAATAATGATTAGAATAGAATTAGCTTATGGATTGATATTGGGCACACAGTACACTAGAGTATGATTGCAAAAAGATAGACTTCCATTTTATTGAGCAGAATGTGCCTCTATATAGGCTTATACAATAGAGACAGCCTTTTGACACATGGGTATAAAATGTGGTCGCCTATGCACAAATACAATTGGCTAGCCTTTACACAAAGGTTGTAACAGGTTCTTCACATGGCTTGACCTAAGAGGTTCTTCACATGGATTGACACATGAGGTGGAAGGGGTTGTTTACACAAGAGATGCAACAAAACCTTGCATCCCAACAATCCTCCCCTATGTAGTTTTGGTTGCATATCACTCACACAATCCTCCCCTCAAAACACACTAGGGTGAGGCACACAAAACACAAGCCTCTCCTTGAACACAAGGTTGCCTCCCCTAGACACAAAGGGTGTAGGCATACAAAACATCAGGGTGTAGGCACACACAAGCCTCCCCTGGCACAAATAGAGGGTAAGGTACACAAGAGAGAATGCTTAACCACATTTTGGTTGTTGTTTGGAAGATTTTGTCCCCGGCACAAATTTGCAAAGGTGTTGTACTTTGTTGTCAGTATTCTTGCCACAGGTTGTTGTTGTGGTAGCCAATATATTGATGATGATGTTGTTGATGTTTTGATCCAAAGATAAATGCACATATATGTAGAATAGAGGGAAAAACCACGTGGAAAAAATCCCTCAAACTATTTTATGCTATGACGTTTAAATTATTTTGAATTTGTTGGAGATTCATGTCCTCCAATTGCTATCCCACTATCTTGATGTCATGAGCTTCTTCATGTGTCGTCGTTTTCGTCATCATTTACATTGTTGTTGGTCCGTTCTTACAAAGATGCAATCTCCATGGGACAAGACCGAGATGGAGGTTTGGAAGCCTAAAAGCCTTCGGGTGAAAGCGTTGCAAGATGGCGTGCTAAAGCTTAACTTTGGAGTGCTAACGTCGGTGGGAAATGGCTTTCAAGTTGAAGAGCTTACAAATTTGATTTAATCTTTAGGCTGGGATGATAAGTCAGGTGAGAATGGGCCTTTGAAAAAATGCTTAATGTTAAAAAGTAAATGTCGAATAATGCACACTAACCACAAATGCCGACTCAGATGATGACGACAAGGTGACGATGGAGGTGGGGTCGAGCGGTGATGTGGTCTGTAGGTATGATGAGGAGGATGCGCTGGTGGGGCCGAGGGCAGGCAGGTGCACCATCAGCTGTGTAAGTTGATAGTGGCTATAAGAACAAAGAGAGAAGCTGATTGGGTAGCGGCGGCGGGATGGGGTTGACTGGGCAAAATTGCTTCAAACAGTGCCCACGTTTGTTGCAAGCAAGGTGTGTGTGGACAGTAGGCAATGCATTTTAGTGAAGACTCAATCAAGCAAGCTTGTCGCCTTGTAGAGGTTGTGCAAAGCACCAGGGCAATAAGGTGAGGGTGTCAGTACTCGGATCAACAGGCGTGGCAGAGTCGGGTAGCTGGTCGGACGAGGGTAGTGCTCGACGGCTTGAACTTTGCCAAATGGAGGTGCCTGCATGAGTGCGGGAATAGTCGGCCACAAAACTGGGGAGGTAGAGTGTGTAGCACCGCCTCGATTAGGGTCCGCCATAGTGGGCAACCTTGTATTTAGGGGTTCCCACCTCGGCTTGTACTAGCAAAGAAGAGACCCTTTAACAAAAAAGTAGATGGTCTTTAATGCTCCAAGCTTCACACACACACACACACAAAATTTTGGATCTGCAGAAAAACCACTGAGCTTCAAAAGGATGTCAACTTAATTGATCAATTCAAAATGGAAACCCTTGTCCGATTTAGGCTTGGAGAAGTGCTAGGGAAAGCTCTGGATGAGAGCTATGCCCACACACAAATTATGAACGCCAATTTTGCCAATATGAGGGGCAATAAGGCTGCTTATTATGCAAGGACATACTATGACTAATTGAAGCTCATATCCCAAGTGACGATTAGATAGTAGAATTTATTAGTAATGCAAGAGATTAATTAATCTACTAATGACAATCAAATGAAAAGGTTAATTGACCTAGGTGTGATACATAAGCTCTGATACCAATTGTTAGGTTAAGGTGGATTGTGTTAGTGTGCCATTTATGGCATAATAATGATCATAATAGCATATGGGTTGATATTGGGCACATAGTACACTAGAGTATGATTGCAAAAATGATAGACTTCCATTTTATTCAGTAGAATGTGCCTTTATATAGGCTTATACAAAAGAAACAGCCTTTTGACACATGGGTATAAAATGTGGTTGCCTATGCACAAAGACAAGTGGCTAGTCTTTACACAAAGGTTGTAAGAGGTCCTTCACATGGCTTGACATAAGAGGTTCTTCACATGGCTTGACACATGAGTTGGAAGGAGCCGTTCACACAAGAGATGCAACAAAACCTCACTTCCCAACAATATCTTTCATGAATGATATCTTGAAGATATTCATGGCTATATCTGTGCATCCACTTCTAGCTTTGATAATGAAGATAAAGTGAGAAAAAGCACCACATGGATGATGAAGCGGCTACCGGAAACCCAAAGCACAATACTCAATTCTCATTAGAAGAAAATTGACCATTGTTGATGTCAAACAATGCATGAAGAGACATGTTTGCAGCACAAAGCGAGGAGAAGACGGCCTATCTAAGTAATGCTCTGTGTGTCTATCTACTCTTTGCTGGATCTCTATTTCATCATTAGGACAACATTGCAAGTCGCACTTGCCTCTATTTCCAAGAGGCAGCAGTAAGCCTGAGTAAGGATGTGGGGTGGGCCCTCTGGCATCTGCGCATGCAGTGTGGCTTGAACAAGAAGGAGGACGTGCAATACAAGAGACCGGTGCAGGATCTGCAACTGGCATGCCATGGGTGCCACCAAGCCCACAATGACCTCCCCAAGTCCCTCCTCCTCCTCCGCTTGGCCCTCCACAATAGTCTCCTCGCCGCTTGCCACCACCTAGCTCTCTTGGAGTAATGTGCTTCAAACATAGCCTTAGAATTCATAATGCCACTTCCTTGTAGATGCAAGCATGCCCCTGGCATGCCCTCACTATACAATTCGACGGATGAAGTCATGTGTTACTCTTACACCTGACTATAGAAACATGTTACGCATGAGAGAGAGAGAGAGAGAGAGAGAGAGAGAGAGAGAGAGAGAGAGAGAGAGAGATCTTAATATGGAAAAGGAAGGACCACGAAGAGCACAACATGGCGATGCGGTTTCTAGGTGATTTAAGCTGGGGAGTGAAGGTTTTGGTGTAATAATAAATTAGCCACTGCCGAGCCACAAGAAGGTGAAGAATTAGGCAGTTCACGATTTTTCAATGGATTACAAGTGCAAGTACATTGATAGTATACAAACAACATCAACTAGCCTTTGTATATGCTCTTATTGTAATGGATACGTGTCTTGAGTCCTCCCTTCTCTAGGAGCGATGTCACCTTGCATATATATATATATATATATATACATATATATATGTGTGTGTGTATATATACATATGTGTGTGTGTGTATGTATATATATATATATATATATATATATATATATATATATATATATATATATATATATATATATATATATATATATATATATAGAGAGAGAGAGAGAGAGAGAGAGAGAGAGAGAGAGAGAAGTGTTGGAATTAGGCTTGGAGAAGACAAAGGAAGCTCAAGGCACATAATAGAAGTGTGTTACTTAGTGTGCAATGGAAAGATAGATTGTTGGGAGAAAAAGGGGGAGATCGACCGCTTATAATATTCAACACAAGCTTTCAAGCCATCACCATCAAACTGTCCACCTCTTCTTCCAATTTCCAAGCACACACACTTACCTAGACTATGACACACACATACATAGTAAACATAGAATTGACATAGACAATTTGTAAGAGAATGTAAGAGAGGTGTAAGAGATGGAGACTAGATTAGAGAGTACACAGCAAGATAACCATAGCTGAAGAGAGTAGAGAAGAGAATCTGCAAGAGAAAGGCCTAAATCTAGCCCCAAACTCCACGGCACCTCTCTTGTGGAGTTGGTATTTAATATATTACTTTGAGTTTAAGGTGCCAAAAATTGAGGCCCCTCTTTTACAACCACTTTACTTTTGCAAATGAGTGAAGCTCATTAGTTCTTGCATGACCCATAAGGGGAGTTCCCACTACAACTATTTACAGAGCCATAGTGGCTTATTGAAATGATGTTCTAAGATACTGTGCAAATATAAAGTGGCCAAGAATAGTTGTCTTCGCCTCTTCATCAACTCCCCGCATTCCACTCTACAAAATCATCATCAACTCAATTAGTAAAATAAATAGACAGCACATAATTAACCATTACGCCCAGCTATCCCGATTGTAGCTAACCACTACAACAGGAGGGTGCCCAATCTCGTAACATCCCTCCCACCAGGGATAGCAACTGTCCTCAGTTGCTCAGTAGAGAAATCAACTGGACCGTGAGTGATGGAAAGTGTGGAGAAGGTCGGGGAAGTTGCAAAAAAACTTTTCAGGCATCCATTTGGCATCCTCTCTAGGGTGGCCCTTGAAAGTCAAAAGGTAACGGTTATAAACCATTCCAGTGCGTGTAGTGGTGGTCTCATGGTCAACTATTTTGTCAGGGATGAGTTTCTCTTCTTGGTCTACAAGTGAAGGTGGGTCTTCATAAATGTGGTGTGTAGGTAGGGGTCCTCGGAATGGGGGTAAAAGACTAATGTGAAAGGCATTGTGAATGTGCCAATGTGCAGGTAGGTCTAAACGAAAAGAAACGTCATTAATGACAGTTGAAATTTTGAAAGGTCCATAAAAACGAGGAGCAAGCTTAACAAAGACATTAGTATCAACACTTTTGATCCGTTGTTTTTCAATGCGAAGTAAAGCATGATCACCTTCTTTGAATTGGTGTGCCTTGCGGTGCTTGTTAGCATGCTTGGTGTAAAGTTCTTGTGAGTGTTTAATGGCAGAATGCACACTTGCATAAATATCATGAAAGTCAGTAGTGAAATCATCAGCGGCAGGCACAATATTAGAAAGACGTGAAGCAGGAGTAGGAAGTGAGTTACCATATACAATTTCAAAGGGAGATTTACCCGTGGCAGTGTGAGTGGTGTTGTTGTATGAAAATTGCAAAATATGTAGGTAGTCATCCCATTTCTTAGGTTGAGAGGAAACATAAGCTTTCAACAAGTCAATAATAGTGCGGTTGGTGACTTCGGTTTGACCATTAGATTCAGGATGAAATGCAGAAGTGAAGTCAAGTGTAGTGCCAAGATTTTCAAATACAGTAGTCCAAAAAGCACTACAAAATTTTGAGTCTCGATCGAAAATAATCACTTTAGGCAAACCATGATGTGGAAAAACAGTCTTCAGAAACAAAAGTGCAACTTGATGTGCTGTGACTGTTTTCTTACATGGAACAAAGTACGCTTGTTTAGAGAAACGATCAATAATAGTCCATATCATGTCATGTTTGTGTGTGGTGAGTGGGAAACCAGTAACAAAATCCATGGAAATATGTTCCCAAGGTCTTTCAGGAATGGGGAGAGGCTATAAAAGTCCCAATTTCTTACGTGTAGCTGCTTTGATTTTTTGACAAATCAAACAAGTTGACACATACTGTTTAACATCCATTCTCATATTAGGCCAATAGAAATCACGACATAAATTTTGAAAGGTGGCAGCAAATCCTCTATATCCAGCATAAGGTGGTTTGTGCAATTCTTCAATAATTAATGTACGAAAAGGTTTAGTCACACACAATTTTTGTTTGAAATAAAGGAAGTTTTCTTGAATAGTGTATTCGAGAAATGTGTGTACAGAAGTATCAAGCATGTGCAACCATGTCGTTTTGAAGTCATCTTCATGTGGATAAGTGTCAGGCATAGTGTCAAAGGAAGTTCCCGTAATGGTTGATAGATGATTAAGTGAGGGTCTTCTACTCAAAGCATCAGCTACAACGTTTTCTTTACCAGGTTGGTATTGAATGTTGGGCTGGAAACTTTGAATAAAAGCGGCCCACTTAATATGTCTATCATCTATTAAGGGCTGAGAAAGTAAATATTTGATACTTTGTTGATCAGTTTTAATGATCAAGTCAGTACCCATTACATAGTGTTTCCAAATTTTCAATGCATGTACCACAGCAGTCAACTCTTTATCATAAGTACTGAACTTTGTTTCAGACGGTTTGAATTTATGACTTTCGAAAGCAATTGGATGGTTATCTTGCATAAGGACTGCACCGATACCTTTCCCACTAGCATCAGTGACTACCACAAAGAATGGTCTTTCAAAATCAGGCAATTGCAATACATGTGCATTAGTCAAAGCATGTTTAAGTGCATTAAATGAGCTTTCTTGCAAATCAGTCCATTCATAAGGCGTGTTTTTCTTCAATAAGAAAGTCAAATAATGTGCTTTGTAAGCAAAATTACGAACAAATTTCCTGTAATAGCTACAAAGACCAATAAAAGATCGTAGCTCGTGCAAGTTTTTGGGTCTAGGCCAGGATTGAATGGCTTCAATTTTCTTAGGATCGACATGTATTCCCTTACCCGATACAATATGTCCCAAATATTCAATTTCAGATTGGAAAAATGAACTCTTTTCAGGATTCAAATGCAAGTGATTTTGTGCAAGCAGATCAAATACACATGTTAAATGTTGCTTATGCTCTTCTTCAGATTTATTGAATACCAAAATGTCATCAAAAAATACAATCACAAAATCTTGATGGTCAATGAAAATGCGATTCATCATGCGTGTGAATGTAGCTGGTGCATTTGTCAAACCAAATGGCATGACAAGAAATTCATAGTGTCCAGTTTGTGTTCTGAAAGCAGTTTTGTAGACATCATGTTCAAGCATTTGGACTTGGTGATACCCTGATTTAAGGTCAATTTTGCTAAAGATGTTTGCCCCTTTTAGTTTGTCTAGTAGATCATCCACTCTAGGAATAGGAAACCTATTCTTAATGGTGATCTTGTTTAAAGCCCTGTAGTCGATACACATACGAAAGGTTTCATTTTTCTTCTTGACAAGAAGTACTGGAGCTCCGTATGGTGAACTACTAGGTCGGATTAGGCCTCGGTCAAGTAAATCAGTGATTTGAGTTTGTATTTCCCTATGTGCGGTAGGATTTACACGATAAGGTGCTCTACAAGGAGGTTCACTACCCGGTAGGATGTCAATTTTGTGGTCTTCGGGGCGTGATGGTGGAATTCCAGGTGGCAGATCATGCATGAAACAGTCTTTAAATTGTGAGAGAAATTCATCATGTGTGGAATTACGTGAAGTTTCCATTTCAACAGAAATTTGATTTACCAATACTAGATATGTTTTCCCTTGTTTTCGAGTTGCTCGTTTGGCTTGAGTGTGAGAGAGGAGTGGAAATTTTTGTTGTGCCAGTGTTGCTTGGATGGAGAAAGTTTTATTATTATGAGTGAGAGACATTGTACATGTTTTATAATTAATCAACGGGTCAAATTCGTGACGAAATGGCATTCCCAAAATCATATCAAGTCCATGCAATGGTGCTACCAAAAATGTACGTGCTTGTGTGAATTCACCAATGCAAACTTCAACAGTGACTTGAGTTTTGCAATTAAAACGTTGATTATTAAAAACAGTTTTGACCTTGTGAGGTGATGAAATTTCATAGAATGATAGTTGCTGTGCCAATCGTGTGGAAATGAAATCATGGCTACTACCATCATCTAGCAGAATGGTGACATTTTCGCCCTTAACAGTGCCTTGCACTTTAAACAAAGTGTGAGGAGATATAGGAGTACCTAAGGATGGGTTGTCATCGTTATCATAATCAGGATCATATCCCTCACCGTAGTTAACTTCCACTTCATTGTCGTCGGGTGTAGCATCTTCGATGAGGTTAAGAGTAGCTCCGTTGGGGCGGTTGTTGTTGAATGGTTTCTGATTTGAATTCTTGTTGACTCCATTTGAATGGCCATTGGATTGACCATTGCCCTTAGCATGACCATTTGGGCACTTATCTACATAGTGACCATACTGAAAGCATTTAAAACACTTCACCTTTTTGTTACCATTAGAATTTGGAGGAGAACGCTGGTTGAAAGAATTTTGGTTGCCTCGCTGATGGGGGTTGTTGGTGTTGTTGCTCGTATGAGGTTGAGCAGTGGTAGGAGGATTGTCAAATCTTCGTCTTTTGAAGAAAGTACGGCTTTGGTGTTTACTTCTCTCAAAGTTAGGAGAAAAAGGAGGTCTCTTGTTGCGGTTAGTGTTAGCAGGTTGATCAGTGTGAGAGGAATGCCCACCTTTCTTCTTTTCTGCGTTGAGAGCCAAGTTAATGACCTTTGACAGAGAATCTGGTTCGAACATATCTACCTCAGCACTAATTTGTAGTGCCAAGCCTGATATGTACTTTCGCTTCAATTTCCTGCGACTCACATGTTCAATAGCTTGCAATTGAATTAGACAATTCCAAAAACGGTCAGTGTAACCCTGTACATCTTCATTTCTACCCTGTCGAATTAAATCCCATTGACGTCTTGCTTTAGCTTTGTACTGTGTGGGCAAAAATTGGGGTAAAAACACTTTTTTAAATGCATTCCATGTGCGGGGTCTTCTTCCATGTTGTTTGGTGGCGTTCCACCACAATGCAGCACTGCTAGTGAGATGATTGGATGCACACTTTACCATTTCACGCTCGGGAAAGTCTTCATCATGAAAATAGTCATCTAGTTGACTAACCCATGCTAGAGCTAGGATCTTTAGTGCCATCAAAATCTTTGAAAGTGAATGCCTTTCTGCTAATTTTGTTTTTCTTGGGTGCGGTGCTGGTGCAGATTCGGTGCGTACAGAATACAATAATTTATCTTCAAGTTCTTGCCTTCGCATGCGTTCATATGTGAGTGACTGCTGCAAATTTTGAAGCTGCTCTGCAATCGTGGGTGCATGAGGAAGATGTGCCATGATGGCGTGCTTTTTTTTTCTTTTTTAATAAATAATTAAGTGGTAATGCTTAAAAAGGCTATTTGGTGATATTTACAGTTGCAATGTGCGGCATAAAATAAAATAAATAACAGAAATGTAATGTACTTAGCTGAAAAAGAGCGATGGCGTCCAGTCCAAAATGGCGATGCGCTAGGAAATTGCCAGAGAAGAGACAGTTCGACGGTACGTCACCGAGCCAGTTGAATTTGTAGCGTCCGGTCTCCCTTATCCTCCCGAAAGAAGCCAACAATGTCAATTGTAGAAGAGGAGTCCGCAGTTTATTCAATTGAGTGATAAGTTTTTTGATTAATTTGACGATGTTCAGATTCTCGGGGAATAAATTTGCAGCTCCATTGAGATAGTCGGTGTCAAGGAGGAAGTAGTTGGAAGAGCCGATAATTTTCGTTGCAAAAATATTTAGCAACTCGGTGGTTGTCCTTCCACTTCTTGGTGGCACGAGTTCGATACCTCTTTGAAAACAGTAGCCCTTTGTGACCGAATGAGGGGGAGTCGATCGATTTGGGAAGCCGTCAAGTGGAGAGCACCATAGGCAGTAGGGGTGAATGGGAGTTAAGCAAGGGAGGCCGAAGTAACACGTGAAAGCCCTTTGGAGGTTTTTGGTAAAAATATTTGGGAGTTGCAGTGGGCGGCCGGCCAAAGAGTGCCTAGCCAATACATTAAGCCTCACTTTGTTTTTAAAGTGTGTAAAGGCTTTATATAAAGCCTTGCATGGTGGCGACGGGCGTGCAGGTTTCAGCAGGCAGCGCGATGAAGACAAGGCCGAGGGCGACCCGCAGAAGCTCCTGCTGCCGACGTGCATACACAGGAAAACAACCCCGAGGCCCAAGCGACCAGCTTTATGCAGTTGTAGCTCGATTTGGCAGAGGTCGACAGGGCTAAGTAGTTGCGACTAAGGGCCTGCTCCCACGTAGATTGGAGAAGCCCGAGCCTCTTGGAGATGCTAGTTGAGGTCGGAATTTGCCTAGATAATAAGCTCTTGGAATCCTCTCGAATAGCTGCAAAATTTTCTCTTCTCTTCTTCGCCGCTTCTTGCTTTCCTTCAATCTTCAAGTCTTTGTAGCAAGACTTCAAAGCTTTGCCTATTTCAAAGCTTGCCGATTTCAAAGCTCCGCTGGTTTTGAAGTGTGTCGATATAGGTTTTCCTTGATTCTTGATCGAAATCTACAATTCCTTAATGAAAATTTTCACCCAAATTTCTAAGATGTACCTTTGCTTTTGCAACCATAGCTTCTTAATTGACAAATTGGAGTCTTCTTGTTCGCACAATTACTCCAATTGAACGAAACCTTGGCTCTAATACCACTGTTGGGAGAAAAAGGGGGAGATCGACCGCTTATAATATTCAACACAAGCTTTCAAGGCATCACCATCAAACTGTCCACCTCTTCTTCCAATTTCCAAGCACACACACTCACCTAGACTATGACACACACACACATAGTAAACATAGAATTGACATAGACAATTTGTAAGAGAATGTAAGAGAGGTGTAAGAGATGGAGACTAGATTAGAGAGTACACAGCAAGATAACCATAGCTTAAGAGAGTAGAGAAGAGAATCTGCAAGAGAAAGGCCTAAATCTAGCCCCGAACTCCACGGCACCTCTCTTGTGGAGTTGGTATTTAATATATTACTTTGAGTTTAAGGTGCCAAAAATTGAGGCCCCTCTTTTACAACCACTTTACTTTTGCAAATGAGTGAAGTTTATTAGTTCTTGCATGACCAATAAGGGGAGTTCCCACTACAACTATTTACAGAGCCATAGTGGCTTATTGAAATGATGTTCTAAGATACTGTGCAAATATAAAGTGGCCAAGAATAGTTGTCGTCGCCTCTTCATCAACTCCCCGCATTCCACTCTACAAAATCATCATCAACTCAATTAGTAAAATAAATAGACAGCACATAATTAACCATTACGCCCAGCTATCCCGATTGCAGCTAACCACTACAACAGGAGGGTGCCCAATCTCGTAACATAGATAGCCCTAGAGTGATGGGCGTATATACAGTGCTCGGAGGAAAAAACTCCCTAAAGAGGGACAAAATGCCCCGGTGGTCCAAGTGTGTTCACACACATCACTACCACATGTACATGGTAACAAATCCCCCCTGGAGTGATGTGGTGAACGAGGGCAGGCACATGAGTAAAGGGAAGTGCCATGTCCTGAGGACATGATCAGTCCACAAAGGGGAGTAAGCCCAAAGCTTTGCGGAAAAATTCAAGCTTCTCACGAGGCAATGCCTTTGTGAAAAGATCTGCAAGGTTGTCCTGTGTTGGCACATAAGCCAAGCTGATCTCTCCTGTTAAGAGCCTCTCCCTGACATAGCGGTAATGCACCTCAATGTGCTTTGTGAGAGCATGAAAAATTGGGTTCCTCGCAACTACCAATGCGCTATGACTATCAGTGTAGATAGTGTTGGCAGTGTCCTGTCCAACCCCCAAATCAGCCATAAGGCGTCTGAGCCATACATACTCAACCGTAGCTGTGAAGACTGCCCTGTACTCAGCCTCACAACTCGAAGTGGCCACAGTAGGTTGCTTCTTGCTCAACCATGATATACATGAACTGCCAAGCATGAAAGAAAAACCACTTGTGGACACTCGTGTGTCAAAACAACCAGCCCAATCTGAGTCCGAAAAAGCATGTAAGTCTGGCGGCAATGATCCCCTTGGGATAAAACAAGCCAAAATATAAAGTGCCACTAAGGTAGCGAAAAATCCTCTTGACAGCCTGCCAATTCTTAGACCCTGGGCTATGCATAAATCTGCTAACCTGTGAGACTGCAAACTGAATATCTGGCCTCGTGTTGCATACATAAATGAGGCAACCAACAGTAGTTTGGTAAAGAGTGACATCAGCAGGATCGCCAGCATCAATATGTAGACTCAACTTCAAACCTGTTTCCATGGGAGTGGCAATAGGTTTGCAATCCTCAAGTCCAAACTTACATAGCAATGTCTCTATGTAACTTTTCTGGCACAAGGAAATACCACCATTACACTGCTTAAACTATATACCCAAGTAATGATGCAACATCCCCAAATCTTTCATCTTAAAAGTAGCATTGAAAACAGCCTTAAATTCAGCAATATGACTCTCATTTGGTCCAGTGATCAGCAAATCATCTACATAGAGAACCATAATGAGAAGTACATCACCCTCACGCTTTACATACAATGTGATTTCTGTTGGACTGTTACGAAAGCCTCGTTTGACCAAATGAGTGTCAACTTTATCATACCAAGCACGAGGAGATTGCTTCAACCCATACAAAGCCTTCTTACATCTGCACACTTTGTCCTCTTGTCCTTTTATGACAAAACAGCGAGGCTGCGTTACATAAACTTCCTCAAATATGTCACCATTCAAGAAAGAAGTAACAATGTCTGATTGATGTACATCCCAACCAAAATGAACTGCCAATGCACATAGAAAATGCACGGTAGTCATACGACAACTGGGAGCAAAAGTCTCTTCATAATCTATGCCTTTTTGTTGTGCATAACCCTTTGCAACAAGTCGAACCTTATGGCGATCGATCTCACCATCCGGCTTGCGTTTCAACTTGTAAACCCACTTCGTACCAATGGCCTTTTTACCAGGAGGAAAATCACATAAAGTCCATGTGTCATTTTCTACAAGTGCATCATACTCTGATTGCATGACAGCAATCCAATTTTTTGAATTATGTGCTTCATCAAAAGAGAGAGGTTCCTCAACATCATGTAAGCTAGACACAGCCAAAGCATAACAATCTAATGCATGGTAAGAGCTTGAACGAGTACGACTAGACAAAGGTGCATCCAATTTACTGTCACGCAATGTATGCACCAGCCATTTCGGCATACCTCTAGCCTGCTCATTTTCAGCCCTTTCCTCATCAAGTACATCATGTACATCTGCATCAGTAATAGGTTGATCTGTAATATTTGAAAACCCCCATAGGCTGTACATTTTCCTCATTGGAATTTACATTCAAACTTCCACCACAAAGTGTCATAAATGACATGTGAGCTTACATTAATGTCTCGAGTACATGACAGCAAGGGCTAAACAAAATCTTCCACAAACACTACATCCCGTGAAACCAGAATACACTTTGTTTGCGGATGATACAACCTGTAACCTTTGCTTTCAACACTATAACCAACAAAAATACTATTGACAGCCTTATCATCCAGTTTTCTGCGTTGTGTTTGTGGCACCAAAGCATATGCCAAACAGCCAAAAACATGCATGTGCTCAATAGAAGGCTTTCTATCATGCCATGCTTCATATAGAGTAATAGACTACAAAGCTTTTGTAGGACACCTGTTAAGTACATAAGTGGCACACATGATGGCCTCAAGCCAAAAAGAATGTGGCAAAGCTTGACTTTTGACCATACATCGTGCCATTTTCGTAAGTGACATGTTTTTCCTCTCAGCAACACCATTTTGCCAAGGTTTATAAGGCACTGTATGTCGGTGTTTTATCCCACGACTAGCCAAAAATGCATTAAATTCATGAGACATATACTCCCCCCTCAATTGAAACGGAGGGTGCCCATAGTACATTTCGAGACATTTTCAGCCATAGCCAGAAATTGTTTGAAGCATATAAAAACTTCGGACTTCGCTTTAAGCGGAAATACCCATGCATGCCTGGAGTAATCATCAATGAAAGTCACAAAGTATAGGTAATTGCCCAAGGATGGAGTTTGCATGGGCCCACAAACATCACTATGCACAAGCTGCAACCTGCATGTGGCCCTAACTGAACCATCCTTTGGAAACTTAGAACGCTGAATTTTACCCAAAATACAGCCTTCACAAACATGTTTGATAGGTGCTTCAAGAGGCGGCAAAGAAGCAACCATATCAGGTTTCTGCAAACATAGCAAACAGGCAAAATTCAGATGACCAAAATGTGCATGCCAAAGTTTTGCATCTGAAATAGCCCTTGAATCTGCAACAGCATTTGAAAATTTGTCCACACTTGTCATACAAAGTGAGCTTATACAGCCCACGACACAAAAGGCCAGATGCAACAATTTCATCACCAAAACTAAGATCATGGACTGTACATCTGTCATCCACAAATTTGACTAAAATTCCAAGTCTAGCAAGTGCGGATTATTCTTGATCCCAAGTACATAAAGTGCATCAACAAGTGTGAAGGAACTACCATTTGCAGCAGTAAGCACAATCTTTCCAACTCCCTGAACCGGATAAGAGGAATTGGTGGCACAAGTGACTGAATTCCCATGAGGCACAGACTCGAGGGAGGTGAACAATTCACTATGTGAGGTAATGTGCTTTGTAGCACCACTGTCAAAATACCATACATGTGAATTTGTAGCAATTGACATGCATGCATCATGGACAGCAGGATTGTAAGTGCACTCTGCACTAAAACCCATCCTACATCAACATCAGCAACACAGTCTCCTTTCACAGAAGACTCAACAATGGCTGCATTTGTAGTGGAACCAGCATTTGCAGTGGAACCACCCTCTTTCTTCTTAGCCTCTTTGGCCTTCAACTTAGGACACAGCTTGATCAAGTGATCATTAGCTTTACAATAATGGCAACACACTTTCTTTTTGTCCTTATCACCAGAATTTCCAGACGAATTGCTGCCAATAGAAGCATTAGGAATATAATTTTTTCCACTCGCAGCAGAACCATAAGAAGTTGTTGTATTGATGTTACCACCCTTTCTCTGAGAAGCAATAAAAGCTTGTTCAACTTCACGCTGCCTAGTCCTGTTTTTTATGGAAAGTGACTCTTGCAACAACAATGTGCATAATGCATAAATTTGAGAACTTCAGGATTTCCTTGGGTCATAAGTCTCCAAGTACTAGAAAAATTCTGGTAAGAATCTGGTAAGGCATCAAGAACAGTCTGCACAAGGGAACTGTCTAAAATGACTTCACCTGTAGAAATAAGTTGCTCATTGATATCCTTCACACCAGCAAGGAAAGTGTGCATATCATCTTCCTCATGCATAATCTTTGATTCCAGCTCTTTACGCACCAAAGCAATTTTAGCCTCATTGCGGCTTGCATAAAGACCTGCTAGAATATGATGAGTGCGCGTGTGCGTGTACGGAGTGTGTATGCTAGAGAGGGGAAGAAGAGAAATGGGGAAGGGGGGGAGATGCAGAGGCAACCACTGTGTGGGTTAGTGGAGAAGAAAGAGAAATGTCAACTCTACCTCTTTTTCTCCCTATATTGATTAGGTGAGAATCAAGTGTACAAGAGTGGTTTCCCACGGCCACCTGGCCTACACCCCAACAACCTCCCACTCGAAGGTCATGGTGGCCAATAGTGGCATTAGTATAGTTAGTCTATACAAAACTGATGAAGCATTGCCGAGGCTTCATCCTACACCCATAAGTTCTATACAATGTGTAAATCGCTCCGAGGCTAGGCTCTTTGTGAGAGCATGTGCGGGGTTGTCGTCGGTGTGAACCTTGACAAGCTCGATACGCTTGCCAGCCAATGCATCTCGTATGACATGGTATCTAACCTCTATGTGTTTCGACTTTGAGTGAAACACTGGATTCTTTGCCAAGGCAATGGCACTCTGACTATCACAATGTAGTACTGGAACCTCGTGAATGCCAAATCTCCCACTAGACGAGCCAACCATATGGCTTTCTTGCTGGCGTCAGACGCAGACATATTCTGCCTCAGTGGTAGATGAAGACGTGCAATCTTGGAGACACAATCTCCAAGAGATAGCTGCTCCAGCAAACATGAACACATAGCCATATGTGGATCTTCTACGATCCACGCAACTCGCATAATCCGCATCCGTGTAACCTACAATAGATGCATCACTATTTCCGAAGCGTAAACACTTGCTAGCTGTACCTTTCAAATATCTGAGGATTTTCTTCACTGCTCCCAATGCTTCTTGCCAGGGTTTGCCATGCACCTACTAACCACTCCCACTGCATGTGCAATGTCTGGTCTTGTGGCTACCATAGCGTACATCAAACTGCCAACTGCTGAAGAATATGGTACTTTCGCCATTTCCTCTTTCTCAACCACTGTCTTGGGAGAGTCTTCCTTGCTAAGTTTGGAGTATGATTGCATTCGGGTACTCAATGACTTCCCCCCCTGCATACTAAAACGTTGCAAGACTTTGTGAATGTACTTTTCTTGAGATAATTCAAGAATTCCACGTTGCCTGTCTCTCTTGATGTGCATACCAAGAAAGTGATTGGCATCTCCCAAATCCTTCATGGAAAACTGAGTGCTAGCATCTTTTTCAACTGATTGATTTCATCAATTGATTTGCCTGCAATAAGCATATCATCTACAAACAAGATCAAGATGATTAAATAACCATCGTTCAACCTTTTTGTGTATAAGCAGTGATCCTCTTGAATTCTAATGTAGCCCTGAGACTGCATGAATTTGTCAAATTTTTGATACCATTGCCTTGAACCTTGCTTGAGGCCATAGAGTGCCTTTTTCAGTCTACAAACCAATTTTGTTCTCGTTGGTTTTTGGGTTTCACATACGAATCCCTCTGGTTGTTTCATGTAGACATCTTCATCTAGATCCCCATGAAGAAATGCTGTGTTCACATCCATTTGGACAAGTTCCATGTCCTGGATAGCAACCAAGCCAAGCATGGTGCGAAGTGTAGTCATCTTGACTACTGGAGAGAAAATCTCATCAAAATCCACACTTTTTTGCTGCTTGAAACCCTTGGCAACTAGACGAGCCTTGTATCTAGGCTCGGGATCTTCCGCTATATACTTCTTCTTGTATACCCACTTGCAAGGTAAAGCATTTTTGCCTTTTGGTAATTCAACCAAATCCCATGTCTCATTAGCCATAATCAAATTGTATTCTGATTGCATAGCCTGCTCCCACTTAACGCTATCCTCCATTTGTATAGCTTCTTTGTAGCAGGTTGGCTCTCCACTGTCAATGACCAAAATGTGGTGTATACCCGGCTCAAACCGCTCGAGCGCACGTGATACTCTCTCAGAGCGTCTCAGTGCCTGACTGCTGGACTCCGCTCTCTCCAGAGCAATAGTAGTATCTTGCACTTGAGGAGTGGGTGCAACACTACTGAACTGAGTTGGTTCGGAGGCTACATCCTCAAAACGAACATGTCTGTACTCAACATCTTTGATGGGCTTCTTGTGAATTTTTGATTCATTGAAAATCACATGTGAGCTACGAATGACTTTGTTTGATTCTGGGTGCCAGAGACGATATCCCATCTCTCCGTTTGCACCATAGCCAATAAAGATGCATTTGTGTGATCTGGGATCTAACTTCCGACGAAGTTCTTTGGGCACATGTGCATATGCCTCGCATCCAAATACACGTAGATTCTCATAGCTTGGCCTTTTGCCAGTCCATAATTCCTCTGGAATTTTGAAATTTAAAGGAGAACTAGGAGACCTGTTGATGATGTGCACTGCTATCAGAACAGCTTCCCCCCAAAATTCGGGAGTAAGCTTCGCCATAGACATCATAGAGACAACTCGCTCTTGAATCGTACGATTCATTCTTTCAGCTATCCCATTTTGTGCAGGTGTGTATGGAGCAGTAAACTGCTGCCGAATGCCTCTTCTATTGCAAAAATCCTTGAACTCTGTGGAGACGTATTCTCCACCATTGTCCGTGCGAAAAGCTTTGAGCTTTGTTCCTGATTGGTTCTCAACCATGGCAAGGAATTTTTGGAATGTCGAAAAGACTTCTTCCTTACGCTTAAGGAGATACACCCACACCTTTCTGGTAGAATCATCTATGAATGTGAGAAAGTAGTTCGCCCGCCCCCCTTAGAGTTTTATGTGGCATTGGACCACACAAATCACTGTGCACCAAGTCTAGAGGTTCGCCTAGTTTCTTATTCAATGGCGAAGATGTCAATCTAGTCTGTTTTCCATATAGACAATGCTCACACAATGGAAAGTCCGTGTAATCTAACACAGGTAAGTAGCCAAAATGCTGAAGTGTTTTCATTCCCTTTTGGCTAATATGCCCTAGCCGGCTATGCCACAACTCAGAAGACGACAGCTCGGCAACATAGATAGAGTGTTCGTCGACACTCGAAACAAACAAAGAGTATAGGGATCCGTTTTTATTGCTTTTCATCATGATAAGGCTGTTCTTGCGGATCATCCAAGAACGATTACCAAAAACTGTAGTGTAGCCAAGATCATCCAATTGCCCTATAGAAAGCAAGCTTTTAGTAAGCTTGGGCACATGTCTGACATTCTGCAGCACAAAAGTAGTGCCATTATGCATCTAAAGTTTCACATCACCAATGCCAATAATGTCAAGCTCATAGGCATCACCAAGCTTGACTATTCCATGCATGGATGCATAAGAGGAAAACCACTCTCTATGCGGTGTGACATGAAAACTTGCACCAGAATCAAGGATCCAATTCTGTGCATAACCCTCATCCTGTGCAACCAAAGCATCCGGAGTGAGATCTGAAGTGAAAATGAGAACATCTGAGGCATCTTCTGTCACCTCGGGATGAATCTCTGTGGGCATAATGAGCATCACTGGAGGAGGAGCATCCTCTACTGCAGTGATAGGTATGGGAGACTCAACAATTCTCTTAGGAAACTGCGACAATCCTTTTTGTAATGACCCTTCTTGTGGCAATAGTAACACTCGACATTTCTGGCATTGCGGTCTCTACTTTGGTTCATGTGTCTGCTAGGACTACGAGGATTTCGCTCTCTACTTTTTCTTTTGTAATTGTTCCTGTCACGGCCTCTTGCCTTTGTTGAACTGCCAGCCATATATGCATCTCCATGACTAGAATTATCGAGAGATTTACGATGAATCTCTTCAGTGAGCAACGCATGTGTGATAGCATTGAACTCTAACTTGCCATTCGGAGCTGAATTGCTAATGGCTGTGCAAAAGATATCCCATGAACTAGGTACAAAGCATAACAAGAAGATAGATTTGAGTTCATCGTCAAACTCCTTAAAGCCCTGAGATGTCAGCTGACTAAACAAGGAGTTGAACTCATTTAAATGACTGGAAACTGTGCTACCTTCTTTCATGTTGAGCTTCATAAGCTTTTTCATGAGAAAAACTTTGTTGGATGCACTTTTGCTCTCCAATGCTGAACATAAGCTATCCCAAAGTTCCTTGGTAGTTTTCTTCCCAATGATAGTGAAGAAGACTGACTCGGCTAGATGTAGACGTATCGTAGCCATGGATTTTGCATCCAAAAGCTCCCATTGAGCTTGTGTATAATCATCATCCTCTGCGCGCTCTTTCAACGGTTCTGAGAGGCCTTTGTTTATCAAAACATCTTTCATGCACTCTTTCCACATGGTGAAGTTGCTGCCATCGAACTTCCGAATGAAATAATCCTCCTTTTCTGAAGAAGAAGCCATCGCTGATAAGAGGGTTTGAGAGGTGCCAAACTATGGCGAGAAGCTGTAGAAATTTGGGCAGAGTAACCTTTGTAGCGGGAGTAAAATCTCAACCGAAATAGACTCAAAAGTGCCAACAATGGAAGTCACAACTCGCAGGAAGTAAATCCGGCAGAGTCTCCTTTGTATGAGGAGTCAAAACTCAACTCAAAATGCATATACATGTGCCAACTGCACTAACTGGGCATCTGCTGCACAAAACAACTGCTATGTGAGTGCCAACTTGGCGTCAAAAGCATAAATTACCGTCCAGATACATATCCTATGGCGAGGGTACCGTAAAGGGGAACTCCAGCTACCTGTATCACCGAAAGTGTCTCAACATTCGAGCACACCCCAGCTCAAAGAAAACCTCACGCTATCGACCCTCCAAAAAAGCTAATGCAGACACAAATGGACTAGCCACAGTCTCAGAAAGGGCTCTTCCGGTCCGAATCTCAGAAACGGCCGGGAAAAACTGCCAAAATAGCCAAAAATGGCTCCACACGTAGTACAGTGGGTAGTGTCCACAACTCAACGTACATGAGTAAAACCGCGCTCAAACAGGCACCAAGAACTGCTGCATGCTGTGAAAGTGATCCCTGCAGGGATATCTGCTCTCAAAAGAGCTCAGTAGCCACAACAAAATGCATCTGTCAACGCATGTGGCCGCAGAGAATCTGCTATCAAAATGACTGCCAAATTGCCTGTGAAAGCACTGTGTCTGGTAACCTGAAGAATCTGTGAGTGAATGGGCTGAAAAACCCCCCTGTAACCTGTAACCTGCATGTTGGTGTCGCTATGTGCCGATTTCTGCCGTCGGACAGAAATATGCTCGTCGAATAGCCGCCAAAGGTGTCGTATCCGTAAACTTTGTCGTATTGCGCGATCGGTACCGATGCCGGGTGTCACTCCTCTATGATAGAGGTACCTCACCTGCGCATGTCGCAAGCACGGTCGTCGATCGCGGGAACACGCCCGGTGTCTGGGTCGGATGTCGGAGATCCACCGTAATGAGTAGTGTCGAGCCGGTGCGCATGAGCAGTGTCGATGTCGATGTCACCTTCCGCCGCCGGGCGGAAGTGGCTAGCCGAGTAGCCGTAAAACGCCAATGCTCGAGCAGTCAATACGGAGTCGGATTGGTATCGATCACAGATCTTGCTCGGTCTGTGAAGATTGCTCTCAACTTGTCGGACTCGGTTGCTTGTGCTCGCTCGCAAGCACGATGTCAAGTTCTCTCTCTCTCACTCTCTCTCTCTCTCTCTCTCTCTCTCTCTCTCTCTCTCTCTCTCTCTCTCTCTCTCTCTCTCTCTCTCTCTCTCTCTCTCTTTTGATTCTTTCGAGCCTCGTAGCTCTGCTGAATCCTAGGTCCGAATCCTAGGTCCAAGCCGGGTCAAGGCTGTAGTCGGGAAATGATCGGGGTGTCGAGGGCCTTGGGCGGGAATAGCCCCTTGCACACAAACAATGTGTGTGAGTTGTGAATAAAAGTTAATTTCAAATTCACTGTCTCACTGTCGAGCTTTGCCAAAACCGACGAAATGGCTTCCTTAGTCAAATCTGACGAGCTACAGGGGGTTATGGGTGTGTATGTGTGTATCCCGAGTCTGCTCACGGCCATGCTTGGCTCAATTCCACCTACTGCTGCCCGGTTCTGCCCACTGCTGAGATTGCCCGCTGCCTAATTGGCTCAATGTCAAGCTTGTCAATGCTTTGGCCTCTTGGTGCTGCCCTGCTCTATCTCCTTATGCCCCCGAAATGCTCAATGTCGAACCAGCCCGATTGTCAATGTTCTGTGATGCTCGAGCCTACAAGGCTCTCCTAACTTCAAGCCTGCTCGATTCTACAGCTCGATGCTATGTGTGTGTTTCTTGATACATCACATCCCCAATTGCAAAGCCCGTGAGCTCTGTCTGCGAGATTTGCTCGACTTTGTCCTGGCAGCCTTGACCTTAATTGGTTGATGCCTTGCTTAGTTAACTCATTGCTTGCCCCAAGTCGAGCTTCGATTGCTATGCTCCCACTGCCACGAGCTCAATGCCGATGCTGCTCCTACTGTGATTTGATGACGACTGGCTTGCCTCGCTTCTACTTGATCTGCTTGGACTGCTCTGTCCCTTCCCTGTCCGGATTGCCCTGCAGCTCGGCTTGTTTAGCTCAAAGCCTTTTCAAGCTCGAGTTTGAGATTCACACAGTCGAGTTGCATCATTTTCTTGCTCGTTCCTTGTGTGTTGAGCTTTTAATTGCTATTAGAGCCTCAAGCTCTCAAATCTCCACTCTGAGCTAGAGCTCTCCAAGATCTGCCATGAGCTCACTTCTCCCGAGCTTCGATTCAAGCTCCAAGCTTTCATGAAAGCTTTTATGGTTGAATCGTTTCCCTCTCTCAAACTCCGCGAGCTCAAGCTCCGTGCGAGCAACCCGTAGCTCTGATACCAATTGATGAGTGCGTGTGTGCGTGTACGGAGTGTGTATGCTAGAGAGGGGAAGAAGAGAAATGGGGAAGGGGGGGAGATGCACAGGTAGCCACTGTGTGGGTTAGTGGAGAAGAAAGAGAAATGTCAACTCTACCTCTTTTTCTCCCTATATTGATTAGGTGAGAATCAAGTGTAGGTGAGAATCAAGTGTACAAGAGTGGTTTCCCACGGCCACCTGGCCTACACCCCAACAGAATATCCCAAGCCTGTTTTTCTGAACGAATGTGAGGAACAATGGTGCGCTTCACAAACAACACAATCAATGCATGAGCCTACACATCCTTTATGTCCCAACGAGCTTGTTCTGCCGTAGGCAAAAAAACTCTAATAGCAGCAATCCTTGCAGCAAGACCTGCAACATCCTCAACATTGCCTACATCCTCAGAACCAGGACGTACATCAATGTCCTGCACAATGTTCCAGATGCCCTTTGACACAAGAACATGTTGCATCATATAAGCCCACATAGGGTAATTGTCCCCATCCAACCTGTCCTCAACAACAAACATCTTGAACACATCTATGTTGTTGTCAGCCATGGTAAATGCTGCACCTGATGTGAAAACTGCCCGAAAATAGGAGAAACAAAGCGGGAACAACACGTGCTATATAGCACAAACTGTGGAAGACTGTAAGGCACCTGTTATGCAGAAAACGGCACTGACAAAAATTCTACACAAAATGACAAAATTGCCTGTGCAGACCCGCCTGTAATGGAAACGGAGGCCGAAATGAGTCCGAATCAGAAATCTAAGCAGACTAAGCTCTACCAACTTTTCCCAAAATATTTGTCGTCCTGTGAACGCTCGCCAAACCTCACTGAAATCGAAGAAAGTGAGTAGGCGTGTTCTGGAGCAATTGACGACTAAGCCCAGGAGGACGCAACCTGCTCTGATACCAATTGTTGGAATAAGGGTTTTAGAGAAACGTACACATCTTGGAGAAGATGAAGGAAGCTCAAGGCACACAATAGAGAGTGTGTTGCTTAGTGTGCAATGGAAAGATAGATAGCCCTAGAGTGATGGGCGTATATACAATGCTCGGGGGAAAAAACCTCCTAAAGAGGGAAAAAATGCCCCGGTGGTCCTAGTGTGTTCACACACATCACTATCACATGTATATGGTAACAAGAAGCCATTACCGACCTTGGAAATAGCTTGAGAGAGAGAGAGAGAGAGAGAGAGAGAGAGAGAGAGAGAGAGAGAGAGAGAGAGAGAGAGAGAGAGAGAGAGAGAGGAAGACAATAGCATCTGTTAAAATTCTAAGGGTGTTGCCTACACCGTGCATACATATACAGAGAAACATTGTGCTTGTAAATATTAAAATGGCTCGCCTAGTCTTGCAATTGCTTCTCCATGCATCCACAATGATCGATGGGATTCTAGCCTTGCCATCCAATCCCGCTCTTTGCGGCGTTTGGGCCTCTGACGCGGTAGTCCTTGGTAGTGCAAAAGGCTCCAATGTGGCATGGACTGGCCTGTGCAGCAATACATATAATGTTTCTTGTGATTTTATGCAAGATGCACCTCACCTAGTGTGGACTCATGTCTCTCAGCTCTCTCTCTCTCTCTCTCTCTCTCCCTCACACACACACTCACACACACACACACACACACACACACACACACACACACACACACACACACACACACACACACACACACACACACACACACACACACACACACACACACACACACACACATGTGTCCTCACCATAGTTATCTTGGTGCAATGAATTGGTAGCTTACATTAATTACTGTACCATAGTTTGCTTGATGCATGAAGGTTGTCTTCGTGCGGTGAACTACTGTCCCATGTGTATTTGTGCACCAACCTTGAGTCATGTTGTATTGTCTAAGTGCTATCGTGCGTAAACTCTTTGACCTCCTCGAGAACCTTAGAAGCAGCTAATGAGTGAAGCGTAGGACTAGGTTCTCAACACGAGATGTAGCATGTGTGGTAGGCAATACAATAATCGATGTGGCACTTGGTGATGGTGGTGGTGATTGTGATATGTGGCACAAAGGTGGATGAGGGATCAGGGTAGACATCACTTTCAGCTGCCGAGCAAACATGTGCAGTACATTAGCAAAGCAAGGGACCAAGATGACCGAAAGATGGAGCTTTGGATGGAGCTGCAATTGGATGCGAGTAAGACATGGGCAAGATGATGGCCGAAATGTACTTCAAGCCAAGTTGCCAAGGCTCAAGATGGTGCATATTTGGAGCCTTAGATTTTATTATATTTTCTTTTCTTGAAGCCATTTATGAGCCTTGAAAAATTAGGAAAATGTAATGACATGTTAAAAGCACAATCTATTTCATAGAAGTCACTATTGATAAAGACTTGAATGAATAGGAGAATGTTCTAACATTATAAAACCACATTCTATCCTAAAAGTCTCAATTGAGGTGTTCCAATAATGAACTTCCATAAATGCTCATATGGGAGAGGAGAATTACAAATTTGGTGGGTAGCAAATCTTGCAAGTGCATTAGGGAAGCTAAAGATTGAAAGTGCATACCATAGAGGGACTACCATAGATGGACTTTTAGGTGGCATCATTTCTTGCATGTGAGCAATCCTCACACGCAAGCTCTAATAATGATATTTTTTGTTGCAAGGTGTCAATGACATTGAGGAGAAGGGAGACAAATGTGATGACGATGAAGATTGGATGGAAGAGGCTTGCATGCAAGAGAAATGTGAAGAAAAAGCATCAAACACTAAAATGTTATTTCACATAAAATGGAAATGGCTTAAACACAACATTAATACTAAACATTGTAGTTTTGAATAGAGTTTAGACTCAACATTTATAACACCTGTTTAAATAGAAAGGGAGACATAACACCTTTCTAAATAGAAAGGGAGACATGGTTTAGGCTGATAGTCAAAGCTAGAAAAGAGTATCGTTATAAGTTGTAATGGATACTTCATTAGAATTAACCATGGATTTGGCTATTTCGAGCACTCGAGACAAACTTGAGCCTACACTCAAAAGCTACAATCTTAATTGAAACTTTTTAGACCTCTTCTATTACAGTTAGTATTTGAACTCACTTTTAAGATCGCTAAGGCATCCACAAATCCATTGTCCACTGTCTTTTTTCAATCTTCATATCGTTGTATTGTGTATATGAGCACACACTTCTTTATTCTTACACACAAACATGCACATGTGTATCCATCGCTATTACAGTCTACTTATAGCTATCAATTTCTTGGAGAGTGAATGACATCTCTCTCTCTCTCTCTCTCTCTCTCTCTCTCTCTCTTCTTTGTAAATTCAAATGGTGGTCTCTTTGACGTTGCTCTCAAGGGTAGGCCTCGTGATTTTATCACTTGTTTTCATTCCCATTACTTTTCACTAAAACCTTTAATTAGGATCAAGATCGTAGCGACATGCCTCTGACCAGCTTCACCATAGCATAGCTTGGACACAACGAAGCACATACACCACAGACGAGAAGGTACTGGAGAACATGCAAGAGCTTATAGCGTGGAAGGGTAAACAAATGGAAGCACTGGTACGAAAAGAACCGTCGAGCTCTGCAGTGAAAAGCGGCAAACAGCCCACGCTTCGATCCTGGAGTTGCCAAAAGATTACATATGAGAAGTATAGCGTCGCAGCTGGGAGCCCACACTCATAGCAGAAGAGACGTGCGATGTGGGTCGCCTGTATGGAACGGTGTGTAAGAACCGCTGTTTGCAGCAATGAAGGCAACACAAGCAAACATGGAGAGGAAGAGAATGAGTTTTTCTTTTGTGAGCTTACTTAAAGACTGTGCTAAGAAGAAGGATTTGTACCAAGGCAGTAGGATGCATGCTGATATTCGAGATGGTGGGTTACTTGAAAAGAACGCATATTTGGGGAACATGTTGGTCAGTATGTATGTCAAGTGTGGTGCACCTGTCAGGGCGCAACAAGTCTTTGATGAGCTTCCTGTGCGAGACGTCGTCTCTTGGAACGCACTGATTGCAGGATATGCCCAACAGGGGCAGGACCAGAAAGCTCTGCACTGTTTTCAACAGATGCGAAGTGAGGGCTTCTCTCCAAATGCAATTACCTATGCATGCACCTTGAAGGCATGCGGCTCTATGCAAGATGCTGATATGGGCATAACAATTCACACTGATATTGTTAGTCTGAGGATGTTGACAAAAAATGTCGTGCTTGGCACTGCCTTGGTCGACATGTATGCGAAATGTGGTTTACTTCAGAAAGCACAAAGAGTGCTTGAGGAGCTTCGTGTCCGAGACGTCGTGTCTTGGAGTGCATTGATTGCAGGTTACGCGCAACAGGAGCAGGGCAAGGAAGCTCTAGGCTGTTTTCAGCGGATGCGAAGCGAGGGCATCTCTCCAGATGCAATCGCCTATGCGTGCATCTTGAAGGCTTGTGGCTCTACGCAAGATGCTGATATGGGCATACAAATTCACGATGATATTGTTAGTCAAGGGATGTTGAAAAAAGATGTCGTGCTTGGCACTGCCTTGGTTGACATGTATGCAAAATGTGGTTTACTTCAGAAAGCACAAAGAGTGCTTGAGGAGCTTAGTTTCCGAGATGTCGTCTCGTGGAATGCACTGATTGCAGGTTATGCCCAACAGGGGCAGGGCAAGGAAGCTTTGGGCTGCTTTCAGCCGATGCGAAGGGAGGGCATCTCTCCAGATGCAATCACCTACGCGTGCATCTTGAAGGCCTGTGGCTCCACGCAAGATGCTGATACAGGCGCAAAAATTCACGATGATATTGCTAGTCAGGGGCTGCTTCAAAACAATGTCGTGCTTGGCAATGCCTTGGTCGATATGTATGCCAAATGTGGTTCGCTTCAGAAAGCACAAAGGGTTCTTGAGGAGCTTCCTGTCCGGAACGCCGACTCTTGGAATGCATTAATTGCGGGATACGTGCAACAGGGGCAGGGCCAGGAAACTCTAGGCTGTCTTCAACAGATGCAAAGTGAGGGCATCTCTCCAGATGCAATCACCTACGTGTGCATCTTGAAGGCCTGCGGCTCTACACAAGATGCTGATATGGGCATACAAATTCACGCTGATATTGTTAGTCAAGGGATGTTGAAAAACAATGTCATGCTTGGCAATGCCTTGGTTGACATGTATGGGAAATGTAGTTTACTTCAGAAAGCACAAAGAGTGCTTGAGGAGCTTCGAGTTCGGGACGTCGTCTCGTGGAATGCACTGATTGCAGGATATGCCCAACAGGAGCAGGGCAAGCAAGCTCTGGGCTGTTTTCAGCGGATGCGAAGTGAGGGAATCTCTCCAGATGCAATCACCTATGCGTGCATTTTGAAGGCATGTGGCTCTACGCAAAATGCTGATATGGGTATACAAATTCACACTGACATTGTTAGTCAGGGAATGTTGAAAAACGATGTCGTGCTTGGCAATGCCTTGGTCGACATGTACGCCAAATGTGGTTTACTTCAGAAAGCACAAAGAGTGCTTGAGGAGCTTCGTGTTCGGGGTGTCGTCTCGTGGAATGCACTGATTGCAGGATATGCCCAACAGGAGCAGGGCAAGGAAGCTCTGGGCTGTTTTCAGCGGATGCGAAGCGAGGGTGTCTCTCCAGATGCAATCACCTACGCGTGCATTTTGAAGGCATGTGGCTCTATGCAAGATGCTGATATGGGTATAAAAATTCACGATGATATTGTTAGACAGGGGCTGTTGCAAAAAAATGTCGTGCTTGGCAATGCCTTGGTCGACATGTACGCCAAATGTGGTGCTGTGCAGAAAGCACAAAAAGTGCTCGAGGAGCTTTCTGTCTGGGACGTTGTCTCCTGGAATGCATTGATTGCGGGATATGCGCAACAGGGGCAGGGCCAAGAAGCTTTGGGCTGTTTTCAGCAGATGCAAAGCCAGGGCCTCTCTCCAGATGCAATCACCTACGTCTGCATCTTGAAGGCATGTGGCTGTACGCAAGATGCTAATACAGGCACAAAAATTCACGATGATATTGTTAGTCAGGGGCTGTTGCAAGATAATGTCGTGCTTGGCATTGTCTTGGTCGATATGTATGCCAGATGTGGTGCACTTCAGAAAGCACAAAAGGTTCTTGAGGAGCTTCCTACCCGGAATGTGGACTCTTGGAATGCATTAATTGCAGGATATGCCGAACTAGGGCAGGTCCAGGAAGCTCTGGGCTGTTTTCAGCAGATGCAAAGTGAGTGTATCTCTCCAAACTCAATCTCCTATACTTTTGTCTTGAAGGCTATGCTTACATCTTGAAGGCATGTGGCATTTGCAAGATGCTGATAGTCATGATGAGATTCTTAAATCAAGCGAGAGGGGATTCATTTCTAAATGGTCGAATTTCCAAGTCAGAAAGCCTGTCACTCAAGTGCTGCCTAAACTTGGACGAAAGTAACTTGGCCAAGCATTCAGTCCACACACTAAGCCAGAAAGGTAGTATCTCAATGTTGGTACCACCCGTACAAATCGGAATTGAGCTTGAATGCAAAAGCGGAGCTAGTGCACAATGCATTGCTTTACTTGATAAAAATGCTAAGAAGAATCTAGTCTCTCAACGTATATGGAGGGTACTTTGTCAACCAGACCGCATTTGAAGTGAAGACTAGCAATGTCATGCCATGCATTGATAAAGCGGATTTCTTTGTTGCAAATTGGAGCATTTAGTCCCATTTTGAGGAAACTGAATTTCACGTGGCAAGTCTGGGGAATTTACATGTTGATGTGGTCCTTGGTCAATGCTTATCTGCTCCAAATGTCAGGATGGGCAACTTGGTACCGGATACCTCAGCTCCATTGGTAGCCGTCAAAAGAAAGCAAACAAAGAGATTTATGAACCAAAGTACGCTTCACCCAGGGCGAGGCCAAGCCAAGTCTTGGTGATGAAAGTACTAGTCCAAGAAGTCTTTGGAGGCACAAGGATATTATGAAGG
Organism: Adiantum capillus-veneris; assembly: GCF_014529385.1. NCBI lineage: Eukaryota > Viridiplantae > Streptophyta > Polypodiopsida > Polypodiales > Pteridaceae > Adiantum > Adiantum capillus-veneris. Next base: position 57,874,288 of record NC_140932.1, read on the forward strand.
CCAAACAAGTGGTGGCTACCAAAACCACACCTTAGCGTCTACAAGTTGCAATCCAGGATGAACAACTCCACAAAGAGGCATGGCAATAGAGGCAAACACAGGTCAGGACCGTCTCAAAAAACACGAAAAGTATCTACAAACAGGGGAGATTGCTCAGGTGATACTTCTATGGCCTCTCACACAAGGCACGATAATCCAAAACCAAGGCAATTGTGGCTACCAAAGGGTCGCAAGGTAGAGGATCTTTAGGCCTCCGTCAAGGTCCAGGGTCGTGGGGCATACTACTGGTTTTTACTTGGCAGAATTTCAGCAGAGGCCAACCGACGCAGCGCATGGAAGCAGCCTGAACGCCACAACTGGGGGGCAATCACTGCACGCCATCTCAGCAGGCGGAATGTCACCAGCTTTCGACAGCTCAGCAACCAGATTGCGCCCAGGCTCGTTTGATGTGAGACAACTCAGCAACCGTAATGTGCATGGCGATGATTGCCTGCAGGAGTGCACACTTTCGTCGTCAAAGAACACTGCCTGGCCCCCCTCCGCAAGTGCATCTGCCCACTGTACTTGCCTGCCGGTGTGCACATCTTCGTCGTCAGAGAACAGTGCCTGGCCCACCTCCCCTGGACCTTGACGGCCGGGAAAGGTCCTTTCCCGCCGTAATTATTGCTCCGTGGGGAGCCAGTGGTGGGAGCAATAATTACGGGGACCTTCCCCTACACCATCACGGTTGTTGGGGCACTGATTCCACCTTAGCCACCGGCTGCAGCAAGTCTGCCACCGCTTGGAATTTCCCGCTGCTGACGTGTCATCAATTACAAGGTCTCGTAATTCTCATTGCTGATGTGTCAAAAGGGCAGCGACACGTGATGGCCAGGAATGGACTCTGGTCAGCCCATTCCACAACACGTTGCTCCCGGCTCCTGCCGGTCGTGTGACCTGTGGAATGGGCCTCCCAGAGCCCATTCCCTACTCCTTAATGCAAAATACTTAGCTTCAAAGGACTTGAAGTGCTACGTATTCCCCAATGTCTCGTTCAATGTGGAAGCTCTATGATCTCACGTTCGAGCAAGTTACCATGACGCCGCAAAAGAGAATATGAATGAAAATTACAGCAAACCAATTCAAGCCCTATCGACTATGTCAAAAGGAAGCAAAGCTTGTCAGGATTTGCTTGTCAGGATTTTAATAATACCGCACTTTGTTAATATTCTAAATGATCATAAAAGATAGAAATGAGAAATGGTTGTAGCTAAACCTATAAAAAAACACACACCAATACTGTCACATACACATTCCTCTTTATGTTTACATATAGATGTCACATTTTTAAAACTCCATTAGAGTTGGATATATTTTCTTATGCTTGTCATATTTCTGTCTGTGTTCCTTGTTGTTTAGAATACCTACAAGAAATTGCAAAGAGATCTAAAGGTTTGGTAATATATGTTTGATGGCATGCAGTAGTCAAGGTGGTTCATAATTGTTTGTGTAGTATGTGTGATATTGTTGGCAACTTCAAAGAAGTCAAAATGGAAGGCGTATAGACTCTTCATCCATGGGATAGCTCATTTGGCTTAATGTACACGAGCCTTGAGTGTGTCAACATGGGCTCCCATCTAAATAAGTCCCACACCAAGCAGATTGGCACCACACATAGTATATTAGACCACTTCCCCCTTAAGTTAACCATTGCAAGGGCTAAAGAATTTCTAGAAGGGAAAAAGAAAAATCTTGTTTTCGATGAGAATCTGTTCGAGGACCCACTCTTCTAGTCCCTTGCTAAGATGACATTACGCAAGCTAAAGAAGAATGTGAAAGTGACAAATCCTTAAGCCTAGCCCACCCTAGTGCATAGCATCTAGACGACAATAAAAAGAACAGAGCCTAGGATGAAGAAAGATCGAGAGGTAAAAAACAAGGAGCTGAAAGAAGAGGTAGAAGTACTCATCTTTTTTATAAAAGCAAGAAGGCAGAGCATAGGAGTTGGGTTGAATCCAAGGTTGTGCTTGCTGATCAGCAAGTCAAAGAAATAAAAAAGAACAAGCTGCTAGCTAGAGCGCTTGCCCGCAAGCTTGAGACTACTAACCAAGCTCAATTTGTTAGTGCTCTAAAGGTTAAAAGAAGCCTGGGGGATTCACTCTATATAGAGAAAGTCATGCCACGTGCAATCAGGGAGTCTTGGAAAATCTCATACTTAGAAATCACGTGAAGTAAAAATGACCCCCTTTTCCACAGTTATACGACATGTAGTTACTAAAATTATTATGCCCGTAGCCTTGGGCTCAGAATGTGTGCAAAGGTTCTAAGAAGAAAGATCAATCAAGCAAGGTTGCCCCCTTGCCTCGTTGCTCTTTGCAATCGGTTCACATCCACGTGTAACACATGGTCGATCAAACTGAGCTTTGCTAGCAAGGAGGCCCGTGGAAGAAGGCTAAAGTGCATGGTAAACTTTTGGTTCCAAACTAGATTTTCCTTAAGCTTGGGGGTTGCGCGAGGGAAATTCTACAAGAGTGCAACCAAGCGGACTCGTCACTAGAATGAAAGGAGACCTTCAAGTATTTTAAATGTTGCATCTTACACTGGTCCCCTTGGCTCCAAGGTAGATTTTCCTTAAGCTTGGGGCTTGCGTGAGGGAAACTCTACAAAAGTGGAACCAAGTAGATCCATCACTGGACCTCCAAATATTTTAAATGCTCCATCTTACACTAGTTCTTTGAAGTCATTTTGAAGAGAAGTTTCCATAAAGTTAAATGACAAAGAGACCTCCAAACTCTCACATTTTTGGGCGAGGAAAATCTCTACTGGAAGGAGTAGACTAGTTGGTGATAGCATAAGCTAAATATCAATGAATGTGTATTGATGAGTAGATTCCTAGAAGCTCTATGTAATAGTCCAACGCTTGTCATCCGGCTAGAGCTTGATTGGAGATCTTGGAATTGGCCCTAAGAGCTTTTGAACTTCTCAAAACTTTGTTACATATAATAAGATGATATACAAAACAAACTGTTTCACTCTTAGGGGGGTCACTAAATGTAAAACCTATATATCGTGTGCGTTCAAGGAGTATAAAACCCTTTAGATGTGAATTTTCCACCAATAAAAGAGACCTTTTTCCTATTTAATTTGTAATTTTTTTTTTTCAAGATACTTTTTTCAACACCCTTCTATATGTAAAAATGTGAGAAAATGTAGAATTGAATAATCCCTACTGTTGAACCCACGTGATATGTATTATTTTATTATAGTGAACCCCCCCCCCCCCCCCCCCCGAGGGTTCACTCCACTCATCGAATTGTGGAAGGTGAATTGGTCAAAAGAGATATGGCTGAAGAGTGTAAACAACATCTGGGAAGTTAAATGGCCAAGCTTTGGGAAGATTTTTACTAGGAAAGTGTTATGGGGAGCTACCTCTATTGAGAATAAGGTTCTTGCAAGAGGGCTTGGCATAGCCACTTTCTTTGGATGAGAAATAGCTTTAAAGGATTCCCTACATCTGTTCAAAATTTTCCCTTCAACTTACATCTCACTGCAAAATTTGCAAATGGGTGCAGAAGACCTTGAAGGTTTTTTTCTTTGGAGGGAGAATATTTGAAAACCAAGCAATTCTAGTGTGCACTCAAATGACCAAATACTGCTATTTAAAATAGATATGGAAAGCTCAAAATCTTTGAGTCTTTGAGAGAAATAGGGTCAATTGTGCAAGACAAAGAATGGAAGCATGCAATAAGTTGCATTGACTACTAGGGTGATGGATTATAGTAGAAAAAAATTCACTAATTGATGCCTGCTCAATTAGGAAAAATGTAGGATCCTCAGCTTCAAAATTATAGTGTCCTATTTTGGAATATTTCCCCCTCAAGGTGCATGTTTTGCTTGAGGTTGATTGTACAATCTTTGCCAAGTCAACAGCTAAGGGATTCACTCTTTATAGAAAAGGAAATTCCATTTGCAAGTAAAAAGTCTTAAAAAAGACCCTCTTTACGATTAGTATAAAGTAATTATGACCCCCTTCTTACACTTGTAAGATATGTGGTGCAAAACATTAGTATACCCCTATCTTACATATAAGGTTTTGTATGGCTTTTCGGAATGACTTAAGCATTAGTTTTGTATGACTTAATATATTGTGTAGTAAATCTCTCTTTTGTATTTTTAAGCATTAGTTTATGTTCATTTACCTTCATGGGATTCTCTTTCTTCCTAAGCCTCAAATAACCCTAAAAGAGAATAAAAATCAAGAGAGATACTCATTAGGTAAACTTCCATGGAAGCCTGAGTCCATAAAAACTTGAAATGATATATATATATATATATATATATATATATAAAATTACAATAGAAATGTTGGCCTTTGATGTATTTATAACACACTCTATATCTGCTAATGGAAATGTATGTTATTGATATTCACATAGAGAAGATATGTTTCTTTCCTTGCAATACATCACTAGCTCTTCTCCTTCCCCTTTCCCCTCTCCTGAAAGAACATAGGTAGTCAAGCATTCTAATCTCCACTCAACCATCCTCTAGATATAGCCCTTGGCCCTAGAGACCCCTTGATTGTATGCTTGATATGTGGTTGAGCTTGGCCCAAGGGATCATACCCACCTAGCTAATGTATCAAACCTTGTCCAAGATGTCTAAGGACCCAGGTTCGGACATTACTTGTTAGGTTCCAAGCCCAAGTTTGGTTCAATCATGTTTTTTCATGGGAATATCTCCCAAAGGCATGCAATTAGCGGAGTTATTTTGCATGGAAATTTTTATCTAGATGTGTAAGGTTTGTTTTAACTTGATACAGTATAGCGTGCTTTTTCTTATGTGTCAAATCTCTCTCTCTCTCTCTCTCTCTCATCCTTTCTCTGCTCGCACACCATCTTCCATGGCACCACCACGCCATCACCGGCCCTAGCTCCGTAGTCTCTACATTACTCCCCCATTGGAGAAGCCTTTAGAATTGGAACATGTATTTGTAAGAACACTAATGTTTCACTACTTGAGCTAGACCATGATAGTTAGGAATATTTGGAGGTTCATGCAGTTGAGTGGGGGATTCAATAAAATCAATAAGAACATCTTGATTGATGTTGTCCCTATTTAGCATTTGATAAAAAATGGTTTACATAAATAAACTTTTTGAAGTTCCTAGAACATGTAAGAAAACCTCTTCTTGACTTTTTGCGAAAGTGATGTGCCAACCTTTCTCATCAACATGGTTTTTGTATCTATCTTGTGCTTCTCAAACATTTTGATGAGCCACTATCATCATATCCATATGATCTTGGATAAAGTCATTGATTTGTTGAAAATTTTAAGTAGCAAATTCCAAAATAGGGAGAAAATAATTCCAATCATATTGCTTCTTGCTAATGTATGCTCATAATATATCCTCTAGCACGATGTACTCGTTTAGTGGATGCATCCGTATTTACATGATTGGAATTACTGATATTGAGATGTGTTTCCAACCGTTTAAGCAGAAATGAAGTACTGATATTGATTTGTATTTTCAATCGTTTAAAGATAGGCCTATAGAAATGACTGTGAACTTGGGATCACGATCATTGAAAAAATTGTTGGAAAATCTATATAACCTATCAAAATTTTCAACAAACAACTTGGCTAAATTTGGAGTTTTAATGGTTGATTTGGTTGGAGTAAACCTATAGAGTTTAGTCAACCTATCTATAATCATCCATACCGAGTCATGACCGTGTACGATCGTTGGTAGATCCACAATAAAATCCACAAAGATAATGCACGTGTTGTGATAACTAAAAAGCTTCATAAGCTTTCAATGCATGAATTTGTATGCCTCTTAAACAATAGGGCACATAACATCAAGTGTGCATGCATTAGCATCAACATACCCAAGCTTGCATTTCCATGATTGGAATGTTTGTGTATGCCAATGCACTTGGATTAGTTTATGCTCATAGCATACACGAAACTTGAGGAAATAGATATGTAAGTTGTCAAGTGATAGAGAAGGAGAGAGCTTGAGCTCTTGCAAGCGCGCACGCATACACACACACACACACACACACACACACACACACACACACACACACACACACACACACACACACACACACACACACACACACACACACACACACAAAGATGGAGGCAGAATACTGTACTTCTTCTTCACAAACTCAAGATAAGAGGTCTGCAAAAAACATATGGGAAGATACAGCATAAAAGGGAAACTAATACAATGGTCTAGTATGAACCGCTAGTGAGTGAGGTGAGTAGGCAAGTGTGCCATCACTTCTGGTAGGTAGACCATCTATGTGTATCTACCAAGACGCACCAGTGATGATGAATGTCGGTGATAGTAGTCATCCAGGAGTCGTATATGTTAAGCTTGACATCTCAACACTCCCCCTCAAGCTCAAAACCATCTCTGTATACCAAACATCACTTAAAATTGTCGTAGCTTCGTTGTTCCTAGGGCCTTTGTGAAGATATCTTCAACTTGCTCATCCATCACCATGTACTATAGGTCGATGTTGCCTGCTAAGACCCTCTCTCTAATGAAGTGGTAATGCACCTCAATGTGCTTCATCTTGGCATGAAACACTGGGTTTTGTGCCGACTGTATGTTGGTGAGGTTGTCACAATAAATGACATTCAACCTCTATACCTATACTCCAAAGTCGTGAAGTAGAAATCCCAACCATGCTACCTCACATGCCATCATTGCAGTACCCTTGTACTCTGCCTCTGTACTCAAAAGAGAAACTGTAGGTTGTTCTTATTGCTATGTGATAGAAACACTCTTATCAAGTGAGAACATGAATCCACTAGTTGACTGCGATCGTATGTATTACCAACGCAATCCGCATCTGTGTAGCCATAGAGCTGCAACTCCACATCAGCCCTATAAAAGAGTGCATAATCCAAAGGAGCACTCACATAGTGCAAAGTATGCCTCACTACATCCAAGTGTGGTTTCCTGGGAGACTGCATAAACCGACTCACCAATCTAGTGAGGCGGTCCGGGGCGGGCAACAAGAAGAGTGGCCTCTAGACACCCTTCAAGGCTCCCGTGCTGCTCAATGGGGCTGGGGCACAACACAACACAAACCAAAACAACAAACCCACCGCCAAATCCCAACTACACAAGGGGCACCACCTAGTTTAAGAGCGAACTAGGACGCAAAAGAGGAGAATCGTTAGAGCAACCCACAAACAAGCAAGGAATTACACTAACCCTAACACCAATGGAATACTCTCACACACTAAAACACGAGAGAGAGATAGATAGAGAGAGAGAGAGAGAGAGAGAGAGAGAGAGAGAGAGAGAGAGAGAGCGAGCGAGAGAGAGAGAGAGAGAGAGAGAGAGAGAGAGAGAGAGAGAGAGAGAGAGATAGTGCTCGGTCTGCTTTGAAACGTATCGGCGATGATCAAGCAAACACAACTATATATTTAAGAAAGAGAGAGAAAGGGGGAGGGGGTGCTTGTTGCATTAATACCTTCTTACAAATCTGTCATGACAAATCAAAGTGAGATTAGTACTTGTTCAACATATCTTGCGTAAATTTCACCACAACACATCACTAGAAAAGCCACCCCAATCACTGTCTTAAAGCCAGGGGAGTCCTCTCCACCCTGTCGCCCTCTTACAGTATGTGGGATTTATGGCTAGATTGATGACAACACCAGAGACAAGCTATCAAGAACTTAAAAAAAAACCAAGACACTTATGCATCATTGTTGTCCATTACTTCACGTTGGAAAGGGAGACAAAATATCCAAGATTAGTCCAAATCCACCCTCCTTGATTCAGCGAATGTTGGCTTACACTAGTAGGAGAAATGATAGATTTCCTACTCTCAATTGAATGATCACTCTCTCTCTTACAATGGCATAGATTTCCCTTGCTAATCCCCTATTACAACACATGCACATGCATAAGACAATGAGCTTCCACTCAAGAGCTCCTTCTAGAGAGGTTGAGCTTGGCTTCTCAAGCTATAGCATAGTGCTCTTGCTTATGGCTTCCCCCCTTTTATGCTAGCTACACCCTCCTTTTATAGCAATTTTGAAGGCTAGGGTTACTCCTCTAACCATGGTTGGGTTAGATTTTCAGCAATTTATCTAATTTCTTTTGCTTGGAATTATCAAGAAGTTGGTGGGGAAAGAGAGAGGAGAGAAATGGAGGTGATAGGACTTTTCATAGTGGGTTAGTGTTAGTAGAGTTAGTATTAATTTACAAATGGAATTGAATATTTACAATGGGAGTATCCATGTAGGATACAAATAAGGAAGAAAAACTCTTAAGAGGTAAGAAAAGGTGGATTTCTTACAAGGTTGATGCTCCAAGTGTCTTGAGTAGGGCCAATTTTGACGCTTGTTGACGGTCCACTAGCTTTGACGGTACATTTTTTCTCCACTCTTGACCTTCCTTGAGAGACAAGGTAATTGAAGCTGAGTAATCAACCACCATGATGCTGTCTTTTAAGAGAAGAGGCTGAATTTTGTGGTTTTTTGATAGATATGGGTAATTTGGAGGAGGAAAAATGAAACTAGGTGGTCAATTTTGGAATGGAATTGTGTGTGGGAGGTATGAGTTCACCATGGTTTCTCTTATTCTTCAAGGTTGAGGAGAATGTGAGTAGTGTGTAGAGAGGAGTGGTGAGAGAGATGGGGATGATGAGTGGAGAAGTGTGTGTGAAAGAGAAAAATGATAAAGTGGAAGAGAGAGTGTGGCTGCATAGCATGGGAAAATTGGGGTCCACTAAAAAAATCATAGCTCACAGCTGGTAGCTCCAAAAATCATGAAAAAATTTGGGGTGATTATTCAGAGCGTGGTCTACATTTTCTCTTTTGACCATCACTCCAAATTCGGAGTGGAGATAGGTGCCAAAATTCTCACCAAAAAGCCTGTTTTTTATGCCTGCAAAAGTCTTTTAGTGGTCCCCTCCTTTGTTGAATTTGTACAATGCATCCAAGAGTGAGCCCCTCCTTTGTCATATTATAATACAAAGCATTCAAGTTGCCCTTGACCCATGCATAGAGGAGGATTATTGGTGAAATAAGAAATATATACATGGTGGGACTAGTGTATGGACTATTCATGGACTTTAGCTCAATGAGCACATGGTGTTAGAATAATGAGTAAAAATAATAATAAAAATATGGAGGAGTTATGGATATGGAAAGATATTGGAATCATATGATATGGTCCCTCCTTGAATTATTTTGGGTGAAAGAGGAAAAGGTATGCAAGTAAATAATATAATAAAAGTAACCAATGAGTAGAAATCAATTTTTTGTTTTCACGAGGATGAGGGTGAAAATGTGGGAGTGATTTGTATAAAGTAAAAATATGAGGTTAGAGTATGTACATATTGGCAAAAAAAATATAATTATGGTGTAAGAGGATGAAAGAAGGTGTACATAGGTTTAATAAAACACACACCTAAGTAGAAATATTTGAATAAAATACCAAAATAATTATAAAAAATCCCTATATTTAGGCCATATATACAATGAAATATTTACACACAAAGAGGCCATAATATACTTTTATTTTTTTATTTTTTTTATTTTTTTTGGCTCACCTAGCCCAGTGACTAGCTAGCTGAGGGTTTTTAAGAAGATATGGGAAAAGTCCCGTGACTCGCGTACGCCTATGTACAGTGAAATGGTAGGGATAGCCACAGTGTTTGGGTGATTTTGGTAGGGTGAGGTAACTCACTGTGGCAATTACAAAGAGCCGAAAAAACGGCTATCATTAGCCCTCCCCCTGGATGATGGTATATTCATGTACCATCATAGAGCATCTTTTCCAAAGAGAGTGCTTCAGAGTCCTTGACGAGATCTTCATTGTTTGGCCCCTCAGAATTTTGGCTGGAGTTACACTCATGCTTCATGTAACAATACTTACATAAGACAGCGACCTTTGGACAGATCTTTGGTAGATCCTTTGGTAGAAGGCGACTCAAATAGGGCTTCAAGCGATACCCGTTTACTTTCCTGGAGTGCTCTTTACCATTCAAGTCCATAAGCTGATAGTAACTTGAATTGAAATCCTTCTTGACTATGTATGGCCCTTGCCATCTTGTTTCAAACTTGGCATCAAAACGATTGTCAAGTCGATTGTCATACCTTAGCACAAGCTCTCCTTCCTTGATGCCTTTGTCCTTCAGTTTCTTGTCGTGCGTTTCTTTCGCTTGTGTGGCTTTCCTCTTGTAGCACTCATATGCTGCTTCTCTTTTCCACTCAAGCTCCACTAACGTAAGAAGTCGATCCATCCATACCTCTTGATCATCTTGTGCTCCTTTGCCATGAAGTCGCATTGTTGGAATGTTGAGCTCGATAGGCTGCAAAGCCTCTTGACCATAGACCAAGTGAAATGGTGTGAACTCCGTGGCTTCCCTATATGTGGTTCGATATGCCCACAAGGCACCATCCAAGAAGTCATCCCATAATTTTGTCTTGTTTTGCACCATCTTTCTAATGATTCCTGCAATGACACCATTAGCCTTCTCCACCAAACCATTTGACTGTGGGTAGTATGGTGTGCTATGACGATGTAGAATGTGAAGCTCTTCACAAACTTCTGTGAGCAATCCTTTTCTAAACCCTGGACCATTATCAGAAACAATCTCCAAAGGTGTGCCAAATCTACAACAAATGTGAGTGTAGACGAATTTGCTCACTGTCTTCTCATTTACCTTTGCCACACTTTGTGCTTCCACCCACCTAGTCATATAGTCTACAGCCACTAGAATGTAGAGTTTACCATTTTTTGTCCTAGGTAGAGGACCCATAGCATCAATGCCCCACTTTTCAAAGGGTCCATTTGCAAGCACTATTTGCCTCGGGCCATGCACCAACCTTCTATTTCCATTTATCTGACAAGTGTGACAGCTTTTACACCAATGTTGAACATCCACATGCAAACTTGGCCAAACATACCCCGAAAGCAAAATCTTCTTCACAGTTAATTCTTGGGCAAAATGACCACCACATGCCTCTTCATGCAAACCTTTTAGAATGGCTGGAATTTCCTTGATAGTTGGTACTCGTCTGCACACTTGATCCTTCCCTCTTTGATAGAGGGAGCCTTCTAGGAAGAGATATACGCTTGCCTTCTTCATGAGTCTCCTCTTCTGAGCTTTTGTGAAGTCTGGTGGAAACTCACCCTCCAAAATGTAGCCAATGATGGGAGCCAATGACTCCAATCCCTGGTACCTCGGTTGCTTCACAGCAGCCACCACCATGATGACCTGCACTTCTTTCTTTACACATGCAACGGCTTGTTGTGCAAGTAAATCAGCATCTTCATTCTGTTTCCTAGGAATATGATATAGTTGCACTTCTTCAAATTGATTAAACAATCTACGAATGGCATGAACTTTTGTCCGTAAGCTCTCATTCTTGCATGCCCAAATGCCTAAAATCTGTTTAACAATGAGAAGTGCATCTCCCTTTACCATGAGGCGTTGTATCCCTTGGCCAATGCACATCTTCAAACCATGAAGTAGAGTGTCATATTCTGCTTCATTGTTGCTAGCTGAACTTGGTAGATTGAACTTCTCTTTCATGACCACCTCTCCACTTGGGTTGAGCAACACTAGCCCTCCCCCTGCTTTTCCTGTGGCTCGACGAAAAGCTCCATCAAAGAACAAAGTAAAAGCATTAGGAATACTTTTTGGTGGTGGCAATGGTAGGGTCTTTACTTCAGGCACCTTAATCTCCTTTTCGTGCACCCTATAAGTGAGAATCCCTGCCAATTGTGCACGCACACTATCTTCTACCTTGAAAGAGTATTGAAACTCTTGCAACTCCATAATCCACTTTGAGATCCTAGTACTAAGATTCATTTGAAATGACACCCAAGGGAACAAATTTTCTGCAGTGAGAATTACAAAAGGTTTTGGTAGCAGGTAGGATCTAAACTTTCTCACCGCAAACATGAGAGAAAGCATCATGAGTTCTGCTTCTGTGTAGTCTCTCTCCAAAGTATTCATGACCCTACTAGCAAAGTAGATGGGTCGCATCCTTGTACTGTGGGGATCTTGTTGTAGCAACACAGCACCAATTGTTTCTTTCCCAGCACTAGAGCTAACAAAGAATGTGTACTCCCAACAAGGAGGCATGAGTGTTGGTAGCTCTGACAAAATGACTTTAATGTTACAAAAGTACTCTTCAAGCTCATCAGACCACGCAAATTCTACTTGTTGTGTCAACTTTTGCAAAGGGTGAAGTAACTCCGAGGCTAAGTGAATGAAGCGTGACATATACTTCACCTTTTGAATGAATGAGATGACCTCCTTAAGACTCTTGGGTGATGGTAGCTCAATAAGAGCCTTTGCCTTCGAAGGATCCACTTCAATGCCTTTGTAAGAAACTTTATGACCAAGCAAGATTACTTCATCCTCACCTATATGGCACTTGTCGGGGTTGAGTTGACCTCCCATGTCGTAGAGCTTCTTTAAACCTTCTTCTACCCTTTGTAGATGCAATGATTTTGAGCTATAAATACAGAAATCATCAATGAACACCCTAATTGACTTTCCAAAGAATGCTTGAAACACCATATTCATGAAACGTTGGAATGTTGCAGGAGCATTTGTCAGACCAAATGGCATGACTCTAAAAGCATAACAACCCCAAGGAGTGATAAAGGTTGTTTTCAATTGATCCTCCAGTGCAATCCCTATTTGAAAGTAACCTGAGTAACCATCGCACACAGTGTACTTCTCATGACCAGCTACCTCATTTAGTATCTCATCCTGGAATGGGAGGGGAAAGTGATCTCTCTTTGTTGCTTCATTGAGGGGACGGTAATCCACACACACCCTCCACTTGCCGTTCTTCTTAGGAGTGACAACAACAGGAGAGACCCACTCTGAATTCTCCACTGGATAAATGAACCCTGCTGCTAGAAGCTTTCTTACCTCCTTGAGTAAAGCCTGCTCCTTGATGACTCCTAGCCTTCGTAGCTTCTGAGCCTTAGGTGTGGCCTCTGGCTTCAACTCAATTTTGTGTTGAACAGCATCTACTCCACGCACATCGGTGTAGTCTTTAGCAAAAAGCCTAGGAAACTTCCTTAGCACACATTTGAACTCCTCTCTTTCATCCTTTGTAAGTGTTGTTGATAGCATACCTTCCAGCATCCCTTCATCTTGATCACCTTCGTTCTCTTGAGGACCTACCTCCTCCAAGCCTTGACAAGAGGTCTCTTGGTTGCTTGGCTTAAACCTTACCCCCATGACTTCGATGGAAGACTCCTCTTCAGTAATGCTGCCGCTACTTTCTTCTTCTGAAGTGCTATCGGTCCAACCTTCTTCCGTCTCACTTTGAGATGATTCTTCATGGAGCTCCTCTTGGCGTTGCTCCTTCATGTCAAAGACAACCTTCTTGTGATTGTCATTCCTGCAAATTAGCTTTCCACTCTCCCAATCCTGCAAAGCTCGCATTTTCATTAGCCATGGTCTTCCTAGGATAAATGGGTAACCATTTCCCTTGGTAGACATGACATAGAAATCCACTGCCTTCTTAATGCCAAAGGCCTCCACAAAAATTTTTACAAATGCCTACGCACCTAGCCTTGCTATTGTTTGCCATCTTGACCCTAATTTCAGGTGTCTCATGGATGTGCATGCCTAGTTTTTGCATGAGTCCCTCTGTCATGATGCAAATTTGTGCACCCCCATCCACTAGACCTTTCCTAACCAATCTCCCTTTGATGTAACAGTCTAGCACCGGTGTAATGTCCTCATTCATTTCAGCTCAATGTGCAATTTTTACAACAGGCACACTCTCTTTTACCTTTCTCCTAGTGCTAACTGCCCTTGTTAAATCCCTCCTAACTTGTGGACATAATGCAAGAAATTGAGGCCATGAAATATCAGGACCCTTACCTCTCATGTCTTCCAACAAGTTGTACGGAGCCATACCATGTCCAAGAGGGAAGTCTTGGAGGTTGATACGACGTCGAGTCCTCTTGGTTTCCTTGGTTTCCTTTGCCTTCTTGCCTTGTCCATGGTCACTCTGTGATGTGACTCCTTCTTTCTCTTTACCTTTTCCTCGGCCACGCTTAATTCCATTGGCTTCCATGTCAACCTCATTTGAATTTGTCACCTCTACCACATGCACATTTGGATCTGGCAAAGGTGGAACTCCTTCTACCCCTTGTGGAGGTGGTCTTGGTCCATTTGGCCTTTGTAGAAGCCTTGGTTGTTGACCAGTTCCTTCACCTGCATTCATCACTGGGTAATTCAAGTTAGGCCTCCCTGGCTCCCCACGGGGCCAAGGACAATTATACATCCCATGTCCAGACTCTCCGCAATTCCAACATTGCAAGACTTTCCTAGGTCATGGATCTCGCTCTTCAGACTTCTTTGCTTGTCCCTTTGGACCTACAACTTGTGCAAGGTGAATTGACAGGCTGCTTAAAGATTCGTTTAACTTCTCAATTACTTCCGCCGTTACCTCAGGAAGCTCCCTCGATGTTGATGCTTGTGACTTACCTTTGGGTCTAAGACCTTCTATTGGAACCTCTCCCCTTAAGCACTTGAGTTTCCTATACTTCTCAGCAGCCCTAGTTTCAGCTGCATCAAAAGTACTAGGTGCACCCGCCTCAACTTTTACCTTAAGGTCAGGAAAGAGTCCGGCTATGAACCTCTCCTTCTTTAAAAATTCTGCACCATCACCAGGGTTAGCAACATTTCGTATCCATAGAGCCCAAAGACGTAGAAACTCTTGCTTGTACAAGTAGTAGTCATCTAAGTCTTTTTGCTTATGAGAAACAATGTCTTGCCATAGTTTTTGAGTGTTTTGGGGATCAAAGAAGTATCTCTTAAAACGATTCAAAACTTCTGTGTAATTCCCCTTAACTTCCTCAGGCAAAGAGTCAAACCAAGTACTAGCATCTTTCCTAAGGACCACCTCAAACATTTCTACACGTTCTTGATCGATTACTATCCTCTTGATACGGCAAGACATCTTGAAATTTGCTAAAAATAATTCTGCATCCTCTCCAGGCTCTCCAAAGAAAAGAGGATATCCAGACATTTGGCGTTGGCTCTCCATTATTATGAAAGATTACAACACGAGTTACAATAAGGGATACAATAGAGATCTAGAACCACTCGCCTGCAAATGAAGAAGTGAGAAAATACCACTCTAGGTTTTCTTCTTCAGCTATCCAAGCTTCAATAAGGTCTCGATTTGTTTGATCAAAACAAAAGGGTAGACTATTGATGAGCTCTAAGAAGGGTTGAAATTCTTCAAAGCTAAGGCGATAAACAGAAATCTCTAGAACTTCATTTTCTGGATCCAAAAGAGCAACCACGTCCCAAGTGATAAATTGCACTTGCTCTACAATTCCCAATGCACAAGCAGTTTGTATAAAAACTAGATCTTCATGCTCGTCGAAGGCCGTGAGAAAGTAGCAATTGACTAGGAGCTCCTTTCCTTCGAGTTCCACACAGTCGGAGTGAGGCAACCTTCTCACAATTTCATAAAGAACATCCTCATCAAGTCCGATCAAGTTTGCAAGATTTAAAGACTCCACTTGTGCTACAAAATTCCTGGACAAAAACTCCTTAGGATTATGGTTAAATCATTCAAAAGCATAAAGAGATTTACAATGTCTCTATGAACAAAGTGTCATAGAAACTAGAGAAGGATGAGAATTTATACAAATTTGCAATCTTCTCTATGCTCTCTTTATTAAGACAAGCTCTGAATAGCTCCCTATCTCCTTTGTTGAAAGCGAAAGGAAGACTATTAATAAGACGCAAATGAGGGAAAAATTCACCAAATGTGAGTCTATGAAGCATGAACTCTAGCCGCAAGTTTCCTGAAGAGTCTTCCTCAATGGTGAAATGCACTCGCCAAACGCCAAATTTCACTCTATTTACCAATCTTAGGGCACACACTAGTTGGATGAATGCGCGGTCTTCCTTAGTGCCCAACAACAAGAGGAAAATGGAATCCACGCGTAGGACCTTCCGTCTTAACTTCACCACCCTCTTGTTATGAGGGAGACGCCTTACTACTTGCTCCTGCAACTCAATTGGTAATAGAGCTAGATCTCTAAGGATTGAACTTTCACTGCACACACATTCCCAGTTAGAATAAATGATCGTTTTTTTGTTTCTTGTAACAACTTGGACAAAGAAAAAACAAACATACACACTACTTTGCCAGGCTGCATTTCATTTTAAAATAAAATGAACACATGTACATCAAAGGAAGTGTGGTAGTTGATGAGAGGTAGAATGACAGGGTTTGGTGATGCAAGAATTTCTCCTGCTCTTTGGGCACCAAACATGAACACCATTCGTTGTTGAAAATGGATCTTTCTACTAATTGCAACGTTTATTCTAATGTGTGGAGTAAAATGAAAGGGAAAAACCTCTATTCCTGGGCCATTATCCATGGCCTATGCATGTCCTAATGCTTAAAACAAAACAAAAATATAGACGTCCAAACTAAAGTCGTACCTAATGAGAGGCAAAATAAAAGGATTTACTGAAGCGTTTATCTCGGTCAACCTAAGAGGACCTAAAATTCTATGAATGACACGTTGAAATTGCAACTTAGTACTAACAATTATGTGTACCTTTTGCCTTGCAATGGGAATGAAGGGATCATACAAAGCTTCGTGATTCATGCAAACTACTTGACTATGCTAAAGGTTGATTCTACAAAAAAATACACAAGCCCTCCTCAGTGGGGGCACCAATTTGAGGCGGTCCGGGGCAGGCAACAAGAAGAGTGGCCTCTAGACACCCTTCAAGGCTCCCGTGCTGCTCAATGGGGCTGGGGCACAACACAACACAAACCAAAACAACAAACCCACCGCCAAATCCCAACTACACAAGGGGCACCACCTAGTTTAAAAGCGAACTAGGACGCAAAAGAGGAGAATCGTTAGAGCAACCCACAAACAAGCAAGGAATTACACTAACCCTAACACCAATGGAATACTCTCACACACTAAAACACGAGAGAGAGATAGAGAGAGAGAGAGAGAGAGAGAGAGAGAGAGAGAGAGAGCGAGAGAGAGAGAGAGAGAGAGAGAGAGAGAGAGAGAGATAGTGCTCGGTCTGCTTTGAAACGTATCGGCGATGATCAAGCAAACACAACTATATATTTAAGAAAGAGAGAGAAAGGGGGAGGGGGTGCTTGTTGCATTAATACCTTCTTACAAATCTGTCATGACAAATCAAAGTGAGATTAGTACTTGTTCAACATATCTTGCGTAAATTTCACCACAACACATCACTAGAAAAGCCACCCCAATCACTGTCTTAAAGCCAGGGGAGTCCTCTCCACCCTGTCGCCCTCTTACAGTATGTGGGATTTATGGCTAGATTGATGACAACACCAGAGACAAGCTATCAAGAACTTAAAAAAAAACCAAGACACTTACGCATCATTGTTGTCCATTACTTCACGTTGGAAAGGGAGACAAAATATCCAAGATTAGTCCAAATCCACCCTCCTTGATTCAGCGAATGTTGGCTTACACTAGTAGGAGAAATGATAGATTTCCTACTCTCAATTGAATGATCACTCTCTCTCTTACAATGGCATAGATTTCCCTTGCTAATCCCCTATTACAACACATGCACATGCATAAGACAATGAGCTTCCACTCAAGAGCTCCTTCTAGAGAGGTTGAGCTTGGCTTCTCAAGTTATAGCATAATGCTCTTGCTTATGGCTTCCCCCCTTTTATGCTAGCTACACCCTCCTTTTATAGCAATTTTGAAGGCTAGGGTTACTCCTCTAACCATGGTTGGGTTAGATTTTCAGCAATTTATCTAATTTCTTTTGCTTGGAATTATCAAGAAGTTGGTGGGGAAAGAGAGAGGAGAGAAATGGAGGTGATAGGACTTTTCATAGTGGGTTAGTGTTAGTAGAGTTAGTATTAATTTACAAATGGAATTGAATATTTACAATGAGAGTATCCATGTAGGATACAAATAAGGAAGAAAAACTCTTAAGAGGTAAGAAAAGGTGGATTTCTTACAAGGTTGATGCTCCAAGTGTCTTGAGTAGGGCCAATTTTGACGCTTGTTGACGGTCCACTAGCTTTGACGGTACATTTTTTCTCCACTCTTGACCTTCCTTGAGAGACAAGGTAATTGAAGCTGAGTAATCAACCACCATGATGCTGTCTTTTAAGAGAAGAGGCTGAATTTTGTGGTTTTTTGATAGATATGGGTAATTTGGAGGAGGAAAAATGAAACTAGGTGGTCAATTTTGGAATGGAATTGTGTGTGGGAGGTATGAGTTCACCATGGTTTCTCTTATTCTTCAAGGTTGAGGAGAAGGTGAATAGTGTGCAAAGAGGAGTGGTGAGAGAGATGGGGATGATGAGTGGAGAAGTGTGTGTGAAAGAGAAAAATGATAAAGTGGAAGAGAGAGTGTGGCTGCATAGCATGGGAAAACTGGGGTCCACTAAAAAAATCATAGCTCACAGCTGGTAGCTCCAAAAATCATGAAAAAATTTGGGGTGATTATTCAGAGCGTGGTCTACATTTTCTCTTTTGACCACCGCTCCAAATTCGGAGTGGAGATAGGTGCCAAAATTCTCACCAAAAAGCCTGTTTTTTATGCCTGCAAAAGTCTTTTAGTGGTCCCCTCCTTTGTTGAATTTGTACAATGCATCCAAGAGTGAGCCCCTCCTTTGTCATATTATAATACAAAGCATTCAAGTTGCCCTTGACCCATGCATGGAGGAGGATTATTGGTGAAATAAGAAATATATACATGGTGGGACTAGTGTATGGACTATTCATGGACTTTAGCTCAATGAGCACATGGTGTTAGAATAATGAGTAAAAATAATAATAAAAATATGGAGGAGTTATGGATATGGAAAGATATTGGAATCATATGATATGGTCCCTCCTTGAATTATTTTGGGTGAAAGAGGAAAAGGTATGCAAGTAAATAATATAATAAAAGTAACCAATGAGTAGAAATCAATTTTTTGTTTTCACGAGGGTGAGGGTGAAAATGTGGGAGTGATTTGTATAAAGGAAAAATATGAGGTTAGAGTATGTACATATTGGCAAAAAAAATATAATTATGGTGTAAGAGGATGAAAGAAGGTGTACATAGGTTTAATAAAACACACACCTAAGTAGAAATATTTAAATAAAATACCAAAATAATTATAAAAAATCCCTATATTTAGGCCATATATACAATGAAATATTTACACACAAAGAGGCCATAATATACTTTTATTTTTTTATTTTTTTTATTTTTTTTGGCTCACCTAGCCCAGTGACTAGCTAGCTGAGGGTTTTTAAGAAGATATGGGAAAAGTCCCGTGACTCGCGCACGCCTATGTACAGTGAAATGGTAGGGATAGCCACAGTGTTTGGGTGATTTTGGTAGGGTGAGGTAACTCACTGTGGCAATTACAAAGAGCCGAAAAAACGGCTATCACTAGTTGTGTAGCTCAAGTTTGGATGTGAAGTAGTCAAGAAGATCAAGCTACCCACAATCTTCCTGTACATGGTAGCATTATCAAGCACTTGACCTACATCATTTCCAAACTTCAAATTTTGATCTAAGGACATTTCAATTGTCTGACAATCAGCCATACTATACTTTTTCAACACGTCCAAAGCATATTGCCTTTGTGATAGCCATACATATTCTTCTATGTGAATAATTTCATTGACCAAGAAATACCACAAGTCTCCCAAGTCTTTCATTGCAAGTTCCTGTGAGTAGAGTCTACACGACCTCTAATTTAGCCACATTTTCACCTCCAACAATCAAATTATCCACATAGATACATATTACCACAATTCGTGCCTCATTCTTTTGCACATGTAATGAATGGTTTGCATCAGACATCTTAAAGCCCAATGAAATGAGGAACGACACAATCCTCTCATACCAAGCTCTAGGTGCTTGCTTCAACCTATACAATGATTTCTTTAACCTACATACAAGGTCACATAGCTTCATATTTGCATAACCTTGTGGCTGCTCCATATACACATTTTCCTCCAAATCTCCATTCAAAAATGCATTCTTTACTTCCATTTGTTTCAACAATGCCACAATCCTCTCATACCAAGCTCTAGGTGCTTGCTTTAGCCCATACAATGCTTTCTTTAATCTACGTACAAGGTCACATAACCTCATATTTGCATAACCTTGTGGCTGCTCCATATACACAATTTCCTCAAAATCTCCATTCAAAAATGCATTCTTTACATCCATTTGTTTCAATGCCCATTTTAATGTGACAGCCGCTGCAATAAACACACAAATGGTAACCATCTTAGTTATGGGTATGAACGTCTCCTCATGATTAATCCCATACGTATGTGCATAACCTTTGGAAACAAGTCTAGCCTTGTACCTGCTCACGTTGCCATCAACATTATGCTTTATTTTGTAAACCCACTTCATCCAATCACCTTATTATCCTTTGGTAATGGCACCAATTCCCATAGTTCCATTTGCATCAAGTGCATCATCTCTTCATTCAAAGCTTGCCTCAATTTTTCATCCTTGACAGCATCCTCAAAGCATGTGGGTTCTACTTCCTCTGTAATCTTCGCAATAAATGCACAATGACAAGTCACATAACTATCATAAGTCAATCTCTACACAATATTTCTTGCTCTTTCTGACCTGCATGGTCTTGGATCACTTTTAGGTGCCCTATTCCATGCTTGCATTCTTCTTGCACCCGGAGTCTTCACAGTGGGTATGCCAAACTCCTCATCCAAACTATGCTCGGAACCAGTGCTATGGTCATCATCATAACCAACACCCAAATTCGGCAACTTGGGGGCATCATCAACTTTTTTGTTTCCTTTCTTTGATACATTCAAGGAGTTTGTAGGCAGGAAACCATTGAATTCATTGGAGAATTTTCTCCCCCTCGATTTGACCTCAGACACTTTACATGTTTCCCAGTCTATTTTTCAACCATAACTTTGAAATTCTATAAATGCATAAACACCTCACTTTTTTGCTTCATGAAGTGGACCCATACCTTCCTCGTATGGTCGTCAATGAAACTCACATATTATCTACATCCACCCATAGATGTAGTCTTTGCCGGACCCCATACATATGTATACAATATGTCCAATGCATTCCTGTTTACATCCTTATCATGAGGAAAGGATGCTTTTTCCTAATTTCCAAATTGACAAGCTTCACGCACTTTTGCATTTCAACAACTTGAAACATCAATAAACTTGTAACCATCTCTTTAGTCTGCATCATGTTCAACCTCTGCAAATTTACATGGCCAATATGTTTGTGAAAAATCTCTATATCTGGAACAACACATGCACCTCATGCAGCCATGACAACGTTCACCTTGGACACATTTTTATTCAAAGTAAATATTCTACCAACTTATTTCCTTGTGCAACCAGCCTTCCATCCTTCTTATGATCTTTGACAAGAGACCATCGGAGTTAAAACCCGACCTGCAAACCATGCTCAACCATTTTCCCAACAGAAAGCAGGTTCTTTGGAATGTTGGGTACATGTAGTACATCAACCAGGTACTTCACTTTACCATCTGTCTCATAGACAATGACACATTTCCTGTATGCATAATACAATGTGCAATATCATCCCCAATTTCTACATAACCAGGACTTTGTAAAGTCTGCATTTCCTTAAATCATTCACCATGGCTGTCATGTGATTTGATGCACTAGAATACACATACCAAACATTATCACTTGATTTTGTCACATTTGCAGACATAGTGAGGAGTCAGCATGTGATGCATTACAAATAGCCTCTTGGACTAATCTGCATGCTTGCTAGTGTGGCTGCATAATTGTTTTGCTGCCTCCTGTCTGGACAATCACATTTTAAGTGACCATGTCTTCCACAACCCCAACATACTACATTTTCGTGTTGACCTACATTATTGCGTTGTGCATCTCCAAGACCTTTTATAGATTTTTAGATGGATACTCTGATTACAATCAAATCACGATTGTGCTAGAGGACCAAGCTAAAACCGCTTTTATAAATAGAATTTGGAGTGTTTGCATTTTGTGTTATGGCTTTTGGCTTAATCAATGTCCCTGCCACATTCCAAATATTAATAAACATTGCCTTTTAGGGAATATTTAAGGGAGTTTTGTGAAGCTTTTTTAGATTAACTTTGTGTTTATTCTTCACGGAAAGAACATCTGTCATGTTTACAAAAAGTGTTTGAAAGGTGCAGATTGTATCGCATCTCATTAAACCCTTTCAAATGCCAATTTTGGGTTAAACATGGAGTCATTTTAGAACATATAGTGTCCAAGAATGGGATCTCCACAGATGAGAGAAAAATTAAAACCATTTCCAATTTACCACCACCTACAAACTATAAAGGAGTTCAAAGGTTCATGGGCCATGTTGGTTATTATCAACGGTTTATTTTAAAGTTCGCCAAGATAGCCCACCCATTGTACAAAATTCTTATTGAGTTTCACTCGACCGTGGAGTGTGACCATACTTATGAGTTATCAAAAAGAGCCTTGACAAGTACCCCAATCCTACGAGTGCCCAATTGGATTGTAATTTTTCATGTGCATATCGATGCATCAAAATTTTCTATTGGGTGTTTTTAAGGAGAGCATAAATTGGACTAACCCATTAGCTTTGCAAGTTTTCAACTGAATGATGCTAAGAGGAACTACACCATGATAGAGCGGGAAGGTTTAGCTATGATTTAGGCAGTCAAGAAATTTCGTTATTACCTTCTTGCTAACAAGTTTATTTTTTATGTTGATCATCAAGTGTTGTTGTAAACAAACCATGTTCCACGGGAAGAATTACATGATGGTTACTAATTCTTCTTGAGTTTGATTTTACCATCGTGGTGAGACCCAAGAAAAGGCATGTCATGGATGATCATTTGTCTCGCATACCCAATGGTGAAGCCCCTACTAGCATTGATGATGAATTGCTTGATACTTCCCTATTTCTAGTCGAGACTATGCCTAAATGGAGTGATAAGATTGTAAAATTTTTGGTTAATGGTTTTCTACCCAAGGAGCTTCATAAGGATATAACTCAAAAGCTACTAAAGGAATGTGAACCTTATTCTCTTATTGCAGGGACTCTCTACAAGTTAGAGAAGGATGATATTCTTAAACAATGTGCTCGTGAGGATGAGTATTTGTACACACTACAAGAAGAACAAATGGGCATAGCCGGAGGACATTTTTCAAGAGAACTAACTACAAGAAAGGTGTTGCAATCAGGATATTGGTGGCCCATCTTATTCAAGGATGCATCACTTTTTGCAAAAGGATGTGATAAATGCCAACATTACAAGACCACACAATGGAAGGATTGGATGCCTTTACATCGTATTAAAGTGATCCAACCATTTGAAAAATGGGGTTTATACTTTGTAGACCCCATTAGTCCAGCAGCCCGTAACATCCAATCCCGCTATATTATTATTGCAACTGACTATGTGACAAATTGGGTAGAATCTAAGGCAACACGCAAGGCTGATGCGAGGTCAACTGCTAAGTTTCTCTTTGAGAACATTATTATGCGATTTGGTTGTCCCTTTGCTCGGGGGGTTCACCATTCAGTACCCCTTATATAACGTGCGTTCACGGTGTATTAAAAAAATCCCTCTTTTAACATGTATGAATGAATAAAACGACCCCTTATTTTAGGAAATGTTTCCAAAAGTGAATATAAAAACCCCTTATTTTAATGTATCTCTATTAAATTGCCTAAAATTTTTGCATTTTAAAACCCCTCCTTTTGAACTCACACTATACATTAACATGATTACATAGTGCACCCCCCGAGTCCCTTTGAAATTGTGAGCGATAATGGCAGTCATTTTATAAATGAAGTGATAAAGGAACTCACGACAAGCTTCATGATATCCCACCATAGGTTGACACATTATTATTTACAAGAAAATGGACAAGCCAAGAGTACTAACAAGACTTTGATTTCTATCTTGACCAAGATGCTAGAGGCTCGTCGCACATATTGGGATTTGAAGCTAACATCAACTCTATGGGCTTATCGTATTGTGTACAAAGTGGCTATTAATTGTACACCATTCAAGATGGTATATGGCTAAGAAGCAGTTATGCCATGGGAATTTGTCATTCTTAGTCTTTGAGTAGCTCCCGGGGAGTCCACTATGTAAAAACTTCATATAAGCACGTACAAACAAGAGGTATTTAAATAATCCCTTACTTGTATATTTTCAAGTATTATATGTACCCCTTCTATATGCATTTTTGTAAAAACACTAGCCCATATGTATGAAAATTTTCAATTAAAAAACCCTTTATTTAAGTACATTTTTATGTAAATGTATCTAACTATAAATCCATTATTTTGTTCGCATGTGCTATCTTACATATTTCCTAGTGGACGCCCCGGGGAGTAGCTTCACAAGAAGGTTGGAATGGTAACCCTTTAGTTGAGCATTTATATATCCTTGAGCGGTTAGATGAAGAGAGGCAATTGGCTGCGCAAAATGAACTTGTGGAGAAGGATAGGCAAAAGAAATGGTTTGATCATCATTTAAAGAACAATGATATCAAGTTTGGGGATAAAGTTCCTATGTATGGACTACGTAATGAGAAGAAAAAGTTGAAATATGCGGGAAAAGGACCATATAGAGTATGTAAAATCACCCCACAAGGTACCATTTGTGTGGAAACTCTTGATGTAGTGGAGACTATTGGATTCCTCAATGTGAGTAAATTTAAAAGATACTATGATCCTTTAGGGCAAGAGGAGCTACGTGCCATTCATAAAAAAGGTAGCCAAGGCACAAGAAGAATTGAAAAAGATACAAGCTCAAGCCGAGGCTCATGAGCAAAAAAAATTTATTAGGCACCAATGAGAGGCCAAACTTGGAATTACATATGCATTTCAAGCTGAATCAGAGGATGATTTGGTAGATTTTGACCCACCTCTACGATACTCCATTGAGTTAAATAGTACTTATGGGAAAGTTCTATATAACTCTTTATTTGGACACATGAGCTAAACATAATATGTTATCCTATGGAGTGTGATGTCACTTAGGAAAGACATCTTTTTTCAAGAGTGCCATCCAAGTCAATGGTATCAACAAGAAGAAAACTACCGTCTTTGGAATCTTGCACACTTCTGTCAGTTATGGCAACGGGGCCGTGGCTCGAAGCTTTTTGGTCATGTCTGCAGGATGGCTCAAAATGTCTCGAAATGTCTTGAAATGTCTTGAAATGTAATGTGGACACCCTCCGTTCCGATCGATGGGGGGAGTATATCTCTCATGAATTTAATGCATTTTTGGCTAGTCGTGGGATAAAACACCAATGTATAGTGCCTTATACGCCTCAACAAAATGATGTTGATGAGAGAAAAAACACATCACTTATGAAACAAGTGTCCTATGAAAGATTTGCAGTCTATGACTCCACATGGCATGATAGACAGCCTTCTATTGAGCATATGCATGTTTTTGGTTGTTTGGAATATGCTTTGGTGCCACAAGCACATCGCATTGGTAGTCATAGCATAGGATAACTCCGTCAAAATCAACAATCTGGAGAGAGCATCACCCGGCTAGGGCGTATTCCTAGTTTCAGGGGACGTTGTATTTGTGGAAGATTTTGTTCATCCCTTGATGTCATGTACTAGAGACATTAGTCTCTTTTCAATGGTGGAAGTGCAAATGTAAATTCCAATGAGGCAAACGTACAGCCTATGGGGGTTTCTAAAAATGTTATAGGTCAGCCTATTATTGATGCGGATGTACATGATGTACTTGATGAGGAAAGGGCTGAGAATGAGCAGGCTAGAAGTATGCCTAAACGGCTAGTGCATTGTAACATCTAATGGCCTAGTAACTTGTGTGTAGCAGAAAATAGCATAAACATAGTGAGCATTTCATTAGAATAGATTCCTAATGAGCATAGCAAGAGTGCTTGGATGGAGAGAGCAACAAAAAGCATAACGCCTAGTTAGATAGGCATGAGCAATTTCTCAAAAGAGAGAGAAATTAAGCTATTGACAATAGTTGAGGACCGGATTTATATGGAGCCAGCCCCCCCTCCAAAAGGCTTTGTATTATAGGTTTCTCCCATCAAGGGAGACATTTTACAATACAATTCTTTGTGTTCCTTCAATAACTAGCTAGTGCAAGGAAGATGGAAGCTTCAAGCACTAGCAAACACTTTAAAACACAACATTAATTCCCTCATGGTCTCAGACCCAAGACCTCACACACCTTCAAAGATGGAGAGAGCTAGCGAGGTATGAGAGTAGATGGAGAGGAAGAAGGAGTAGTCTTACGAGAAAGAAGTACATCTCCTCACATAATCACTCATATTAGTATAGCTTAGCTTAGTAATTAGCATGGTAGAGGAGATGAGCATGCATTGAAGCTTGGCTCTTGGTTGGATTTGCATCACAAAGCCAAGAGTTGTTGGTGTAGGCCTCCCTTGTCACAAGCTTGGAGTAGGTCATAAGCTTTCCATTAAAGTTTGAGAAGGAGAGAGTGAGTCTTCTTGATTCACACATGAGCTACTGTGAGTGTGTGTGGAATAATGCCTTTGAAAAATCAGCCCCCTCTCTCTCTTGGTCGACCCCTCTTGCTGGCACCTCATTGGACCTCTCCAAGCTTAGCCAATAGGATTTAAGAAGCATAAGTGATAGCCTTCTAACATGTGTCCCCCTTTCCACTTTTGTGAGAGATTTAGGTAATTAATTAATGCAATTAAACTCTCATCGGACCCCTTTGTCTCCTGGACCCCAATAGAAATCAGGCTAGCCATTGGGTTGCTGAATGCTCATTGGACCCCTTGAGAGACTGTCCAATAGTCTTCTAGATAGCTTAATTCTTATTGGTTATTTTATTAAGTGTTTTTAAATGAATTAAATTGTATTTACTCTAGCCTAATTCTCATTGGTCCACCTCCATGGCCATCCAATAGGATTTGAGTGCCCTTGTGGGCATCTGGGCTAGGGACATGTGTCCCTCATCCCTTTGTGTAAAGGAAGCTTGTGACTGTGTGTGTGTGTGTGTGTGTGTGTGTGTGTGTGTGTGTGTGTGTGTGTGTGTGTGTGTGTGTGTGTGTGTTTCTCTCTCATCCCCTACTTACAGGGCTCGTCCCCTCCTATGTAGGAATCGTGAAGACTTTTTTGTACACACAGAAAGCATCCAATTTTTCTAACCTTGAGCATTGGACACAACCTTTGAGTTTTTGTAACCTTATTATTTTGGAAGTCTTAATGGGTTGAGCCTTAGGGTCTTTAAAGCCGATTGTTGCACATTGCTCTTTTGTAGATGGCCCCCAATTTAGATCCCTATTTTTCCTCGTTTGGATTCCTATTGTGGCCGGTCTACCAGCTTAACCAATACTCTAGCTTTTCCCCCCTTGGCACTTCCCCATATTAAATGATCAGTTTAACATGAGAAAATCATTTAGGAGAATTAGATATTAGTTATTATGACATTAGCCATTAGGAAAAGTTTGGACTAAAAAATGGGCCTTGTAAGAATTGTTGATGTGGCATAGATTTCAAAAAGTGGGGATCAGTAAATTTTTTGCAAATAAGATCCAAACTTGTCGGAGGTTGGATATTTAGAATCTACTCTTCAAATGCTATCTATTGATATATAGCATGCATGTATCGGACATTGCCTTCATGTAGATCTAGAAAAAGGTGATTTTAGATTACCGTAACGGTAACAAAACCTGGCTGATTGAAAAAAAATGGCATAACTTTCATAGAAGTCATCCAAATTTTTGGACCTTGGCTCTTTAGAATCCATTTTTCAAGAACTTTCCAATGATAGGTCATATCATGGGATTCTAAGCAATATTTAGAGGGGTCTACCGGGTTGCTTTATTTTGTACAACTTTGATGATGTGGCACTCTTAAAAGGCCCAAGAATGAGTTCAAAATTTTCCTAATGTCTCTCTTGAAATCATAGTCATCCTCGACTATTGGGTAGAGAAGATAAAGCCTATTCATTAGTCCTTTTTCTAGCGGGTAAAGGATCCCTATCTTACCCTACGACATTGTTCCAGAATGGATGACTAATTCATTTGGTGCTTGAGAGCCTAAGGCTTCCGCAAGCATGTCTGCACATTAGTCCTATCAATGTTTCATAGTGGAGTCACAAGCTCTACTTGGTGTTTGGGAGACGTCGTCTTCGTAAACTTGATTCTAAGCATGCATACTGTAGATGGCCGAGACAGTCTCACTGGGTGGGAACCGGCTCCTGTGAGACGAACAGTGGATCAGTAAAAAATTACCACGACAATTACCACAGTAATTCCCAAAGCATATAAATAGGACCCATTAAATTGTAATCGGGTTGGCATAAGTCGTGGGCATGAATTGAGTCATTTCTCGGTTGTACCTTTGTTTGAGCTTTTGATTCATAATCCTTAGCCCTAAGTTGTTCTTGAGCTACATCATGTTTATTGTAATCTTTCATCTGTAATCCTAAAACCAGCAGTACAATATACTCCAGTCATACATACTTTGTACTCATTCTCTCTGAGCTTGAATCTGAATCTGAACATCATTCTTAGTGCTTCAGTCTGGTTCTCATTTCAGTAGATGTATTCCATTTCAGTTTCTATTTCCTTGTTTAGTCTACTGTTTGAACTAACACATCACTGGTAGCTGTAAACTTCTAACACTGGAATCAGCTATCTAAAAGAGATCAGCTCCAATTCCATTTTGGCGATCACGGTGGCTAGATCTGTTGCTTGTTGACTAAATAACTCATCTCCCAATTGGAAGTTTCTCAGATGTAGTAATGGAACCCAAAACCAGTTGTGACTGTGAAACCATCCTATTGTGTTGACCCTATTCCTGAGGAGTCAGAAAGAGACTCTGACCCCAAGCATGATCTGGTGACTGACATTGAGGCTCAGGAGGAGCACAGTCAGACTGATGAGGCGCATGACTCACAACATTCCAATAAGTCCAGACGTAGCCGGACAGAAAGGGAAGCACGCAAGGCTGAAAGTTCTCAGTCCAGGCAGGGGGACGAGGGCGCCAAAGGCAGTAAAGGCAGTCGCCATACTTTCAGTAGACAAGCCAGGAGGACACAAAGACGGAGACAGAAGCGGATATTAATTGGGATGCAGATACCGGCAAGTGTAAGAAAACTCCAAAGCATAATCCAGACTCTAAGATGAGAAGCGGAAGGACCAACGGTGATTGGCACAATTACACATCCTCGTTGAAAATCTCTTTTCCAGTATTCAAAGGAGGCAAGAAGGATGATCCGGATGTTCACATCCAAGCTTTTGAGTAGTATGCAGAGCTAAACAATATTGATGAGGATGACTGGGGTGAACGCTGAAGGAGGCAGCGAGAAACTGGTACTACCATTAACCGGCTTGCCAGCTTAGATCCTATAACATCTCAACCCAACAATGAAGGAGAAAGCACACAAAATGTTCCAGCATTACAAAGATGTTTTTGCCTAGGAACACACTGATCTGAAAGGGGTGGATCCAGAGGTCTGCCAGCACAGGATACCACAGAAGCCAGATGCCAGGCCAGTAAGACTGCAGTGGTTTTGGATGAATCCCAAGTTCATCACTGAAGTAGCCAGTAGCGATTGGTTGTTTCCTATTGTAGTTGTTCACAAAAATAATGGGAAGTTGAGAGTATGTGTGGATTATAGGAAACTTAATGCTCAAACCATCAAGGATCCATTTCCATTGCCTTTCACAAATATGTTGCTTGATGAGATTGCGGGATATGAGATGTACAATTTTATGGATGGATATAGTGGCTACAACCAATTACAAATTTCTCGTGAGGACCGGGGGAAGACCACTTTCATTACAGAGAGGGGAGCATTTATGTATTTGGTAATTCCATTTGGCCTATGCAATGCACCAGCCACTTTTCAATGGTGTATGATGGACATATTCAATGAGTTTATTCATCGGTTCCTCGCCATATTCATGGACCATTTCATTGTATATTCAGCTGAGGAACATCATTTACTATTCCTAGAAATGGTTTTTAAGTGCTGTCAGGAGAAGAGGATTTGTCTAAATCCATTTAAATATGTTTTCCTAATCTGGAAAGGACAGCTACTGGGACATGTAGTATTCCGCTATGGAATAGAAATGGCCAATGACAAGATCCAGTGTGTTCAGCAGGCCAAGGCACCCAGGAATGCATCTGAGTTAAGTTCTTTCTTGGGATATATTAACTTTTATAGAAGATTTGTGTATAAATTTAATTCCCAAGCTTTACCAATGTATGAGCTCACAAAGAAAACCAGCAAGTTCAATTGGACTGCTGAGTGTGAGGAAAGTTTCCAGAACTTAAAAAGTGCCATTATCAGTAAACCAGTCCTTTGGAAACCAAATTGGGATGTTATCTTCCATGTACATGTGGATGCTTCGGGGCTGGCGATGGGGGCGATACTAGCCTAGCCAGATGGAAGGACTGACTATCTTGTCCACTTCACTAGTCGCAGATTCAGTCACGCTGAACAAGATTATACAACCACTAATCAAGAAGCTCTTGGGATCGTTTTCAGTGCTACAAAATTCAGGCATTATTTTCTAGGCAAATTGTTTCATTTCTATGTGGATCATCAGGCTCTCCTATTCTTGATTAATAAAGTCATCATTCAAGGCAGACTAATACGGTGGATGATGTTCCTTATGGAGTTTGAATTTTGGATTTTCTATAAACCTGGCAAGAACCACTGTGGCGCTAATTTTCTCTCTAGGAGTACGGAGGTCTATTCGCCATCGCTGAGCTCTGAAGTATCTTCATTGTAGCCTCAAACTTCATCCTCTGAGGAGGTTGTGGATTGTCGTCTGACTTTGCCAGCCACACTTTGGTACGGTTTCGAAGAATCAAGTAAGTCATCTTCTTCTTCACCTGCTTCATCATCTTCACGGTGCATGGGTAGGAGGAAACTGGCAGAAAAGATGCAGGACACTATCGACAAAACCCAAGCTCTTATTACTGCTACAAAGGCAACTCTTCCACTCATCCCGTACAGAAAAATTCAGTGTTATGTGTTTACTGAGCAAGCTATGGTTCTACTCCAACTGTGGGACTTGCGTGTGGTTCTGCAAGCCACAAGGATTGAGTTTGACATAGCCATCATAAGGCAAGTCTTGGACTCTTTCAATGTTGAAGATGGTAGTGCTGTGACACCAGAAAGCATTGCTTTCACATTCCGTATGTCAAAAGGGCCCAAGCCATCTGTGGAAACTGCAGAGCAGATGAGTGCAGCTTTGAAGGAGGATGATGCTGCTAAGAGGAAAAGGAAAGCCAATGCGCAAGGGATTCCAGTTGCAGGACTGGAAGCTCCTGCTGCTTATCGATTTGTGGCTGAGACTGTGAGTCTGAAGAATAACCCGACATACGTGTCATAGAAACTTTGTGCCATGATTTTAGAAAAAAGACTGGATTCCAAAGTCTCTATCAACGTTTGCCAGATATTGTCGCACAATGTGCTTCAGCAAACTGCCAAGCTAAAATCTCAAAGTGTATTCAAGGCTTGGTATGTTTGGCAGTTTCTGTACTGGGGGCAACTGCTCCAGACACCCATGATCAGGTGAGAATGGCTTGGAGTCAGAAGCCATTTCCACTATCAAAAAATATCGACTTGTCATCGGATGACGAAGAGCCAGAAATCCAGACAACTCCTACTGGATTGAAAAGGAAGGCTAAACAAGATGAACCTGGCAGTTCAAAGAAGCCAAGGACGACACTGACTAAGAGCAGTGCTCTCCTGAAGTAGCTGGAAAGTCAAGTCAAAATAGTGTCTACTGAAAGGACTCCAATTAGCCAGACTGAACAACAGACTGACCAAACCACGGGGGAATCAAGTAGTCAGCAGGCCAGATTTTAGTAACCACCAGTACTGGCCAAGATCAGACAAAAAAGGCTAGTCCTAAGCAATCAGAAGACCAGGTTGATAAGAGCAAAGGCCCAACTTCTCCAAATCCACTGGGCCGAGTCTCCATCCGATACAGTGAAGAAGCCCTGCACTTGACCAAGAAAGACAGGTTACAACAACTGCAAACTCATCCACTCAAGGGACGTCTCCTATTGCAGAAATCTGATTATGCTGCATTACCTTATATGGATCCTGTCACAGTCTATGAGCCAACTGATTTTGACCTAGCAGTTAATGATGGTTGTCCAGTACTCATTCAGTCATCATGGAATACTATTGTCAATTGTATGGGACAAATGCTGGATGCTGCAGGTGGGTTGGAAGAAGAAATAATTAAGGTAAAAGCTGAATTAAGGGAGACTGAGGAGCAGATTGAAAAGCTGGAGCAAGGGAGAGCAGCCCAGAACTTGTGCCACTCTCTCCTTGAAGCTCACTCAGATAGGACCATTCAGTAGTTACAAAGTAAGCTAGCCAAGGTAGAGTCTGAGATGCAGAACATGCGGGAATAAAAGGCTGAAGCACAATGAGCTGTTGATAGGTTCGAAACCCTGTTAAGAATGAATCGAGTTGAGTTCAACTCTTTACTAATCTGCCACAATGCTTTGAGGACCACCCTAACAGAAAGATATATCTATAATAAGCTGACTGAGATCTTGAATCCAACAGGCAATGCTGTTTTTGATATGGATAACTTGAAGTCTCTTATGGAGACAATGCAGAGTGATTTTCAGGATAAATTTACTGAATATAATAGTGCTTTGACAAATCAAGCTATCCTTAATTACATTGAACAACACACTACCATTGAAGAAGATGAGGATAAGGAAGAAGAAGCAGAGAAGGAGGAGGATGAACCAGACGAAGGGCATAATGATGATGATGATGATGATGCCTCTCCTCCATCTCCACCTCCAGGACCTGGTACTGGTGGTACAGGGCCAACTGGAGGAAATCAATCTCACAGGGAGACCAGCCAGACTAGCATGAAGGGTAGAGGTCGAGCAATCAGTAGCTAGAAGAGCAACAACTGAGCAACACTGGGAATCCACCGGCACACCAGTCACAACATAGCAGGGATGTTAAAGGGAAAGGCAAAGCTGTGACTAAGGAACCAACATGTGATGAGCAACATTCATTACAGCTCATCATTCTAAACAAGAGATTGAGAAATTAGCAGGCTCCTATAACCAGGCGGTATCTGGAGAATGATGATCTTATATCTGATCTAGAATGCTTTCAGCGACTGTATGTTGGAGCCAGGAAAATGGTTGAGCATTGGAAATCAGTTCCTTTCCATGATCAAGAGGCCTGCCAATTACCTGTGCATCCCAGCACAATACAGCTGTTGGAAAGGGTGCCTGAATGGATACTAACTACTGAAGAGAGAGTAACCAATCCACATTGGCAACGACAGTCTGTTGCAGATTTTCACTCTCTGGCTATGGAATTAGAGCTTCTGCTGGGAAACAAGCCAACATATAGATGCATGAAGGATGTCAGGAATCAATTGAAAGAGGTCTTAGTGTAAATGCAGATTGCTAGGGGAGTTCTGGATCAAAGGATGTGGACCATTCTTGAAGACCAGACTGCCACCAGCAAGGGACCTCAAACTAGAATGTCAGTGGGAGAATAGGAAACTGCTCTTCGGCAACTGTTTCAGCTGATTAGAGTAACCAAAAAAATGATGCAGCAAGAGAACCAGGCTATGGAATTAGAGCTTCTGCTGGGAAACAAGCCAACATATAGATGCATGAAGGATGTCAGGAATCAATTGAAAGAGGTCATAGTGTAAATGCAGATTGCTAGGGGAGTTCTGGATCAAAGGATGTGGACCATTCTTGAAGATCAGACTGCCACCAGCAAGGGACCTCAAACTAGAATGTCAGTGGGAGAATAGGAAATTGCTCTCCGGCAACTGTTTCAGCTGATTAGAGTAACCAAAAAAATGATGCAGCAAGAGAACCAGGCTGTCCTTAACTTCTTAGAATTTGTGCCTGATTCCCCAGTTCTCTTGTATGATTTACTAGCAAGAGAGACAGAGTTGCCAAGATTTTTTCCAGCACTTTACACTCAACGTCTAGAACCAGTCGATCGGCTCACATATTTTAAGATTACTGATGATCTTCAGGATTGGTATGAGTGATCGACTGTGGAATGGAAAACTTGGCAAACATTGTTCAACGACGCTCTCCAATTGAATGATCTCTAAGAGGTGAAAGAGGAGGTGCAGAGGATCAAACTGTGTATGGGCTAGTGGAAAATTCAGATTAGAGACCTCACTAAGATCACCAACCAATTGCTGCAACTCACTGTTGAGTCCTCTAAACTACCTGAAAAGGACATTACGGCTAAACTAGGCCTAGGACCACATTATAGAGAGAAGGCTGAGATTCTTTTTGAAGCTCGAATCAAAACCAATCAGTCTCTCCCAGAAGTATGGATCCATACAGCCTCGCATTGTCACAAACTGGCTAGAACTCGGATCACCAAAGGCAGACTCACGCTCTATGATCCCGACACCAAAACCTATCATCCTCTCACATCTTATGAAATGGAGATGAACACAGAAAGGTGGGATCATCTTGAGTAGGAGACCATTTATAGACTCATTCAGAAGGAGAATGCTGGCACTGGGACTTCTCAGACACCATCTAGGCCAAAGGGTAGGGTAGTTCCATCTCAAAATTCGATCAAGGATTTTTCCTTCTTCTCAGCTAGCACAGACTTTGAGTCCTCGAATTAGAC
The DNA here is from genome assembly GCF_014529385.1 of Adiantum capillus-veneris. Taxonomy (NCBI): domain Eukaryota; kingdom Viridiplantae; phylum Streptophyta; class Polypodiopsida; order Polypodiales; family Pteridaceae; genus Adiantum; species Adiantum capillus-veneris. Next base: position 57,908,950 of record NC_140932.1, read on the forward strand.
GGTGCTTGGCACCAGTGGCATCAGCTGTAATAAACAGAAGGTTGATATCAGCCCGTGTAGATGATCAGAGCTCCACCTTGGCCTTTTTAGCTGCCTCTCGCAATATTTTTCTGACCATTCTATCATTGGTCAAGTCCAATCCTTGGTCCTTCTTGAACTCTTGTACTAGATACTGCAGCAGAGTATTGTCAAAGTCTTCAAGGATTTTTCCACCAATTTTTTTGCAGCAGACGCTGGATTTTTCCACTTAGGGGTTGGTGTCATTTGGCTGATGGCCCTTGGAATTACAATTATAAGGGTGTTCAGCACTCAATGAGCCAAATTTCAAAAGAATTAGACAATGGATTTTTCCAGTAAAATTTAGCTTGATGCCCATGGAATTACAACTACAAGGGTGTCAAGCACTCAACGACCAACATTCCGGTAGAATCAGAAGGTGGATTTTTTTCTCAAAATTTTTGCAATCTTGCCAAAATTCAAGAAAGGAGGGAAGGATGTAGATGGTTGAGACAGTCTCACTAGGTGGGAACCGGCTCCTGTGAGACGAACAGTGGATCACTTAGTAATTACCACGGTAATTCCCAAACCATATAAATAGGACCCATTACATTGTAATTGGGTTGGCATGAGTCGTGGGCATGAATTGAGTCATTTCTCGGCTGTACCTCTGTTTGAGCTTTTGATTCATAATCCTTAGCCCTAAGTTGTTCTTGAGCTACATCATCTTTATTGTAATCTTTCATCTGTAATCCTAAAACCAACAGTACAGTATACTCCAGCTATACATACTTTGTACTCATTCTCTCTGAGTCTGAATCCGAATCTGAACATCATTCTCACTGTTTCAATCTGGTTCTAGATGTATTCCAGTTGAGTTTCTATTTCCTTGTCCAGTCTATTGTTTGAACTAACACATCACAAGTAGCTGTAAACTTCTAACACTGGAATCAGCTATCTAAAAGAGATCAGCTCCAATTCCACATACTACTTCACATTTGTGCACAATAAAGAGAAAGAGAGTCTTATAAGACAAAAGCTTTGTTCATTTCAAACATTTGTACATTTACTTACTCCAGGGAAGCATTGTAAGCATTTACAAGGTTTAGATTATCCTTTAATTGTATGCCTTGCATCCATCTAGCATCTTCAAAAGGATAATTCTTAAAATTAATAAGACATCGTCGGCGGATAGTCTTACCGCCTCTTAATACCTTGGATTCATGTCGGAGAATGGACTCCGGCTGCAACACCTCTTCTTGTTCCTCCATCTTTGGTGGGTCTTCAATAGTTGGTTCTTGAGGTTGCTCTCCTTTGTAAGGCTTTAGTAGGCTCACATGGAAAGCATTGTGTATGAGCCAATGGCTGGGAAACTTGAGTTGATAGGCCATCTCATTGATTGGTCTAAGAATCTAGAAGGGACCATAGTACCTTTTTTCTAACTTAGCATAGTACTTTTGGTGTCCCGTAGGATTCTTGCCCGTCGTGTGACTTAATCAAGCTTTGGGAAATTTAAGTAAGACCCAATCATTTTCTTTAAAGGCTTGGGCTCTTCTTTGCTTATCAGCAGTAGCCTTTTGCCTTTGCTATGAGATAGAGATAGTATCCTTAATCTTTTGGAAAGATTCTAGTAGGTCTCGGCTATACTCATCTACAAAGAAGATCTTCCTGTGTACCTTAAGTAGCAGGGGACTTTTAGATCTTCCCTCAATTACCTCGAAAGGTGCTTTTCCCGTGGAAGTATGTATAGTGTTATTGTATGCATACTCCACCAAGGGTAAGTACTTCCCCCATTGGGACCTTTGATCTACTTCTGTTACATAGGCTTTTAGTAGATCAAGAATTTTTAGGTTAGCTATTTCACTTTGGCCATCTGTTTGCGGGTGATAGGCCAAAGAGAAGTTTAGCCTTGTCCCTAAATTCTCCAAGAGACCCTTCCATAAATTATTGGTCATTCTAGGATCTGTATCCGACACTGACAGACATCAACAAGCCATGGTACTTGAAGATTTGTGAAATGAAGAGGGTTGCCATTTGATGGGATTTGATAGTCTTTTTGACAGGTATAAAATGAGCTTGTTTGCTGAGCCTGTCTACTATTATCCATATTCCCGTATCCCCATGGATAGACTTGGGCAATCCAAAGATAAAATTCATGGATATGCTCTCCGATGGTGGATTAGGGATTGGTAATGGTTGAAGCAATCCAGGTTGCTTCCCTCTATCAAACTTCATCTTTTGGCATACCACACATTTAGAAACATACTTTTATATGTTTGCTTTCATGGTAGACCAATATAAATATGTTTCAATCCCTTTTAGGGTAGACTGAATCCCTCTATGCCCCGCATAAGGAGGAGCATGTGATTCATACATTAATTTCTCACGTAGTGAGTTAGTAACGCATAGTCTATTTCCATAGAGAAAATAACCATCTTGTAGGGTAAATGGTTCCTCTTTCTTCACTAATGCAAGGATTGAAATCACATCTCCAAAATCAGGATCAATAGCATACTCATCTATCATACAAGATATATCATTGTGAGTTGCTATGGAAAGCGCATTCACTCTCGGCCATCTTGAGAGTGCATCGGCTACTTGAATATGCTTGCCAGCAACGTGAGCAATATGAAAATGAAATTGAAAAATGAAATTTGCCCACCTCATTTGTTTGTTGGAGAGCTTGGTCTGCATCATGAAGTACTTAAGACTTTGGTGATATGTCCATAGAATGAAAGGAGTCCCCAATAAATAGTGCTTCCATGAGGCATGTAGAACTACAAGGAGTTCCTTTTCATATATACCTAGAGCTTGCTCAACAGGGTCGAGCCTTCAGCTTTTGTAGGCTATGGCGTGCCCTTCTTGGAGAAAAATAGCTCCAAGGCAATCACCACAAGCGTCACATTGGACCTCAAATGGCTTTGAGAGATCCGGCAGTGTAAGCACAGGTTGAGAGATAAGATTTTCTTTGAGCTTTTCAAAAGCATTGTTCTCCTTGGCAGACCATGTATACCTATCATTTTTCTTTGTTAGATCATGTAATGGTCCTACTATTAGTGAGAACTTTTCTATGAAGCGTCTATAGTATGCACACATACCTATAATGCTTCTTAGTTCATGAAGATTCCTTGGATTAGGCCATCCTGTTATTACCTCTAGCTTTGATGGATCCATTTGGATTCCATCTTGAGAGATAACGTGACCTAAATATTGAATCTTTCGTAAGAAAAAATCACTTTTCTTTCGATTAATATAAAGTTTATTCTCTCGTAGAACTTGAAATATTACCTGGAGATGTTGCTTGTGTTCGTCTAGTGAATTAGAGTAGATGATAATATCATCAAAGAACACTCTAGTAAAGGTTTGGTGAGGCCTGAATAGCTTCTCCATCAAGTAGTTGAATGTGGCTGGTGCATTGGTCAAGCCAAAAGGCATGACTATATATTCGTAAAGGCCAAACGTAGTGCAAAATGCGGTCTTTACAATGTATTGATCAACTATCCTTATTTGATGGTAGCCACTTTTTAGGCCAGTTCTACTAAAGTAGGTCGACCCTTGTAGCTTATCAAATAGGTCTTCTACCCGTGGAACGGGAAACCTATTTTTGATAGTGATCCTATGTAGTGCTCTATAGTTGACACGCATACGATATGTGCCGTCTTTCTTTTGCACTAATAGCATGAGTGAACAAAATGGAGATGAGCTAGGCCTAACCATGCCCTTTTCAACTAACTCATGCACTTGCTGCATAATCTCCTCTTGTTGAGCTTGAAAAATCCTATAAGGAGGTTTATTAGGCGGTGAACTTCCTGGAAGAAGTTCAATTGCATGGTCATCATTGCCTCGTTTAGGAGGTAGTTCACAAGGGATTTCATCACAATAAAAACATCTTGAAACCCCTTGAGAAAATTGGATAACTCTAATTCCTTGTGATTGTTTATACTTTCTTTTGCTAAAGCATTCGGCTCATTTTGAGAGCATTAGGTTCATTTTGAAAATCTTTAATACAAATCATGTACACGGAAATAGAGCTCTTTATTGAATTATTGAAAGATTGCGTATGTACAATGGGTATGGTGTTACCCATTTCCTTAGCATCTATGTATATATCTTTTTCGCTGAACCTAAAGTAGATTTTCCTTTCAGGGAATTTACCATTGGAAACCATGGTGCCCCTAGGATTACATCCTCATGCTTGAGAGGATAGATAAATAAGTCCTCTTTGTCCACAAAGCTTTGGACATGGAGCCTCAATTTCCCGATTAAGGGAGTGACTGAAGCTTCTTGCCCCTTGAAAGCACCATCGGCGGGTAGGACATCTCCCATCTCATAAGCTTGGATGCCTAGCTTGGTGTCCAACTCTGTGGATATGAAATTGTAAGTAGAACCAGGGTCAAAGAGAATAAAAGCATCATGTTCTCTTACCTTTCCCAAGCATGGCATAGAGGAGATCCTTTGTGGTGAGCTTCCTCTTCTTGGATTTCAACCAAGGTAGCTCTTGGAGGCTCATGGCGGGTGTTCTTTTGGGGGCAAGCACGGTACGCATGCCCTTGCTCTCCACATTTGAATTGTGATAACGCTCAAGCTCTTCAGGAGAGAGTTTGTTTTCGCCTTTGTAAACTCGCTTCTCCTTAGCTTTGTGGTTATTGGAATTTCCCTTAGGAGACTTTTGGACATTGTCCTTCCCCTTACGCTCCTTAGAACCCTTGTTTTCCATGGGCTTAGTATTTCTCTTAGTCCCTGTTTGGAAATTGATTTGTGAAGCCACCATAGTATGGTGTATGACCGTAGATATGGTGCGTGGCCTTTGAGAGTTAACATACTCCACCATTTATTCAGTTAAGCCCGCACAAAATTGTTGTTTTTGCTCTCTAAATCCATGTTTTTGAAGACAGTGGCTTTGAGATGTAAGTCCCAAAACTTGTCTACATATTCGTGAATGGATTCGTAGGGAGAGAGCTTCAAGCTTCACCATTCGGTGAGTACTTTGTCTTTGGCGTCGGTAGCCAAAACTTGCTTCATAATGGAAGCTCTTAAAGCTTTCCACGTTTGTGGAGCTTCACCGTTTTCCCATAAGCTAGACCACCATTGCCTGACATACTTTTGAAAGTGCATAGCTTAGAGGACTCTGTGAAGCCCTCATCTCCAAACGCCGCATTGAATTGTTGGATGAAAGCCAACACTTTGTCCGTAGCACTAAAGGTGCCATCATAGGTAAGGAAAGAGTTGCTCTTTCCTCTCTCTTTGAATTTTTTGAGCTTGGACAATCACTTCCACGTGGCATAGGCCTCTTCGTTTTGATGGTTCAAAAGTTGCATCATCGCTTTCTTCAGAAGATGAAGAATTTGAGGAAGATGGAGAAGAGGATGACCTCTTTCGCGCCTTTGTCTTGCTTGTTCCTCCTTGTCTGCACCATCACTCTCTTCATAATAAGAGGAAGGGGATGAAGAAGATGGAAAAGAGGGTGACCTCTTTCTCGCCTTTTTCTTCTCTTGTTTTCTGTCATCCCTCTTTGAATTATGGTGTGGAGAAATGTGTGATGGTCTTCTCCGTTTAGGAGTTGATGGAGAGTGTTTTTCTCGCCATCTTTATGGATCAAAAACACTCTTTATGGAGAGTGTTTTGCTCTCCATCTTTATGGAGCCATCTCCGCCGAGGTGGCAAGAGACTCACTTCTTTCTCATTCCCTCGGTGGGGGCTCTTGAGTTCTCCTTTGAGAAGAAGATGCGTCATCAAGAAGAAAATTTTTGAGCCCTTCGTATGGATCCTCTTCTTCTTCTTGAATCAGAGAGAGGCCTCTTTTGGGAGTCTCGCAAGGAGGCTTCCTAGGTACTCTCTCTTCATGGTGGGGAGTTTGGAGAATCCCATGAGCATGAAGCTGCCGTTGCACTTCACTTTGGAGGGATGGATTGCCCATGGCTTGTTGAAGCCTAGAAACAAGGTAATTAACAAGCAAAGGGGCATCATTAGTAGCCTGCTCATTAGCAAAATCAAAGCTATCAACATTAATTCACTCTCTTTACTATTGTCAGCCATTCAAACAACTTTTAGGTGTAAACGTTTTTTAGGTGTACTTTGGCACTTCAAGCCCTAGTTGCTGCTCCTCCTCACCCGTTTAGAAAAGCACTCAAGCTACTGTACCTGTGGCTTGAATACCATTAATTGCAAGGAATAGAAGAGAGGATCTTTCAACACCAAAACAACATCGGCTCCTGTCAAGCTTCTAATAGCTCAATAGTGATTAAGCCGTAGGCAAGCCATATAGGACTCCACCATTAAGACCATAGCTCTCGACGATGATGCCCCATTTTATCTGCACAAAGGCAGGTGCACTGCAAGGCTGAAAAATCCCTATTCTACTTACTCAATTGCAATTAATAATATCAACCATTTATAGCTAGCTTCAAGACTTCCCTTTTTGAGCAAGAAAAGAGAAACCTTGTGCTTTGATACCAATGTAACATCTAATGGCCTAGTAGCTTGTGTGTAGCGGGAAATAGCATAGAGGACCGGATTTATATGGAGTCTGTCCTCCCTCCAAAAGGCTTTGTATTATAGGTTTCCCCCATCAACGAAGACATTTTACAATACAATTCTTTGTGTTCCTTCAATAACTAGCTAGTGCAATAAAGATGGAAGCTTAAAGCACTAGCAAACACTTTAAAACACATCATTAATTCCCTCACGGTCTCAGACCCAAGACCTCACACAGTTTTGAAGATGGTGAGAGCTAGCGGGGTATGAGAGTAGATTGAGAGGAAGAAGGAGTAGTCTTACAAGAAATAAGTACATCTCCTCACATAATCACTCATATTAGCATAGCATAGATTAGTAATTAACATGGTAGAGGAGATGAGCATGCATTGAAGCTTGGCTCTTGGTTGGATTTGCATCACAAAGCCAAGAGTTGTTGGTGTAGGCCTCCCTTCTCACAAGCTTGGAGTAGGTGATAAGCTTTCCATTAAAGCTTGAGAAGGATATATATATATATAGAGAGAGTCTTCTTGCTTCACACATGAGCTAGTGTGAGTGTGTGTGGAATAATGCCTTTGAAAAATTAGCCCCCCCTCTCTCTCTCTCGGTCGACCGCTCTTGCTAAATCCTCTTGCTGGCACCTCATTGGACCTCTCCAGTCTTAGCCAATAGGATTTAAGAAGCATAAGTGACAGCCTTCTGACATGTGTACCCCTTTCCCCTTTTTTGAGAGCTTTAGGTAATTAATTAATGCAACTAAACTCTCATTGGACCCCTTTGTCTCTTGGCCAATAGGAATCAGGCAAGCCATTGGGCTGCTGAATGCTCATTGGACCCCTTGGGAGACTGTCCAATAGTCTTCTAGAGAGCTTAATTATTATTGGTTCTTTTATTAAGTTTTTTTAAATAAATTAAACTAGATTTACTCTAGCCTAATTCTCATTGGTCCACCTCCATGGCCATACAATAGAATTTGAGTGCACCTTGTGGGCATCTGGGCTAGGGAGCTGACATGTGTCCCTCATTCCCTTTTTGTAAAGGAAGCTTGTGAGTGTGTGTGTGTGTGTGTGTGTGTGTGTGTTTGTTTCTCTCATCTCCCCTACTTACAGGGCTCGCCCCCTCCTATGTAGGAATCATGAAGACTTTTTTGGACACACACAAAGCATCCAATTTTTCTAAGCTTGACCATTGGACACAACCTTTGATTTTTTGGAACCTTAGCATTTTGGAAGTCTTAATGGGCTGAACCTTAGGGTCTTTAAAGACCATTGTTGTACATTGCTCTTTTGCAGATGCCCCCCCCCCCCCCCCCCCCCCCCCCCCTTGGATCCCTACCGTGGCCGGTTTTCCAGCTTAACCAATATTCTAGCTTTTTTTCCACTGGCACTTCCCCATATTAAATGATTAGTTTAACATGAGAAAGTCATTTAGAAGAATTATAAATTAGTTATTATGATAGCATACTTTGTGTGATAGTAAAGTGGATCCCACTTTGTCTAGTCATACTCGTTCAGGCTCTTACCACGCATCTTATGCATCCAAGTTTTAAGCTTTGGCTGCGTCTAGCTTACATGATGTTGAGGAACCTCTATCTTTTGATGAAGCATAGAATTCAAAAAATTGGATGGATACCATGCAATCAGAACATGATGCAATTATAAAAAATGACACCTCGACTTTATGTGATTTGCCTCTTGAAAAAAAGGCCATTGGTACAAAGTGTACAAGTTGAAACACAAGCCGGATGGTGAGATTGATCGCTCTAAGGCTTAACTTGCAAAGCATTATGCACAGCAAAAAGGCATAGATTATGAAGAGACTTTTTCTCTCACTTATTGTATGAATACACTGTGGATTTTCTATGTGCATCGGTGGTTCATTTTGGCTGGGATGTACATCAATCAAATATTGTTACTGCTTTCTTGAATGGTAACATATATGAGGAAGTTTATGTAACACAGCCTTGTGGTTTTGTCAAGAAATACCAAGAGGATAAAGTGTGCAAATGTAACAAAGCTTTGTATGGGTTGAAGTAATCTCCTTGTCCTTGGTATGAGAAGGCTGACACTCATTTGGTCAAACGAGTCTTTTGTAACGTTCCAACAGAAAGCACGTTGTATGTAAAGTGTGAGGGTGATATAATTCTCATTGTGGTTCTCTACATGGATGATTTGCTGATCATTGGAACAAATGAGAGACATATTGCTGGATTTAAGGCTGATTTGATTTCTACTTTCAAGATGAAAGATTTGGGACTGTTGCATCATTACTTGGGTATATAGTTTAAGCAATGTGATGGTGGTATTTCCTTGTGTCAAAAAAGTTACATAGAGACATTACTATGTCAATTTGGACTCGAGGGTTGTAAATCTATTGCCGCTCCCATGGAAACATATTTGAAATTGAGTTTTCATGATGCTCGTGATCTTGTAGATGTCACTCTTTACCAGACTGTTGTTCAATGCCTCATTTATGTATGCAACACAAGGTTGGATATTTAGTTTGCAGTCTCATAGGTCAGCAGATTCATGCATAGCCCAGGGTATAAACATTGGTAGGCCTGTCAAGAGGATTTTTTGCTAATTATGTTGAGCTAATGTATCCAATAATGCGTTATATAGAGGCTATTTAGTTCAATTGGATATCGTAGAGGTGGCTCAAATTCCAATGAATCATCATTAGTGTCTTCAAAAAATGCTTTCGTGATTCCCAGATTAGTCTCTGATTGGCATCTAAGATGTTGTTGTCTTTCTCGAGACTCAACTCTTGCTTGGATCTTTTAAAGCTCTGCCTGTTCTTTGGCTGCTTTCTTGTAGGTCATGATAAGCTATGTGCATTGCTTATAGCATATTTAAGGGTACGAGTGGTGGCATTTCATCCCCTCAGGTGTTACCCGGGTCGTTCCCCTATTTCCCCAAGTGTCTATGGTTGCTGCTAAGTGGATCCAATCCACATTGTTCGGCTCATTCATCCCAGGTAGTACATCCATATAAGGAGAATCTTCCCCAACACCAGTGTCCACTTTACATGTGTAACAATACTGCAATGGGGCCGAGTGAACTGTGGTGTTAGATCTATGATCAATTATAAACCTATTTCCTATAGAATGTGCTTGACCAGTTACAATATCCACTCAAATGACAGAATCTTGGAATTGCAAGTAGACATGGTTTTTAGACTAGTCATGCACCATTTTTGCTTCCCTCATGAAAGGACATCCTAAGTCATCTCACATGCCATAGTGTGCTTGGAGAAATCCATAACAATGAAGGTATTTCTTATTTTATGTCCAAAGACCTTGATCTTGAGATCTTCTAGCATCCCAATAGGTTTAACAATAGACCCATTGGCGATGTTTACTACTATGGTTGTGGTTCCAAGTGTTACCATATACATGTGGTAGTGATGTGTGTGAACACACTAGGACCGCCGCGGAATTTTTTCCCTCTTTAAGAGGTTTTTTCCCCCGAGCATTGTATACACGCCCATCACTCTAGGGCTATCTATCTTTCCATTGCACACTAAGTAATACACTCTCTATCGTGTGCCTTGAGCTTCCTTCATCTTCTCCAAGCTGTGTGTGTTTCTCTTCAATCCTAATTCCAACAATTGGTATCAGATCAGGTCATGTCCTCCCGGGCTTAGTCGCCAGCAGCTCTAGCACATGCCTGCTCACTTTCTTCGATTTCAGTGAGCTTTGGCAAGCGTTCACAGGTCTGCTCAGAATTTTGATTTGGGCTCATTTCGGCCTGCTTTTCCACTACAGGCAGTACTGTATAGGCTATTTCGTCATTTTGTGCAGAATTTTTGTCAATGCCGTTTTCTACATAACAGGTGCCTTATATTCTTTCACGGTTTGTGCTATATAGCACAAGTTGTTCGCGCTCCATTTCTCCTATTTTCGGGTAGTTTTCACATCAGGTGCAACATTTACCATGGCTGACAACAACAACACAGATGTGTTCAAGATGTTTGCTGCTGAGGACGGGTTGGATGGGGACAACTACCCTATGTGAGCTTATATGATGCAACATGTTCTTGTGTCAAAGGGTGTCTGGAACATTGTGCAGGGCATTGATGTACGTCCGGGTTCTGAGGATGTAGGCGATGTTGAGGATGTTGCAGGTCTTGCCTGCAAGGATTGCAGCTGTTAGAGTTGTTTTGCCTACGGCAGAACAAGCTCATTGGGATGTTAAGGATGCGCAGGCTCATGCATTGATTGCGTTGTCTGTGAAGCGCACCATTGTTCCTCACATCCGTTCAACAAAATCTGCAAAACAGGCTTGGGATATTTTGGCTGGTCTTTATGCAAGTTGCAATGAGGATAAAATTGCTTTGCTGCGTAAAGAGCTGGAGTCGAAGATTATGCATGAGGAAGATGATATGGACACTTTCATTGCTAGTGTCAAGGATATCAATGAGCAGCTTATTTCTGCAGGTGAAGTCATTTCAGACAGTTCCCTTGTGCAGACTGTTCTTGATGCCTTACCAGATTCCTACCAGACTTTTGCTAGTACTTGGAGACTGATGACCCAAGGAAATCCTGAAGTTGTCAAGTTTGATGCATTATGCACATTGCTGTTGCAAGAGTCACTTTCCAGAAAAAACAGAACTAGGAAACATGCAGTTGAACAGGCTTTTATTGCTTCTCAAGGAAAGGGTGGTAACAGTAATGCAACCACTTCTTATGGTTCTGCTGCGAGTGGCAAAAATTCTGTTCATAATGCTTCTACTGGCAACAATTCGTCTGGAAATTCTGGTGATAAGGGAAAAAAGAAGATGCGTTGCCATTATTGTAAAGCCAATGATCACTTGATCAAGTCGTGTCCTAAGTTGAAGGCCAAAGAGGCTACGAAGAAAGAGGGTGGTTCCACTGCAAATGCTGGTTCCACTACAAATGCGGCCATTGTTGAGTCTTCTGTGAAAGGAGATTGTGTTGCTGATGTTGATGCAGAATGGGCTTTTAGCGTAGAGTGCACTTACAATCCTCTTGTCCACGATGCATGCTTGTCAAATGTATTTTTGTTGGTTATAGTGCTGAAAGCAAAGGTTACAAGTTGTATTATCCGCAAACAAAACATATTCTGGTTTCATGGGATGTAGTGTTTGTGGAAGATTCTATTCAGCCCTTGCTGTCATGTACTAGAGACATTAATGTAAGCTCACAGGACATTTATGACACTTTGTTGCCTCTTTTCAGTGGTGGAAATACGAATGTAAGTTCCAATGAGCCAAATGTACAGCCTATGGGGGTTTCTGAAAATGTTTCAGATCAGCTTATTACTGATGTAGATGTACATGATGTACTTGATGAGGAAAGGGCTGAAAATGAGCAGGCTAGAGGTATGCCAAAATGGCTGGTGCACACTTTGTGTGACAGTAAATTGGATGCACCTTTGTCTAGTGGTACTCGTTCAGGCTCTCGCTATGCATCTTATGCATCATATTTTTATGCTTTGGCTGTGTCTAGTTTACATGATGTTGAGGAGCCTCTCTCTTTTGATGAAGCACAGAATTCAGAAAATTGGATGGCTGCCATGCAATCAGAATATGATGCACTTATAGAGAATGACACATGGAATTTATGTGATTTGCCTCCTAGCAAAAAGGCCATTGGTACTAAGTGGGTTTACAAAGTTGAAACGCAAGCCGGATGGTGAGATTGATCGCCATAAGGGTCGACTTGTTGCAAAGGGTTATGCACAGCAAAAAGGCATAGATTATGAAGAGACTTTTGCTCCCACTTGTCGTATGACTACTGTGCGTTTTCTATGTGCATTGGCAGCTCATTTTGGTTGGGATGTACATCAATCAGACATTGTTACTGCTTTCTTGAATGGTGACATATTTGAGGAAGTTTATGTAACGCAGCCTCGCGGTTTTGTCATAAAAGGACAAGAAGACAAAGTGTGCAAATGTAACAAGGCTTTTTATGGGTTGAAGCAATCTCCTCGTGCTTGGTATGAGAAAGCTGACACTCATTTGGTCAAACAAGGCTTTCGTAACAGTCCAACAGAAAGCACATTGTATGTAAAGCGTGAGGGTGATGTATTTCTCATCGTGGTTCTTTATGTTGATGATTTGCTGATGACTGGACCAAATGAGAGACTTATTACTGAATTTAAGGCTGAGTTGAATGCTACTTTCAAGATGAAAGATTTGGGGCTATTGCATCATTACTTGGCTATACAATTTAAGCAGTGTGATGGTGGTATTGCCTTGTGTTAGAAAAGTTACATAGAGACATTGCTATGTAAGTTTGGACTTGAGGATTGCAAACCTATTGCCACTCCCATGGAAACAGGTTTGAAGTTGAGTCTACATGATGCTGGCGATCCTGCTGATGTCACTCTTTACCAAACTGATGTTGGCTACCTCATTTATGTATGCAACACGAGGCCGGATATTCAGTTTGCAGTCTCACAGGTCAGTAGATTTATGCATAGCCCAAGGCCTAAGCATTGGCAGGCTGTCAAGAGGATTTTCCGCTACCTTAGTGGCACTTTACATCTTGGCTTGTTTTATCCCAAGGGGGGATCATTGCCGCCAGACTTACATGCTTTTTCGGACTCAGATTGGGCTGGTTGTTTTGACACGTGATTGTCCACAAGTGGTTTTTGTTTCATGCTTGGCAGTTCATGTATATCATGGTTGAGCAAGAAGCAACCTACTGTGGCCACTTCGAGTTGTGAGGCTGAGTACAGGGCAGTCTTCACAGCTACGGTTGAGTGTGTATGGCTCAGATGCGTTATGGCTGATTTGGGTGTTGGACAGGACACTGCCAACACTATCTACACTGACAGTCAGAGCGCATTGGCAGTTTGCGACGAACCCAGTTTTTCATGCTCGCACAAAGCACATTGAGGTGCATTACCACTATGTCAGGGAGAGGCTCTCAGCAGGAGAGATCAGCTTGGCTTATGTGCCAACACAGGACAACCTTGCAGATCTTTTCACAAAGGCATTGTTTCGTGAGAAGCTTGAAGCTTTCTGCAAAGCTTTGGGCTTACTCCCCTTTGTGGAATGATCCTGTCCTTAGGGCATGGAACTTCCCTTTACTCACGTGCCAGCTCTCATTCACCGCATCACTCCAGGGGGGATTTGTTAGCATATACATGTGGTAGTGATGTGTGTGAACACACTAGGACCGCCGAGGCATTTTTTCCCTCTTTAGGAGGTTTTTTCCCCCGAGCATTGTATATACGCCCATCACTCTAGGGCTATCTATCTTTCCATTGCACACTAAGTAATACACTCTCTATCGTGTGCCTTGAGCTTACTTCGTCTTCTCCAAGCTGTGTGTGTTTCTCTACAACCCTAATTCCAACACCAAGGTGGGGTCTTCCCATAGTTTCCCAACAATTTTTAGTCAGAATTCTAACCCCAACACCACCATCAAGGATTACCTTCATAGTTAATCCCTTGGTAGTGATTGGTATGGTTGCATTGGATTTGTCGCCCTTAAATTATTTTCCCAACTTGTTAACAGGTATTTCTACAACAAGGTTCTCAACTAGGTTGGGTTGTGGATCTAAGTGTTCCTCCTCTATTGGCATCTCCCTACCTCCATCCATCTGTGCAAATTGTGGTAGCCCGACCTTCAGTTCTCCATTGAGGAAATCTTGAAGAGCTAAGAATAGTTCAAGTTCTCCATATAGTTTGGATTTGATGGTGGTTCTAACTTCTGAAGCCATGAAATCCATCAATTTGGCAATGTTTAACGGCAACTTTTGGGCTTCAGTCCCTTGACATGGGAAAGATGGGATCTCCATTTCTTCAATAGGGTCAGGTAGTCCCTCTGTAAACATTCTTTCCCCAACAAGAAGTGAGTACGCCCACTTTTCCATGACTTTAAGTCATTTTCTTCTTGGATGAAACTAGGTATGGCTAAGGGTTTATGTACTTGGTGAGGTTGTTTTTGCGTAGGAAACAATGTGTCTATAATCTGGATCTACCTAGGTGCTGGTTCTATGTCATAAAATCTAATATCTAACCAACCCAAATGATTTTCTCATATTAAATTGATCACTTAATGTGGGAGAATAAATGGGAACAAGTGTTAAGATATAGATATGTGCTTATAGATCTATCTCAACACGGGGCCAATAGTAAAGGGGCCCAAATTGGAGATGGTCTATCAAGAGCAAGGCTAACCAATGGAGCCTAAGACCTTAGGGTTAGCTTCATTGATGACCTCCAATAATGTGTGTAAAAGTCCTTTGACCTTAGGTAAGCTAGGGTTGAGCTTGAGGTGGGAACCCGACCCAAGCTCGAGGTGCTTGTCGTGCTTGAGGTGCTTGTCCTGCTCGAGGTGCTTGTCATGCTTGAGGTGCTTGATTAAGATGCTTGAGGTGCTTGACTGGCTCCATGCTTGAGGTGCTTGACTTGGTGCATGATTAAGGTGCTTGAGGTGCCTTGAGAAGCTGGCCTGAGACGCTTGTGGGAACACCCCCTACTTCAAGTGCTTAGTCATGCTTGATGACTAAGGGGCTTGCTCATCCAAAGTCAAAAAGATCCCTACAAGGAGGGGGGCGAGCCTACAAGGGGGGGGGATGAGAGAGAACACACACACACACACACACACACACACACACAAGGGAAGCCCCAGCTTGAAGAGGCAGCAAGGACACTTGTCAAGTTCCTCCCCATGTTGCCCTCATGGTGTGCCTGAAGCCTATTGGTTGGCCACCCAAGGGGTCCAATGATAATTTAGGATATTTAATTAATTGATTTTGCATTTATCAATTCCTCTCTCTCAAAGGGGAAAGGGGGACACTTGTCCCAAGGCTACCCATGTTGCTTGTAATGGCTCCTGCTTGTGATTGGCTAGGCCTGGAGGGGTCCAATGAGCTTCAAGCATGAGCTACAAGGGGGGGGTCGACCCAAGAAAGCTAGGGGGGTGCTTAGGGGGTATACTCACCCACACACACTCACAAGCACTCTCATTGTCTGCTATGCAAAGTGGAAGAGCTCCCTCTCCAAGCAAGTAAAGGTTGAGAGCCTACACCAACACTCTTGGCTACGGAGTGCAAATCCAACCAAGAGCCATGCTTCAATGCTTAAGCTTGCCATCTCCTTCTTCTTCATTACCATGCTATTATGTATGCTAGCAACAAGAGTATGATAAGTGAGGAACTAATTCTTTCTCCTACGAAATGTTTCTTCTTCCTCTTCCCTACCCTCATTCCCTGCTAGCTCTCTCCACCTTCGAAGGTGTTTGAGGTCTTGGGACTGAGGCTTGGTATAGTTAAAGCTTTCTTCAAGTTTAGGTTATGCTATGATGGTGATGCATGAAGCTTTCCATCTTCATTGCTTCACCTAGGTCACAAGGAACACAAAGAATGTATTGTAACAAGTCTCTCTTTATGGGAGAAATCATAATACAAATGCCTATTGGAGGGGGGACCGGCTCCACATAAATCCGGTCCTCAACTGTTGTCATGTTCTCTAAATTCTCTCTCTTGCAAAAGTATTGTCTATGCCAAGTTAACTAATTGCTATAATTATGTTGCTATCTTCAATTATGTCTACCCGCTATGCTCACAAAATCATTTCTTGAAAGTACTCTCATTAAATTCCGCTACTCTCAAATTGAATAGGCAAATTCCATTACATTCTAGATCCCTTTGGGTATCTTCTACCAAACTCATTAATTTCTTGACTTGCTCGATCTCCTCTATAGGGTTTGGATAAGTTCCTATCTTCTTCTTGGATCTTGGCCATTGTGGCTCATGATGATTTGCCTTGTTGGTTTCTTTCTTAGTGGCCGTTTTGGTCTCCAAGGTTTCACCTAAATCAGAATCCTCTTCAACGTTGTTCATATACACGGGGTTGTCACCAGTCCCTATATTGGTCTTTGAACTGGGGTCTGACTTCACTGCTTTTTGCAATCTCTTCCTTCGTGTTTTCTTATTCTTTTGAGATTGGGCAATTGATACCATGTCTCTTTCTTCAATAATATAAATTTGTTTTTGGAGCATCGATCATGTGAGTACGTTTATTGGTACCACAAGTATACTTTGTGATGGCTCCTCGGTAGCCTCAATCAAGTTTAATGGCGTGATCTTTGGCACATTTGGATTATTTGGACATTGGGAAATCAAATGATCTATGACACATCAATTCGATATGAGTATCGGCATTGTAGATGTGCTCGCTTGATTGGTTTGCATTAGTGTAGCATTCTTTTGTAGCCTAATAGAACACTCGGCCACACAATGTGAACCTCCACACTCATAGCATTCAAGAGGTGGTCTCTTGGCAGTGTAATTGATATTTTGGCCTCTTGCAGCAAGAGCAGCTATTTGATAGACAGGTTTGACTTGTCCCCAAGAGTTCTCCATGTAGTATTGTGGAATTTCTTCAAGCGCATCAATCCCATAGGCAATATTAGGGTCTATATCTTCCTCACAACCTTCCAAACATGCAATAGATGACTCACAAGCCACTTGATTCACAGAAGTGATTCTCAGATGTGGTGGTTGCGGTCCTAGCACTGGAGGTGGTAAGGGTGTTGTTTGCACAACATTCTGGGCCCTAGGGACCATGTGTTGTGACTTCTTTTTTAAGAGGTGGGGCCGGCATCAACGCAGAAACTCGAGGTGTGTCTGTTCATGCTAAGGTTGGTCTATTGGCCATTGCACGCTTAAATACTATGCAATCCTTAGCTTGATGACCATACCTCCCACACGCATTGCAATTCCCATTGAATTTTACTCTAAAAGTAGGACTTAGGAAGCAGTCACCACCAATGCGATCCAATTGGAGGATAATTTAATGATTCAAGGAGAAAGAGTGTCTGTTGAGCCTAAATCTACTAGCTTGCAATCATCGGGGTATCAGTCAATGACCCTAAAGCCTATTGCTAAGGAGCCAAAGATATCTCAGATGACTTTAGCAGATCTCACCAAGGCCATTCAAGAGAGTCTTAGAGACAATTCTGCTCCACAAAACAATCATATGTATCCAAGAAGGGAGCAACAATGGTGCTCAATATGCTATGGTCCTCATACTACCAGTGAATGCCTAGGCCATTGTAGATATCCTCATGTCATAATACCCTAATGAATCTATCAAGCAATTGATTATTATTAAAGCGCTCATTTGGATTACAACAAGAATTCAAATGCTTCAAGCGACTCACCGACTCTCCTTCCTCTCGTTGGGCTTTCTGGAGCTGAGAGGCTACACCCCAAAGCACTCCCTCTTGTATTTATTCTTTTAAAACAGTCTCCTAAGAAAGGTAAATCGTTTTTTCTTCCACCCTTAGGGTTCTATGCCAATCCCCAACCTTCCCACTTAAAGTTAGGCTTAAAGCATTACTCTTATGTAGGTCATTGTGTTCTCCTAGAGAATTGCATATTTGTTCAAACACTTCGATATGCTTTCTCACATCCCCATCTCCACTAGATTTTTGTGTGAGCTTGGCTATTTGTACTGCCTTATTTCTAGGCTCTCTATCAGGCATGTTACACATATTCTCAGCAATAGATCGACCGATAGCTTGAGAAAATGTTGCCAAGTTACCTACGTGAGGAGGCACCATGGGTGAAGGCACTCCAAAGACTACATGTGGAGTAGGTATTGGCATTGGTCTTGGCGCATAGGAAGACCATGTGGCATGCTAATGCTAGCCGGTATGGTCCCATTGAAATAAGATCTTGGGTGTTTTTTTTGTGGAGCATAGGTTGTTGAAACAATGGGAGGGGTAGGGGATACATGAGTACGAGGACCTATAGGTGTATACTATTGTACACACTTGTAGATACTATTGCCGACATTGAGCGACTGGCATGTAGTAGTGCTTCACTAACAAATGAGGTCCATGGCGTGTTTCTTGGAATGCCCATCATTGGGGTAGGCATGGTAGACATGGTGTCATCAAGGGAAAGATGAGCTAGATTTGGAAAAGTAAAACTACTACTTGTGGGTTCAGACTGTACCAAAACTCTAGGCGACAGAATATATGAAGGGTCGATTGGACTCAGTGAAGGAGTTTCCATCTGTGATAGTGTCGGTTGTCTGGTCTTGCCTGTATCCAAGAATCTCATAAGGCCTATTGAAGGAATGTTAATCACTCCCTTTTGCCTCTCCGATTGGATGATGCTATGGATGACATTGCAGACCATCTGTTGTTGCTCCTCTAGACTTGTGGGGCTAGAAGTAGATAGTACAACTTCTAACCAACCTATATGGTATGTGTAACCCGTGTATAGGTCAGTGAAGGTTTTAGTTTGTAGGTCATATTCCCAATTTTCGTTGAGAAATAACCCTTCTAGGCCTGACGTACTAGAGGTTTCCCTTGAGGTGGAAACATTGTTGTTCCCCACAGTTTGACCCACATTGCCTACTAACTCACGAGCACTCGATTGCTTGATTGTTATGCCTATTGTCCCAGGGGTCTTTCCCTTCATGGCTTGGCGTTGTTCTAGGAAACTCTCCATTTCCCTCTCCCTAGCCGCTTGCATATAGCGCTCAACTTCTTGCACCTCCACAAGACTCCTACCATCGGGTAGTAGAACTTTGGGGAGTGATTGCTTTGCAGGGTGGTTTTCCATGAAAGCAAGGGGCAGGATATTGATGTGGACACTCTTGGGGAGTATAGGCTCCCCCTGAGATACCAAAGGCGAATCTACCTCTCCCTCACCTTAGTTAACTTCACTAACACATAACCAGAACCTCTTCTGACTTAGAATAATCTAGAAAAAAAAACCTTGTACCATGCAACCTGCTACAATAGATAATTTTTACTCTTCACATATGCAACTTGCACTTTAGTAGCCCCCAGGATCAAATGGAATAATAAGGAATTGCCCACACATTGGAGCATCATAATATCCACATGAGCATACATCTCCTCTATCAATCAGCATCAAGCATTTATGGCGCAAATACGCTACCCCTGGTTCAAATAGCACGCAATTACTATGTATGCTTGATAGTATACATCCATATTGAATCTGCTTATGAATATCCTTAGAATCTACTGGATCAAACACCATTGAGATCACATAGCATTGATGGGCTCCGCAATATACTAGAGCTTCACCTGAAGCATAGTGCAGTACCCACATCTCATAAACTTTGGGCAACTTAATCTCGTTACCAACAAGCATTAAAGAATTTTGACTCCCTTTTACTGGCAGCTAAGACATCACTGACATAAGCATCAATAGGAATAGCATCCAAATCCAGCTACATTTGGCACATTGTCCAAGGAAATAAAAAATCATGTGCACTTTATGCAGTATCAATGATGATTTAGCATCATCACCCCCTCTAGCTTCATAGCCATCACGAAAAACCTTGGGAGTCTTTGGACCTGTATCATCAGAGGAATTTTTACTAGTTGGGTTTTAGCTTGATCTCATGAAAAACAGCTTCAACTTATAAATCTTCATCCATAGAATCCTCGAGAAAATCACCCTTGGAAGTTTTAACATTCATCACAGCTGTAGGCGTTATCTCCTCATGCAGCCCATGTACAAGCATAGATGAAAAGTCCCTATCAATAATCTGTTCACAATTAGCATGATCTAGGCAATCTTCATACTCATCCATGTCACCTTCTGCTTCTTCATCTACATTCATGTTACTTAGCAATCCATCATAGCACTGTAAAAGGCTCATTTGGCACCCCCTTTGAAGAGGTGCGCACATCTGGCACCCCCTTTGAAGAGGTACACACATTAGAAATCTCTTCTAAACTATCATAAACATCTCCTTCAGATCTAGACAAAAAGCATCGATTATAGCATCTTCTTCCATGATAACAGCATCTGCAAACATATTGTTAGTAGCAATCATAGGTTCATTGACATCCTTAGGCTCATACTGCGTTGGGTTCACAATCTTGGTCACTTCATTAGCTACTGTGTATATAACAACTTTATTTATGCACTCATTTGTAGTGAACATGTTTTCCTGCTTGGCTATAGTGCTGATAGTTTTATAAATATCCCAAAGAGGCTCATCTGCATGATGAACTCCTTCAGAATATCCCATGTCAAGGTAAGCAGCTTGTGAACCACTTGTTGTACAGTCTATGTCTTCACTGAAACCATTATTGGAGGTATCATCTATGCGATCAATCTTTGAAAAAAAATCATATAAGTCTGTTTCAGCATTAAATCATCATTTACCTTTTATACCTTGCTCAAAATATGGTCCTTTGAGATCAAATTTTCTACTTCCAGCTCTGCATTTGCTTTGGCTTTGCTTCTTGTAGAAACATGCTCCCATAATTGATCGTAATTAAGGAACTGCATCTAATCCTCTTCACCTTTACTAAAGACAATGTGGCTTCATTTAGTAATCTCTTTTATTTCCATATCTAGAATCCTTGCGCTTTCGCAAATAAATTCTTCTGCAAAATAGTCCCACTGTGTAGGATATGCGTCTGCCAGTTCTTGAACCTGCTTTTTAAAATCTGAGTTTACAACCTCTTCACAAGCTGCAATCATCTGATTTTCTGGAACATTTTGGCTCTTCATCTTGACTTCATAACATGCAATAAAACCTTTTGGATCATATCCCTAAAAATTATGGTATTGCTGCCATATAGCATCAAGTGCTAGCTCTACAGCATCATCAATCTACTTTTTTATCTACATGGATCTTGCTTCCTGTAGACATCCCTAAACTAATTCCATTATTTATGGAAAATCTGCAACTACTAGATTTCTATCAAATCCATTGGAATTGAGATCGTTAAATAAGCTGCTTTAATTGTTCTAGCATATCCATCTTTACCTCCCACCCCGGCTCATTTCGCATCGGGTTCACCAGAGATGTCGGGGGATATGTGTTCAAAAAGTGAGCCAAGAAGGCGTGGGCCTTTGGCTGTGAGAGGTGTGAAGAGAGAGAGAATAAGAACAACAGGTGCAAAAGGCTATGACAATCACTGTAATCATCAATTAATTAAATAATTCTTTGAGTGCAACTTAATCCTTAGCCAAGGTGGGCTGTTAACAGCACCGTCACTTGGATCATCTACTAACTAGGAGTTTAAGCTCCTATTTTACAGGATTATCCGGACCATTAATGACACCGGGACTTAGCAAGATAATTAATCAATCTTCAAGCTGATGACGGTGATGGAAATTCCCTCCTGTTGCTTTATCTACTTCGACTACCTTCAAGAATCTGCAAACTTTAATTCTGCCCATTGCCTCAATCTTCATGCTTCATTTATTGTCAAATGTTTTGCAAACTATCTCTATGTCATATTCTCTGCTTGACTAATCTCGTCCCGATAGCTCTCCTTGAGATCCTTCCTTCTTGCCTTGTGTTTCCAAAAATTTGAGCTATGATTTCTCTTTGCCCAAAAAATTTATTTGTTCTTGCCCACCAAGTTCGCGAGAGAGAGCCTTAAAGCCCTCAATATAGAGAGAGATTGAGCTCTCTCATGCCAAGAGAGCGACCACAAACTTCGGAGAGAGAGACATGCTTACTTTCCTTTTTCATCTTGTTCTTCTCCCAATAGCCTATGTCCGAGAGCCTTCAGACCCTTTCTTTCCTTTTTGAGCTCCTTACCCTTCACCTCCTACTTCTTTGTTTTCATGCAACAACCTCCCTTCCCTTCTCTTCATGCCTTGTACTTGATTCATTAAGTTGAGGAGGGACAGAGGTAAGGCAAGAGAGGTAAAGGGTTCTTGGCCTAGAGAGGGAGAGAGATTTCCTTGCCTTCCTCCTTCCTCTTGATTTCCGTGTTCGTCGTCAAAACCTCCTCTCTAGAAGAGAGAGAGAGAGAGAGAGAGAGAGAGAGAGCTTCTTCTGTTGTTCCCTGTTTTTTCAACCCTTGATACCCTCTTTTACTTATGCTATCTCTTTCCCTATGCAATTCCCCTCGTTTATGCCCCTTTTCCCCCAAACTCCTCTATATTTAGCTTCTTAAAAAATCTCCCCCATCTGTGACGTGGCAAGGCCGGGGTTTGAAGTGCGCGAACACCTGCAAAGGTGGTACCTTCATGGAGAACTTCAACGGAAGTCCCTACTGTGCGCTATGAGCGCGTCTTTTGCCTGCTGCACTCACGCTGACTGCCGCCCCGGCCATCTCCCCATATTTCCCTTCTCTTTCACACACACTCAAACCCTTTTTCTCGATGGCGTGGCCATCCCATGGTTTATGGGCAGCCTTTTGTGCCACACTGGGCGGCTTGCCTTTGGCGGCCATAGCTTCATATGGGCAGGCACTACATTTGACATGCATATCTACCAATCAATACACTCCATGAGACATCATTTTGGACAAAGAGCTCATCAAGAGCTTTTTGTGTGTTTGTAACGGCACCACATTAGACATACACTTCATGCTTTTGTAAAGGCATCACAGTTGGTATACATATGGGGCAAGGCATTGTTGAGCACGGCATGGTTAGCCAAGCCTGCCAAGCACAAAATCTTCCTCCAACAGCCCTTGACTAACAATATCATCGTGAATTTTTCTACTATTTCAATTTCTTCGATAGTACCACAGGCCTTTAGCACGCAGGTATAGTTGATTGCATTTTGAGAGAGGCCTTCGACTCCACATCTGCTTAAACCATAGCCGTGTTGGGCATTTCCTGCTATCAGTAATCTCCAATAAATAATATTCTTGTCAGGCACAACATATCAACCAAAGCATTGCCTGTCACAACACATTTGGCATTCATATCGGCTAAGATACTGCCAAACACGATAGCTTTCCTCTCAGATAAACATCAAGCACTTACTGCATGATATTCCAGAATGTGGTTGAAGCCCATGAATTCTCAAATGGCACACCGATCAAGCCGACCAAACTGGTACGGAAGTTGCCCACGATGAAATTTAATCTGGCGATATCTTGGTAACTGTAACTCCAATCGTTGATCTGAAAAGACTGACGCGCTCCACAAAGTGAGCACTTCAGGCCCATGCATTCTATCCATCTCTGATCCCTCACCTACACTTTCTCAATCCGGTATGGATCTACAATTGACTCAAACTTCAAACTGTCTTAACTTCTTCACCATAGCTCTAATCGAGCCGTAAAGGCAGGCCGGTAGAGCACTTCAGCACTGCAATTCTAGATCATAAACTCCCATATGTAATCACTTTAATCGTACTCTTTTTAGCATCATCAAGGCATCTATTGGCCATTTAAATCCACATTTGGCATACATTAATCGTAAACTAGCTTGTTAGGAAGCACTGAACACTGACCATTAATCAGGTAAGCTTCAAATAAGCTTGACATGCATTTTCTTGGTATATTTCTTAGCATGGTAGCGAAGTTGCACGACACCGTGCAACATGGTATTTGGTCGTAACGCTATCTTGCCCATGGAATTCCTAATCCCAACACTAAGAGTAGACAAACAACTTGAGTGAACAGGACATGAAATGTTTGCACAAATAGATGACCTTGAACGGCAAGATGAGCTTCGCTTAAAAGTAGTAGCTTCCATCTATGTGCGAAAACAAAGGCAAAAAGATTTTTTCGATAAGCATGTATAATCAAAAGAATTCAAAACTAGCAATTATGTCCTAATTTAGACGTTAAAACAACATGCTAAGAAGCCAAAGAAGCAAGGAATGGGCCATTTATAATCAAAGACTTATCACCAAATGGCGTTGTTAAACTTGCTACATTAGACAGTGACGTTAAAACAACATGCTAAGAAGCTAAAGAAGCAAGGAATGGGCCATTTATGATCAAAGACTCATCACCAAATGGTGTTGTTAAACTTGCTACATCAGACAGTGACAAAAGCCCAACTAGATTAGTGGATGTTGGCTTAAGAAATTTCATCTACCCCTAACTCCGAGTATGCTTCTGAAAATCCAGAAGGAAAAGAAACAGACTCGGGAAAGAAAGCAAATTGTTGCTAAAGCACAAGTAGAGGCCAAGGAACAAATAGCAAAGTGGAGACTTCTCTGACAACAACTACAGCATGGGCCTCCCCTGAAGATCAATGCCATTAAAGTAGCAGACTTTGAAATCAAGAACATGCAGGATCCCGCAATTGCTATCGAACTAGGACGCAATCAAGTGGAGGTGACGTTAATGCTTGATTCAAGTGCTCAAGTTAATCTGCTCTCCTATAGCCTTTATAAGCAACTCCAACTTCACAATAAATTACAGTCAACACAATAAGATCTTCATAGTTATTCAAAGCACTCAATCACAGTAATGGGTTGGACAGTGCTCCTGATACAGGTTAATCAATATGTCTATCCGCATAAATTTTATGTGGTAGAAGATAATCCCACACAACATCCTTCATTGCTCAGTCAACCATGGCAGAGAAGGCATAATGTACAACTTGATTAGAGATCCAATATAGTCAACATTCAATCTGCTTCAGGAAAACAACAAGTTCCTTTTGCTATTGTAGCTACAAACAAACCATCAATGATGTACTCGACGGATAAAGGTAAGCAACCCTTACAAAAACAACCATTGTCCAACAATAGATTCCAAAGAGACCAACAACGCTGGTACAGCCAAAGTGTGTGGACCATAGAAGATGGCATGAGCAGATATGTGTAGGCTAGCAGAAGCATGGCAAAAGGTTGGAGCAGCTAGGAAGATCATGGGTTGACAGGTAGCAGCGGAGGTGTATGACTGATGCGGCTTATAGGCCAAGGAAGGCTCCAAGAGGGGCTAATTTGGGTAACAGGTGAAGGAGATGCAAGGTGAAGCTTTTGGGTCCAAGAATGTAGAGCTTGAAGTGCTGAAGGAGTAGGTCCAGACGGCTCATCCAACAGAGCTACGGAACCCAAGTTATTGAAGGTTGAAGGTTCAGTGTGTTGCAAATTCTTGTCGGACAGGGCAGCTGAGGACAGATGGTCCAAGTGGAAGTTAGGGTATAGGCATGTAGTGCTTGATTTTTGGAGCCTACCTATCTTTTTAGATTACAGATCAGAGTTATGGATTGCAAGTTATGGCCAGTTGAAGTTTTGTCAGGGGCTAGGTTGGTGCCGCCTGACCACATGGGGAAGCGTTTCATTTAGAAACTTTTGGGTTGCGACAAGGTTCTAGAGTAGGGTATGCATCATATGGAGCTAGCAAGAATTAACTGCTTGTCAAACAAAGCCCGGAGCGGAAAGATACAGAAGTCGGAAGATTGGGTGCACTTGTTTGGGATTGGTTGCAGATAAAGATTGGCATTTTTACGGCCTCAGTTCGAGGGCTCGGAGAATTGTGAAGTGCGGTAAGGTTGGTAGTAGTTGGATTTGGCTTAGTGGGTTATCAGCACAGCTTTGTGGCTTGATGATCGGATCGTCAGTGAACAGTTGGAAAACAGTGCAAAAGGTTGGAGTTTTATTCCATCAAATGGGATGTTTTTTGGAAAAAAACGGCACTTAAACTTTTTAAAAGCCTTAGATGACTTGGGCATTGTGGTACTGCCACATGGCAGAAGGGAGTCCCACATGCGCGAGTTGGAAGCCAGGTGCCGAGGTATTTATCCCAAGGAGGGGCGCCCATTTGAAGTGTGTGCAGATGGCAGATGGCACGTGTTGACTGGCGCCAGTTTTGGCCAAAGTAGGTGATGGCCGTGCCCGTAGGACGCTGCAGTTAGTGGTGCACGCTGACGATCGCCAACGGCGGTTGCTGGAAAGTGATGATGTGGCGGCCTTTAAAGGCTTGTGCTCGCGCCCGATGAGGCAAAAACTTTTTGAGGGCAAAGTGTCCCCCCCCCCAAATAGCAATGGTGCTATTGCTCGGCAAGGGGAGGGGTCCTGTGATGGAAGGAGAAGCAGCCCGTTGATGCTAGTCAAGGGCAATACAAGGGAAGGATCTCACGGCCAATGGACAGCATGGGAGTTGGGAAAGAGCAAGAGAGAGGGAGTTCGAAAGCTTCAAGGGGCATGGCCAAGGGGCCTATCCTGCCTGCCTCAAATGTCAAGCAAGGGAAGAGAGAGAGGGAACCTATGCGAGAGGTGTCCAAAATGCAAGTGCAAGTGCAGGTGTGTCCAAGTTGAACATACAAAGAGTCAAGATGTGGGCACCATGCAGAGGTTGCCAAAATGAGCTATGACAAGTGCAAGCAATGCAAAGGGAATTCCAAATGAAGTTGGAAGTGAAGTGCACAAGATGGGAACTTACCCATTATTTCTTTTTTAGGTCTCCTAGACACACCCCTATAAAAGGAGGTAGACGTTCTTTTTTTGGGGTCTTTGACCAATGTTAGTTTTTTTGCTAGAGGTTTTTTGGCTAGGATGCTCCTTGGCTTGTGCAGGCTTTGAGGAATTGTCTTTTTGCCAAGGTTGTGCCGCCACGGGATTGGTTGTACATGGTGTTTTTTTCGCAAGAGGACCATTCTCTACTGTCTCTAGACGTCATTTCCCCTTCCCCCTTCTCTTCTCTGCTTGTGCACGTGTGTTTCCGGGTGTGTGTAGGCGTGTGTGCCCCCCCCGAATTTGGTCGTGCAAAGAGAGATAGAGAGAGACTCAGTGTGTGTGGAAGGTTGTGAATTGAGCGGAGCGGAGTGATTGAGTTTGTCTGTGCATTGCAAGGCGTGTGTGCATATGGTTGTGTGCAAGTGGTGGTTTGCTTGCGGGTAATGTCGAGTTTTGAAGGTGAAATCTAGTGGATTGGGGCACTGTGTATACCCTGGGCTATAGCGAGGCATTGTGTGGGGTGCTGGGTGTGTTCCCCTTTCCCCCTCTCCATCTTCTAGTGCCCCCAATGAGGAGCTACCTGATGCTCCGATTTGCGGTTGGAAGAAGTGTTTTTAAGCTGACAAAGCGGTTGGCTAGTGGTCAAAGTGTTTGATGGTCGAGTTTGAAGCTAATAGATATGGTGGAGCCAGGTTTTGGCCCCATATTTACAGGCATTGAAGATCCCGAGGATTGGTTAGCAGATTTTGAGTTATGGCTGCTGTCGATGCGTATGTCGACGGATGAAAAAAGGTTGCAGACAATGCCGTTGTTGATGCGAGGACGGGCCAAAGTGTGGTTCGATGGTTTAAAGGGCAGTGATCGAGAATCATGGAAAAGATTGGAAAGTCAGTTTTTGGAGCGGTTTCGAGAGGTGATTACGTCGGAAGAAGCTGGTGCAAGACTGAAGGCGGTACAGCAGGATGTAAGTAAGGAATTCTCCATTTTCATTGATCAGTTTGAAGCTTGTTGGAAACAATTAGAGGTTTCTACTGGGGTCAAAATTAATCAGTATTAGAAGCTGTCAAAGCTGTTAGAGGGCTTGCATCCGAGGATTAGAGAAAAGGTGGAAGACAATGCAGATACATACGAAGACATGATCTATTTGGCAAAGATAAAGAGTAAAAAGGTAAAGCAAAAGCTGGAGCTCGGCATGCTAAAGCCAGCAGATTATATGCATGTTGCGGAGGTAGAGAAGTGCTCTTTGGTCCAACCAAAGGTGATTCCAATTGTTCGAAATGCAGAACCTGTTGAGGCAAGGCCTACTGTTGGTTATGTTCCTTGGTGATTTCCAGTTTGTGAAGTGCATGTGCCAAGGGTGGACGAGCTTGTCAACGAGGAGATGCTTGTCAACGAAGAGTAGGGAATAGAGCAAGCCAAGGTGCATGATGAAGACCAAGTGGTGCGGCCTAGGCCTACAGATGATGGAATGAAGGTGAAGGTGGTGTGTGGTGCCATGCTAATGGCCATGCTGATGAAAGTAGAGGTGGAATGTGCCATGGTGGTGCAATAGCTGCAGAATTTTGCCAAAAGGGATGGAGAATCCATGCCTATGGAGGAAGATGAGGTGGATGCAAAAGAGCACAAGTTTCTCTCTTCCCAAGAAGAGCATGATGCAACGGTAGAAGAGGTGATTGAAGCTGAAGAGCAAGAGGTGTTGATCAACCTTGAAGGGACGGTAGATGAGGAAGGGCTCGATGAAGCTGGAATTGAATGTGTGGCCGAAGAGGAGGTTGTGATGCCAAAGACAAAGGATATTCCGATGCAACAGACATGTCCAATGGTGGAGAAAGGAGAATCCCAAGTAGTGGCTTTTCTTCCATTGAAGGTATGTAAGCTATGGTTGATGGATATGGTGGTAGATGTGTTATGTGGTGGTTGGTTAAGCAGGTGCATGGGTCTATGCTTGAGGCCTCCACTTTAATTGGTTGGGAGGGAGGGTCAGGCATGTGTTGGAGATTTGTGTCAGGTACATGTTTTTTTGATGGTGATATGCTTGATGCTGCTTGGTATGGAGTGTATGCTTGTTTGCTGAGGGATGTATGGAGTGTTGAAGGTAGACTATGGGCAACCTACACACATGAGGGTCTATGTGCTGGGGTACAGCACTATGGTGAGCAGTTATAGATGGGTGGAAGACACCAATGGCAGGTGTTTGATCTAGGTGGAAGTTGTATGATGCAAGGGGTGGGTCAACCCACTTGAAGGTTTGACAGTAGGCAGAATAAATCTGTGTACATATGGTTTTGGTTTTCTCATAGTGTGTGCCAGGTTTTGCAGTTAGAAGGTGAATAAACCTCTTTTTTGGTTGAGCATAAATGCTCAACTAGGGGGTGGGCAATGATGATACAGCCAACATGTGTCGACCATAGAAAATGGCATGGGCAGATATATGCAAGCTAGCAAAAGCCTGGAGCAGCTAGGACGATCATGGGCTGACAGGTAGCAGCGGAGGTGGATGATTGATGCAGCTTATAGGCCAAGGAAGGCTCCAAGAGGGGCTAATTTGGGTAACAAGTGAAGGATATGCAAGGTGCAGCTTTTGGGTCCAAGAATGTAGAGCTTGAAGTGCTGAAGAAGCAGGTCTAGACGGCTCATCCAACAGAGCTACGGAGCCCAAGTTATTGAAGGTTGAAGGTTCAGTGTGTTGTAGATTCTTGCTGGACAGGGCATCTAAGGACAGATGATCCAAGTGGAAGTCAGGGTATAGGCATGTAGTGCTCAAATTATGGAGCCTATCCATCTTTTCAGATTGCAGATCAGAGTTACAGATTGCAAGTTATGTCCAGTTGAAGTTTTGTTGGGGGCTAGGTTGGTGCCTGCCTGACCACATGGGGAAGCATGTCATTCGGCATCTTTTGGGTTGTAACAGGGTTCTAGAGCAAGGTATGCATCATGCGGACCTACCAGAATTGACTATATGTCAAACGGAGCTCGGAGCGGAAAGATACAGAAGTTGGAAGATTGGGTGCACTTATTCGGGATTGGTTGCAGATGAAGATTGGCATTTTTACGGCCTTGGCTCGAGGGCTCAGAGAATTGTGAAGTGTGGCAAGGTTGGCAGTAGTCAAAGTCAGCTCAGTGGGTTATAAGCACAGCTTTGCGGCTCGATGATCGGATCGTCAGTGAACAATTGGCAAACATTGCAAAAGGTTGGAGTTCTATTCCATCAAATGGGATGTTTTCTGGAAAAAAAAAGAGGCACTTAAACGTTTTAAAAGCCTTAGAAGACTTGGGTCTTGTGGTGCTGCCACGTGGAAAAAGGCAATCCCACATGTGTGAGTTGGAAGCCGGGTGCCGGGGTATTTATCCCAAGGAGGGGCACCCATTTGAACTGTGTGAAGGGAGCATGAGCTCCTTGGCGAGGGCATGTGGCATTGCATAGGTGTTGACTGGCGTCGGTTTTGACCGAAGTAGGTGACGACGGTGCCCGTGGGGTGCTGCAGTTGGTGGCGTGCTGACGACCTCCGGCGGTGTTTGCTGGACAGTCATGACATGGCAGCCCTTAAGGGCTTATGCCCTCGCCCAATGAGGCAAAAACAAATTTGAGGGCAAAGTTTCCCCCCCCCCCCCCCCCCCCAACAAATATCAATGTCGCTATTGCTCGGCAAGGGGAGGGGTCCCGCGATGGAAGGAGAAGCAGCCCGATGCCAATCAAGGGCAAGACAACGGGAGGATCTCACGTCCAATGGACAACATGGGAGTCGGGAAAGAGCAAGAGAGAGGGAGTTCGAAAGCTTCAAGGGGCATGGCCAAGGGGCCTATCCCGCCCGCCTCAAATGTCAAGCAAGGGAAGAGAGAGAGGGAACCTATCTGAGAGGTGTCCAAGTGCAAGTGCAGGTGTGGCCAAATTGAGAGGACAAAGAGTCAAGATGTGGGCACCATGCAGAGGGTGCCAAAATGAGCTATGACAAGTGCAAGCAATGCAAAGGAAATTCCAAATGAAGCTGCAAGTGAAGTGCACAAGATGGGAACTTACCCATTATTTCTTTTTTAGGTCTCCTAGACACACCCCTATAAGGAGGTAGACGTTCATTTTTTGGGGTCTTTGACCAATGTTAGTTTTTTTGCCAGAGGATTTTTGGCCAGGATGCTCCTTGGCCTGTGTAGGCTTTGAGGAATTGTCTTTTTGCCGAGGTTGTGCTGGCACGGGATTGGTTGTACATGGTGTTGTTTATGCAAGAGGACCATTCTCTACTGTCGTTGGACGTCATTTCCCCTTCCCCCTTATCTTCTCTGCTTGTTCGCATGTTTTTCCGAGTGTGTGCAGGCGTGTGTGCCCCCCCGAATTCGGTCGTGCAAAGAGAGATAGAGAGAGGTTGTGTGTGTGTGGAAGGCTGTGAATTCAGCGGAGCAAAGTGATTGAGTTTGTTTGGTGCATTGCAAGGCATGTGTGCGTATGGTTGTGTGCAAGCGGTGGTTTGCTTGCGGGTAGTGTCGATTTTTGAAGGTGAACTCTAGTGGATTGGGGCAATGTGTATACCATGGGCTATAGCAAGGCATTGTGTTCGGTGATGGGTGTGTTCCCCTTTCCCCCTCTCCAATGCAATAAAAGATGGTAATTACAGCGGCTACTCTTACTCTGGACGAGAGTTCAATAGTCAATCAATGGGAATTCATGACAGCGTACATGACAAACCCCACCTGCTCTGCCTACCAAAGCTATCAAGAAGATATGGATCAGAAAGGATCAAGACGTAAGGTTTCAACAAAGTCAATTCAAAGATATCTCTCCAATGAACTCCACTACAACCTGCAAGCTGAAACCAAAGTTTCTCCTTAAGCAAATATGGGTGCCCAAGCAATTACTTATAGCCCAAAGTAAGCTTGCAAAATTTGGATTCCAAAACAACAACCCAAGGAACTCCCTTTAGTACACGCTTTGGAAAGACAACCACAAACATGTTCTAGTCTGACCATATGCAAAGCTCAGAGAATTTGGGTTCCTAAGAATGGCTGTCCAACTCCGATTTGCATACCTAAGTGAAGGACAACCACAACTACAGAGGTGACTCACAACCAAATAATTTCACCATCTCTGATGCCTATCAAAGGAAGAGTTGTGAAACTGGAGAGATTATTGTTTCACCGCTTTCACCACAATCATTCTTTCACAGGAAACCTCAACATGAAATGCCAATAAGCATCGTGCTTATACCTTCTTCATGCACAACTTCAATTTTTCCATGCATTGCCTGAGTATGCATATAGGTCTGCATTACATGGCCAACATTAGCACATTTTTAATTCATATGCACATCACTTACCCTCGGATGATACACCGTTGTCCAGGAGGACTTCAACTAGGAAGGGGGAGGCATTCTCAATGCGGACCTGATAGACTTACAAGTGTAAAAAGGGGCACTATTTTTCATTATTTTGGGAGTTTTTTGTATTTTATTGTGAGAATTTTGGTAAATCCGTGTATATATGCCCTTAATTAATGTGGTACAACACGAAATAGAGAAAAAACACCAAAGATGAGCCTTTAGGTGTGTGTACATATGTAAAAAAACACAATTTTCATGCTTAAAAAGTGAGAAAATGGAGCAATCCAGCCAAAAATACTATAGATAGATGTATATAGTGGTTTATTATGCTATTATCTAATTATCTTGATTTATGGGTATTTTTTGAGTCAAGTAGCTATTTTCCTTTGATTGTTGTTAATTTTCTAGAGAAAAACAAAGAAAAATAGAAAAAGCAGGTGAAATGGCGACATAGTGGAAAAAGAAAAGTATGGGAGTGATCAGTAAGTGAACGACAATTTATGGTGAAGATGGGGTGCAATTATGAGAAAGTTGCGGAAAGCCTGATTTGGCCAGTTTTTCAACGAAATGACAAATTTTCCAAAAACAAAGCAAACGGAGTCCAAATGAAGAGATTTTTGAGCCTAAAGTACATTTTGCAGCAAGATAGGAGCATGTATCAAGTTTGGTAACAAGTGGTCCGGGGAAACCCGATATAAGCTAATTTGGGCCCACTGATTAGCTCATTTTCACTATTCACAAGTGAGAGAGATCTTGAGAGACCTAGAGCATACGGGCTTTCTACGACTTTGTATGATGCACACAACACCGCAACCCACACCAGACATGAGAGGTGGACTCATTACCATATGCGCTTCTTGTTCTATACATGCTTTGTCGCGAAAAACTCCAAAAATGGCAATGTGGCATTGAAGGAAAGAAACGAAAACTGGCTCGTAACGCTTCAACCACTAACCCAATAGCTACAAGACTTGATAGGGGGTTACACTAACCTAGGAGAACACCTCTATGACCTCCAATGCGGGTTTCGGTCAACCAAAAAAAACCTAACCTCTCCGGGCACTACAGAAGTTGATCAGGAATTGATTGTTGAAACGGCACAAAACTTCATGAGAAGTTATGTCTCAAGTATGTCTACAAGCCCATGTAACCTCCTCATGGATTTATCATCAAAAGGTGGACCAAAACATCAATATAGACTTCGGACACACAAAACGTCATTTGGCCCTCACGACGAAGCGAGACGTCCGTTTGCCACCAAACTTCACAGGCATCATCGACATATCATCAACAACCAAAAATTATGGTCAAACCTCAAAGGAAATCTTCTCTGACCTTCTTCTCACAAAAAGATGCAAATTGAGCGATAAATCGCCAAACACGGTATCCATAAAGCCAAAGGTTACATAGGAGCCATGGGAAGGTGCTCTTCTGCAACTACAAGCTTGGTAGAAGATCTCAAGAAGAATCACCGTTGAAAGTCATCTCCGAAGACAAAAATCCATTTCGGGCACTGAAATGCCAAATAGGGAGTTTTTATGCTTAACACATGTCTTTTTTAGGTTGAACC
Source organism: Adiantum capillus-veneris (assembly GCF_014529385.1). Classification (NCBI taxonomy): domain Eukaryota; kingdom Viridiplantae; phylum Streptophyta; class Polypodiopsida; order Polypodiales; family Pteridaceae; genus Adiantum; species Adiantum capillus-veneris. Next base: position 57,942,391 of record NC_140932.1, read on the forward strand.
AGAGCTAGACAGGCTTGTTGCCTCCCAAGGCATCACATTGTCATTTTTGCATTCTAGACATCATGCGTGTATGATGTCTGGCAGCCACATTTACACAGGTTTTGCACACCTGACCATACGAGCTCCTCCCAAATGCTCATTACATCTCATACATCAAGTTTCATGCAATTTGGATCATTTGAAGCCATAGATGGAGCAAAAAACGCACAGTTAGAGCCTCCTGGTAGGACTTGACCTCACCTACAGAAAATGGACTCCAAACCCAAAGAAAACTCACATATGGCATGTCCAATGCATCTACTTCATACCCAAATTCTTAAAATTCCCATTTTATCACAGTAGACATCATACATGTATGATGTCTAAACCTGTCAAAATAGAGTGTTGCCAGCATATTCAGCATCCAGATCTGTTGTGCACCTCATGAAAATCCACCTCACCAAGTGTGGATACATTTGGTCAAGATTTGCTCACAATCCATATCATTTTTCAAAACTTTGAGTCAAAAACAACATCTTTGATCTTGGACACATGCACACTCAACCACTTCGACTTTTGATCTTGGACATATGCACACTCAACCACTTCGGCTTTTGAGCACATCATAGCATTACACACACCATGGGGAAGCAGCTCACCCACTTTGGGCCAAAAAAGTCACAATAGACATCATATGCGTATGATGTCTACTCTTCATAAATTGATTTACTGCTGATATTTTGGAGTAACCAACACCTTGATCAAATCCTCATAAGCCTTCCCACCAATTTTCATCCCATTCGAACCTCGTTTGACCTAGTTTTTCCCAAGTATGAAAAAGGACACACAAAACCCTTTCTTGGCCTCTCACACCCACATTCAATCTCAATTTCAATTCAAAAGCCATAAACACTATGTATATGCTATAGACATCATACTCAATGAATGTGGAGTCATAAGTTGATAAAAGACATTTTATGCATACGATGTTTCTAGTGCCAGATTGATCACCAATATAGGTTTTGACCAAACCCATGTTTTGACTATGTGCCAATGAGTTCATTTACTAAGTGCCAAACCATTTGAATCTCATATCATCCAAATACACCCAAATTCCAATTTCAAAACCTCTATAGATCCTATAAGCCAAAAAATTAGCTCTATAGATCCTATCAACCCAGATTCAAATCTCAAAACCTCTATAGATCCTATCAACCCAGATTCAAATCTCAAACTAGGCAAATATATGTGATGTACAAGCCATGGGCTATGCACAGGACAAGTTTTACCTCAATCTGAGCACATAGACATCATACGTGTATGATGTCTCACAGCATGAAATGAGAACCAAATTGCAATTCTTTTCTTGTAAAAAGAAAGTGTATGTCCTAATTAGCTTGTGGTTCAACTTTGAACTCATTTGGATAGCTAAAAGCTAAGTAAAAGTCAGATTTTGTGAAGGACACTAACTTTGAACTTGGAGTGCACTCAGGATCAATGGATACCAGCGAATCTCCAACAAACAAGAAGAGGTTTGTCCTTAAGGACATCCTGGCTGCAGATAGCAGAGCCATTCACCATCCCACCAAAAACCCTAAAGCCCACTAATGCATGGATGGATGATGCCACACTAGAAGCAGAAGGGGTCAGATTATATCAGGGCACTTATACAGATCCTCAAGGAAATACAGTTGATGTGCCCATGATCTTCAGAGAACTTAATGAATACGCCAGCAAAGAGGACATCCTCAACCACCTGGAAAGAGCTGATCTATAAAACTTCTTCGCGGCTCCTCCAGTAGGAGTGGAATAGCCAACTCCATTGAAAAAGACGGCAAAGCTGTGATTACAGCTCTTGATGGACAGAAGATAGAGGTGGTCATTACGCCCCAAATCATTGCCAATGCTCTAGGGCTACAAAATGAAGGCAGCTCAATCAGAGAAAGAAGAGACAAAGTCAAGTTTTATTCTCAAAAGAAGATTAAGCATACTTTTTGAAGACTAAGTTGATCCAATAGCAACTAAGATCTATAGACTCTATAATCAACACTTTTATGTGTATAGTAAGCGGCCTCAAAAGTATACCACTCCGCCACATGCAGTAGCCACCACCATCACCTGGGCATTAAAGAGTAGTGTACCCAAAGAAGCTAAGTACGCTCAGTATTTGATTGAGCAAGTGGTCGGAATGGGGACCGCGGAATGGGGACCGACAACCCGAAGTACATTGGAGGTGGATAAATTCTAATAAAAATTGCATACAAAACCATTAGTGCACGTGGAAGGTGGCCAAAACCACCATCTCAAAATGAATGGTTAAGATTAAAAGAAGATGTAGAAGAAGAGCTCCCTGCGGCTGTAGCCCCTGCAATTACAACTCAACTAAGGTGAAAGCTCAAGAAGATCCCAGAAGACACTAAACAAGAGCCGCCAAAGAAGAAAGGTAAAGCAAAGACATTAGGAAAAATATGAACCCTCTAGGGGCCCTTTGGGATTAAGGTTAATTAGAGGCCAGCCAATAGGAAGAGGGTGGTGGACACACTCTATACCCTCAAAAAAGTAGGGGGACAAGGTAGCCTTACACCTCTTAATGGCCTTTACCTAGTGAGAAGGTAAGGGAGGTGGCTAGGGGAAAGGGGGGGGGGGGGGACCACTTTGACCTTTTTTTCCCACTTTTTGGCCCGGATTTAAAAATACACTAAAAATTTCAAATTTCAAATTTTCCCTTCTTAAAAGGTAAAAAACGTGCACTAAAAAATTCCAAAAAAAGAAATTTTCTCAAAAAAATTCAAAACATCATTTTCCACCCTCCAAAGTCTTTCCAAACCTATTCTATAGCTAAAAAGTGATTTTCTCTCTCTACAAACCCTTTTCCAAGCTCTCCATGGCTGCAACAACCACATGCACCCCCTGTAGTCCAACATTATCTCTCTACTAGCTTTCTCCCATATCCATTGTAGCACCAAGCAAGCTTCTCCCCCATCTCTTCCCCTTGCCCACCACATAGTTCCACACCAAGCTAGCTCCTCTCCCTTCTCTCACCTCCATTACAACATGAAACAAGATTCTACTCCTTCTACTTTCATTCACTTGCACTACATGGAAACCTCTACTCCCGAAGGTGGAAAAAGCATCAACTCACATGACTTGTATACCACAAGAACAGGAGGTGTGAATATTGCATGGGCATTGCAAGGATTCATCTCCAACATAAAGATAGAATGGTGAGAACATTTAGAGCTTAAGATCATCTCCATCTTTAAGTTTATCATGCTGGAGGGAATTAAACCTCTTTATGGCTTTCAATGTTTAGGCTTCACGCCTCATAACATTGGGTGGTGCTATTTTGTTGATGGCTTTGGTGCGCCATCTATCGTTTTGTAGCATGTGATTGAGTCTCACAATGTAAGTAAGTTGTGTTATCTATGGAAAGTCATCAAAGATTTTTCTTATAATTATTCTTTGTATAGTTGTCATTAGATTATTAGAATGATATCATTTTGTACTTTATAACTTTGTGCTCACATAATCTGTTGTTTACTTACAAAGTCAACTTGTTTTGAGAGGACATGAGCAAGCAGCCAGGTGCAGAGATGGAAATCACCCTATTTTTGTTCCGTGAGGAACCTTTCACTACCATGTTAAAAGATTTTGATAAGAATAGTAGGATTTTTGTAGAATCTTGAACCATTAGGTACTCTCTAGGAGCTCTTAGAAAAGCCATCCCTATAGTACTACTATCTTCCCTAGTGTCATAGACACACAAATACCGTGTATATGAATCTCTAGATGAGAAAGACAAATACTTGTAAGAGAAGCCTAACATCAACAACATTATCTCCGTTTGTAATTATTTTTATGAGGCTGGATGTTACCATATACATGTGGTAGTGATGTGTGTGAACACACTAGGACCGCCGGGGCATTTTTTCCCTCTTTAGGAGGTTTTTTCCTCCGTGCATTGTATATACGCCCATCACTCTAGGGCTATCTATCTTTCCATTGCACACTAAGTAACACACTCTCTATTGTGTGCCTTGAGCTTCCTTCGTCTTCTCCAAGCTGTGTGTGTTTCTCTGCAACCCTAATTCCAACACTGTATTCCTCTATAAATGCAATATAAATATTCTTTTTGTTAAATGGTGTCGCACTGAGTGAGAGTATTTAATTTAGATTATTGGAGTTTCATACAGATTTGAGAAATATTATTGATTTTTATGGATATTCTGATTTACATGTAAGATGTTTGAAGTTTCAAGTCTTAATCATTCCATCATGAAGAAATTCATGCAATATTTTGATTTCAGTTTAATCACTAATGGTTACTCTTATTAAGTGGATCATAACCTTTGTCAAGATGTCCTCATTTGGGGATGTTGAATATATATCAATAGCAACATTTCAAAAGTTGAGAAAGCTAAATTCTTGCTTTCCAAAATGTTATTGTTTCCATACTATGCTTATGCCAAGCTTGACTTAGAGAAATGACAACTTGAGATGGAGGTGTAGATATATAGGGGTGACTTATTATTGATTCTTGTTTCATCATATATTATAAAGCCTTTGAGTTTCCACCTTTTTGAGTAGTGTTGACAAGTTTTTGGTATCAAACCTTCTTAAATATCCCTATTCATTCGCTATTGGTAGCTATTTATTTGGTATTGCTAAAGATCATACCAATAGCTATCACCTTGTGAACTTAATTGTTGAGTTGCGGATTTGATTTTTACTATGTAGCTCATTTGGATAGAGAAAGTGTAAACATAAATTATAGATACATGCATTGTTAACATAGAAGATATGTATCACTCGAACCTATATAACTGCTAATCAAGAAACCTTTGGTTGGATACTATAACAATAGGGGTCACATGTGGTTTCAAATACCAAAGAAATGGCTTAACCAAAACATTCCCAAGAACACGAGGTGAACACAAGGAAGTAAAAATTGGCTCCTTGTTTGGTTGATTTCTAGTGCTAAATGTTCTGAGTGCACAAAATTTGTGAGGCCTTTGACCTTGGGAGTTCACTAAAGTATATGTAACATAGCACATGTGTTCAACAGAAGGGAATTTATATTCTTGTAAAGTTACAGAAACATGTGTAGGTAAGGCCTATAAGGGCTACTTTCAATCCATTGTGGTGAACGCACATGATATAGGAAAATTTTACATAGTGAATACTCCGGACATCAAACACTACAACTCTATCTCATGGCCATACATTAAAACAAAGCCCCTATTTGTCATTTTGAAGCCCCAAAGACCCTCAACAAGAGGGACCACAACGGCGCGTAGAATGACCATCCAGGGATAAATAGGGACCAAGACATTTCCAAGAACAGGGGATGTACACAAGGAAGTAAAAAAATGGTTGATAAGCATGATACAAGGTTTAGGTATCTGCCATTTGGGGGCGGGGGGGGGGGGGGTTGCTATGAACACATTAAACTGCCCAGTTCTATCTCATGGCCATGCATTAAAAAAATCTTGTACTTGTCATTTTAGGGCCCCAGGGACCCTCAACAAGAGGGGCCACAAGGGTGCGCAAACTAGCCATCCAAAATTTTCGGATGGCCATTTTGTGCGCCCTTGTGGCCCCTCTTGTTGAGGGTCCGTGGGGCCCTAAAATGACAAGTACAAGCTTTTTGTAAATGCATGGCATGATACAAGGTTTAGCTATTTGCCATTGGGAGAGGGGGGGGGGGGGGGGTTGCTATGAATACATTAAATTGCCCAATTCTATCTCATGGCTATGCATTAAAAAAAGCCTATACTTGTCATTTTAGGGCCCTAGGGACCCTCAACATGAGGGGCCACAAGGGCACGCAAATTGGCCATCCAGAATTTTTGGATGGCGAATTTGCGCGCCCTTGTGGCCCCACATGTTGAGGGTCCCTGGGGCCCTAAAATGACAAGTATAATATTTTTTTTGATGCATGGCCATAATTCAAGTGGTCAGTTTTTTTAAATTTTTTAAGGATGTTTTCAAGAGCTTCTAGTGTTCAATTGTCTCCGAACAGTGTCTGGGCTTGTCACACATAAATTTGTTCATCTCGTCGCACTCTTCGACCATCGTGTGATGCAAAAAAACCATATCCTACTCGGATTCTCCAAAAATTAACGTGCAGGTTAGCAATTTCTTAAAAAATGATGTAAAACAGATATTTTTTACTTTTTCCTTAATCTACGGGCTCGAACGAGCATTAAAACCATGGAATCTGAAAATACTCAGAGAACCAATGTTATTTATTGTGTTAAGGACTGCATTTCCTACATACAAAACTTTCTCAAAATCTCACCCTAACACCTTCAAAAGTGGCTTCCAAGGAGTGCCCTCGATCAAAAATTGAAATTGAAGGAAAACAATCAGAATGAACTCCTAGACTGTGTACAAACTTTAAAATAACCAAAATTTCCTTTTAAAAAAATTTATTGCTAAAAATTTGAAAATAGACCACCCTTGGACTTCCCACAATGATAGAAATCAAAGGGTTCAAGGAGAGGTCTGGTGTCACAAGTGCATGGTAGGAATCTAATCGAGGTTTATTCCGTCAAGATCTCTTATACTTTATTATGTCTTCTCATGTACAATCTTACCAAACAAAAACAAACTTACACTTTAAATGACTACAAATCTTATTAACTTATCAAATAGTCTAAAATAGGGTAGACCTAGAGTGCTCTTACACATCAACAAACAAAAAAATCCAAATTTCTTCTCATTAACTTTGATAAACATACATCTGTGAACGAGTAGTGCGGTCATAGTTCTTACATCCATTCCATGACATGGTATGCTCATGGGGTGACCTATCACATAAAAATATCTTTGGTAGGAGTGCCCTCATGTTAGGAAAGGGTGTGTTGCTGCTGATGAAAAGTTTTTGCATTGTCCTACTAGGGATCTCTCCATGTTAGCATAATGATTTTTGGTGTAGTGGGAGCCACATTGCCGCTGAGGAGAGCTTTGTGCCACCGTAAAAGCTTCATGTTATGCCAGTTCCTTGAGCCATTCTTGCAAACAACACCACTCAACTAGCATAGCAAGAGGTCACCTTGTAACAAAAAAATGTATGAATTCAACATTTGCAAGCTATATAATAAAGTCACTTGTTAAGTATATGTTGTACAAATTTGCAAGTATTTCTATCTAACTGGGAATAAACAATCCTAAAATATACATTAGGATGAGATTACCACCCCTAATAAGCATGGATTTGAAGCACCTACCTGCAAGATGTAACAAAGAAGACTGTTTTAGAGGAAAAGTGGTGACATTTGGCCTCTCTAACCTGCAGCCTTTCACTATTTGTGCATAAAAGCAACCTTGTGCCAAGCACTACAAAACAAGTAGAGGCAACACCTTAGACTTCAAAGTTTAGGGTTTAGGGAACACAATCAAAAGTAAGAAGTATATTGTTACCTTGCATAAAGGGGTGTTTTATTCAAATATGTGATGGTATTGGCAAGATATTGAAGAACCATCAACATTCATCTCACCGATTGTACGACGTTCCTAGGATGACCTCTGCTCACCCTCACGTGAGGCCTTCGGTGCAAACGTTGCGAAGAAGCAAATATGTATGCATACGATTTGTGATGTCCTTGAGCACCATGGTAGCTGTTGCATGAGAAAGCAAAGGATGAAAAGAGAGAGGGGGGAGGGAGAGAGAGGAACATGGAAGGAGACAAGGGGGTAGTGGGGGAGAGAGAGAGGGAGTGGAGAAGGAGGAGAGAAGGGGGCAGGGAGAGAGAGGGAGGAACATGGGAGGAGAGAAGGGAACAGTGGGGGAGAGGTGTTACCATATACATGTGGTAGTGATGTGTGTGAACACACTAGGACCGCCGGGGCATTTTTTCCCTCTTTAGGAGTTTTTTTCCCCCGTGCATTGTATATACACCCATCACTCTATGGCTATCTATCTTTCCATTGCACACTAAGTAACACACTCTCTATTGTGTGCCTTGAGCTTCCTTCGTCTTCTCCAAGCTGTGTGTGTTTCTCTGCAACCCTAATTCCAACAATTGGTATCAGAGCAGGTCACGTCCTCCCGGGCTTAGTCACCAGCAGCTGCAGCACACGCCTGCTCACTTTCTTTGATTTCAGTGAGCTTTGGCGAGTGTTCGTAGGTCGACAAAAATTTTGGGCGCGATCAAAGAGCTCGGTCTGCTCAGAATTTTGATTTGGGCTCATTTCAGCCTCCGTTTCCACTACAGGCAGTACTACACAGGCTATTTCGTCATTTTGTGCAGAATTTTTTTCACTGCCGTTTTCTGCATAACAGGTGCCTTATAGTCTTCTATGGTTTGTGCTATATAGCACAGGTTGTTCCCGCTCCGTTTCTCCTATTTTCGTGCAGTTTTCACATCAGGTGCAGCATTTACCATGGCTGACAACAACAACACAGATGTGTTCAAGATGTTTGTTGCTGAGGACAAGTTGGATGGGGACAACTACCCTATGTGAGCTTATATGATGCAACATGTTCTTGTGTCAAAGAGTGTCTGGAACATTGTGCAGGACATTGATGTACGTCCTGGTTCTGAGGATGTAGGCGATGTTGAGGATGTTGCAGGTCTTGCTGCAAGGATTGCATCTGTTAGAGTTGTTTTTCCTACAGCAGAACAAGCTCCTTGGTATGTTAAGGATGCGCAGGCTCATGCATTGATTGCATTGTCTGTGAAGCGCACCATTGTTCCTCACATCGATTCAGCAAAATCTGCAAAACAGGCTTGGGATATTCTAGCAGGTCTTTATGCAAGCCGCAATGAGGCTAAAATTGATTTGCTGCGTAAAGAGCTGGAGTCAAAGATTATGCATGAGAAAGATGATATGGACACTTTCCTTGCTAGTGTCAAGGATATCAATGAGTAGCTTATTTCTGCAGGTGAAGTCATTTCAGACAGTTCCCTTATGCAGACTGTTCTTGATGCCTTACCAGATTCCTACCAGACTTTTGCTAGTACTTGGAGACTGATGACCCAAGGAAATCCTGAAGTTGTCAAGTTTGATGCATTATGCACATTGTTGTCGCAAGTCACTTTCCAGAAAAAACAGAACTAGGCAACGTGCAGTTGTACAGGCTTTTATTGCTTCTCAAAGAAAGGGTGGTAACAGTAATGCAGCCACTTCTTATGGTTCTGCTGCGAGTGGCAAACCTTCTGTTCCCAATGCTTCTGTTGGCAGCACTTCGTCTGGCAATTATGGTGATAAGGGCAAAAAGAAGATGCGTTGCCATTATTGTAAAGCCAATGATCATTTGATCAAGTCGTGTCCTAAGTTGAAGGCCAAAGAGGCTAAGAAGAAAGAGGGTGGTTCCACTGCAAATGCTGGTTCCACTACAAATGCAGCCATTGTTGAGTCTTCTGTGAAAGGAGACTGTGTTGCTGATGTTGATGCAGAATGGGATTTTAGCACAGAGTGCACTTACAATCCTGCTGTCCATGATGCATGCTTGTCAGTTGCTGCAGATTCACATGTGTGGTATTTCGACAGTGGTGCTACAAAGCACATTACCTCACATCGTGAATTGTTTACCTATCTCGAGTCTGTCCCTCATGGGAATTCAGTCACTTGTGCCAACAAGGCCTCTTATCCAGTTCAAGGAGTTGGAAAGATTGTGCTCACTGCTGCTAATGGCAGTTCCTTCACACTTGTTGATGCACTTTATGTACCTGGGATCAAGAAGAATCTCTTGTCTGTATCCGCACTTGCTAGACTTGGACTTGTAGTCAAATTTGTGGATGAAAGATGTACAGTTCATGATCTCAGTTTTGGTGATGAAATTGTTGCATCTGGCCTTTTGTGCCGTGGGCTGTATAAGCTCACTTTGTATGACAAGTGTGGACAAAATTTTGCAAATGCTGTTGCAGATTCAAGGGTTATTTCAGATGCAAAACTTTTGCATGCACGTTTTGGTCATCTGAATTTTTCCAGTTTGCTGCGTTTGCAAAAATCTGATATGGTTGCTTCTTTGCCGCCTCTTGAAGCACCTGTCAAACATGTTTTTGAAGGCTGTATTTTGGGTAAGATGCAACGTTCTAAATTTCCAAAGGATGGTTCAGTTCGGGCCACATGCAGGTTGCAGCTTGTGCATAGTGATTTTTGTGGGCCCATGCAAACTCCTTCCTTGGGCAATTACCTGTACTTCGTGACTTTCATTGATGATTACTCCAGGCATGCATGGGTATTTCCGCTTAAAGCGAAGTCCGAAGTTTTTATGTGCTTCAAACAATTTCTGGCTATGGCTGAAAATGTCTCGAAATGTACTATGGGCACCCTCCATTCCGATCGAGGGGGGGAGTATATGTCTCATGAATTTAATGCATTTCTGGCTAGTCGTGGGATAAAACACCAATGTACAGTGCCTTATACACCTCAGCAAAATGGTGTTGCTGAGAGGAAAAACAGGTCACTTACGGAAATGGCACGATGTATGGTCAAAAGTCAAGCTTTGCCGCATTCTTTTTGGCTTGAGGCCATTATGTGTGCCACTTATGTACTTAACAGGTGTCCTACGAAAGCTTTGCAGTCTATTACTCCATATGAAGCATGGCATGATAGAATGCCTTCTATTGAGCACATGCGTGTTTTTGGCAGTTTGGCATATTCTTTGGTGCCACAAGTGCAGCGCAGAAAATTGGATGATAAGGCTGTCAAATGTATTTTTGTTGGTTAGAGTGCTGAAAGAAAAGGTTACAGGTTGTATCATCCGCAAACAAAATGTATTCTGGTTTCTCGGGATGTAGTGTTTGTGGAAGATTCTGTTCAGCCCTTGCTGTCATGTACTAGAGACAGTAATGTAAGCTCACAGGAGATTTATGACACTTTGTTGCCTCTTTTCAGTGGTGGAAATATGAATGTAAGTTCCAATGAGGCAAATGTACAGCCTATGGGGATTTTTGAAAATGTTCTAGATCAGCCTATTACTGATGCAGATGTACATGATGTACTTGATGAGGAAAGGGCTAAAAATGAGCTGGCTAGAGGTATGTCAAAATGGCTGGTGCACACTTTGCGTGACAGTAAATTGGATGCACCTTTGTCTAGTCGTACTCGTTCAGGCTCTCAACATTGCATCTTATGCATCAGATTGTTATGCTTTGGCTGTGTCTAGTTTACATGATGTTGAGGAGCCTCTATCTTTTGATGAAGCACAGAATTCAAAAAATTGGATGGCTGCCATGCAATCAGAATATGATGCACTTATAGAAAATGACACATGGACTTTATGTGATTTGCCTCCTAGCAAAAAGGCCATTGGTACGAAGTGGGTTTACAAGTTGAAACGCAAGCCAGATGGTGAGATCGATCGCCATAAGGCTTGACTTGTTGCAAAAGGTTATGCACAACAAAAAGGCATAGACTATGAAGAGACTTTTGCTCCCACTTGTCGTATGACTACTATACGTTTTCTATGTGCATTGGAGCTCATTTTGGTTGGGATGTACACCAATCAGACATTGTTACTGCTTTCTTGAATGGTGACATATTTGAGGAAGTTTATGTAACGCAGCCTCGCGGTTTTGTCATAAAAGGACAAGAGGACAAAGTGTTCAAATGTAACAAGGCTTTGTATGGGTCGAAGCAATCTCCTCGTTCTTGGTATGAGAAAGCTGACACTCATTTGGTCAAACAAGGCTTTCGTAACAGTCCAACAAAAAGCACATTGTATGTAAAGCGTGAGGGTGATGTACTTCTCATTGTGGTTCTTTATGTTGATGATTTGCTGATCACTGGACCAAATGAGAGACATATTGCTGAATTTAAGGCTGATTTGAATGCTACTTTCAAGATGAAAGATTTGGGGCTGTTGCATCATTATTTGGGTATACAATTTAAGCAGGGTGATGGTGGTATTGCCTTGTGTCAGAAAAGTTACATAGAGACATTGCTATGTAAGTTTGGACTTGAGGATTGCAAACGTATTGCCACTCCCATGGAAACAGGTTTGAAGTTGAGTCTACATGATGCTGGTGGTCCTGCTGATGTCACTCTTTACCAAACTGCTGTTGGCTACCTCATTTATGTATGCAACACGAGGCCGGATATTCAGTTTGCAGTCTCACAGGTCAGCCGATTTATGCATAGCCCAGGGTCTAAGCATTGGCAGGCTGTCAAGAGGATTTTCCGCTACCTTAGTGACACTTTACATCTTGGCTTGTTTTATTCCAAGGGGGGATCATTGCCGCTAGACTAACATGCTTTTTCGGACTCAGATTGAGCTAGTTGTTTTGACACACGAGTGTCCACAAGTGGTTTTTGTTTCATGCTTGGCAGTTCATGTATATCATGGTTGAGCAAGAAGCAACCTACTGTGGACACATCAAGTTGTGAGGCTGAGTACAGGGCAGTCTTCACAGCTACGGTTGAGTGTGTATGGCTCAGACGCCTTATGGCTGATTTGGGTGTTGGACAGGACACTGCCAACACTATCTACACTGACAGTCAGAGCGCATTGGCAGTTGCGAGGAACCCAATTTTTCATGCTCGCACAAAGCACATTGAGGTGCATTACCACTATGTCAGGGAGAGGCTCTCAGCAGGAGAGATCAGCTTGGCTTATGTGCCAACACAGGACAACCTTGCAGATCTTTTCACAAAGGCATTGTCTCGTGAGAAGCTTGAAGCTTTCCGCAAATCTTTGGGCTTACTCCCCTTTGTGGGCTGATCATGTCCTCAAGGCATGGCACTTCCCTTTACTCATGTGCCAACTCTCGTTCACCGCATCACTCCAGGGGGGATTTGTTACCATATACATGTGGTAGTGATGTGTGTGAACACACTAGGACCGCCGGGGCATTTTTTCCCTCTTTAGGAGGTTTTTTCCCCCGTGCATTGTATATACGCCCATCACTCTAGGGCTATCTATCTTTCCATTGCACACTAAGTAACACACTCTCTATTGTGTGCCTTGAGCTTCCTTCGTCTTCTCCAAGCTGTGTGTGTTTCTCTGCAACCCTAATTCCAACAAGAGGGAGAGAGAGGGGAGGAGGAGGAGAGAAGGGGGCAGGGAGGGAGAAGAGAGGGAGAAAGAAGGGAGGAGGAAGAGAGAAGAAAGGTTTTTTTTTGGGGGGGAGTTTTTTTTTGAAAAATTGGACTTTTAGTGCTTGTAAGTTTTAAAAAAAGGTCAAAAAATACTTTTTTGATATGGATATATGTTGGGGGGGGAGTTTTAAGTCAAAAAAAAGTAATTTTTTTTATTAAAAAAGTCAAATTTTGGCTCTTAGTGATCCACGTTTTTGATGATGTGGCCACACCTCTTTACTCCCTTCACTTTCAAAAAGCTAGAGAGAGAAGGTGACCTCCTAGGTCCACATCCTACATGTGTCTAAAAAAAAGGCTAGAAAAGCCTACTCAAAACTAGCTTCTTGAATGCCCTTGTCCCCTTAACCCTACACACAATTAGCCTTAATCCCTAAAAATTAGGATTCCTTACAAGGCCCATGCAAGGTTCATATTTCTCCTAATGACGACAAAGGAAGAAAAGCCAAAGGAGATTAACAATCAAAAAGCGGCTCGCATCGAAAGATTAAGCAAGAAATTCAAGGCTGAGCGAGCACTAAAAGGCGATTTCAAAGAATATTGGGTGCAAGATCTAGCCAAGATCAGGGGCAGCTCCTCAATGTCACTTGAGGACCAATTTGATTACTAAATCAGAGCTTACGAAGAATCCAAAGAGGTAATTGAACAAAAGATTCTAGAACCTTTCACTGCTAAGTAAATACAAAACATCAAGAAGAAGTTAAAAGAATTGCTAGAGGTGAAAAAGGATCAGAAAGAGAAAGAGGATTAGAAAGAGGAAGAGGAGAAGATGGAGGAGACTAAAACAGAAGAAAAGACAAAAGTGCCACCACTATCTCCTCCTATCACCACAGAAAATACAACAAAGACCCCACCCCTCTACATCTCAACCTGAAAAAAAATCTAAACGTGTGCCATTTTCAAAAGAGGGAAGACAACAAATCTACAAGGATCTTCTTGAAGAGGGCTACACCCTTGCAGAAGCTTCCCAAGCAGCATATGGCACATCAATCCCATCAGCAACAACAAACAAAGAAGATACAATAGATGAGAGATTTTAGGCCTGAGTTTCAATTACTAGAATACATGAACTAGATATCTCGCCACCAGGAGTCCCTGAATGGAGGCCGTAGGCTAGTAGTCCCTCAAGGGAGAGCACTTGAAAGGCCATGGCAACCTCCGCTAGCAGGTGTCTTGCTGAGCATGGGCCACCAAATCCCTTTGGTCGGACCTCTGCAAGAGTCCACAACAAGGATCATAGTGGAATAAAATGAAGATGATGTGCAATCTGCACACCAACTCCTTGACAAAGTTCGAAATTGAACCCTCACTCTAGCAAAATAAAATAGTATGCTCCACACAAGAGAAGAAAATTTAACCAGAGAGCATGACACCCGACGAAATGAGCTACAAGGATATATGCACAAAGCTCAAGCTGTTGAGAAGGAACAAGAAAGTTAAAAAAAAAGCGCTACAAGGAGTAGAGATAGAGAGAGACAACCTCACTTTACAGATAGATGAGATCTCTAAAGAGATAGAAACTCTACAAAAGGGCAAGGAGCAAACTAAAGAAGATCTAGATTCGGTTCAAGATGAGATAGTGGAGCTCAAAGATAAGTTAGTGCTCTAAGAGCTTACCATACAAAGGCTACGAGGAACTCCAAGAACGGAAAGTCGGACTACACAAGCCTTGGAAGATCAAATAGAAGCACTTCAATGGGAGTTGAGGCTGGAGTAGAGATAGAGAGTGAATATGGTCAAAGGCTTCTTGGCAGCAGAAGAAAGATTGAGTGAACAACAACATGTGCTACAAAAAGAGAATGAGGAACTGACTAAGCAGCTAGAAACTCTACAAGAACTTTTGTTGCAAAAGGTTGAAGAAGCAACACAAAGAGAGAACGAAGTGTAGAGGCAATTTGAAACCCTCAGGCAACAAGTGGAGCAGACGGGGCACCAACCAACAGATCCGGGTCCGAGTGACACTGGAGTCAATGTCCAGTAAGAGCCATTCAAACTCCCAGAATGAGTTGAAGAACAAATGTTGTTGGATGTTCCCCCAGAAGCTCGAGAAGCAAAGCATGCAATCACAGCTGAAGAAGAGGATAGATTAAAACAATTAATAGAAAAGACAACTGAAGACAGTTCCCAGGCAGCCATCGAGTGGGAAAAGAGGATGCTCCATTCCATAGGAACCCTAAAAATTGACACAAATGTGATCACGAAGGAATGGATGCAACCATCCCTGCCATACCCTCTCCTGTGATTTGAAGTATTAGCAATAAAGAAAAGGATACAAACAAAGGAGACGAGTCCACTTTTCGATGGCAATATCAAAGATGAATCAATTTCCAAAAAGATAGTCGACACGAACCAAGGTGGAGAAAAGGATGGTTAACAAAGCTCCCAGCATACCTTGTATGTCTGGTTGAAGCACCAAAGACTATCAGAGATGATGTCTCTTTTTGCCCAGTACCTTGAATGAGTAGATGGTCAGGACATGCCAGGTTAATACAAAAACAACCTGCATGGCTAAATTACCCCCAACTTCCAGCACCTAAGGCATTTGAAGAGAGAATAAGTGGCACTTATATGGTGAAAACCCTAACGGGTGCCATTAAGATTTTCACTTGTTCTCCTGACCTAACATGTGTGATGCTCAAAAAAATTTGCAAGACCTTATTAGCTTGCATGAAAGAGTTCGCACCTTATAAAGCCGTAGACTCCGGTATGTTGTGACACTATCACCAAGCTCTCTTATGATCTATCCACTCAACCATCACCACAAGTAATGCATCACTTCTACTAGCAAGTGATGTTTTTGCCAAGCTATCACATGCAAGCTTTTGAAGAAGCTTTCTACACCAGAGTTTCTACATATGACATCAAATTTTTTGGCCCAACAATCAGCATCGGCAATATTAGGTATGAGTCATACTTTAAGATGATCACGCCATGTGTTTTCCACTAGAGACGAATCAACCAAACGGCATGCAAGAAGAAGAACTGCCATGTCAAGGACGACATGGACGTGGAAGGGGGGGAGTGTTGACGGTTGAACACGGAAGAAGCCTTTCCCAACTTTTTTATATCAGTTATTTTCTAGAAACAACATGACATTTTATAATGGGTTGAACGGCCAATATTCTTTGTGAGAACGAGCCTCTAAGGAGGAATTGTATATAAGCCAATTTTTGTAACCCTAAAGGAGACTTTTTGAATTAATCAAATCTCATGTTTATTGTTCGTTGTGTATAAGAGAGAGAGTGAGAGAGTGCCTTCTTCTCTTCCCTATGCACTCTACGAAGCTTCCATTGTGAAAGCAACACCACCAATGCATTAGCAACAGCTAGGCTTCAATCCAACGCCAAGCTTTCATGATTCTAGTGTCGTCAAAGCGAGCTCCTACAAGCTTTCAAGTGAGTTTTCTTGCAAACCGTGTGTTCGATTAGTGATTTCTTTATACCTATGGGTTCATGGCTACTAGAGCTACATATTAGGATCATACAAACCAAAAAGTGGTGGCCTACATTTAGCTGTCTGTCTTTATATGCGATTATCGCACGGGGTGATTATAGGCAGGATATTAAGTTAGAATCCATAGGGTAATGAGTCTTGATTAGAAGAGTATTTCCTATGAGTTTCGTGACTTTTTGAGTGCGTTTGGTCTAGTTTTGGATAGCAGGAGCATTGTAGGTTGAGTTGCATTCACAAGTGCATAGAACGTCTAGATTTGGTTTCCTTGAGTAGAGGTTGCCTTAGAAGGTCGAGCAGGTGATTGACACCCATCTCCTTGTTTCCATGCGCCTACGGGTTGAGCTTCATCCTTGGCTAACATAGAGTTGTCGGTCTTGTTCTTGCTATGCTAGCGTCCGCTCGTGGCGTATCCGTCAACAATCAGTGATATGGGTTTGGATAAGTGTTCACAGAATGAGGAGAGCACGGGGTATGGGGTATATTTCATAGACATGGGGGCTACACATGGACTGGGCATTTTGAATGGTGTACAGATATTTCCATCATCGAGTGGGTTCACTTGTTTTCCTCATAGACATGGGGCTAGCACAATGGATTATGTTTTGGCTTGGCCCAATTTTATACCCTCTATTTAGGATTTTATAGCTAGGTAGATTTTATAGATGGGCCCAAGCCTATCGATGTAGAAGTAGATCATGCCCTTCTCATGTTTACCGTCTCTTTTCAGTTCATCATAGCTCGATTGACATAAACATCCACACATACCCAATACAATTTCACGTTAGAGACTCATTTTGTCTACATAGGTGGCTTATATAGACCCATGTAGACTCATTTTGTCTACATAGGTGGCTTATATAGACGCTTAGCTACTGAGGATCCGGGACTTCCATTAGAGGAGCTTACCCAGATACTGACAGAGACATTACATGATGTAGCAGCAGAGGCATACCCACATAGCCAGCATGAGCACATATGTCGTTTTGGGAGCATGCCCCAGAGTAGTTGGTATGATGAGGAGTGTAAAGAAATGAGAGACAGACTTGAGAGAGAGGTGTCTTTGGGAGTCATTAGTCATGGAAAATCATAGATTTCGTTTTGACGGCTTGTGCAACAAAAGAAGAAGGCTTATCTCGCTTAGTTAGAGAAGGAGTTGTATACGCTATTTTTGAGCCAGGACTCAGGTGAGGCATGGAGATTCTTTCATGAGAACTCCCCTCCACCGGCTATCACATCCATTGAGACTTGGGGTGAGTATGTAGCATCTCTTTACACATTTTGAGGACAGCCACCTCTCATAGACCCCCCGATGCCATGTCCAAAAACATGCATTTTCTTTACCACTAAGATCATGAAGAAAGCTATTGATAGGATGAGGACTAGGAGATCATATGATCATGATGGATTGGTAACATAGCACTTTATACATGCCCAAGATATGATTGCAAAATGTTTTGCATTGACGTTCATTCAAGCCATGTGTGTGGGTTTTCTTGATACTTGGAGTATATAAAATATTGTGCCAATTTTCAAGGCAAGAGATCCAATGATGCCTGGGAACTATCACACCATTATGATTGGGCACACATTGGCCAGGTTATATGCTTCTATTCTTGAGAAGAAGAAATTAAGTAAATGTGCAGAGAGAGAGGCCATACGAGCATCAAGACATGCTGGTTTTAGGAGAGGTTTTTCCACTCTTAATCACATATTGACACTGAAAGCTTGTGGTAGGAGGATTTATTGTACTTTTGTGGACTTTTGCAAAGCATTCGACACAGTCCCTAGAGCTTGACTGATGCGCATGTTACAGGAGATGGGTGTACCCACAGAGTTGATTTGGGGGATCATGGCCCTCTACATGATAGTTGTGGGTCAGGTCCGCACTCCCGAGGGGGTGCGTGAGCTTTTTCACTCCACTATTGGGGTGAAACAGGCTTGTCCACTCTCCCCTACTTTGTTTGGTATTTATGTGGATGAGGTCAAAATACATCGAGAGGAGAGGCAACAGAGGAGCATAGTTAGCAGGCACCTGGATCTCATTGCTACTAAATGCAGATGATGCTGTGTTGATCTCATATTTGCCAAAGGGAATGCAACAACATTTGGATACATTGCACACATTTGCTAGTGATAGCGGCTTATCGGTGAACCTTGGAAAGACCAAGGATATGGTGTTCAACACCACACCACAATGGGTCAGGCAATCTACACCTACCTTTGCATACGGTCAGGAGATGGTGGAATATACAGATGCATACACTTACCTTGGTGTGGTCTTTAGTGGCCCGGTGTTTTCTTTGAGGAGAGCAATAGAGACTAGGCTAACGAGAGTGTATGCATCTTTAGGGAAGATGGAGAGGATGTGTTTGCAGGTTCAATTTAAAGGACCTTGAGCAAAACTAAGGATTTTTGACACTTTGGTCACATCAGCTATGCTTTATGGGGTGAAGATTTGGGGGCTATTAGTAGACTGCCATAGGCACACTGGCAGTACTGATGGATGGAAGTGCATGGAGAGGCCTCAGGTCTTTATGATTTCTTGGATGATTAGGGCCAAGCCCTCTGTACCACATGAGATTATCCATGCAAAGCTCGCTGCTCCATCACTATTCATCGAGGCTCTCACCAGATACATTTCTTTCATGCACAATATCTAGGATCTCCCTAGAGACAGATATGCCCATCTAGATTTGGCGTCTTCTTGACAGCTTTCCTCACAGGGAGACACCTCTTGTTGGTATACACAGATGATATCTTGGTTCAAGATGCATGGTCTTGACATGGATAGACTACCCCCTTTCCATTATTCAGTGGGTATTCGCTGTGGACGCGCCCTCCTTGTCTCTCACACGGACCGAGATCACTCAGCTCATCAGACAAGACTTGATTCAGTTAGACACTAGGATGACATTGATACAGCCTATGCGTGTGCTTGGCACGAAGATGGATTTCTACATAGAGCATCTCCTTGAGATTACAGAGGATGGTTTTGTGATCAAACCCGCCTACGTGGACACGCATTTATCCCATGGATTACGACGTTCTATTGGTCAGATGCACACATCGTCACATTAGTTAGAGATTCAGATAGGTAGATTTAGAGAAGTACCAGCAGAGGCCAGGATATGGTAGCTATGCCATATAGAGACAAAGACAGAGCTACATCACATCTATCACTGCCCACTCTACTATGAGATACAAGGCCGTTTCCACTGCCTATTCCGAGAGGGTTTTGGACCACTAAAAAAAGTTATGAGATATCAAGATCAGCGATGCATTGGGCTATTTTTATTGGAGCTACGCAGACATTGGGAGAGCTTCTTGAGGAGACCAAACAATAGGAGACACTCACAGAGGGAGATCACTGATTTTTTCAGACTACATGCGTGACATTTAGATGAGCAGGCATCGAAGACTTCAAAGTCCACCTATACCAAAGGTACACTAACTGACAAGGCCAATGAGCTTGCGAGATCCAGACGCTCACAATTTTGAGGGTCATTGAGACATCGGTGCAAGCTACGTCAGAGGGTCTTGACTATTCTGGCATGACATGGGAGACACCTAGCTAGAGTACTCACTTAGGAGGACATTAATGAGCACTGCCAGAGACTGATGTTGGATATCATAGGATAGGATCTTGATTCCAGCATGTCAGACTTTCATTTCATTTCATTCACTTTAGCTCAGTTCAGTTTCACTTTTCAGTCTTTTACAGAAACATTGTATCAAATTCACCATTTGTAAACTCTTTTATCTTATAGGTCACTTTACCCTTTTGAAGACGTTAATATATCATTTCATTTCATTTCATCTCTCTCTCTCTCTCTCTCTCTCTCTCTCTCTCTCTCTCTCTCTCTCTCTCTCTCTCTCTCTCTCTCTCTCTCTCTCTCTCTCTCTCTCTCGTATATTACCAAGATCAGGACTACATCCTCTAGGTCGTCCATGCACACAAAGGACGACTAGGCTCTCAAACAAGCTCATATAAACAAGAACCTCTAGGTCATCCGCCTACGTGCAGTTGACCAGTCTGCTCTCAAACAAGCTAGCACTCTCTCTCTCTCTCTCTCTCTCTCTCTCTCTCTCTCTCTAGCTCCCTTGTATTGTGCACATGAGTGCCGTTTGCTTAGTTTTCCACTCAAAAAGATAATGGACCCACCTTTATTTTGTCATCATTCCCACTGTGAAGTGATTCCAATGATCGAATCTTGAAGGAAGTTGGGGAAGCATTTAGTCCAAATGCCTCCATTCAAAATGGCATGGGAAGTGTTTTACTACTTGAAATCCTCTCTGAGAAGCCTAAAACACCCTTTGCAACATAGTTTCCAACTTATTACATCTGACATAATCTTTTTGCATTACATTTTTTCTTGCCAACAATTCCCCAATTGGTAAAGCACCTACCACAAAATTCTCCACATAAAGACTTTGTGCTTGTAAGCACATTGTACATCCCAGTTGAGTTGAATCCTTTGCATCCACCACTGCTTACTGTTTGAAAAGCCCCAAATCCTATTACATCTGCTATGAATTGAACTGCCAAGCAAAAGCATCTGATAAAAGACCCAAGTAGTAGATGTCCACCAATTGGCTGAAGAGTTTGGTAACTCCCAATCCCAAAATATTTGATTTTTATTGTGACTATAAGGAGTTTTGAATGTTGAACACAAATGCACAAAGTAGACCCATGCCACCCTTAGACCATTGGCCAATTTGAAGAGCCTCCTGGCAACAAAAAAGGCAATCAGCTAGCTGTTAGAGTCCACAACTTGTTCAATTACACTTACCTTTCTTTTGAAGAGGGTGAGGGCTTTCTTCCCTAGTAACAAAGCAAGAGGTTTTTTTAACACAAGGCTCCAAAAACAAGATTCCACTCCTAAATGAATTACCTATGTAGCTAGCTCTACTAGCCCACATAAGCTTAGAACATACATCTCTCCATGATTTGACCAACATATTACTAGTTTGTCCACAAAGCTTAAGAGGAGCAACAGAGAACAAATTATCCCAAGACTCCATATCCCATATACCATTCTGAGACAGAGGGGACTAGCTCGTGCAAATAAAGACCCAGCCATGCCCTATATAGACCCTTGGCCCTGCTATTTTTAAAACCCCCTTTACCGCATGTCTATCTCAGCCCTTGGCCTGCCCAGTCTTACCTCAGGTCTAACAAAATCCCCTCGGTATTAACTTGACAAAGAATGTACAATCAATCTCAAGCACTACATGCACCTTGAGAGGACAACATTTCCAAAATGGGATAGTACAATTTTGAAGCTAGGGATCCTAGATTTTTCCTAATCTAGTAGCCGTCAGCCAATGAATTTATTTCTATTACAAGGCACCATCCTAGTAGCAAATGTAACTTAGTGCATGCTTCCATTCTTTTGCTTGCACAACTGACCCATTCTTGACCCTATTTCTCTCAAAGACTCCAAGATTTTGATCTTTCCATATCTATTTTACATAGAAGTATTTGGTTTTCTGAGTGCACACTAGAATAGCTTGGTTTCGAATTATTCTCCCTCCTAGAACAAGGTTGTTCCCAAATAAGAGAACCTTCAAGGTCTTCTGCACCCATTTGCAAATTTTACAGTGAGACCTCACGTAGAAGGGCATCTTTTGAAGAGATGTAGGGGATCCTTTGAAGCTCTTTTGCACCCAAAGAAAGTGTTTGTGCCAAGCCCTCTTGCAAGAATCTTATTCTCAATCTGGATAGCTCCCCAAAACACTTTCCTCGTAAAAAATTTCATAAAGCTTGGCCATTTAACTTCTAAGATGTTTACAATCTTCAACCATCTCTCTTCTGACCAATTCACCTTCCACAATTTGATGAACGGAGTGAACCAATATTCTTTCTGTATCAAATTGTTATATGTATTCAAAGTTTTGAGAAGTGTCAAAGCTCCGTCTTTGGGCCAATAGTCATCGTGCCCACTTCTCAAAAAGCGCCTTCCATCTTGACTTTTTTGGACCTACCAACAATCACACATACCGACACCAAATATTATGGACCACCATGACTACTGCATACCATCAAATATATACTACCAAACCTTTAGATCTCTATGCAACTTCTTGTAGGTATTCTAAACAACGAACAGAGAAATATGACAAGCATTAAAACAAAAATTCGACCCTAATGGAGTTTTAAAAATGTGACATCTATATGTAAACAAAAAGAGGAACGTGTATCCAGCAAGTTGGGGATACGTCAAGCTTACTTGGATCACACATTTATATTATTTAAGAATAAGAATTTTACCAACAAACATGAGAGTGAGACTATGAATTGTGTCGGTGTGTCTTTTTTTTATAGGTTTAGCTGCAACCATTTGTCATTTCAATGTTTTATGATCGTTTAGAATATTAACAAAGTGCAGTACTGTTGAAATGCTGACATGTAAGCTTTGCCTCCTATAGACATAGTGGATAATGTCCTCTTTTTGTTGTGGCTTGAATTGGTCTGTTGTAATTGTCATTCATGTTTTCTTTTGCCTCCAAAGACTTCTCTGTAGTAAGCCACCCATTGAGTTGCTTTCTACTCTTAACTGGTCTTCAGCCCATCAAGGCTCATCACCGTCACTTATTTATCTTGGACTAGTACTTTCATCACCAAGACTTGGCTTTGCATCGCCCTGGGTGAAGGGTACTTTTCGTTGATAAATCTGTTTCTTTGCTGTTTTTTGAAGGCTACCAGTGGAGCTCAGGTATCCAGTACCAAGTTGTCCATCCTGAAATTTGGAGCAGGTAAGCATTGACCACGGACCACATCAACATGTAAATTCCCTTGACTTGCCACGTGAAGTTCAGTTTCCTCAAAATGGGACTAAATGCTCCAATTTGCAACGAAGAAATCCTCTTTATCAATGCATGGCATGACATTGCTAGTCTTCACTTCAAATGGGGTCTGTAGTTGTGGTTGACAAAGTATCCTCCAAATATGTTGAGAGACTAGATTCTTCTTAGCATTTTTATCAAGTAAAGCAATGCATTGTGCATTAGCTCATTCAAGCTCAATTCCGATCTGTACGGGTGGTACCAACATTGAGATACTAACTTTCTGGCTTAGCGTGTGGACTGAATGCTTGCCCCTTGTGTTACTTTCGTCCATGTTTGCACAGCACTTGAGTGACACCTCTCGCTTGATTTAATAATCTCATCATGAATGTCAGCATCTTGCATAATGCCACATGCCTTCAAGATGTAAGCATAGCCTTCAAGACAAAAGCATAGGTGACTGAATTTGGAGAGATACACTCACTTTGCATCTGCTGAAAACAGCCCAGAGCTTCCTGGCCCTGCCCTTGTTCAGCATATCCTGCAATCAATGCATTCCAAGAGTCCACATTCCGGATAGGAAGCTCCTCAAGCACTTTTTGTGCTTTCTGAAGTGCACCACATCTGGCATACATATCGACCAAGACAATGCCAAGCACGACATTTTGTTGCAAGAGCCCCTGACTAACAATATCATAGTGAATTTTTGTGCCCATATCAGCATCTTGCATAGAGCCACATGCCTTCAAAATGCAGACGTAGGTGATTGCATCAGGAGAAAGGCCCTCCCATTGCATCCGCTGAAAACAGCTCAAAGCTTCCTGGCCCTGACCCTCTTGCACGTAGCCCGCAATCAATGCATTCCAAGAAATAACATCCCAGACAGAAAGCTCCTCAAGCACTCTTTGTGCTTTCTGAAGTAAACCACATTTGGCGTACATGTCGACCAAGGCATTGCCAAGCACGACGTCGTTTTTCAACAGCCCCTGTCTAACAATATCATCGTGAACTTTTATGCCCATATCAGCATCCTGTGCAGAGCCACATGCCTTCAAAACGCACGCGTAGGTGATTGCATCTGGAGAGACACCCTCACTTCGCATCCGCTGAAAACAGCCCAGAGCTTCCTTGCCCTGCTCCTGTTGGGCATATCCTGCAATCAGTGCATTCCACGAGACAACGCCCCGGACACAAAGCTCCTCAAGCACTCTTTGAGCTTTCTGAAGTAAACCACATTTGGCGTACATGTCAACCAAGGCATTGCCAAGCACGACGTCGTTTTTCAACATTCCCTGACTAACAATATCAGCGTGAATTTGTATGCCCATATCAGCATCTTGCATAGAGCCACATGCCTTCAAAATGCACCCGTAGGTGATTGCATCTGGAGAGACGCCCTCACTTCGCATCCGCTGAAAACAGCCCAGAGATTCATTGCCCTGCTCCTGTTGGGCATATCCTGCAATCAGTGCATTCCACGAGACAACGTCCCGAGCACGAAGCTCCTCAAGCACTCTTTGTGCTTTGTGAACTAAACCACATTTCGCATACATGTCAACCAAGGCACTGCCAAGCATGACATTGTTTTTCAACATCCCCTGACTAACAATATCAGTGTGAATTTGTATGCCCATATCAGCGTCTGGTATAGAGCCGCAGGCCTTCAAGATGCACGCGTAGGTGATTGCATCTGGAGAGATGCCCTCGTTTTGCATCTGCTGAAAACAGCCTAGAGTTTCCTGGCCCTGCCCCTGTAGCACATATCCCGCAATTAATGTATTCCAAGATTCCACGTTCCGAACAGGAAGCTCCTCGAGAACCCTTTGTGCTTTCTGAAGTGCACCACATTTGGCATACATATCAATCAAGGCATTGCCAAGCACAACATTGTTTTGCAACAGCCCCTGTCTAACAATATCATCGTGAATTTTTGTGCCCGTATCAGCATCTTGCGTGGAGCCACAGGCCTTCAAGATGCACGTGTAGGTGATTGCATCTGGAGAGATGCCCTCGATTCGCATCGGCTGAAAGCAGCCCAAAGCTTCCTTGCCCTGCTCCTGTTGGGCATAACCTGCAATCAGTGCATTCCACGAGACGACATCCCGGAAACTAAGCTCCTCAAGCACTCTTTGTGCCTCCTGAAGTAAACCACATTTGGCATACATGTCGACCAAGGCAGTGCCAAGCACGACATTTTTTTGCAACAGCCCCTGTCTAACAATATCATCGTGAACTTTTATGCCCATGTCAGCATCTTGCGTAGAGCCACATGCCTTCAAAACGCACACGTAGGTGATTGCATCTGGAGAGACGCCCTCGCTTCGCATCCGCTGAAAACAGCCCAGAGCTTCCTTGACCTGCTCCTGTTGGGCATATCCTGCAATCAGTGCATTCCACGAGACGACGCCCCGAACACGAAGCTCCTCAAGCACACTTTGTGCTTTCTGAAGTAAACCACATTTGGCGTACATGTCGACCAAGGCAGTGCCAAGCACGATGTCGTTTTTCAACATTCCCTGACTAACAATATCAGCGTGAATTTGTATGCCGATATCAGCATCTTGCGTAGAGCCACATGCCTTCAAAATGCACGCATAGGTGATTGCATCTGGAGAGACGCCCTGACTTTGCATTTGCTGAAAACAACCCAGAGCTTCCTGGCCCTGCTCCTGTTGCGCATATCCTGCAATCAGTGCATTCCACGAGACGACGTCTCGAACACGAATCTCCTCAAGCACTCTTTGTGCTTTCTGAAGTAAACCACATTTCGAATACATGTCGACCAAGGCAGTGCCAAGCACGACATTATTTTTTAACATCCCCAGACTAACAATATCAGTGTGAATTGTTATGCCCATATCAGCATCTTGCATAGAACCGCATGCCTTCAAGATGCACACATAGGTGATTGCATCTGGAGAGAAGCCCTCCCTACGCATCTGCTGAAAACAGTGCAGAGCTTCCTGGCCCTGCCCCTGTTGGGCATATCCTGCAATCAGTGCGTTCCAAGAGACGACGTCCCGCACAGGAAGCTCGTCAAAGACTTGTTGCGCCTTGACAGGTGCACCACACTTGACATACATACTGACCAACATGTTCCCCAAGTTCACGTTCTTTTCAAGTAACCCACTATCTCGAATATCAGCATGTATCCTACTACCTTGGTACAAATCCTTCTTCTTAGCACAGTCTTTAACTAAGCTCACAAAAGAAAAACGCATTCTCTTCCTCTTGTGTTGCCTTCATTGCTGCAAACAGCGGTTCTTACCACACATCACACGTCTCTTCTGCTACGAGTGTGGGCTGTTCGGCGCTTTTCACTCCAGAGCTCGACGGTGTCCTCTTTTCGTAGCAGAGCTTCACACGCTATAAGCTCTTGCATGTTCTCCACCTTCTTCGTCTGTGGTGTTTGTGCTTCGTTGTGTCCAAGCTATGCTATGGTGAAGCTGGTCAGAGCATGTCGTTACGATCTTGAACCCAATGGGAATCTGGGATGATGGTAATTGAAGGTTTCAGTGAAAAGTAGAGGGAATGAAAAGACTCGCCGGGGGAGGCGCAGGGGGCCACGATAGGGAATGTAAACACAGCCTACGCGCTCGCCGTCGATGGCAAGCTGGCAACACAGGCTCCATGCTGACCACGGGGAGGAGTTGGGGAGGAGCGGCATGCTCATTTTTGGCCTGCCATGCTTTAAGGCGTTGAGTCAAGTTTTGGGTACCCTTTCATTGGGTTCTCTCTCTTTCTTTATATCACCGCCTACTTTTTGGTGCACTCGGAGCTTGGCGAGGTCCTGGGTCTGTCATGCGTGTACCGGGTGTGATTGTGTGGGCCGTACTACTTTCGTGTTCCGGATGTTGTTTCTACTTCTTAGTTGTCGCGATACATTTTTTGAGTCGAAGCTTGTTGAGTGTGCTGCTCTGAGCGAATGCAGAAGGTAGGGCTCTTCTTTCCAGTGGTTTATCACATGCTCCGCATAATTTTCTCTGCTTTGTGTGTGTGTGTGTGTGTGTGTGTCTGTGGCCTTGCACTTTGAGGATGAACAAAGTGATCATTCAATTCTTCATATCCTTGAAACTCATCTCTGTATTCCTCCATCTATTGCAATTAATAACTCCCTGTATTCTTTGGCCAAAATGTTGTATATTCATCAATGTTTTTGTTGGTTGGTTGTTCAAGCTCACTAATTATGTTTTGCCAATAAATAATAACTGGCTCCATGTATTTCGTAGAATCGTGGCCCTTTCCCTTTAATAGAAAAACATATATTCCAGAATTGAGTCATAATCCCTTGAATAACTAGAAGACTATTCCTCACACAGTCTGCTATAGGTACCACATCTGGACAGCCTATTGGCAATTTTGGTTTTTCTTTATTATCTTTTTTCCACAACTCAATTTCTGACTCCCATGGCATCCAATCAAGTGATATGGAGTGAGTTTTGTATTGCATTATTGGGATTTTACCTTGCATATAGAAACAAAATTGAAGTGGCTTAGAATGTCCAACTAGAGCATCTTGTCAATCACACATGTACCGTTTGACAAAGGATTTGAAGTTAGGAACCTGTGTCATCAAAAATGGTGCCGAAGCTAAGCTTTCAGATTTTTGGAAATGTTCCATCACTATGAAACTTCGGAAACGTTGCCACGGTCCTTTACTATGTTTTGTAGGAAGAGAGTCCAAAATGGGTTGGCCAAAGAAGAGAGAGGGGGTTGAGAGGCAATTTTTTACACTTTAAATATTATCATAGTTATTACCACGACTATTACTGTTGCCATATCATGTTTATCCATGCTACTATTACGAGCTATATTACCTCACTATGCTTGGTGTTGAAATATTCAAATTTGGTCACTTCTTTTTATTTTGCTTGTGATTTTTTTTTAAAGAGCATCGATTTTATTTTGAGAAAAACGATGAAAAAATTGGTATTGGGACATGAAATGATAGTTATTTGGATAAATCAGGTTGCACAAGGCGTGTGACCGCTCTGTCACTAATGGTGGCCTGTAAAAAAGACACATATCATGCACAAAACAAAAGAGGCTTGCACTCTTCCGTTTAACACTACATGAATTTCACCCAAGCAACTACATCCATGCATTTATGGAATATTCTAAAGAGCTTTACATAGTGATGGCGAGGAGCTCTCTTGTCATGAAGACCTGTTGAGCAAGGAGCATAATAAAGGATCTCCTCTTCAAAGCAGTCTTAAGTAGCGGCTCTTCTTCAAAGCACTCTTAGGTTCTCGCACTGCGCACAACGCAAAACGTTGGCTCTACTTGCACCCATAACTCTTTGAATCAACAACAAAAGCAAGGTATGCCACGGTTTTGGGCATAAAACGTGGCATACCTTGCTCTTCAAAACTTACCGCCACCGTACCCGCAACAACATTCATCTCCATCTCTCCCGCTCTTGAGAGGATAGAGATAGTAATAGAGTGTAGAGAGAGAAGTTAGAGAGTACAAAGAGTATGTAGATAGAGAGAGAGAGAGTATTTGGATAGCAGAGAGAGAAAAGAGATAGAGAGAGTGTGTGTAGAGAGATAGTAGAGAGAGAAGCTAGAATATGTATAGAGAGAGAGTATGTAGAGAGTAGAGAGAGAAAAGAGATAGAGAGTGTATCGAGAGAGAGATAGAGAGTAGAAAGAGATAGTAGAGAGAGGGTGTAGAGAGAGAGTTTGTAGATATTGAGGTGGTCCGGGGAGGGCAACAAGAAGAGTGGCCTCTAAGCACCCTTTTAGGCTCCCGTGCTGCTCAATTGGGTTGGGGTTGAAGAAAACAACACACACACACACACACACACACACCCGCAACCTAATCCTACGCAAATTTGGGGCACCACCTAGCTTTGGATGCGAACTAGGACACGGAGAGAGAGAGAGAGAGAGAGAGAGAGAGAGAGAGAGAGAGAGAGGATTCTTTGGAACGTATCGACAATGATCAAGTACACACGGGTATACAAGTAAGAAAGAGAGAGAAGGGGGTGCTTGTTGCACTAATACCTTGTTACAAATCAGTCATGACCAATCAAAGTGAGATTAGCATTTGTTCAATATAGCTTGACTAATTTACACCGCAACACATCACAAGACAAGCCACCTCAATCACTGTCTTAAGGCCAGGGGAATCCTCTCCACCATGTCCCCCTCTTACAGCATGTGGGATTTATGGCTAAATTGATAACAACACCCGGAGACAAGTTATCAAGAACTTAAATAAAACAACCAAGATACTTACCACATCATTGTTATCCATGACTTTGCATTAGAAGGAAGACAAAGTAGCCATGCTTGGTCCAAATCCACCTCCTTGATTTAGAAACATGTTGGGCTTACACTTGTAGGAGAAATATAGGCTTCCTACTCTCAATTGAATGATCACTCTCTCTTACAATGGCATAGAACTCCCTTACTAATCACCCCTAATACAACACATGCATGTGCTATAAGTCAATGAAATTTCACTCAAGAGCTCCTTCTCAAGAGATTGAGCTTGGCTTCTAAAGCTATAGCATAGTGCTCTTGCTTATGGATTCTCTTTTTTTGTGCTAGCTACACCCTCCTTTTATAGCATTTTGGAGGGCTAGGGTTATTCCTCTAACCATGGTTGGGTTAGATTTTCAGCATTTATCTATTTTTTGCTTGGAATTATCAAGAAGTTGGTGGGGATAGATGAAGAAAAGAGAGAGGAGAGAAATGGAGGTGATATGACTTTTCATAGTGGGTTAGTGTTAGTAGATTAGTAGGGTTAGTATTTTTATGAATTTACAAATGAAATTGGATATTTACAATGGGAGTATCCATTGTAAATAAGAAAGATAAGATAAATGCTTAAGAGGTAAGAAAAGATGGATTTCTTACAATGTTGATGCTCCAAGTGTGTTGAGTAGGGCCAGTTTTGATGGTTGTTGAAGGTCCACTAGCTTTAACGGTACATTTTTTCTCCACTCTTGACCTTCCTTGGGAGCCAAGGTAATTGAAGATGAGTAATCAATTAGCATGATGCTATTCTTCAAGAGAAGAGGCTGAATTTTGTGGGTTTTTTGAGTGATATGGATAATTTGGAGGAGAAAAAATGAGACTAGGTGGTCAATTTTGGAATGGAAGTGTGCGTAGGAGGCATGAGTTCACCATGGTTTCTCTTATTGTTCAAAGTTTATGAGATGGTGAGTAGGGTGTAGAGAGGATAGGTGAGAGAGATGCAGATGATGAGTGGAGAAGTGTGTGTGAAAGAGGAAAATGATAAAGTGGAAGAAGGAGTGTGGTTGCATGGCATGGGCAAAATTGGGGTCCACCAATTAAATCCTACCTCACAACTCATAGCTCAAAACAATATGAAAAAATTTGAGGCAAAAGTTCAACTCACAAGGTACATATCTTATTTTTATCACCTTTTCAAATTCGGAGAGCAAGTGACCTTTAAAAATTTTACAAAACCGACTATCTTTTTCCACTGCACAAAGGCTTTGTGGGGTCCCTCTTTGGATAATTCTTTTGAATGCCTCCAAGAGTGAACCCTCCATAATGCATGCATGCATGCATGCCACATATACTTGACCTTATTTTGTAGGTTTATAATTGAAGATATTGATGAGCTCATGATATAAGTGAATAATACAACTAAGAAAATTAAATATTGAGGGGTTTAAAAAATATGTACATGTCAAAATATAAATAATATAGGTGGAAAAATATAAAGGGGTCAACTTTAAAAATAAATCTCTCTCATTATGAGGCTACCATAAAAAGATTAATATTTTTGGTGTTCTAATTTATGAGTGTAAAAGAGAATAATTGTAGGAAGGAAAAAATCACAATATTGAAAAAATATACACACAAATAAAACTAGTTGTGGTGGGGTGGATCTACACCAAAAATAAGAGAAGCTTGCATAAAAATATTTCTATATGGAATAAAGAGTATACAAAATGGTAATACACATTATGGTAATGGTGAGTCAATGTACATAGCATACATAGGCAAATGACGCACACCTATGTAGAAATATTCAAATAAATACCAAAATAATTATAAAAATTCCTTATATTTAGGCCCTATATACAATGAAATATTTACACACAAATAGGCCATGATATTTTTTTATTTTTTATTTTTTTGGCTCAACTACCCCAATGACTAGCTAGCTAAGGATTTTAAGGAGATATGGGGAAAGTCCCCTAACTCACACACGTCTATGTACAATGAAATGGTAGGGATAGCCACAGTGTTTGGATGATTTTGGTAGGGTGAGGTAGCTCACTATGGCAATTTGGATAGCCGAAAAATGGCTATCATTAGCCCTCTCCCAGGATGATGGTATATTCATGTACCATCATATAACATCTTTTCCAAAGAGAGTGCTTCTGAGTCCTTGACAAGATTTTCATTGTTAGGCCCCTTGGTATTCTGGCTTGCGTTACACTACTGCTTCATGCAACAAAACTTACATGAGATAGTTGTCCTTTGACAGATCTTTGGTAGATCCTTTGGTAGAAGGCGACTCAAATAGGGCTTCAGGCAATACCCGTTTACCTTTCTAGAGTGCGCTTTACCATTGAAGTCCATAAGCTGATAGTAACTTGAATTGAAAGCCTTCTTGACTATGTATGGCCCCTGCCATCTAGTTTCAAACTTTGCATCAAAACGATTATCGAGTCGATCGTCATACCTCAGCACAAGATCTCCTTCATTGATGCCTTTGTTCTTCAGTTTCTTTTCAAGCTTCTTCTTTGTTTGTGTAGCTTTCCTCTTGTAGCACTCATAGGATGCTTCTCTTTTCCACTCAAGCTCCACCAATGTAAGAATTCAATCCACCCATACCTCTTAATCATCTTTTGCATCTCTCCTATGAAGCCTCATTGTTGGAATGTTGAGCTCGACAGGCTGCAAAGCCTCTTGACCATAGCCCAAGTGAAATGGGGTGAAGTCCATGGTCTCCCTATACGTGCCTACAATGCTCCATCCAAGAATTCATCCCACAACTTTGTCTTTTTTTTCACCATCTCTGACGCCTGCAATGACACCATTAGATTTTTCTACCAAACCATTTGACTAGGGATAGTAAGGTGTACTGTGATGATGTAGAATGTGAAGTTCTTCACAGACTTCTGTGATCAAGCCCTTTCAAAACCCTGGACCATTATAAAAAAAAATCTCCAAAGGTGTGCCAATCTACAAAAAATGTGAGTGTAGACGAATTTTCTCACTGTCCTCTCATTTACCTTTGCAACACTTTGTAATTCTATCCACCTAGTCATATAGTCTACAGCCACTAGTGTAGAGTTTACCATTTTTGTCCTAGGCAGAGGACCCATAGAATCAATGCCCCACTTTTCAAAGGCTCCATTTGCAAGCACGATTTGCCTTGGACCATAAACCAATCTTCTGTTCCCATTTACTTGACAATTGTGACAACTTTTACACCACTGTTGGACATCCACATGCAGACTTGGCCAAACATACCCTGCAAGCAAAATCTTCTTCACAATTAACTCTTGGGCAAAATGACCGTCAGATGCCTCTTCATGCAAACCTTTTAAAATGGTTGGAATTTCCTCAATAGTTGGTACTCTTCTTTGCACTTGATGCTTCCCTCTTTGATAGAGGGATCCTTCTAGGAATAGATACACGCTTGCCTTCTCCTCTTCTGAGCTTTTGTGAAGTCTTGTCGAAACTCGCCCTCCAAAATGTAGCCAATAATGGGAGCCAATGACTCCAATCCCTGGTACCTCGTTTGCTTGACCGTTGTTGCCATCATGATGATGTGCACTTCTTTCTCAACACCTGTAAACTGCTTGTTGTGCAAGTAAATCGGCATCTTCATTTTGTTTCCTAGGAATATGATATAGTTGCACCTCCTCAAATTTATTGAATAGCCTACGGATGGCATGAAATTTGGCTCTTAGTCTTTCATTTTTGCATGCCCAAATGCCTAAAATCTGCTTCACAATGAGAAGTGCATCCCCTTTTACCATGAGATATTGTATACCTTGGCCAATGCACATTTTTTAACCATAAAGTAGTGTGTCGTATTCTGCTTCAATGTTGCTAGTTGAACCTGGTAGATTGACCTTCTCCTTCATGACCACCTCTCCTCTTGGGTTGAGAAACACTAGCCCTTGCCCTGCTTTTCTTGTGGCTCGTCGAAAATCTCCATCAAAGAACAAGGTAAATGCATTAGGGATACTTTTAAGTGGTGGCAATGGTAGGGTCTTTACTTCAGGCACCTTAATCTCCTTCTCATGTACCCTATAAGTGATAATCCCTGCCAATTGTGCACGCACACTATCTTCTACCTTGAAAGAGTATTGGAACTCTTGCAACTCCATAATCCACTTTGAGATCCTAGTACTAAGATTCATTTGAGATGACACCCAAGGGAATAAATTTTCTACAATGAGAATTACAAAAAGGTTTTAGTAGCAAGTAGGATCTAAAATTTCTCACCGCAAACATGAGAGAAAGCATCATGAGTTCTACCTCTGTGTAGCCTCTCTCTAAGGCATTCATGACCCTATAAGCAAAGTAGACGGTTCGCATCCTGGTACTGTTGGGATCTTGTTGTAATAAAACTACCAATTGTTTCCTTCCCAACACTAGAGCTAACAAAGCATGTGTACTCCCAACAAGGAGGCATGAATGTTGGTAATTCTGACAGAATGACTTTAATGTTACAAAAGTAGTCTTCAAGCTCATCAAACCAGACAAACTCAACTTGTTGTGTCAACTTTGCAAAGGGTGAAGTAACTCTGAGGCTAAGTGAATGAAGCATGACATATACTTCACCTTTTGAATGAATGATATTACCTCCTTAAGACTCTTGGGTGATGGTAACTCAATAAGAGTCTTTGACTTTGAAGGATCCACCTCAATGCCTTTATAGTAAACCTAGTGACCAAGCAAAATCACTTCATCCTCACCTATGTGACATTTGTCGGGATTGAGTTGACCTCCTATGTCGTAAAGTTTTATCAAACCTTCTTCTACCTTCTGTAGGTGTAATGATTTTGAACTATAAATGAAAAAGTTAACAATAAAAACCCTAATGGACTTTCCAAAAAATGCTTGAAACACCATGTTCATGAAGCGTTGGAAAGTTGCAGGAGCATTTGTCAGGCCAAATGGCATGACTCTAAAACCATAACAAGCCCAAGGAGTGATGAAGGTTGTTTTCAATAGATCCTCCAATGCGATACCTATTTGAAATTAACCGGAGTAGCCATCGCACACAGTGTATTTCTCGTGACCAGCTACCTCATTTAGTATCTCATCCTGAAATGGGAGGGGAAAGTGATCTCTTTTTGTTGCCTCATTTAGTGGTCGATAACACACACACCCTCCACTTGTGGTTCTTCTTGGTAGTGACAACTACGAGAGAGACCCACTCTGAATTCTCCATTTGATAAATGAAACCTGCTGCTATAAGCTTTCTTACCTCCTTGAGTAGAGCTTGCTCCTTGATAACTCCTAGACTTTGTAGCTTCTGAGCTTTAGGTGTGGCCTCAAGCTTTAACTCAATCTAGTGTTGAACAACATCTACTCCACACACATCTGTGTAGTCTTTAGCAAAAAGCCTAGGAAACTTCATTAGCACACATTTGAATTGCTCTCTTTCGTCCTTTGTAAGTATCATAGATAGCATACCTTCTAACATTCCTTCGTCTTGCACATTCTGGTTCTCTTGAGGACCTACCTCTTCCAAGCTTTGACAAGAGGTCTCTTGGTTGCTTGGCTTAAACCTTACCCTCATGACTTTGATGTAAGACTCCTCTTCAGTAATGATGCCACTAATTTCTTCTTCTAAAGTGCTATCGGTCCAGTCCTCTTCCATCTCACTTTGAGATGATTCGTCATGGAACTCCTCTTGGTGTTGCTCCTTCATGTTAAAGAAAACCTTTTTATGATTGTTATTCCTGCAAATTAGCTTTCCACTCTCCGAATCTTGCAAGGCTCTCATTTTCATTAGCCATGGTCTTCCAAGGATAAATGGGTACCCATTTCCTTCGGTCAACATAACATAGAAATCCATTGTCTTCTTAATGCCAAAGGCCTCCACAAAAACATTTTAACAAATGCCTAGCACCTAGCCTTGCTATTGTTTGCCATTTTCACTTTGATTTCAGGCGTCTCATGGATGTGCATGCCTAGTCTTTTCATGAGTCCCTCTGTCATGACACAAACTTGTGTACCCCCATCCACTAGACCTTTTCTAACCAACCTTCCTTTAATGTAACTATCTAGCAAAGGTGTAATATCCTCATTCATTTCAGCATGTGCAATTTTTACAAGAGGCACACTCTCTTTTACCTTTATCCTAGTGTTAACTGCCTTCATTAAATCTCTCCTAACTTGTGGACATAATGCAAGATATTGAGGCCATGAGATATCATGACCCTTACCTTTCATGTCTTCCAACAGGTTGTATGGAACCATACCATGTCCAAGAGGGAAGTCTTGGAGGTTGATACCACGTCGAGTCCTCTTGGCTCCCTTGGTCTCCTTTGCCTTCTTGCCTCGTGCATGGTCACTTTGTCGGATGTGACTCCTTCTTTCTCTTTACTTTTCCATGGCCACGCTTTTTTGCTTCCATGTCAATTTCATTTGAATTTGTCACCTCTACCACATGCACATTTGGATCTAGCAAAGGTGGAACTCCTTCTACCCCTTGTGGAGGTG
The DNA here is from genome assembly GCF_014529385.1 of Adiantum capillus-veneris. Taxonomy (NCBI): domain Eukaryota; kingdom Viridiplantae; phylum Streptophyta; class Polypodiopsida; order Polypodiales; family Pteridaceae; genus Adiantum; species Adiantum capillus-veneris. The sequence goes on from NC_140932.1 coordinate 57,978,336, forward strand.
GTCTTGCTCCATTTGACCTTTGTAGAATCCTTGGTTGTTGACCCATTCCTTCACCTGCATTCATCACTGGGTAATTCAAGTTATGTCTCCCTGGCTCCCCACAGGGCCAAGGAAAATTATACATCCCATGTTCAGACTCTCCACAATTCTAACATTGCAAGACTCTCCTAGGTCATGGCTCTCGCTCTTCTGACTTCTTTGCTTGTCCCTTTGGACCTACAGCTTGTGCAAGGTGAATTCACAAGCTGCTTAAAGATTCATTTAACTTCTCAATCACTTCAATCGTTACCTCAGGAAGCTCCCTAGATGTCCATGCTTGTGACTTACTTTTGAGTCTAAGACCTTTTATTGGAACCTCTCCCCTTATGCACTTGAGTTTCCTATACTTCTTGGAAGCTCTCATTTTAGTTGCATCATAGGTGGCAGGTGCATCCGCCTCCACCTTTACCTTAAGATCAGGAAAGAGTCCGGCTATGAACCTCTCCTTCTTTGGAAATTATGCACCATCACCAAGGTTGGCAACATTTCGTATTCATAGAGCCCAAAGACGTAGAAACTCTTGCTTGTACAAGTAGTAGTCATCTAAGTCTTTTTGCTTATGAGAAACAATGTCTTTCCATAGTTTTTGAGTGTTTTGAGGATCAAAGAAGTATCTCTTGAAACGATTCACAACTTCCATGTAATTCTTCTTAACTTCCTCAGGCAAAGAGTCGAACCAAGTGCTACCATCTTCCTAAGGACTACCTCAAGAATTTCTACACGTTCTTGATCAGTTACTATCCTCTTAATATGGAAAGACATCTTGAAATTTGCTAAAAATAATTCTGTATCCTCTCCATGCTCTTCAAAGAAAAGAGGATATGCGGACATTTGGCGTTGGCTTTCACTATTATGAAAGATTACAACACGAGTTATAACAAGGGATACAATAGAGACTCAGAAACACTCACACACAATGAAGAAGTAAGAAAGTACCACTCTAGATTTTCTTCTTCAATTATCCAAGCTTCAATGAGGTCTTGATTTGTTTGATCAAAACCAAAAGGTAGACTATCGATGAGCTCTAAGAGAGGTTGAAATTCTTCAAAGCTAAGGCGATAAATGGAAATATCTAGAACTTCATTTTCTGGATCCAAAAGAGCAACCGCTTCCCAAGTGATGAATTGCACTTGCTACACAATTCCCAATGCACAAGCGGTTTGTATAAAAAGTATACCTTCATGCTCGTTGAACGTTGTGAGAAAGTAGAAATTGACTAGGAGTTTCTTTCCTTCGAGTTCCACACAATCAGAGTGAAGCAACCTTCTCACAATTTTATAAAGAACATCCTCATCAAGTCCAATCAAGTTTGCAAGATTTAAAGACTCCACTTGTGCTACAAAATTCCTGGACAAAAACTCTGTAGGATTATGGTTAAATCATTCATAAGTATAAAGAGATTTACAATGTCTCTATGAACAAAGTGTCATAGAAAGTAGAGAAGGATGAGAATTTATATAAATTTGCAATCTTCTCTACGCTCTCTTTATTAAGACAAGCTCTAAATAGCTCCCTATCTCCTTTGTTGAAAGTGAAAGGAAGACTATTAATAAGACGTAGATGAGGGAAAAATCCACCAAATGTGAGTCTATGAAGCCTGAACTCTGGCCGCAAGTTTCTTGAAGAGTCTTCCTCAATAATAGTGAAATGCACTCACCAAACACCAAATTTCACTCTATTTACCAATCTTAGGGCACACAATATTTGGATGAATGCGTGATCTTTCTTAGTGCCCAACAACAAGAGGAAAATAGAATCCACACATAGGACCTTTCGTCTTAACTTCACCACCCTCTTGTTATGAGGGAGACTCTTTACTACCTGCTCCTGCAACTCAATCGGTAATAGGGATAGATATCTAAGAATTGAGCTTTCATTGCACACACATTCCTTGTTAGAAAAAATGATTGTTTTTTATTTTTTGTAACAACTTGGACAAAGAGAAAACAAACATACACACTATTTTGTTGGGCTGCACTTCATTTTAAACTAAAATGAATACATGTACATGAAAAGAAGTGTGGTAGTGAGAGGTAGAATGACAGATTGTGGAGATGCAAGAATTTCTCTTGTTCTTTCAGCCCCAAACATAAACACCATATGTTGTTGAAAACGTATCTTTCTACTGAGTGCAATATTTATTCTAATATGTGTGTGAAGTAAAAAAGGAAAAAAATTTGGGCCATTATCCATGCTCTATACATAACTTACTACTTAAAATAGAACAAAGATATATACATCCAAACTAAGATCATACTTAATGAGAGGCAAAATAAAAGGATTTATCGAAGCATTTATTTCGGCTAACTTAAGAGAACCTAAAATTCTACCAATTACACTTTGAAATTGCAACTTAGTACTGATAATTACGTGTACATTTTGCTTTGCAATGGGAATGAAAGGATCATACAAATTCTCGTGATTCATGCAACCTACTCGACTATTCTAAAGGTTGATCCTACACAAAACATACACAAGTTGTTCCTTAGTGGTGGGGACACCAATTTGAGGCGGTCCGGACGGGCAATAAGAAGAGTGGCCTCTAAGAACCCTTTTAGGCTCTCATGCTGCTCAATTGGGTTAGGGTTGAAGAAAACAACAAACACACACACACACACACACACACACACATGCACAAACTCGCAACATAACCCTACAAAAATTTGGGGCACCACTTAGTTTTGGATGCGAACTAGGATGCGGAGAGGAAGGGGGGGGGGGGGGGAGAGAGAGAGAGAGAGAGAGAGAGAGAGAGAGAGAGAGAGAGCGAGAGAGCTCGGGATGCTTTGGAACGTATCGATAATGATCAAGCAAACACGGATATACACGTAAGAAAGAGAGAGAAGGGGGTTCTTGTTGCACTAATACCTTGTTACAAATTAGTCATGACCAATCAAAGTGAGATTAGCATTTGTTCAATATAGCTTGAGTAATTTACACCACAACACATCACAAGACAAGCCACCCCAATCACTGTCTTAAGGCCAGGGGAGTTCTCTCCACCATGTCGCCCTCTTACATCATGTGGGATTTATGGCTAAATTGATAACAACACCCGGAGACAAGTTATCAAGAACTTAAATAAAACAACCAAGATACTTACACATCATTATCATCCATTACTTCGCGTTGGAAGGAAAACAAAGTAGCCATGCTTGGTCCAAATCCACCTCCTTGATTTAAATGTTGGGCTTACACTTGTAGGAGAAATATGGGCTTCCTACTCTCAATTGAATGATCACTCTCTCTTACAATGGCATAGAACTCCCTTGCTAATCACACCTAATACAACACATGCATGTGCATAAGCCAATGAGATTTCACTCAAGAGCTCCTTCTCAAGAGATTGAGCTTGAATTTTAAAGCTATAGCATAGTCTTCTTGCTTATGGCCTCTCTTTTTTTGTGCTAGCTACACCCTCCTTTTATAGTATTTTGGAGGGCTAGGGTTATTCCTCTAACCATGGTTGGGTTAGATTTTTGCTTGGAATTATCAAGAAGTTGGTGGGGATAGATGAAGAAAAGAGAGAGGAGAGAAATGGAGGTGATGGGACTTTTCACAGTGGGTTAGTGTTAGTAGATTAGTAGAGTTAGTGTTTTTATTAATATACAAATGGAATTGAATATTTACAATGGGAGTATCCATGTAGGATACAAAAATAAGAAAGATAAATGCTAAAGATGTAAGAAAGGATCGATTTCTTACAATGTTGATGCTCCAAGTGTCTTGAGTAGGGCCAGTTTTGATACTTATTGACGGTCCACTAGCTTTGACAGTACGGTTTTTCTCCACTCTTGACCTTCCTTGGGAGCCAAGGTAATTGAAGATGAGTAATCAATCAGCATGACGCTATTCTTCAAGAGAAGAGGCTGAATTTTGTGTGTTTTTTGAGTGATATGGATAATTTGGAGGAGAAAAAATGAGACTAGGTGGTCAATTTTGGAATGGAAGTGTGTGTAGGAGGCATGAGTTCACCATGGTTTCTCTTATTGTTCAAGGTTTATGAGATGGTGAGTAGGGTGTAGAGAGGATAGGTGGGAGAGATGCAGATGATGAGTGGAGAAGTGTGTGTGAAAGAGGAAAATGATAAAGTGGAAGAAGGAGTGTGGTTGCATGGCACGGGCAAAATTGGGGTCCACCAATTAAATCCTACCTCACAACTCATAGCTCAAAACAATATGAAAAAATTTGAGGCAAAAGTTCAACTCACAAGATACATATCTTATTTTTATCACCTTTTCAAATTCGGAGAGCAAGTGACCTTTAAAAATTTTGCAAAACCGCCTGTCTTTTTTCACTGCACGAAGTCCTTGTGGGATCCCTCTTTGGATGATTCTTTTGAATGCTTCCAAGAGTGAGCCCTCCATAATGCATGCATGCATGCCACATATCTTTGACCTTATTTTATGGATTTATTTATAATTGAAGATATTGTTGAGCTCATGATATAAGTGAAGAATACAACTAAAAAAATCAAATATTGAGGGGTCTAAAAAATATGTGCATGTCAAAATATAAATAATATAGATGGAAAAATATAAAGGGGTCAACTTTAAAAGTAAATCTCTCTCATTATGAGGCTACCATAAAAAGATGAATATTTTCAGTGTTCTAATTTATGAGTGTAAAAGAGAATAATTGTAGGAAGGGAAAAATCACAATACTGAAAATATATACACACAAATAAAACTAGTTTTTTGCAGTTTTGTTGGGGTGGATTTACATAAAAAATAAGAGAATCTTGCATGATAATATTTCTATATGAAATAAAGAGTATGCAAAATGGCAATAAATTTTTTGGTAATGGTGAGTCAATGTACATAGCATACATAGGCAAATAACACACCTAGGTAGAAATATTTAAATAAATACCAAAATAATTATGAAAACTCCTTATATTTAGGCCCTATAGACAATGAAATATTTACACACAAATGGGCCATAATATATATATATATATATATATATATATATATATGGCTGAACTAGCTCAATGATTAGCTAGCTAAGGATTTTAAGGAGATATGGGAAAAGTCCCGTAACTCACAGAAGCCTATGTACAATGAAATGGTAGGGATAGCAACAATTTTTGGGTGATTTTGGTACGGTGAGGTAGCTCACTATGGCAATTTGGATAGCCAAAAAACGGCTAACAATATTAGAGAGAGAGAGAGAGAGAGAGAGAGAGAGAGAGAGAGAGAGAGGAATGGAGGGATAAAAAGAGAGAGAGATGGAGAGATGAAGGGAGAGGGAAAGAGAGATAGAGAGATGAAGGGAGAGGAAAAGAGACATGGAGAGATGAAGGGAGTGGGAAAGAGAGATAGATAAGAGAGAGAGAGAGAGAGAGAGAGAGAGAGAGAGAGAGAGAGAGAGAGAGAGAGAGAGAGAGATAAATAGATAGATAGATAGATTTTATTATTTTCCTCGAAGGTCAAATATGACCTTTGGGACCAAAGTTACATGTGATGTAGTATGTTGTGGCTGATGAGTGACTCGTGATGCTCCAAAATTGTGGTGATGAGTCACAATAGAGAGCCCACATTCTGGTTGGGAGAGGAAAGTGTGCAGGTCTAAGTCATGGCTGAAAATGTGAAAGAAGCAAGTCCATATGTGAACAAAAGCTGGGCACTCTAGTAGTGTGTGATACTCAGACTCTTGAACTTGCAGTGAGCATAATGTGCACAGTCGATTTGACTCTTCTCTATTTTCCCAACACCATGTCTCACATCGAAGGGAGTGAGTAAGAGAAATAGAGAGGATATATGTATGCCTATATATATGTGTAGATATGTATGTATGTATATATGTATATATGTGTGTGTATATGCATGTATGTAGGCACTAAGCAAGAGAGTATTGCACCCGATGGTTGAATGCTTCCTCTGGGATATAGTCCTTTTTAATCATGGTGTTGCGGTCCTTAGTCCACTGATGTATGAAGCAATGTACCCTTGGTTTTACCACGATTGAAATTGTGATGATATCTAAAGAGGTACCACTAGACTATTGACACTTCTAGCCCCTACTTAGGTGCCACTAGACTATTGGTACCTCTAACTCCTATGAAGGTCCAAGAGTATATGTGTATGCATGTAGATGCACATCTATGTGAGTGAGTGTACATGTATGTATCTATGCGAGTGTATATGTGTGCAACAGACACTAAGTTTGCTTGTATATATGTGATAGAGATTTTTTGTATACATCTAATATACCTCTCTTTGTAGACTAGGTGTAGATTAGGTTTAGAAAGAGCGGTAGATAGGTGGGTGAAAATCTATCTACCTTTATCTCTATACCTAGGCTACCTTTCTTGGAACATCCTCTCTTTCTACCTTGATTAGGTAGAGAAATAGAGGTGTGTAGGTCAAGTGTAGAATATGCCTTTTCTTTCTACACCCTCTCCATTTACTAATATTAGATGGAAAAGTAGAGGTGTGTAGATTAGGTATAGGGAGATTAGAGAGAGGCTAGGTCCTGATACTTACCAACTAATCTCTTGTAGATATAAACGAGAGACCATTTGGTGAGGAGAAGGCCTCCCATTCTTCCTTTGGTTGGTTCGCCCCCATCTAGGGTGGGCGTCGCCTCCAATGACCTAAGTCTTGAGGTGGTAAGTCCAAGCAATGGATTTAGGTTTATTGATATCTAGTTTTTTGTGAGCATGAGTGTAGATTTCTTTTTGTTATTTGCAAGCATAACCCACTTAAATATGGAGGTGCCCGTTCATCTACATATGTTCCTAAACCAACGGTAGATCTGGACCTGCAGCGTGCACTATCTCTACAAGATGACTCGGGGGGTTCACCTTTAAGAAACTATTTATATAACATACGTTCATAGGGTATTAAATAAACCCTTTTATTTACATGCTTAAGGTAATAAAATGACCCCTTTTTTTCAAAAACTACGGGTTTTTTTGTTAAAATCAATTTGAAAACCCCTTCTATTAATATGATCCTATTAAAATTTTGAACTTTTAGCAATTAAAAACCCATTTATTTGAACTCAAGTGGTAGCTCACATGTCTAACAGGTGAACTCCCTGAGTGAGATGAGTACATGCGTTCAACGGAGTGATTGTTTGGCCCTTACACTTCATAGCAGCTTGCGGCCTTTGGTCTTTCATAGCAGATTACACCTTGGGGGTGCTAGGGAGGGACTCTATACGTATAGAGCATCCCACCAATGGCACCTTCTTTTACCCTCTCTTCTTACCCACACACCCCCTTCCATCACACGGACCCACCTCCCTTGTATCTCAAGGCCCCACACTATTCCATTTGACTCTTGCTTCTCTCAAGCCTCACTGATAGTCCATAGGTGGTCGACAAACGTCTCCCAATAGTGCAAAATGGTGTTCACCTCAGCATCGTGAGAGGAGGAGTGGTGGGGGTTCCTATTGGGACAATTGTATTGGTGGTGGAGAGGGAACAAAGTCACCTGTTTTGGAGCGTGCCGCTCCAATCATAAATGACAAGGACATTCATGTGTGTAAGAAGTAGGGAAGCTAGACTAGAGATCCTCCTCCCAACCCCCCATTACATGGGCGGGCTCCTAGCCCCTTGCCCTAGACGGATCCCTTGTCCACACTGTCTAGCCCGACCCTTGGCCGAATTCCATGACCATCCTAGTCCTTAGGTTTGGGCCTTGCCCCTACAGAACCCTTGTCTTGACATTACGTCCCCCTTAAGAAGAGTTTTCGTCCTCGAAAACAAAAGTGGGAAACTTATTCTTAAGAACACTAATGTTTTCCCAAGTGGCACCTTCTTCAGGTCGGTCTTTCCACTTGATTAATGCTTGTTGTCATACGTGATGACATGTACGCAACTCATGATAATCCAGAACACGTTCAGGTTCATGCGGTAAGGTAGGAGGTTCAATGTAATCAACCAAAACTTGTTGGTCAATGACATTGTCGTCTCCGCGGCTTACATGAAACACCGGATGAATGAGAGAATGTGAAGGTAGTAATAGTTTGTAGGCACGATCACCGACTCGCTTGAGGATTTTGAAAGGCCCACAATATTGGGGAGATAATTTAGGTGTCGGTCCAGTTTTCAGACTTTCTGAATGTTTTGGAACACGTAAAAATACTTCCTCCCCTTCTTCGAAGGTAACTTGCCGACGTTTCTCATCAGCGTATTTCTTATACCGATCCTGTGCTTGCCGAACTTTCCGACGAGCAAGTTTCAGCATATCCATGTGGTCTTGGAGAAAATCCTTAACCTGTTGGAGTTTTTCGATTGCCAACCCCACCGTAACTGGTGACCTAGGTTGAAACCCGTACATGAGCATGCAAGGACTAAAACTTGTAAGAAAAAACTTGTGATACAAAGAATTGTCCCAAATTTATGCATTTTCCCAAAATTCCTAAATATGTGTTATAGACCTTCTAAACATATATCAAATTTGCATTTTACAATTGTTAGCTTCTCAGCTATAACAAGAGCTAGAGAAAGAGCATCAAAAGGGACGCCACTCATTTTTTAAGCCAATTGAAAGTATTAAACCCCTTTGTATTACTGAGAAATCTTGCAAAGTCTAAAGCCATTGTAATATTATTGATTGCCAATGAGTCTAAAAGGATTGAGGGCCTCCAAGTTTGTAATCGTATGCAGTTTTAAAGCTTTTTTTTGAGCCCAAATAGCTAGGAATCTATTCTTTGAACCTTGGCTAAGGTATAAAAGCCAACTTTTGTAATTAAAAACCTAAGTCTTGGATAATGAAATTAAGCGTTTGCTATAGAAGCTCAAAGTGAGGCTAGTGTTTCTTCTCTCTTATATGGTGTTGCATTGCTATTCTGAATATACCAACGTACTCGCAAGTGAAAGCTCTTCCATTTAACATAAGTTTCTTGCAATGTAAGTGTGTTTTTAGTATGTTGTCTACAAGTTGTTTTTGCTTCCTATGCAGAATACACCCACCAAAACTGGTTTTTGACCTTAGGAATAGGTAGAGCACGTCTAGAGGAAGTCATAGAGTGCTTCATGTACCAAAACCGACTGACCTAAAATACATTGTTTATCTTATGCACGATATTTTTTTAGAGTCAAAAATGACATTTGAGTACATGGGAGCGTTAAGGATACTCTGCTCATGCTAGGAAATAAGTTTTGTTGCATTCAGAGACTCGTAGCTATACCAATTCATCGAATCAAGCTTGCGGTAAGAAAAGTAGATTCTGATGTCTTGAGATTGAGTTAGATAGGACCGGCTTAGACTTGGGTTTTTCAAGAGATTATCTATCTATTGTAGCCTCCATGCACTAGTCAGATCTGCTACGTCCCATGGATTGGCAAATTTTATGTCTATGGTTCTCGCTTTGCTAGTGAGGCTTGGCAGTTGGTCGACATTTTGGCGCCATTGTCAGGGACGAGGCAACCTAGACCAGAGAAAATTCCAAAACATTCACTGACATTTTCCATTACTTTCTCTAGTTTTGGCTAGAGTAACACATTTTTTGACTTTGACACGGTTGAGAGGTGGTTGAGAGTAGAGATACTCAATAAGGACCTCGAGAGCTTTAATTACTAGGACGGACTAGGTAGAAGGTCCTAAAGATAACCTTGTGGTAGGTAAGGGTATCACCTAAGTAAAGAGTAGAGATTTTAGACTGAAGGTTGAACTTTTTACTTTCAGTATTGTTCTTTCATGTTCAGTAGGAGTAGGGTAAGCAAAAAAGCCATCAGGGTTGCATGTGATGTAAGATGCATTCAAGATAACCAAAAAAAATTCAGATTCATCTAAGCCACGCCAAAGATAGAGAATTAGTTTCTGAGACTGAAACTGACAAACTAGACTTACAAGGTGATAGACCAACTCGAGTAGACTACTCCCTTTCACTTTGGAAATATTTGGATTACCAAAACACACGATCAAGCCCAAAATAGAAAAAAACAGAGACTATAGAGAAAATCAACAAGAAAAAGTCAAATCAGGCTAAAACTTGAAACCAGGGTATGGATAAATCCTAAAACTTGTGGAAAAAGTAAATCTGCACAGAAAAAAGTGAAGAATGTCAGAATCTGGTAGAGTTTTATTTTAGACGCACCAAAGATAAAAATCTATAAAGAGGGGGAATTCCACTAAAATTTCAATGCAGTGTGTCTATTTGGATCATAATACAGCTCCTAAGCAAGTTCCATCAAATTTGGAGTTGTGCAAGGATGAAAACACTAGGAAATTTGAAAAACAAGATTACAAGATAAAAAAGAGAGATAAAACGTCGGTAAATTGTCCAGACTTTGTAAAAATCATTGTACAAGCTTGAAATCACCTATAGAGACCAACCCAAGTCACAATTGGCAAAAGAAAGTTGAAAACAAGAAGATTTATCTTAAGCATGTCGAAGATAAATCTCTCACCAAAAAAGCAAGTTTGTCATTTTGACACCAGTATTGACTTTGGAAAACTATGGGGTCTCCAGTTATGTGATGAAAGTTGAAGACCCCACAGATAGGTGCAAATATCTTAGGCACGCCTAAGATATCATGAGCAAAATTTTACATTTTTTTGCATATAGGGTTTATTAGGTACTGGAAAAAGGAAGTTTTGTATACTTTATGACTTAGGATTGACAGATTGTGGAATCACATACAGCTTTAAGTGTTGTTGTGTACGGAATTGTGACTTTGTGAAGGACAAGAGATCAAAAAGCAAAAGCATTGCCAGTGAAATCAAAGGCAACTTTCTAGGTTTGAAGTATCAGTTCAATTAAGTTGTGTAAGTCCATTTATGAACCTAAGATATGGTAGAGTTTTGGGAAACTCGATTGACTTAGGAGAGAATAGGAGCAGAGCATCCACAGAGGAGAGTGTAAATCAAGGGAGACCATTAAAAGCTATTATGAAAGAAGTGTTAGACACTTATTCCGATTCAAGCTTAGATATGTCTTCTTTTTCAACTCAATTAGGAACAGGGACCTCTCTTAGGTTCAAGAACATCTTGACTTTCTTCAAGACCAACAAGTACAAATAGAAGATTTACTTGGACCCAAATGAGGAGTTTGAAGTGAGGATATACGGCCATACCATCGATTTTGAAGAGGAGGTTAGGGAAAAAAAACAAGACGATCTTTATGTGGACCATGTAATGGAATATAGAATTGCAAGATACAAGACCCTGAATCTATAGATAAATGGGGACTAGAGGTTGATACTCTAATACTAGATAAGGCTGTAAAGGAGGGACCTCCGGTGCTAGAATTAGGCCAATATGAGTTGATAGATGGTAAACCATTGAAACGCATCCCCACTAATAACTCAAGTCTTGGAGTTTATTTTTGGGAAGAAAACAATATTATGGATTTGGTATGGACTACCATGCCAGATTAGGACAACCAACACCCTTGAAAATTGTGTACATTTTAAAGATTAAGAAAAATGGATTAGTAGAACATCCCGCTAATCTCTTTAGTGATTGTTACAACAAAAATTTTATTGTGATGACTCCAAAAGATATTGAACAAACTAAATACTAGGGTAGTCAATCTGTGAAGTGATCATGGGAACTGTACAGGAAACCGATCGGGATGTGGATCCAAATGATAGAACTTATGATAGCTTGGCCAATCAAAGAGGAAGTGAAGCAAGGAGTAGGTACCTCAATGTTGCCAACAAGGAAAGAAAAGCAAAAACCACCTTTAACAGAAGAGAAATGAGCGACATGAGGATGAGAAGAGGTCCACATGAGTCACACTTACCAAACAATTGGTTTGAGGGATTAATGGGAGAAACACTGGCTAGAAGGGAGTGAGAAGTGTTGAACACAATTGTAGAGTTTGATATTTTCAAAAGTGGGTCAAAAAATACAGCGAGATAGGTTTTGAGAGCTGAGCACATAACCAATTTCCATACACAGTTTGAGGGATTTGGGTTGACCTTGGAGGGAAAAGCTTTGACTTGGTTCCATACTATACCTTCTGGATCGATAACAGACTTACTAACTTTGGCCGTGAGATTTATTGCTACACATCTAAACTCAGAATAAAGCATAGCACAGTGGCACAAATCTACTGTTTCAATCAAAAACAAGGAGAAACTATCAGAGAGCATGAGTTGAATGAGGTAGTACATAGATACATGCATGTACTTGGGAAGCGTGCAGTCTAGATGCGATCGACTTGAGTGATAACTGCAAGATCTTCAATGAGGAAAGTAAAGCTAAAGATACATAGAGCGACCAAACCACACTCACTGTGCCAACACAAGTAGGACCATATGATGACGCAACTCCTGCTAGTGCTATAGAGGACATGCTAAAATGCATGAACAATATGATAATCAACATGCAAAGGATGCCGATGAGAGGCCTAGTGCAGGGATCAAATCAAGGACAATCTATGGGACAACAAATACAATTAAAATGGTGTGCCATTGAAGGGAAAGGGACAAATCATGAGACAAACGAGTGCTACTACAAGCCTAAATATGATGGAAATGCCCATTGTGTGCCAATGAGGTCACAAGGGCAACCTATGTATGGATACCCACCAAATGTGGCACCCATGCAAAGATTGCCCATGAAGCTGAAGAGACCGCATCCATTATTGGGTCATCAACCACCACTCCCAGGGAATAGATCTATATCAATCAAGTATATGGTGTTTGAGGAACAAGCGGAAGAACATGCACTAGTATCCATTACTCCATACCCTAAAACAAGTTCAATAACAATGGGGATAGAAGAAGAGTTGTTTAATCAACCTACTCTTGTTGTATGGAGCCAAGCACCCAATGATACAACATTTGTTTACTTTATTGCAAATCAAGGAGCTAGACCACCTATGCTCAAGCCAATGCCCAACACATAAATAGGAATTGTCATAACTATGGACCAGATAACCATTGGAAAAATGATTGTCCTGAAATGGATAAGAATGCGAGACCTATAGAGACATATTGTGAATCATATGGATGCAAGGGTGGACACTTTACTAAAGGCTGCCCTAGGAATTTAGCAAACAAAGAGAAAACTTCCATAAACATAGTTCAAGTGGTGCCGAGTAGTTCATGCTACAAGCGGAAGGTGAGGTGGCCTTGCCAAATAGAGAAAACAACATATTGCAAGCCATAAATTGATAGAACTGTATACCTGGACACCATCTTTGCACATACTCCAAGCCGTACGGGATAAGAGAGAGACAGGGGGTGAGAGAGAGGGAGAGAGAAAGAAATCATGCAGGCGCACCTCCTAGAGTAGAGTGCTACACCGGCACGCCGAGAGGGAGAAGAGAGGAGAGGAGAAGAATAATGCAGACACTGGGTAATCTCCCCTGGTGCAAGAGTGAGCATTTCTCTCGTGCACGTATTTATTTATAGATTTCTTGAATGCTAAAAAATGAGTACAAATTGGCCGGCCGGTCATAAATGGCCAAAGCTCATAAAGAGCACTTGAATAATCAAATATACATAAAATATAATATCCTTTTGCAATAGCCTAGCTTGGTTAAGCATTTTCCACCTATCACCTGCAATAAATAGTAAGATATCAATTCCATAATATACCTCTCGGTTGGAAAGCAACTGTCCTCAGTTGCAAAGATAAGAAATTTGTAAATGATAGTTTTCAAAAACAGTGATTAGAAATTTGTGTCAAAAAAATACCATATAGTAAAAATAATGAGACTAAACAGCATTGTTTATGCCTGCCGTCATCCACATACTACCTATTCTAGTGTCCTATACCACTAGAATAAGCAGTATATGTCATACCCTGATGAATCAGGACATCATTGGTCACACTCATCATTCAATAATCCATTCTCATCATTCTCAAGTTCAATACTATCGTGATAGAAAAACAACATATATCCATTCCAAATCCAAATCCAAACATCTGTCAACATGGATCCATTTCAAATCCAAATCCAAATATCCTTCATTTTGTATACTTGGGTAACAAAAGCATACCAGTTGCAGCGGTGGCCAGCCCACTGCAACATGATTTTGTGATCAGTGTTGCCTAAGCCGGTGAATCTGCACCCGACGTGTTGCCTAAATCAGCGAATCTGCACTATTGCTGCCTAAATCAGCGAGTCTGCATTTGGTATTGTGTAAAAACCATGAATTTGTAATTTATCAATATGCTTCCTAAATCGGTGAATGTACACCAAGATGAGCATTGACACACTACCTAAATCGGCAAATCTGTGTGCCTATGAACAATGGACTAGACATGACATTAAAAGTGAAAAATAAATGACCAGTTTGATATGAAATTGGAAGAGACTCGAATGTGGAAGCATGTACCAAATGTTAGCGATCATCGCACACCAGCTGAGCTCATGTACGTAGTGGTATGAGAAGTCATCTCAGTAAGAGTCCAATCAAAGAAAGTAGAACCCATGACATTAGAAACAATGGATTTTGCAACGTAATGTAAACAAGGAAGCATCTATTAAAAAAAAATCATTGCCTACTGTAACAAGGGTGCTTGGGTAAATCTATAGGGGTGTGAGAATATCTGCAAAAAGACCCACTTAAAAGAAATCAAATATAATAAATATTAAATTATCAAATTTCTATGAAACTAGAGGATTCGTGCATAAGGAGATGTGGTGAAGGGTGGGGGAATTTGGAGGGGCCAAGATAAGAGAAGAGACGGGATAAGTACTTGTGGTGAATTAGATAATGCTACTTGTAGGTCTAAAGATACATAGAGAGATTTTACTTATCACGGAGAATTGTAATGATGTTTTAAGAGGAGTATTATCAAAATACATTAAGCAATGTCATACCTGGGGCTTGATATGAGAACATTGTATTTAGATTTATCTGCAAAACTTTTCTAGAAACAAAGCACTAAAAACAACTTTGTGTTAAATTTAACAACAATCTAATCATACACTGAATTTATGTGGCCAGCCGGAATATGTGGAGTCTATTGATTTTAAATCTGATAATTCAAGAGAGAATGTGTACAAAATGGGAATAATCATAGTGATAGACATACAGGGGACATGCCAACAGTGAGAAGTCAACATGAATGTGTGATATACCTGCTGACCATTGGCATTAAAAGTGGAACTATAAGGCACAAAGAGTGTGTTTAATTAAAATTTAGGAAGTCATTTGAAAGGAATCCTAGACAAACATAGAACACAATTATGAGCATTGTAATAAAAAGAACTTATTGATTGTATGAGTAGTTGCAAGACAGCTTGTGCTTAGACAATTTTGAAGCACTTAATTGTGGTTGAAAGTTCCATCAAAAAACTGCTTTTCAACTCAGTGACCATGTTCAACTATAATAAGTTGCTCGGGAGAAGCTCCAATTCTGAGGGCGGTTAGAATAGGACACTGATGTCCAAATTATGTATGAGCCATGCATTTTGTGTTTTTCATGTACCAGGTAGATGCGTGTTCTCTAATATATCTTTTTTTAATGCAATTAGTGGATTATTATACATGGCATCATTGTCAAAATATAACATGATTGACGTGAATTACCAAAACATAACAATAGGGGGGGGGCAGGGGTTGTGAAGAGAGTGAAATGAAATGGAATGTTATAGTAACCGTCTTTAAAATGCCAAAATTACCTACGAAAATAAAGTAAGAAAATCCTTGTGGATCTAATTTAATACCTGGGCACAAAAATAAAATGAACAAAGAAAGACTAAAACTAAAAGTTTGAAATCATCAGATGAAATGCAGCCGCATCGTCGTGAATGCCCGAGGATGCCCATCATAGTGCATTGTCAGAGAAAGTATTGCATTGGAGTCGTAGTGGGACGGGGAAGAGAGAGAGAGATTTTGAGATGGTTTATATGAACGAATGAAGGGAGGAGGTATAGAGTCGTGGTTGCATGAGAGCAAGAGGGAGAATTGGTTGGTGTTGCAAAATATATATATAGTGTAAGATAAAAAACAAAATCTATTCACAGATTTGGCACGTAGTTGTGGGCATAACTTCACATGATAGTTTGCGGACCAGTGTGACACCTTGTGTTTGCCGCTTTGTTGTATAAATTTGTCTCTCGATGGCAAACTATCATGATCTTGTAGGACCATGGTGCCATGCAACCATGGCCTATAATAGATACCCTAGCATGTCACAAGTGTGTCTCAAGATTCTTCGCGGCCATCCATGGGACCACATTACTATTTTAAGGGTGCCCAAAATAGGGCGCCCACTGTATCAAAATCTATAAAATAAAATAAAAATAAACCAAAAAAAATAAAAACATGTTCATGGTGATGGCAGGTTGCGAGCTTCAGCACAGAGGAGCTGGAGAGCACCATCCATAGCCTCAGCTACCCGGGTCCATTGCAAGTGACCATGAACGGAAATCCCACCAGTACAGTGGCACGCATCTGCAAGTCCTGAAGGCCCCCCTTTGGTGGCCACCTTTGCCCTATTGCATGTGGCAGGCCCAAATTATTATGTCCTTATCTCCCTGCATGCCTCCAAAAAAGAAATGCTTCTCCTTCTCTCGGATCACCCTCGTCTTCCCTTGAAACCTGTAGATTCCGACAGTAATGTTCTTCTGCAGTCCTTTTGCGTGTCAACTCTCTCCCTTCATTTCTCTTGGAACTAGTAGGAAAGCTGAAGCATTTGTTACAGCAAGGTTTGTGGAGCACCGAGAAGAAGCAACGCTACAGGGTGATGGCATTGTGAGGATGCATGGGGGGTGGTTATGCAGAGTGGGATCGACTGCCAAGTATGTCATCAGTAAGTGGTCCGTTAGTACTTGATGTTGCTGCATCTTCATTGCAGACATCGTTGATGTCAGAGTCTCGACAAGATAGCAATGGGGCCTTCATTTCCCCATCTTCACAATGTGATATGCCTAAACCATGTCAATGCACAAGCAAAGATGAGATGAATGTGTCAACTCGACCAGGCCGGCCCCGCACCTTGACGAGGTCGATGTTGCAGCTGCATCAGAGCCATGCAAAGGCAGCACTACTGGTAGGACATACTGGTAAGTTCTTTAAAAAAATCATTACTGAAAAGATTCCCCTTGCCCCCCTTCTCTCTCTCTCTCTCTCTCTCTCTCTCTCTCTCTCTCTCTCTCTCTCTCTCTCTCTCTCTCTCTCTCTCTCTCTCTCTCTCTCTCTCTCTCTCTCTCTCTCTCTCTCTCTCTCTCTCTCTCTCTCTCTCTCGCTCTGTGCGCCCATCTCCTTTGATCTACGCGCCTCCTCCCCTGGGCCTCTTTTTCTGCTGCTCGCCGATTCTACTGCACTCCCCCGGTTTTGCCAACACCTCGTCTTCCAAATGGCGGGAGTTTACAAGACTGGCTGCAAAGAGTCTGCATAGGCTTTGCCAGCACCTCCTGCAAAAAGCTGCTCTGTGTGTCAGGTTTTTTGCTCCGAACTTAGGCATGTCTGTAGGACATGGGCCCCCATCTTCCTCTCCTCCCCATCCCCCTCTCTGCTTCTTCAACTAAGCCGCTGGTCCATCTGCCTCTCTTCCTCCAACTAACATGCTCTAGGTTCAGCCCATGACGCTTGAATTGGCTTCCTCAATGGCAACCAGTAGAGAGAGAGAGAGAGAGAGAGAGAGAGAGAGAGAGAGAGAGAGAGAGAGAGAGAGAGAGAGAGAGAGAGAGAGAGAGAGAGAGAGAGAGAGAGAGAGAGAGAGAGAGAGAGAGAGAGAGAGAGAGAGAGAGTGACTTTCACCCCACACTTCTTTCCTTTTGCATGCGCACGGGGGGCATACTTTCAGATTCTCGTTTATTTTCTTTTTTTCAAATCGTAGGGACATACTGCTTGAAAGTGAAATTTTTTAGTAGATGCAGGAGCCAATAATGAGAAGTATGACAAATGTGAGCTCTCTTGTAAAGCCGTCAGTGGAGGATGGTGCTCCATCAATTGCAACATTGGCCTTGCCCATTGCCGAAATACTCTTTTCCTTGAGAGCATCAACGACCTAGAAAGTAAACTTGATACTATAAAGCAAAGATTGAGAAATCTTCAATCAGACTTGCACAAAGCATCCAAGGAAAGGGATTTCCTTAAAGGAGTGCTAGAGGAGGAACGCAGACGGCAGCTCTCATTGAGGATGAGCTAAATAAGAGATTGAAATGGTCTCTATGCCTAGCCGTTTGTAGTTGTGTGCGGTTGTTGTGAGCCAACGCCTTTGTATACCACTAAAAATAGTGAGCAAGACTCGACTGCATGTGAGGGAGAGATAGAGTGTTGGGAAACATTGTTGGGGGGGGGAGAGAGAATGTTGCATGGTGGGTTGGGAGTGGAGGTGTGTGTGCACCCATAAAGCACACGAAGGGGTGATAGATGTGTGTGTGTCTGCCAGTAGGCCAAAGAGAAAACAAATTTGGCAGTTCCAACCCACATGGTAGGTGTGTCCTGTGTACCGATCAGTTAAAGCTTCCGCTTGTAGGTCATACTCCCAATTTTCGTTTAGGAATATCCCATCTAGGCCTGGCGTGCTGGAGGTTTCCCTCAAGGTGGAAGAATTATTGCTCCCCATCGCTTGCCCCTCCGTGACTGCTACCTTGGGAGCACTCGGTTGCTTGGCTGGCATGATTGTTGTCATAGGAGCCTTTGCTTTCAGGGCTCGACTTTGTTCTAGCCTTCGTAGGTTCTCAATTTCCCTCTCCCTTGTTGCTTGCATATAGCGTTCGATCTCTTGCACTTCGGCAAGACTCCTACCATCGGGTAGTAGAACCTCAGAGGGAGATAGTCCTAAAGGATCAGGAGGTGCAGTGGATGGAACATTCACATGCACACTCTCAAGAAGCATAGGGTCTATTTTAGGCATGAATGATGAATTTACTTCCCCACTCCCTTCATTTATTTCATTAATCGCATGTTCGGAGCGAGTAGCTCTACTAAGGGTCTCTTTTAAGCGGCTAAACACGCTGGACCCGGGCCGTGGGCCTATGGCATGCATGTCTTGACTTAAACTATCAGGGTTTGGTGTAGGATACCCCTCCATGACTTCGTAGTCAGAGGAAGAATCACTAGACGCGATATGAGGATCTTGGTTCGCACTACCTTGAGTCCCGGCCGAAGGTCCAGAACCTAGGGTGGAGGAATAATGGGTGCCCGCGTAAATGGAGGCACTACCAATATGCTCGTGCTCTAACACTCGTCCAGAGCGTAGGTACATGTGACCTCCACACTCTAAGCGCGTTGGTGAGTGCCCGTGAAGGCCGCTCACTTAGTTTTTTTTTTTAGGTGTTTATAACCCAAGTTTTTCGTTATTCTTGGTTATTTTTTGTAACCAAGCCACAAAATATGGCGTATAATAGCTCAAGACGAGCGTTTTGGCTAAAGGAACGTGCCGTGCTTTACAGCTCCCTATTCGGCTACGTGAAGCCCTCAAAATCCTAAAAATAGTTTTTATAGTCCTCGAAATCCTAAAAATAGTTTTTAAATATAAAAAGGTGTATAAACTATATTTTAAAACTGAGGAGTGAGGTCTGGGTTTGAGCTTGGGCTTGGGGAATGATCCCCAGCTCGATCCTTCTTTTATTTTATTTTTTTAATTTAAAAAAAAAAGTTGCCGTGGCCGCGCCGCGCACGCGCGCACACACACACTTAACCTACACCTAACTTATCTACTTACAGCTAATAGAGATGCTGCCACACACACTCTAACACTGTTTACACAGTACTACAGTAGCTAACAGATCTACAAAACTAACCTTACAAAACTAACATTGAACCTTATAGAACTAACATTCCATAGCTAATACCATAATTCTAACAATACATTGCAAAAAAATTGTAACTCCTTCTTTACAGAAAACAAAAAAGACAGTACAGTGTAACAAAAATCTTCTCCACACAACCACACACCTTCCTTCTTCACAAATCCTTCAATTGAAATTGCATCACAAGAAAGCGTAAGGTGCTTAACCGAGCTTAGTGTTGGGCATTTCCCCGGCAACGACGCCAAAAATGTGCGCTCCTTGCCGCACTGTCGAAGCAAAGGACTTGCTTAACACTGTGTGCGAGCCACAGACGGCTCCAAGCACACAACTAGCTTAACTAGTAAGCTCAAAGAAAGCGATGGTGTGTCACTCACCGCTCTACGCTTGCTTCGTGGAGGATTCCTCGCCGCGAAGAAGAAGGAGCCGCCGCTGCCGCCGCCGTGCCGTCGTCGCAATGCTCGATCGCACACACACACTCTCTCTCACATACACACACACACAAGGAGGTCAAGAGGAAGAAGATGGAGCAAGAGCACTCTTCTATTGCACAAATGAGAGAATAAGTGAATTTTAGGTTTAGTTGGCTTTTATAAGAGCTCACCCCATTCACACTTGAGCGCCCATGCTTAGCCAACTAATCCCTTGAATGTCCCAGTTAGAGTGCGCCTCTCATCGGCGATCACTCTTACCCTTTTTCTATTGGTCCGACAAGCCCGGTACCTGACTCTACCAAATACATAATACACGTCCGTCGTAGGTGATGGGGTGTCCGTGAGCCGTGAGGGTTAATAGTAGGCGAGCTCTAGAAGCATGTGAAGGTAAGGAATTTTGCAACACCGCTTGTAGGGGTTGAGCTTCTTCACAAGACTCTGGTGACCCATGACTGCTTGATTGTCCTAAAGCTCCCCAAATAGAAGTAGCCAGTGTTGGAAAGCACCTTTATTGCTTTCTAGACAAATTCAAGGCACGCAACAATGACCTAAAGGGCCCTCTAATTTCTCCTTTACGTACTACCAATCTACCCAAGTTGGATGCTAGATCTCCCGCTTGCTACTCCTTTACCTTCCAAGGCTAGGAGGGAGGAGTCGTCTAGTAGCAAGGAGATTGCAGAGTGCATCTCGTTAACGGCTACTTTGGCAGCCTTCTTCAGTTCAGCGTTGTCCTTGATGGAAGCCATCTCAATTTTTGGGAGCTTCTGCTCGGTCTGGAACTAGAGATAGGTATAATGTGACAATAGATAGCTTGGTCATTAGTTGAATTTACACCTATAGTGGGTAATGTGCAACGCACAATGCAACTGTGCTAACGGACCCTAACTTAAATAAGCCATCGCACTTTTCGTAGAAACTTTCAAATATTGATTTGAAGAGCTGACCTAAGATAACAACAACTGGAATTCCCTACACAGAGGGGCAAAAACCATCACCTACTGCACTCTGATCACCCTCTAGTTTCATCCTAAAGTTTTGACCACATCAATGGCATGGCATGGTGGGTTTGCTAGGTAGCCACCGATCACCCTCTAGTTTCATCCTAAAGCAATGACCACATGAATGGTGTGGCATGACGGGTTTTTTTCTTCCAATAAGGATCACCCAAAGGCAACCATGTCGAGGCATGGGTGACTTGTACGATATGCATAGGCTTTAGAAATTAGAGTGCGGGGGTAATCAGGTGTAGTTGACGTTGAATATCGAACTCATATTTCAATAGGCTGGCTAGATGCTCCAATTTAAGAAGCTTGAGCCTCTACCTCATAGGAGGCTCGAACTTAAGTTCGAGCCTCTCTAAGCATACTCAAAGGGAGAGGTTTGAGCTTAGCCTCATTAAAGGTATGAACCTTTGCTTTATGGAGATTCAAATTTAAGTACCTTGATCCTCTATGTTATAGTATGTTTAAATTGAGCCTCAAAGAGAAAGTCTTGGACTTAACTTTAGTAAAGGCCAAATATTTGATATAGTAGAGGCTCAAATTTAAGCAGCTTATGCCTCTACCTGAGGGGAGAGGCTTGAACTTAACCTTAAATAGGCTCATATTTAAGCAGCTTGCTACTCTACTCGAGAGGAGGCTCGAACTTAAGCTCGAGCCTCTAAATAGTTTCAAAGAGAGAGGCTTAAGCTTAACCTTAAATAGGGTCTAAACCTATGTTTTACTAGAGGATCAAAATTAAGTAGGTTGAACCTCTATCTTAGAGGAGGTTCTAACTTAAGTTCAAGCCTCTAAGAAACTTTGACATGAGAGGCTTGAACTTAACATCAGTAAATTATTGAACATGTGCTTCAACAGTAGAGGCTTATTTTGAACTAGCTTGAGATTCTACCTCAAAGGAGGCTCGAACTTAAGTTCGAGCCTCTAAGAAGCCTCCAAGGGAGACGTTACAAATTAACCTCAATAAAGGCATTAGATGTGCTTTAGTGCATGCTAAAATTTAAGTAGCTTGAGCTTCTACTTAGAGGAGGCTCGAACTTACTATCGAGCCTTTAAGTAGCCTCAAAGCAAGAGGCTTGAACTTAATCTTAGCTTAGGGCTAAATTTGTGCTTCTATACAAGCTCAAATTGAAACACTTTGAGCCACTACATCGGTGGAGGTTGGAACTTAAGTCCAATCTTCAAAGGTGTCTCTAAGGTAGACGCTCAAACTGAAGTTTGAGGCTCTACCTATGAGAGGAAGATTCTTGAATTTAAGTGGCTCATGGGTCTTGATTGGTGGAGGTTGAAACTTAAATATGATCCTTTGATACATCTTTGCTATGGAGATTTGAAGTAAAGTTCAAGCTTCTTATTGAGTGGAGACTCAAATTTGTATTCTAATTTAGGACAATCATGTGGGGATTTGTACTTGAATTTCAGTCTTCTTCTTGGGTCCAAGACTCACATTTATATGTTAATTTAGAATAACCATTGGGAGATTTATAGTTGAAATTCAAGGTTTTAGCAAGTGATTCTTGTGTAGAATTAGAGTGTGAGTTTAGCCTCATGAGCTCAATGTAGCCTACTATAACACATGTAGGCGAGCTTCATACTAAATCTTTGAGCCTCACCTCCCTATATGCAAGTTGGCTTTTAGTATGGGAGATTCAAATTTATTGCCCGTGACATCCATATGTTAATATAAGTCAAGGATATGATCCTTCATACACTATGTTCTAGGTTTCTAGCTCTTGAGACTTAAACTTAAGTTTGAGATCACATCTATAAGTTAATGTAGAACTATCATGTGAGGCTATCCTAATGAGCTCATTATAGTTAGTTATGTGGACATATTACTTGTGTGCACATACCCTAGATCTTCTTTTTCTAGAAACCATTTTGTTAAAAGCCTAATTCACAAAGGACGAGATGGATTTGACACTAATCAAGTAGCACAAGAACTTGTAGTGCCCTTTGCTTAAGATTAGTACTGTTAGGATATTAGTGCCAAAAAAAAGATGTGATGCATGTGGTGCAAAAATGGCTTCTTGTTGGGAAAGCCTTTACAAATATCTCAAGATAACTTTTTCCAAAGGGATCCATTATGTGTCTTGAAAGGGAATCATGAGAAGTATGGACGTAGTGAAAACCTTCAAAAGTCCTTTGCAAATAAGGAGTTACAAGAGAAATTGGCAAAGAGATATGAAGGATTGTAGGTGATACAAAGATATAAAAGGCTTTTTTTGAGCCTATGGGTGGGACAATGGTTGGGTGCTTGCATATCCAAATCCAGCATAGTTCGAATCAAATGTGATTGCAAGTCAATAACCATCCACTGAGGTTTAGGTAACCATTGTGATTCATTGATCCCTTAATGTAGCTTGTCATGGTTGTGAATAATTTTGAGGCCCCATTTTACTAAGAAGATAAAGAGGTGTATTTTTATTTTAAAAAAACAATGTTTCTAACTACTTTAGTGATACTTTGGATTCACTTCCTCTAATACAAAGATTGCTAAACCAATGTAATGTTAAATCCCTTTGCATCTATGTGTATAGAGTCATGAATTGCATCTCATTATTAGTATTTGTCAAGGCTACATTACTTTGATTGATTAAAAATAGTCACATCTAGTAATCAAGGTGTATGCATGTCTTATTTATCATTCATGAACTAGATCTTATTAAATTCAATGTGCATTTTTTTAATATGTACATTTGTTGATCAAAGAGAGAGAGAGAGAGAGAGAGAGAGAGAGAGAGAGAGAGAGAGAGCCTTGTATTTGGACTTGTAAGTTTACAAGAATATCAAATCAAATTTTTAATATGACTAACTTTAGCCATTGGCATGGTCCTAAATATCTTTGAGAATGGCACTGAATGTCGTGGTTTCATTCCTCCACAATTGTGTAATTAAAAACATAAGCCTTTTTAAGAAGAAAAATCATGACCAGGTTATTTGGATGAACTTATATAAAAGGAAATCATGATTTACTTGAATTATTATGGTGAATCAATCTAACAATAGTGAAATAGATTACAATTGGATCAATAAAGAGAGAAAATTTCAGAAATTTTTGTGAATGAGAATATGATGGCATTTGGTTCGTGTACCTAAAGCGAGAAATAAATGATAATATTGGGTTCACACTTATTTCATCTATTTTAGATACCATAAATTGCTATATTACCTTTTTTAAAAAATTGACACAACCATTGATAACCGAATTTTTTTTTATTTATTAATTTCTTGAGATATGTGATTTCTTTATTTTTAGTATTGTTAGACTTGTTTGTTTTGATAATATAATACCATTATATTAGTGCCACTTGTTATCTTGGATTTTCTAAGCACCACAATATTTTGGGATCCCATCGATTATACTTAATGCAATTCTATCAATTTTGCAATGAGAATCTGTTCATTTTATGTATTTTTTTCAAATGGAAAAGTGATAGTCACTACAAGAGGTCACTTAAATTCCGGCCCCAATGGAGGGCATCGGTATATGTGTAGGTAAGTATGGAGGGAGATGCAGTTTTTAAAAAATCATTTTTAATTTTTCGACGGCTATTCCGATGGATCTTCCGACGCCTGTTCCGATGCATTTTCCGACGTTCGTACGAATGCCTGTTTCAATGCCTGTACCAATGCCTGTACCGTCGGACCTGCAAAAAACGAACCCGCGGGCTTTCCCTGCACATTTCTCTTCTTCTTGCACCTTTTCTCTTGCTCTCTTCCTCCTCACCTCTTATAGATCTGGTGCGAAACAAGTTGTCAGGTGTGCTAATCTTGCTCGTGGACTACTCCATAGCACTAAGATGAGATTGTTTTCAAGTTTACTTGTAGGTTTAGGGTTTAGGGTTTAACATGGTGTGTGTGTGTGTGCATTTTCTGCAAGTTCGAGGACGTTTACAACACCTTTTCTTGCTCAAATAGGCAACATGTGAGTGCTTGAACTTTTAATGCATATTAAATTTACTTAAATTAATTTATATATTGATAAAATAAAATTTCATGCTTTAAATTTTTAAGGCTTCAAACTTTTAATGCTTTAGAAGAAATTATGGTTTGTGTTGTGAAATTTTGTTTTGAATCATGACAAAAATTCGTTTTGGTTTATGAGAAAATATTGTTTTGAAGAAATTTAGTTTTTAATTATGTCCTTTTGAAATTATGCGATTGATGAGGTTTAGATTTTAGGTTTTGGTTAGGTTTAGTTTAGGTTATATGTTAGGTTAGGGTATATATAGGTTATATGTTAAGTTATAAGTTAGGTTATACGTTAAGTCATGTTAGGTTAGCTTAGCTTATAGGACGTTGATTATGTTAGGTTATCTTATAGGTTAAGTTCTAGGTTAGGTTTAAATTAAGTTATAAGTTAGGTTATAGGCTATACGATAGGTTAGCTAGATTACAGGTCAAGTTTAGGCAACAAGTTAGGTTAGGTTATATGTTAAGTTAACTCATGTTTAGATTATAGATGGACGTTGTGTTTG
The DNA here is from genome assembly GCF_014529385.1 of Adiantum capillus-veneris. NCBI lineage: Eukaryota > Viridiplantae > Streptophyta > Polypodiopsida > Polypodiales > Pteridaceae > Adiantum > Adiantum capillus-veneris. The sequence goes on from NC_140932.1 coordinate 58,003,911, forward strand.
GACAGTTAGAACTTATGTACTTTTATGTTAATCTAAATACTTGTCGGTGAAATGTCCAAACACGACTATCTACCAGCATCTAAACCATAACCCTCTAACCCTATCAGCAAACTGAAATGGCCAAGCACTACAATACTAATTGGATTTGGAACGACCAAATCAAAAGTTGCCAAAACTAAGCGAATTTACAAATATAGTAATGTATTAGTGGCCAAAACAAAAGTCGCTAATCTAAAGCTGATAACCCTTAGCAGCTATCCCTAAGTAGACTAAATGGCCTAACGATACTCTAATATGTTTTAGAGCGCTTTACCTTAGCGCCTTTACATAGTGTGTCCTAATGCACCGTCCGAACACGGTGCACCATCTATTAGCAGCTAAACCAGAATGCATAGAACCCTAAGAGGCTAGCCCTAAGCAAATTGAAATGGAAAAACACTACAATAATCGAATTTCGAGCGGCCAAACCTAGGCAACTTTACACAGCACACCCTAAATACTCCAAAATGCGGCCATCTATTAACGGCTAAACCAACACTAGTACTAAGACGTTAACCCTAGGTGGCAAGCCCTAAGTGGATTGAAATGGCTAATTGCTATCCTAATCTAGTTTGGAGCAACCTAACCTAAGCGGCTTTACACAACATACCATAAGTTCTAACTGTCCGAACACAACATCCATCTATTAGCGGCCAAACGAAGATGACTTGTGTACTTCTAAAAACCTAAACGGACTTCGGTTAGGTTAGGTTATAGGTTAGGTTTAGGTTATAGGTTATGTTAGTTTAGGATACATAATCAATGAAGATTCCTCCAAACGGGTGGCAAATAGTAGAAAAAACGCAAACACACTTCAAAGATGACTCGTGTACTTCAAAAAACATAAACGGACTTCGGTTAGGTTAGCCTATAAGTTAGGTTTAGGTTATAGGTTATGTTAGGTTATGCTAAGTTTAGGTTATAGGTTATAGGTTAGGTTAGGTCTAGGTTATAGGTTAGGTTAGGTCTAGGTTATAGGTTATGTTAGATTATAGGTTAGAGCTAGCGACAAATAGTAGAAAAAACACAAACGGACTTCAAAGATGACTCGTGTACTTCAAAAAACGCAAACACACTTCGGTTACGTTAGCCTATAGGTTAGGTTTAGGTTATAGGTTATGTTAGGTTTAGGTTATATGTTAGGTGAGATTATAGGTTAGGTTAGAGCTAGCGGCAAATGAATAGTAAAAAAAACGCAAACGGACTTTGAAGATGACTCATGTACTTCTAAACATGAAAACGAAATTCAATTAGGTTAGGTTATAGGTTATAGGTTATGGACTAGTTTACGTTAGGTTAGGTTAGGTTTAGGTTATAGGTTAGGTTAGAGTTAGCGGCAAATAGTAGAAAAAATGCAAACGGACTTCAAGAATGACTCGAGTACTTCAAAAAGCACAAATAGACTTCAATTAGGTTTTGTTATAGGTGAACTTATAGGTTAGGTTTAATTTGGTTATAGGTTAGGTTAGGTGCACACAAACTTCAAAAACACTAATATTTAGTCATTGATCCTGTGGTCCTAATCTCCGTGCACCTCTAGACCCAGGTGTGTGGGGATCGGACATGAGATTGTTAGAGCTCGAGCTAGCAGCAAATAGTTGAATGTGAGATTGTTAGAGCTTGAGCTAGCAGCAAATCGGACTTCAAAAGTGCACGTAGACTTCGAGAATCTTAATACATAGTCATTGGCCAATAAAGACGAGATTATTACTCTGTGGTCCTAATCTCCGTGCACCTCTAGACCGAGGTGTGCGGGGATTGAGCCTGGCTAGAGAATGTGAGGTTATAAGAGCTAGCACGAAATAGTTAGAAAAATGCAATTGGACTTCCAAAGTGCACACAGACTTCAAGAACCTTAATATATAGTCATTGACCAATAAAGATGTCATTGACCAATAAAGATGTCATTGACCAATAAAGATGAGATTTTTACCATGTGGTCCTAATCTCCGTGCACCTCTAGACTGAGGTATGGGGGGATCGGGCCTGGCTAGAGAATGTGAGGTTGTCATGTACTTAGTAGTGTGTAGTTATAACAACTAGAGTGTTTTAATTATTTGTTGGATCATTGGTAGATAAAGTATGCATGATAGGATGGCGTGTCCTTGTGCACATTACACGCATCAAATCTTTCGAAAATGGAAAATCTGTGACCAACACATACTCAATCATGGTCTCTTCCCGATTGAGCAACTACAAGACCTGCGTTATTGATCTCATGGTCTAGAGACTGAAGGTCAAACTCCGCAAGTAGATATTGCTCCAACTTCATCCCAGAGAAGATGATTTTGAAACGAGCAACCATCAACTGAGTCCTCCCAACCAATACCTGATGTGGAATTTCAAGAAGTAGAGATGGAGCAGATGTTGGACGCATTCTGACATGGATCCCATCATTGAAAACATAGAAGATGACAACATTGAACGCAATACTGCGGACCAACCTCAATCATCCCATTCATATCGAGGACATGATAGCAACGATAAAGAGGGAGAGAAGTCTTGTACGCATGCCTCTTTATAGTGGTGCAAAAATCTCAATTCTCTGTACCACGTTGGCAATGCTTAATTTGCAGTCTGTCTACAGTTGGCCTCACGCCTCAATCACAAAGCTTTTAAGGTAAATACATTGTATCCTAAGGCATGATAAAGTGCAAATCACAGTTCAAAAATGTGATCAAGGGGATGACTTATTCATGTAACGACAGGTTGTTCAATGAGCAAATCTTTCTAGAAGGGAATCACATGCCCCCTACCCATCCAGCCTCTAAAAATATTCTTACTAATTTGGGCTTGGATTATCACAAACTACATGCATGTCCTAATGATTGTATACTTTTGCGCAATGAGTATACAAATTTGGAACAGTGTCCCAATTGTGGATCAAATAGGTACAGAGAGGACACACCAAGAAAATTTATCCCTGTAAAGGTCCTTCAATGCTTTCCTATCATTCCAAGAATAAAGAGCATGTTCAGGTGCAAGTCCATATCCGTTTTGATGACATGGCACTCAAACACTAGATTGACAGATGATGTGATGTGGGTACCTGCTGACTCTCGTGCATGGAAGCACATGGAGGAAAGTTGGCCTACATTTAAAAACGAGCCTCGATGTATCTGCTTTGATTTGGCAATGAACGGAGTAAACCCATTCGGATTACGGAGTTCATCATGGACTTTCTATTAGTCTACAATACACTTTAGATTCATTCATTTGTGTTGCAGTTTCATTGATTTGTTAGTTATATTGATTAAGCGACTCTTCTGTAAACTAGCGTATTTTGTGGATGTTATTTGTGTATGATTAGCCATGGCCCCAATAACGATGAGCCATACTCTCCTAGTTTTAGTTTTCCTATCACTCCGGTCCGCATGTCACCCGAGTAGATGGGCTCATTTTTGTCTCAGTTCACACCAGAGCAGATCATGATGGCACAACACCTTTGGATAGCAGGTCCCTCTTAGACCTACTATGGCCAACGCTACGCCTCGGACTAGTGTGGTCCCGACACTAAGTGGCCCCACACCTTTGTCTAGTGTGTCCCTTACGCCTAGGACTCGTGTTCCCCCTACACCGACGGGTGGTTCATCCTCGAGATGAGATAGGCGTCGTTCTGGAAGCAGTGGTTCCTGTGGTAGCGATTCTATCGATGCGTCCACACATCGAGAGAGCGTCCACGACTCTCTTCAGTAGATAGTTCACCAATTGGCACACCATGTACACCTTGGGGATCACACGATCATGACCCTAGCAAGGTGTACAAGAGCAGGGATGGGGATGTTGTGGCGGATAGGGTCGGAAAGTCCATGCAACAGAGGATTCGACAGCTCTGTACGATTCATTTTGTTCACTCTGTGATGGAGGTTTGGGATAACCTCGATCTTGAAAGAAAGAATTACATGGTCGAGGCCATTCACAAAGAGTATAGGCCGGTAGAGGGGTAAGATCCAGTCTCAAACCGTCAGATTTTGAGCGTGGCAAAAGGCCACAATGTCACACCGTCAGTTAGAGGTGAGAGACAGGTACAATGCCGACAGTCCCAAGCCGACATGGTTGGATGTAGAGGAGTGGGCGGGGATTGCACGAGAGACACAAGACAATCTTGAGAGATTTCAACAGTAGAGAGATGCAGCCAAAGCACGTTTGGAGTCTGCTCGAGCGTCATATCTTGGGAGTGGAGGCTATGATATGCTTCGACATGAGTCTGTAAGTATTATACATATGCTTTAAATTATTAAAAATATATATGTTATTTGAAGATTTATCTAATGATTAAACCATAATTTTGTAGGAAGTTGCCGTGAAGAGCCCTCCGACATGCCGGGAGGAGAAGTATGGGTACAAGCATGGACTTGTGGCCCTTTTGACCCAGCTGCAAGAGGAGGGAGAGGACGTTGACTGGGAGGCATTACCATGAGGTTCTTCTCACTCAGTGATTGTTTGTATATGTACAGTTTTGTAGTGCTTATGTTTATGGTTTATGGTTATGTTTATGGTATGGAACAAATGTTATGGTTAAGGTTTGGCAGTCAAGTTAAGGTTATGGTTTTGTTATGATGGTATGGCAATGATGTGATGGTTATGGTTATGATTATGGTTATGGTTATAATTATGTTTATGGTATGGAACAAATGTTATGGTTAAGGTTTGGCAGTCAAGTTAAGGTTATGGTTTTGTTATGATGGTATGGCAATGATGTGATGGTTATGGTTATGATTATGGTTATGGTTATGGTTATGGTTATAATTATGGTTATGGTTATGGTTATGGTTGTGCAATGATGGTATGGTTGTTATGGTTATGGTACGACAAGCAAGTTATGGTAATGGTTATGATATGGCAAACGGGTTATATTTATGGTTTTGTAGTTTTCGACTCATGTTTTAATTATGGTTGTAAAATATTTATGCCGCTGGAGAGGGGGAATGGGGTAACACACCTGGCACAAACACAAGGGCCTCTCTATAGATCAGAGTATCCACAGCACCCCTATCCTCTCAGAAAACACCTTCAAAAATACACTTTATACTAGCAGACCATCGCATGCTCAATTTCCATTGCTCACACACTCCACAAACCCACCACACAACACCGGGGCAGTCACTTATCAAAAGACCCCTATATCACGTGCGTTCAAGAGGTAATTAATAATACCCCAATATACATACTATACTTACACTGTGAGCCTATTTAAAAAACCCCCACCCCCCTCTGTATGTATACATTTTTATACATTTTGGTCTTTAATAATCCTCTCCGGTTAACTCACGTATATCATACACATTCTAAAAAGTGACCGCCCCGGGCACACAACGCACACCTACTGCCACGGCCCGTCTCCACCCTTACATATGCTCACAGCCGCTCATGTCACTCTCTCACACAAAACACCGTCGGTCCAGGGGGCCAGACACTTCCACACAATCGGCACCGATCGGGAACATGAAGGCAGGAGAAAGAGAAGGGGGGAAGGGAAAACAACAGCAAGATGGGGCAACAATGGCTTGATTGCATTTCAAAAGGCATGACACTGGCTTGCACTTCCATCACTATGGCCATTTTCAATAAAAAATTTACAAAGGGGCTAGCTTGTCAAAGAACTCCACTTTGCAGGCTTCAAACGGCACCAAAAAAGCCCCTGATTTGATCCAATTTTGACTTTTAAAGAGGAGGCCTTTAATTTTGGCATTTACACTTTAATTGGTCTATCTGACACCTTGATTTGAAATTTTTGGAAGGGGGAAACCGCTTTACTCCATCTGCTCTCTTCCTCTCTCTTTTGCATTTTGGGGGGGAGGGGGGGTTTAGTGAGGTCGCTATTGCCCCTTGGCACTTTTTTTTTCATATTTTTTCCTCATTTTTTTACCCCTTTAGGGCTATCATTCTGGATTGCTCTTTTGTCCTAGATTTGACCCCTGGCCACCTTTTGTCCGGCTCCTTTGACCTACCCTTTATCAGCCTCCTCCTTCTCTTTTTCTCCTCTCTTCATTTGGCCCGGCCTTACCTTTGCTTTTGGCTTGGCCTTTGCTTGACTAGCCCTTTTGTTCTGTGCTTGGTCCACTTAGCCGCCCTCGAGCTCTTTCTTTCTCTCTCTATGCTCACTGTCCACGGGACAGCCCTCCTTGGCTCTTGCTGCCTTGGCCCTCTCTTTACCTCTGTGGGATGCGCCCCTTTCGTGCAAGGGGGAGGCAATAGCGAGGTTGCTATTGCCCCTCCCTTATTGTCTCAAAAATTCGACGCCCAACCGGGCCGTGGGACCCTTCTCTCTAAGCGGCCACGTCATCACTGCACTGGTTGCAGCCATCTCACCCCCACGCGGGCGTGCGCCACCACGCCGCCTCTCACTAGGCCAAAACACTACTGTCTCTGCCCTGCAAGGCCGCCGCCTGCCAACATAGCACCGACAACGCCCAACTCCATAGCTCACGGAGCTCCAAGGGAGCTCGCCCCCCTTTACACACTTCAAAAGGGGCTCACGCCCTAGGTTAAATAGTTGGCATCTCCAGTACAAGGCAGCGCATGTGAGACTAAGGGGCACACGTGGCAGCCTCATGGTCCGTGGCCTCAAGCCTTCAGAAAAACCCCTCAAAAGGGTACAAAAAAACCCTCCCTGTTGGGTCCTATTTCCCCATGCATCCATGTACTGCCTCTTTGTCAGACTGCCAAGCCGCAAAGCGCGACAGAAATCTCACATAGCCGGCTTGCTTCAGCATAATCCCCTTCTCTTTTCGACTCTTCCAGACCCTCCCAACAAGGCCGCGAAAGACAAGAAAAGGCATCTGTCACTGCATTCTCAAGCAATGGCCCTCAGAGTTGAACCACTGTATCTTGCTGACCGAGTGTCCGCATGACGTGCTGCCAATTTGTGCTATCTCCACATGATGCATACTATCACCAAGAACTTGGCGATGCCAAAACGATGCCAGATGGCGCATCCTTCAATGCGGTCAAGTGGGCTCACACCCAACCCTCGAAAAATTTTCAACTGATCATAACTTGCTATTCCGAGGTCTGATTCGTAATCCAAGAAGATAGGCATGCTCCGTAACTCGAGCACTACACATGTATCCACGGACACCTTCCTGGGCCACCTGCCCCTAGTTTTCCTTTCCGTCGGGGACCTGCAACAAACTCTACCTTTAAACTTCAGTATCTTGCACACGGGAGCTCCATTTGACGAGCCGTCTAGACTGGCTTCTAGAGCACACTGAACACTACACTCTAGAGCATTGACTTGGCATTTTAGACACCTTCATCTGCCATCCCATATGGACCATCCCGCAACACTTTAGGTCTAAAAAGTTGCTTCGGACATACTTTTCCGCTATCCTTTGGCTGCCCAGGTCCTTGGCATCTGCCTTAGCCTTCTGTATTGCACTTGCCTGCTGCCATTGCCTGGCATAGACCACCCGCTAGCTTCGACCAACTTTGGCTGCACCACCGTTATTCCATGATCAAACTTTTGATTTTGTGGTTATGTTATTCTTACAATTTTGCTAAATGCCATACACTCTCTCTTGAGCATCAGCTTGTAGGTGGAGTGTGGTTGCTTGTGCACTCTTCCTTTGGGCAGAGAGGGCTGTTTTCTTTTGCTACAATACATGCAGCATCAATTCTCAGCCCTTTCTGCCAAAAAAAAAAAAATTGCAGGTTTGGTCGTCGATATAGAGTACAATATATGCGTTGGTATAGACTTCGGAACAAGCGTCGGAACATCCTTTACAATTTTCGATGGTTATTTCATAGCTTATTCTGACGCTCATTTCATAGTTTTTTTTGACGCATGGTATACCGGTACTTATACCGACGTTACGAAATCGACGTCTTTTTTTAGGCCTATTTCAGCGCTTTTTGGTTTTAAAACTAACTTTATTTCGTCGAATCTGTGCCGATTTCTGTGCGCCATGTTGTAGTGAGTGCAAGATAACTTTAAAGTGAATGCTTCCAATGTTTTCACATTTGATTTATATATTCATGCAATTTTACACAAAAACACTCATTAATTGTTGAACGAGGGATACATTTCAACGCCATAACCAAGTGATAACAAAAAATCCTAGCGAAAACTACACAAGTGTACTACTTAAATTTTAAGTATCCTCTAAAGAAATGGGACTTGAATAATTCCCAAAATTCTTAAATATGTCTTCTATGGAGTTATGTGAGATATGAATGTACAATAAAAAGTTTATGTATGCTCATAAATGAATGCAAAGAAAGAGCTAACCTCTAGCAAAGAGGAGAAGTATTGCATTGTTTTGAGCAAATGCGGATCAATAATTTGACTCTAGATGTAGTTATGTATTGGTTTAGTTTTTAAAGCACGAAAATACCTTGATCAGAGGATATATTCAAAGAGAAAAGGATCAAGAAGCTTTCTCACATTTATGGAGATAAGCTCATTAAAAAGACCGGAACTGCCACGAGGCATCTTGAAAGGGTTTTCCACATGGCATCTTGAGAAGCCACTCTACATGCCTCCTAGAATCTCTCATGCAGTGTATCGTTATCTCATGGAAAATTACTTTGAGGTTTCTCATGACAATTGTTAAAGGTCGGATGGTAGGATTGCTACATGGATGCAACCCCTTCCCTAAATGGGATTGATAGGCGTATGAACTGTGATGACCATGAATTGAACGCGATATGAGTCGTCCTCAAGATTTTTGGCATATTATCTGATCAATGCCCTCGGGGGGTGCACCTTTAAGAAACTATTCATAAAACGTGCGCTCAAAGGGTATTAAAAAAACCCCTTTCCTTACATGCTTAAGGTAATAAAATGAACACTTTTTCTTAAAAAACTTACGAGGTTTTCTCCAAAATCAATTGAAACACCTCTTCTCTTATTGTAATCCTATTGAAATTTCGAATTTTGGCAATCAAAAAACCCATTCATTTGAACTCATGTGGTAACTTACATGTCCAAGATGTGAACCCCCGAGTCATTGCCTTGGATGCTCACTTTAACAATCCTTTGTCTCTTTGCCATGTCTCATGGCATGACTTGCCTCCTTCTCTCTCACTCACACGTAGCATCCTATGGGATTGGATACGGCCTCACTTCTTCCCTCCTCTCCTCCAACTTGGTTTGTTTTACTCCAGATACTATTCATGATGTTGTCTTTGGAAACATATTGATTGTTGAAAGATATCCCCAACAACAAAGGGATAGGAATCAATTTGTAGGAAGCATTAAGCATGGTGATTTGTTTCATGCTTTACTAAGCTTTCCTGTATCTGCGAAAATAAACTTAGCTGCAATATATAGAAACATGTAACGTGCATGTATTGCTTCATCTTTAAAGCATGCCCTTGGCTCTCTCTATCCTGGAAATGTCTCTTCTTCTTATTTCCTGTCTGGAAGACGAGTTCATACACTTAGTCACAATTTAACTAGAATCATTTGCAACATACACACATGCCCATATTCATCACAAGGCATGTATGCACACATTTAAGAAATGTTTCTTTGTATAAGGATTGGATTAAGGTTTAAACTAAGGAATCAAGTCGAGTTGGTCTTTGGTGGTCTATATCATGAGAAGAGTTCACAACTGGTATGATGGGTAGGACAATCCAAGCATTTATCTACATGTGATTGATGAAGCTTGAGGTTATAAGTGAGTGACGGTTTTCGATTACCCCCATACTTTGTATTTTGTGACCTACATCATTACACAACAAGTTATTGACATTTTGTAATGTGAGAAAGGAGATCTTTTGTTATGATTTTTTCACTGCAAGGTTCAACATCAGGAGCTACTTATACTCGGGAGGGAGTGCATGCCTAGGTCCTTGCTCCCAAACGAACCTAGCTAGGCGTGCACTCCCCCCCTTGCAAAAACTCATGATATTGTGGTAGTGTGTAATGTGAAAATTATAATGAGAATGAGTCTAAACATTGTTGTCGTAATAAACATTGAGTGTTACTAAAGCTCTCTTGAAGTAGACTAAGTTAATCGCTACCCCCAAAAATACAGCTTGATAATTAGGACATTGCGGATATGCGTGCAGCTGCTACGAGTGACATATTTATTACTTATGCAACTATGCCAATATCATTGGCATAGTTGCAAAACCACGTGCATAGTTAATATAAGGCAAATAGCTAGGGCTGGCTAGTTAGACGCATGTGACAATGAGACTGAACGAAGTTAGCAGCACAAGATATAACAATGTGGAAATGAAAGCTTTAGGGAGTAGATTTTGATACCTTCTGAGTCGACGTACGAGGTAACTAGTGGCCTGGTTAAGAATGGCGTTATCATCGCCTGGTGATATCTCCATGCACGTACAGACCCATCTTCTGGATGACGAAGAAGAAGAGTGCCTCTTCAGTCAGTGCTGGGCCACTGGGTGCATGCAGCTCGGCACAGCCTCACAATGAGAATGAGAGAGAAAGAGAGGGTTGTGCCGTGGCCACACGGCACTAAGTGGGCACAGCCGTACAATTAGGGTGCCGCAGTGGAGGAGCGGAGTGGAGAGTGGACGTGAGTGGGCTGTTGTTGTTGGCACCGCATGTGGACACTGTTATATACGAAGAGCCCTCGATCCTTATCCACTTCCAGATTGAAACGGGTCCTCCAAGAGCTAGGCGAGAGATCCATACAAGCCCGGCCAAATCATGGCAGCCCTTTTTTGGAGGTGAGTGCGAAGCCCCTTTTTACGCCTTGACTCATGAGTCATGATCTCCTTCTCCCCGCCATGAATTGTTCATATCCTTTCACACCACCCCACCCCTTGGCCCTTTACCTTTTACCCCCCATTGCCATAGCCTTTTTTTCCATGAAAAGCTTTGGGAATGTATTAGATAAGAAACAAGGTTACAAAATTCTCGGGGAGATTACAAAACCAGTGAGGTATCCAAAGGGTGATACTGCTCGATCGAAACACTTTGGTCAAAATTACATAGACTTTTTGTTTACTACAATCAATCACCAGTTATTTCCATTGGGCAGTGAGCTAAGAACTTCCTGGAGGTGAGCTATGAGCTGCAGGCCATTGAAGTGTTGTCGCCTTAACTTTTCTTCTTCTGCCTTGCACTCATCTATCATCCTTTGCAGGAGCCGTCGAGCAAGACCTCTTGCTGTTTGTTAATGTTTGCGCTGTTATAGAATCCCATGCAATCATTTAGGACTTTCCGATTAGCCTCATAGATTCTGCAATGGTCCAATTTGAGTTGGTTGGCCTACAAGGAGAAATGAGAAAATCGTATCCTCAGACTTTTAGTCTAGTAAGCATTGTTAAATATGCTATCATTCCTTTGAAGCCAGATTAACCAGAAAAAAGCTCCTCTTATCCTGTTCCATATGACAGAAAATAGTGAAACTGAATCCCCAAGAAGTTGTTTCTAGTTGGGGGTGGAGCCTAGTGCCTTACATAAGGGAAGTAGAAAATTAGAGTTGGCTGGACAGTTTAAAAAAAGGTGGGGGATATCTTCCTCAGTTTGTGAACACCTTTTACAGGTCCCTAGGACCATCCCAGTAGCCCTCAATCTGCTTCCCGTCCATACTGCTTTGTGTAAGATTAGCCAAAGGAGAACAGAGTGTTTGGCCAGAATTTCTTTGCTCCAGATGTTCTGAAACTTGAATATCCATTATTTCTTTGATAGGCTTACCTTCCATATTTTTGTTGAGGGTGGTGTGCACAGGACCTGCAAAAAGGGGGGGAGATTTGGGGGCTGGTGGAGAGCACTTCCATTGCCCCAATAAAGAGCCTTTGGGGAGGGGTCGTATGCAGGCGAGAGGGACCACTCCATACCTTTTGGGAAGAGCGCTTTTCTTGAGTCTAGTAGTGATAGCTCCCACAATTGTAGTTGATGGCACCTTAGCAGTTCAAAGTGGGTTAGCCATCTTGATTCCTCTCTGTACCAAAGGTCCTTACAGGAGGTTAACCCTTTGTTGTGGATACGTCTTGCTATCCTAGTCTGAGCTTGGGTAAGGGGGGGGATTGGCGGAAACGACCACCATAAAGATTCCTGGGATCTGATGCCGAGGCTATGCTTTGATTCCCAGTTGACTTTCAGGTTTGGTATGTATCTGTTCCAGGCCTTCCAAATTGATTTGAGGAGATCAGATCCTCTAGCTATAACTTCGATAGGGCAGAAAAAAAGGGTGCACCATGGGATGTTGGTGACTCCTTTGATTCCTTTTAATTAAAACATGTCTAAGTGTTGAAAATGCAAGGAAGCCCATTCCTCTTCTAGTTGGTCGAGAGCTCTAAGAATGAGTTTTACAGCTAATTTATCTGCCCAGTCAATGACGTCGGTTAGCCTAAGCCCTCCTTGTTCCTTGGGGAGACAACACACCTCCCATTTGACTTTGGCTATCCCTTTCTTGAGAGGGTCACCTGTCCAGAGAAAGTTTCTGCAGATCTTGCTAATGTCTTTTAAATGATCATCGAGGGGTCTCCAACAGGAGAGGAAGTACAACACGTAGCTGTTAATGTAATGCTTAATAACTAGAGCCCTGCCTGCTAGGTTCGCTTGGAATCCTAACCAACGATTCATTTTAGCTGCGAATTTCTCTAGGACCTAGTCCCACCTTTGCTTCATGGTGACTTTGAACTCAAATGGTATTCCTAGGAGTCGAAAAATCACTCCATCACGTAGTACAGAGCAGCCTTGCTAGAGGATCCAGCTAGGGAGGGGGGAGCACGAAGCTCTACTGCCTATTTTGGAGCAGTTAATTTTGGAGCCCGAGGCCACGTAGAAGATGTGCATGCATTTCCAAAACTTCCGAAGTGATTGTTCATCATTGTGAAGAAAGACATCGGTGTCATCTGCAAACTGCACTAGACACTGTTGTCTTCCATTGGGGAGGGAGATGCCCTTGATGCTGCCTTCAGTCACTTTGTTTTTTATTAACCAGTTAAGAGAGTCTGCTACAGTGGCGAATAGGAGGGGGGCCAGCGGACAACCTTGTCTTACTGATTGATTAAGGGGAAAAGGGTCGGAGAGGGACTTATTAAGAGAAACTCTAGCTTTAGCATTACCAAGAGTAAGGACAAACCTGACCACTTTCGAACCAAAGCCCACCAAAGCCCATCATTTGTAGGCATTCAATCAGAAAGGACCATTCTAGCCGATCATATGCTTTGTTGAAGTCAACTTTCATAAAGACGTAGTCGTGGTCTGACTCTTCCACGTGCTCGATCCCTTCCACATTGCAATGATAGCCTCCATGATTCTTCTGCCTTTGATGAATCCCTTTTTCTCGGACGAAATCCATTCAACAAGAGCTGGCGTTATCCTGATTGCTACTAATTTAGCGAAGACTTTGTATGCCGCATTGAGCGCAGTTAGTGGCCTCCAGTTGAAGAGATCTTCTTTGGACCCTTTTTTATGCAGTAGGGATATTAGGAGTGACTTGAGGGTTCTTAACAGGGCATTCTTTGACAAAGTGACCTTTGACCCCTGGAATTGGAGCTGATCTCTTGAGACAGCTAATTCCAGTGTTGGAAGATTTCACCTACTAGTGTAGGAAGATTTCAGACAGCAGACTGGACATGAATCAGAGACTAGACTGGAATGTGGATACTGAAATAAGAATCAGACTTGTGTACTGGAAATAAGGTTCAGATTCAGATTCAGATTCAGAAGACTGGACGAGAAGTAAGTATAACTGAAATATATGCCATGATTGGGATTACAGATCAAGATTGCAGTGAATATGATTTACAAAGAGAAAGTACAGCCGACAATACTGCCAATGATTCTCAAGTACAAGTATAGCCAAGGCGCTAACCCAAATGATAATAATTGCCAACCCGATTACAATGTAATGGGCCCTATTTATACACTTCAGGTTTACTGTAGTAATTACCATAGTAACTACTAAGTAATTCACTGCCCATCCTCTAAGAAGATGTTCCCACACCGTGAACTATTCAGTTGTCTACATCCTTCCCTTCTTTCTTGAATTTTGGCAAGATTCCAAAATTTCTAAAAAATTCCCCTGTCTGATTCTGATGTGAGACTGAAAAATCCATCGTCTGGTTCTGATGTTGGGATTCCGGCTTGACCACTGACAAAATGGCCATACAAAGATTGCGAGTAGGCAACTGAAAAGGCCAAGGATTGTGAGAGGCAGCTGAAAAGGCCAAGGTGGAGCTCTCATTAGGCCAAGGTAGAGCTGCCATCTCCACCTGCCTGCTGCTAAGGAGAAAAGCCGCCACTGAATTCTGAGATGGAACTACCCAGTATCCTTCCATTGGACCGTCTTCCGTTTGCCCTTTGACCTGGATGGCGCCTGAGAAGTCCCAGTACCAGCATTCTCCTTCTGAATCAGTCGGTAAATGGCCTCCTGCTCAAGCTGATCCCGCCGGTCAGTGGTCATCTCTACTTCATAAGGTGTGAGGGAATGATAGGTTTTGGTGTCAGGATCATAGAGTGTACACCTGCCCTTGCTCAGTTTGGTTCTGGCCAGCTTATGACAATGCGAAGCAGTGTGGATCCATCCTTCTGGAAGAGGCTGATTAGTTTTGACTCGAGCTTCGAAAAGAATCTCAGCCATCTCCCTATACTGTGGCACCAGACCCGGCTTTGATGCAATGTCTTTTTCAGGCAATTTAGAATATTCGACCGTAAGTTGTAGCAACTGATTAGTAATCCTGGTCAGTCCTCTCACTTGAATCTTCCACTGGCCCATACACAGCTGGATCCGATGCATCTCCTCTTTCAGTGCCTGGATGTCATTGATTTGGATAGTATCATTGAGCAATGTCTGCCAAGTCTTCCATTCCACAGTTGATCGCTCATACCAATCCTGGAGCTCATCAGTAATTTTGAAGTATGTGAGATGATCAACTGGTTCTGGATGTTGAGGATACAACACTGGAAAGAATCTTGGCAGCTCTGTTTCTCTCGTTGGAATAGCATACAAGAGAACTAGAGAATCAGACACAAATTCTAAGAAATTGAGAACAGCCTGGTTCTCCTGCTGCATCATCTTTTTGGTGATTCTTACTAGCTGGAACAGTGTTCGGAGAGCAGTTGCATGTGCTCCGACTGACATTCTCGTCTGAGGTCCTCTGCTAGTGGCTGTCTGGTCCTCAAGAATGGCTTTGACTCTCTGATCCAAAACACCTCTGACAGTTTGTATTTGTACCAAAACTTCCTTGAGTTGTACCCTAACATCCTTCATACATCGGTAAGTTGGTTTGTTACCCAGCAGAAGTTCTAGTTCCAGGGCTAGGGAGCGACAATCTGTAGTAGACTGCCTTTGCCAGTGCGGGTTTGCCACTCTTTCATCAGCATTGAGTATCCATTCAGAAACTCGTTCCAGCAGCTGGACTGTACTGGGATACGCAGGTAGATGGCAAGCTTCTCTATCATGGAAAGCTGCTGATTTCCAATGTTCTACCATTTCCCTGGCTCCCACATATAGTCTTTGAAATCTTTCCAAGTCAGACAAGAGATCATCATCCTCCAGATACTATATGGTTATGGAGGCCTATTGATGTCTCAATTGCCTATTCAGGGTAATGAGCTACAGTGAATGTTGATGATCAACAACTGGTCCCTCTTCCTGCACTTTCATTTTCCCTTTAGCATCTCTGCTGAGTTGGGACTGCTTTGCCAGCTGATTCCCAGTGTGACTGGGCTGCTGCTGTTCATTCTGCTGGTTACTCGACTGGTGTCCTGCAGCGTGTCCTTCCTGTTGGCCCTCATTCTGGCCTGGCTGGTCTGGCTGTGAGACTGGCCTCCTTCAGTTGGCCATGTCCCACCAGTACCAGGTCCTAGAGGTGGAGATGGTGGTGGGGCATCATCATCATCCTTTGTATGCCCCCGGGGGGCTCACTATATTTAAGACCACTATATCACGTGTGTTCAGGCTCTTTTTCTAAAATCCCTATTGTGTGAATTTTCTAGGAAATATAATGAACCCTTTTCTTTTAAATTCTGTAAAATTTTTTGAGATTTGTAAAAAACATATCTTTATGTAAATTTATTTCTGTAAGTTTTAAGGGATTTAAATACCCTTCTGTTGAACTCACGTGATAGGTTACATACTATGTAAGGTGAACCCCCCGGGTGTATGCGCAGCTTCTTGATCATCCTCCTCCTGATCAGCTTCATCTTCTTGGTCTTCTTCTTCCTCATCTGGAGAAGTCTACTGCTCAATATAATCTAATATAGCTTGATTCATCAAAGCATTATTATACTCAGTCACCTTGTCCTGCAAATCACTCTGCATACTTTCCATCAAGGACTTTAAATTCTCTAAATTGAAAACAGCATTGCCGGAAGGATTCAAAATTTCAGCCAAGCTGTTATAGATGTATCTTTCAGTCAAAGAGGCCTCATAGTGGTATGGCGCATTAACTGGTTTTTGAATTCCACCCGCTTCATCTTGAGCATTGTTTCAGCCCGCTCTACAGCTCTCAGTGCTTCATTTCGTTGATTTTTGATGATCATTATTTCAGACTCAGCCTTAGCTAACTTTTTGTTTAGCAACTCATTAGTCCTTTCTGAATGAGCTTCCAGTACCCTGTGTTGTATGTTCTGCTCTTGCCGGGTTTTCTGGAGCTTTTTAATCTGATCTTGTGCCTCTGTCAAATCAACTTTGAGCTTTTTCACTTCATCTTCTGATCCAGCAGCCTCCATCAATTGTCCGATACAACTGACAATGGTATTCCAAGAAGACTGTATGAGGAGTGAACATCTTTCTGAAGGAGTACGAGCGGAAGTACGACGTGAGAGAGAGTGCGAGAAGAAGAGCACGACAATATGGTGAACTCGCTCTACTGTAATGTGTAGAGCATAGTGAGTTCTTATTAGGTTTTTACAAAAGAATATGTGTACATACGTGGCGGCCCGTCCACTTACCTGGGCGACCACATTGGGCTTTATACCCCAACAACCTCCCACTTAAAGTCCAATGTGGTACTTTAAGTGTGAGAGAAGCTACTATACAAGCTAATATACAAGAGATGTAGAGAAGTGATGTACTACCCTACACCTAACTGCTTGCAAAAATGCGCAAAGCTCTCTGAGGGAAGTCCTTTTGTAAGTAGATCAGCAGGAATTTCTGTGGTGTGAACTTTGACAAGCTGAAGTTGCTTATCCTCGAGCATTTCCCTGATGAAATGATACTTCACATCCACATGCTTTGTCTTTGAGTGATAAACTGGATTGCGAGCCAATTGTATAGCACTTTGACTATCACAATATAACACAGGCATCTCTTCTTTGATTCCCAAATCTGTTACTAGTCGATTAAGCCAAATTGATTCTTTGCATGCCTCTGATGCTGCAACATATTCAGCCTCTGTAGTAGACTGAGTAACACAATCTTGTAATCTAGAACACCATGATACTGCTCCACCAGCCAATGTAAAGACATACCCTGACGCAGACCTTCGGTTGTCTAAGTCACCTGCATAATCTGAGTCTGTAAAACCCTTTACACTTGGCTCCTGACTCCCATAGCATATACGCATACTCTTTGTAGCTTTCAGGTATCTCAATATTCCTTTCACTGCCTCCCAATGTTTCTTGCCTGGGTTTGACATGTATCGACTTACTACTCCCACTGCAAATGCAATGTCTGGGCGAGTAGCAATCATTGCATACATCAAACTACCCACTGCAAACGCATATGGAATCTTATCCATTTCAGCCTGTTCTTCCTCAGACACAGGACAATCTTGTTTGCTAAGTTTCCTCAGACCAAATCAACTTCTTTGATTTGTCTCTCTCAATGCGCATACCAAGTATATGACTTGCCTCACCCATGTCTTTCATGTCAAACGATTTTGCCATCTTTGACTTCAAAGCTGAAATTTCTTCCAAGTGCTTGCCAGCAATCAACATGTCATCCACATACAAAATAAGGATCAGCTAACTGCCATCCTTAGCCTTCTTTGTATCTAGACAGTGATCGAACTCACTACGTTTGTAGCCTTGAGAAAGCATAAACTTGTGGAATTTATGGTACCATGCCCTCGGTGATTGTTTTAAGCC
This sequence comes from Adiantum capillus-veneris, assembly GCF_014529385.1. Classification (NCBI taxonomy): domain Eukaryota; kingdom Viridiplantae; phylum Streptophyta; class Polypodiopsida; order Polypodiales; family Pteridaceae; genus Adiantum; species Adiantum capillus-veneris. The sequence continues at coordinate 58,021,921 of NC_140932.1, forward strand.
ATAAATACTCTTTAACAACTGGCATACCCAATCTTCCTTGCCTTTGTCAACAAACCCTTCTGGCTGCTACATGTAAATTTCCACATCTAAATCACCATGCAAGAACGCTGTCTTGACATCCATTTGGTGCAACACCAAATCTAATATGGCAACCAATGCAAGAAAGCATCTCAATGTAGTCATCTTGACCACCGGAGAGAAGACTTCATCAAAGTCAATGCCTTGTTCTTGCTTAAAGCCCTTGGCAACAAGCCTTGATTTGTACTTTGGCTGACTATCATGAGCGGTGATCTTATACCTGTAAACCCATTTACAGGGTAGAGCCTTTTTGCCCCGTGGTAATTTAACTAGCTTCCATGTCTGGTTTTTATGCAGAGCTGTCATCTCTGACTGCATGGCCAATTGCCAATTCCCTGAGTCCTTCATTTGCACTGCTTCCTTGTAACATGAAGTCTCATTGCAATCAGTCAACATGACATAATTCATAGATGGAACAAACCTATCAGGAGGTCGCGTGACACGTCCAGATCTACGCACAATAGGTGGCTCAGGCTCAGCCACAACCTGTGGTTCCACTCTATCCTGTCCTTGCTCCTCTTGAGCCTTGACATTTTGTCTTGCACGTGCAGGTCCATCTTCTTGGAAGACAACTCTTCTAATCTCCTCAACCCTCTCTGGTTTAGAATGATATTTGGATTCATTAAAGTGAACATCATTGCTGCGGACAACCTTTCTGGATTCGGGATCCCAAAGTCTGTACCCCATCTAACCAGAATTACCATAGCCTAGAAAGATGCACTTTCTACTCTTTGGCTCAAGTTTGTTCCTAAATTCCTTTGGAACGTGAGTATATGCCTCACAGCCAAAGACTCTGCGATGCTTGTATGAGGGCATTTTGCCTGACCATACCATCTATGGCACTGAATCCTTCTGCAAAACCTTGCTAGGAGATCTATTTACAAGATGAACAGCTGTTGATACAGCTTCAGCCCAAAACCCATTTGGCAGCTGTGCATTAGACAACATACTTCTGACCTTCTCTTGTATGGTCCTATTCATCCTCTCAGCAACACCATTTTGAGGAGGATTGTAAGGAGCAGTAAGTTCACGTTTTATACCTTTTGACTCACAAAAGTCCTGAAAGGCCTTTGAAACATACTCTCCACCATTGTCATTGCGTAAGCATTTAAGCTTCTTGCCACTCTGATTCTCCACAAGTGTCACAAACGTTTTGAAAACACTAAACGCTTCATCCTTGTGCTTGAGAAAGTAAACCCATACTTTCCTCGAGTAATCATCTATAAATGTCATAAAGTAAGAAGCTCCCCCTAGAGATAGGTTAGGCATAGGTCCACACAAATCACTATGAACAAGTGCCAACTGTGTATCTCTTCTACTGCTTCTATGCTTATGTGGCTGCTGTGTTTGCTTACCATACAGACAATGTTCACAGAATTCAAAATCATTAAATGAAAATCCAGGCAAATAACCAGAACGAGACAAGATTTCCATTCCCTTCTTGGACATATGTCCTAACCGGCTATGCCACAAAGAAACGTTCGGCTGCTCAGTTACATTGATTACATTTTTAGAGACATTTGATACATAAATCATGTAAAGTCCTCCAGAATTTACTCCATGTGCTACTGTCATAGAACCCTTGGATATCTTCCACATGTTCTGTCCAAAAGTGGTGACGTAGCCAGCATCATCAAGTAAACCTGTGCTGATCAAGCTCTTTGTAATTGCGGGAACATGTCTCACATTCTTCAGCGTGAAAGAAGAGCCGTTCTGAAACTTCAATTGAACATCTCCAACACCTAAGATCTCACATGTCTGCCCATTGCCTAGCGGAACATGATCTTTAGTGGTCACATAAGAGGTAAACCACTCCTTGTTTGGAGACACATGAAGTGATGCCCCTGAGTCTATAATCCAGTCACTCAGTGCATTTCCATCAGATGCTGTAAGAAGAGCTGAGTCCATTGTATTCTTCAAGAAGTAGATGTCTCCTGACACTAGACTGTCATCCTCTGCAACAGTGTTTGTCACATTTATTTCTTGAATCTTCACTGAGGACTTGTTCTTCTCACCATGGTCTTCAGCTTTCTCTTTGCCTTTTTCTGCTTTCCATTCTCTGCAGTCTCTTTTCATGTGACCCTTCTTGCCACAATGGTAGCATTCTATGTCACTCTTGCCTTTAGCACTGCGGGACTTGCTACGAGACTGATTCCTCTTTCCACCTTTGTACTTTTCTTTGGTCCTTCCCGTGACAACTAAGGCTGTTCCTTTGCCTTTGTCCATTGTCTTTCTATTGGTTTCTTCAGTAAGCAGACTTCCTTCTACACCTGCTATGTTCAAACCATCTGGAGGTGCAGAATTACTCAAAGCTGTGCGAAAAGTGTCCCAACTTTCCGGCAATGTGATCAACAGGAACATAGCTCTAACAGGTTCATCAAACTTGACACCTTGAGCTGACAACTGACTATAGATTGTGTTGAATTCATTCAGATGATTGGACATAGGTGTCCCTTCTTTCATCTTCAAGTCAACAAGCTTCTTAAGCCAGTATACCTGTGAAGCTGCACTCTTAAAGATCACTCAACTTTAACCATGCTTGATAAGCCGACATCTCGTCTGCTACATTGAAGTAAACGCTTTCTGCCAAAGTCAGCATAATGGTAGAAAGTGCCAATTCATCCATTTCGCTCCATTCATCTTCGTCCATATCTTCTGGTTTTATCCCCTTGAGCTTTATAGGTTTTATCTGCTTCTTTTGTACCAACATGTGCCAAATCTGCTGCTTCCACAATGGGAAATTGGTTCCATCCAGCTTCTTGATATTGTAAAGAGTAGTGTCCTGTGATCCAGCCATAGCTACGCTTCACAGTAGTTTACTTTCCTGGGAAAAATTCGGCAGATTTTCCCCTGTAAACTCACCTCTAAACCAATATAAACCTGTCAAATGAACCAAGAAAGCTTCAGATTCTGCAAAAATTTTGGCAGAGTCTCCTTTGTAAAATGGCTCTGGTGTACTCAAAACAGACCAAAAACAGCTCAAAAAACCATTGTCTCTCTAACACTGTAAGTTGTGGGTAAACCTGTCCTGCACCTATACTGTCTCTGACTGTCCTGTCACTGTCCTGTAAGCATAGACTGCGACAATGCCTCAATGGCAGTAAAGCAAAGATGCCATCCCAACCGTCTAACTCACAGTCGATACATCCTAGCTGCCTATCTAAGGGTGCTCGAGTGATCGCTCCAAGACCTGTATCACCGAAAGGATCTCAACATTCGAGAATCCCCCAGCTCAATAAAACCTCACTCGACCCTCAACAAAGGCTGCAGTAAATCTGACAATACATAGACTTCCCACAAAGTCATACATCCACAAATTTCCCACTGTATGCTGTAACCGCTGCGGCGGTTGTTTGCTGCGTGACTCACAGCCAGCAAACCCTCAACAGACATACATCATCTCTGACAATACATCCCATGTGGAAGTACCTGCAGTGTCAGGATGAAATCTGGAATATCAAGCAGCAAACACAAGCTACCTGATGAACTAGTGGATGTCGCCTACAGACTGTGTGTAGATGCGCCCGTGTCGTATGTGACACGCCTCCAAGAACTGTGAGCCGTCCTTCGATGTGTAGACAGCCACAAATCAACACTCTGGGAGTGTCGATATCCTCAGCACCTGCAGTTGTAGGCCGAAAACCCCAAATTTGCAGAGTCGGATCTGCACCCGCCGAGACCACGTAGTCGAAAATGGCCTGCGCAGACCTTTGTCGAAGCCGAACGGTGGCCGAGATGACCTGAGAATGAAATTCTGACAACACCAAGCCCTTAGGGCTTTCCTACAAGATTTGGGGCCGTGTCTTCGCCTGTCGAATTTCACTCCAATCTGAGTTGGTGACTCTAGCCTCCTGCAGTGCTGCCCCGAGCCTCGATCTGAGCTCTGATACCAGTTGGAGTACGAGCGGAAGTGCGACGCGAGAGAGAGTGCGAGAAGAAGAGCACGACGATATGGTGAACTTGCTCTACTATAATGTGTAGAGCATAGTGAGTTCTTATTAGGTTTTTACAAAAGAATATGTGTACATACCTGGCGGCCCGCCCACTTACCTGGGCGACCACATTGGGCTTTATACCCCAACACTTTCTTTGACTGTGGTTGGATCAAAATCAGTAGGCTCATATATTGCCACTGGAGCTATGTAGGTTAAAGTTGCATAATCAACTTTGGTTAGCATAAGATGCCCTCTCAATTTTTTAGTCTGCATTTGCTACAACTTGTCCTGTTTTATCAGTTGCAGGATGTTTCTAGTATTTGGAGTAGGAACTCCACCTTGCCAGTTGGCTCTTGCCTTGTCCCTTGACTGGTCTGCTATCTTCTCAGAAGTGGCTGGCTTGGCCTGATCTTTTCCAGAACCAGTAGCAATTACACTTTTTGCTACAGACTGGTTAGCCACAGTCTTCTGAGCAGATTGATGCTCTGTCGGGCTCACTACAGCTTTCTCAGTGTTTACTGTCTTGACCTGGCTTTCTATCTGCTTCAAAAACTCACTGCTCTTTGTCAGTGTAGTCTTTGGCTTTTTTGAACTGCCAGCCTGTTCTGCAATTGATTTCCTTTTCAGGTCTGTTGAAATAGTTTGACTGTCCGTTTCTTCATCGTCTGAGGATAGCTCAATGTTCTTTGGCTCATAAATTGGCTTCTCACTCCAAGCCTTCTCTACCTGCTCATTAGCATATGCTGCAATAGCCCAATATAGAAATTGCCAAACATACCAGGCTTTGAAAACATTTTGAGATTTTAGCTTGGCAGTTTGCTGGAGTACATTGTGCAAACAGTTTTTCGGTACATACGTTGGGTTGTTTTTAAGGCTTCCTGCTTCGGCTACAAACCTGTAAGCAGTGGAGGCTTCCAGTCCTGCTACTGGAACTCCTTGAGCACTTGCCTTGCGCTTTCGTCTCCCGGGGCGGTCACTTTTTATTATGTGTATGATATCACATGAGTTAACCGGAGAGGATTATTAAAAGATCAAAATGTATACTTTTATGTATACATTAGAAGGGGGTGGGGCGTTTTTAAATAGACTCACATTGTAAGTATATTATGTATATTGGGGTGTAATTTATTACCTCTTGAACGCACGTGATATAGGGATCTTTTGATAAGTGACTGCCCCAGGTTTCATCTAGCCATTTCATCCTCCTTCGGAGCTATACTTCTTGTTGTCATAGAAGGTTTGTGCTCATTGGGCATTCGGAATGCAAATGCTATGGCTTCTTGTGTCACTGACACCTTCCTACCATTTACCATGGCACTGCCATCTTCAGCGTCGAAAGAATCAAGAGCTTGCTTGATGATGTCTGCATCAAAAGCAATTCTTGTAGCTTGCAACACAACTCTAAGATCCCAAAGTTATAGTAGAGTGATTGCTTGATCAATGAATACATAACGCTGGATTTTACTGTACAGGATAATGGGAAGGCTTGCCTTTGCATCAGCCACTATGGCATGGGCTTCCTCAAGAGACTCCTACATCTGAGCATATCAACACGAGGCAAGTCCTTCTGTAGCAAGCAGGGAAACTAGTAGGACATTGGATGAAGGCAAAGAAGTACAACAAGGCGGGCAGGAAGATCAGCACGCTACTGTTTTGATAGGTGGCAACAACAGTCGGATTTCAGCAAGCCCAGGAGGGCGCTAATACTGCCAGAGCCCAGGCGGGCCGCCAAATCAAGGAGAGTTCTAGCTCTGTGTCGTCGACTGCTGCTACAGAAAAACGCAGAATTTTTCTTTTCTTGGGTGTTCACACCATTTGGAAATTAATTGATTTGGAAATTAATTGGATTAAGAGGACCATCCCACTCTTCTCAAGATGGTGAGTGACTCGACCAAGGTCTTGACGACGGTGGTGATTAAGCTCATATCGACAAGGACAGCGAAAGCAGGTTTTCTACCATGACGAATAATTCGGAGTTGAAGATTCATTACAACAAACTCCAAGTGCACACAAAGATTCCAGCATTACGAGGTGGTTTTGAAAAGTATGGCCTTGGACACCGGCCGAGAAGCATGTTATTTTTGCTGCAGATGTTTATGATCCACCATGTACTTGCACATCGCATACGAGTAGCCAAAATCGCCGGCGGCATCATCATCATCATCATCATCATCATCCCAAGAGTAACTATAAGAATTGGCACAAAAGGGAAAGAAAGCAGTCACATAGAAAAAGAGTCACAAAAGAAGCAAGTTCGGATCGGTTTCTTTCATCCTATTTTGGGCTTTTTTTTGGCAGTATTATTCAACATTTCCTCAGTCCAATGGTTCTAGTCAAAAGTCATGTCCTCGCATTTCTTTATGTTATCATAAATTGTTATGCTTTTGTCTGTTTGTCAATTATTGTCATGCCAAAATTTGTACGGGATATAGACACTGCCACAAAGATAAGTGGTAAGACCTCCCAATGTTTTGTTAGTTCTCAGCCCATTTTTGCACGCTCATGAGGTTACTGGGTACACCATAAACCCAAGGTTTGGCAGTGAACCAAAAACTCCAATACTTTTGGTAGCTAATGTTTTGACCTACACCCTATCTGTTCAAGGGGGGGTTACTGATCTAGCACCAGGTTATGGATAAACCAAAAATCCTTGGTTGTGAGAAAACCTAAAACTCATTGTTGACGAGTATACCAAAAACTCGAGGTATCATGAGTTGCTTGTCCAGTTCGCGCTTGAGGGGGGGATTGTTGGGTTCAAGCCCATGTTTGTTAGACCATGAGAACATGGCTCAAAGCATACAGCTATAGGCCAATAAATAAGTTCAGTTTGCATGAAGAGAAAGGAGTGGTTGCTATCATCTTTCAAAAGCTATGTAAAGACCCTTTCATTAATAGAAAAGAAGAATAGCGTTATTTTTGTGTCGAATCTCTGCTCTCTCTCTCTCTCTCTCTCTCTCTCTCTCTCTCTCTCTCTCTCTCTCTCTCTCTCTCTCTCTCTCTCTCTCTCTCGCCTTCTGCTGTGCTCAGCACCACGCCATGGCCCTTAGGCTGCATCCCCCATAGCCTCAGGTTCCAACACTTCTTTGATTGTTTCCTTCTACCCATACACTGGGAGGATGATGATGATGAAACAGGCGAAGGAGAAGATGACTTACTTGTCATATCGAAACCGTTCCTTGGTGTTGCTGGCAAGGTTAGCTGACAGTCAACTGTCTCTTCAGAGGTTGAGGTTTGCGGCTGTAGAGAAGAAACCTCTGAGCTTGGCGATGGCGAATGGTTAACAGGAGGAAAGCGTCGCGCAGGGGATTTATGAGGAAAAATGCTAACTCTCCTGACTATTATACGTGTTCGCGCCATAAAAGCTCCACCACTCGCCACTCCTAGACTTGTGTGCATCGCTGTTGTCGTGGCAGACATGCATTGGACAAGACTGCGACCCATCCTTAAAATAATTACCACTGGCGTGCCATTTGACCGTTGGGTGCTTAAAAATTGGAAAGTGTGTCCACACTGGTACTGGACTGATTTCCAATCTGGCTCGAACATACTGGTACTGATTCTAAGGTCAACATGATCTGATTTTACTGGTACTGGTACTGGTTCTGAAGTTGCAACTGGTTGCACATGAAAAAGTCAAAAAATGTCTGATTCTGGTACCTCGTGATCAGGAAGTTCCCGTTCCTTAGTACCTTGTTCCGACCTAGTTTCTTTGGTCTTTGAATAATAAAGCTTGATCTTTGATCCATTATATACTCCTGGAAACATCAGTCCAGATAAATCTTTCAATCTGTGACTGTGCCATTGGAGAAGACCCAGTCTACCTCAAATGGTCCTGTCTAGGCAATCTTCAAGTTTGGCTTCTTTGGACCCAGTCTAAACTGATATAGAAGCACTAAGTCTCCTTTCTGGAATTCTCGAACTTTTATTTGGCAATCATGCCAATGCTTCCTTCATTGTTGAACAATTTCTTGTTCCAACATAGCCCTTTGCCTGAGTTCATCTAATTGCATCAGTTCATCTAGCCTCTTTTTAAGATTATGGTTGAAGTCTAACCCATACTTCACAGCCATTCTCAGACTGGGGATCACAAACTCCATAGGAACCACAGCTTCAGTACCATACACCATTATGAATGGTGTCATTCTAGTGGTTACCTTATAAGCTGTCCTATAAGCCCATAGAGCAGTCTGAAGTTTCAAATCCCACTGGTCTGGTTTCTTTTGCACCACCTTAGTGAGAATAGTATTTATTGTCTTATTGCTACTTTTAGCCTGTCCATTGCATCTGGGATAGTAAGGAGTAGATTTTGGATGCTTGACTGAAAGAATATCCAATAGGATTCCATAGTGTCATTGATCAAATGTGTTCCTTGATCGGTCACAATCTCTACTGGACATCCATATCGGCAGACAATATTCTCAAATAGAAACCTTGCAGTTGACTTGGTTGTGTTGTCAGGAAGAGCCTTAGCTTCAACCCACTTGGTAACATAACAAGTAGCCATTACTATATACTTGTTCTTCCTGGGAGTAACCTTTTTAAAAGGTCCCATAAAATCCAGTCCCCATTTCATGAATACTCCCAGTGGTTGTACTGGCATCAAGGGAGTCATATCTGCAGCTGTTGGTCAACCCATTCTTTGGCATATGTCACAAGTTTTACAAAAACTTCTGACATCATCAATCATTGTTTGCCACCACAGACCAGCTTGCAGAATCTTCTTATAGGTTACTTCGTTGGAAAAGTGTCCACCAGATTCACCATTATGCGCTTCTGAAATTACTTGCATTCTTCCTTCCATAGGGACACATCGTCGAAGTATACCATCAACACCCAGTCGATAAAGTAATCCTCCTATGATAGTAAATTTCAGGCTTTTTATGATGAGAGCTTTCTTCTGATTCTGCTTCCAATCCTCTGGAAAGGCACCTTGGGAAAGGAATTGATAAATATCATACCATTCAGGATCCACTGATTCTTCTGCCTCTAACTGAAATAAATAAGCATTCACTGGTTCATCTCTCAAGGGCGATTCTGAATATCCTTCCGTACTTCTTGAAAGAAAATCAGCTCCACAATGGTTTCGGCCAGGCTTATGGAAAATTCTGAATTCAAATTCCATAAGTAACATCATCCATCTTATCAGCCTACCTTGAATAATGACTTTGTTAATCAGAAACAGAAGAGCTTGATGGTCCACATAAAAATGGAATAACTTTCCCAACAGGTAATGCCTGAACTTTGTAGCACTAAAAACCATTCCAAGGGCTTCTCTCTCAGTAGTCGTATAGCCTTGTTCAGCCTGACTGAATCTGCGGCTAGCAAAATAAACCAGATAGTCCGTTCTTCCATCTGGCTGAGCTAATATTGCCCCCATTGCCAATCCCAAAGCATCGACATGTACGTGGAAAATAATATCCCAATTTAGCTACCTAAGGACTGGTTTAGTGGTAATGGCTTTTTTTCAGATTCTAGAAACTCTCCTCACATTCAGCAATCCAGTTGAACTTACTGGTCTTCTTTGTAAGCTCATATAGTGGTACTGCTTGAGAAGCAAACTTGTGTACAAATCTTCTATAGAAATTCACATAACCCAAGAAAGAACTCAACTCGGAAGCAGTTCTGTGTGCTTTCGCTTGCTGAACACGCTGTATTTTGTCATTGGACATCTCTATTCCATTGCAGGAAACCACATGTCCCAGTACCTGTCCCTTCCAGACTAGAAAAATAGATTTGAATGGATTCAAACAAATCTGCTTCTCCTGACAGCGTTTGAAAACCATTTCTAGGAATAGAAGGTGTTGTTCCTCATCTGAATAGACAGTGAAGTCACCCATGAAAATGGCGAGGAACCGATGAAGAAATTCATTAAACATATCCATCATACATCGCTGAAAGGTAGCTAGTGCATTGCACATGCCAAAAGGCATCACCAGATACATGAAAGCTCCCCACTCAGAAATGAAAGTGATCTTGGCTCTATCTTCAGGAGCGATCTGTAACTGGTTATAGCCGCTATAACCATCCATGAAGCTATACATCTCATATCCTGCGATCTCATCAAGCAACATATCAGTAAAAGGTAAGGGAAATGGATCCTTAATAGTCTGGGAATTTAGTTTCCTATAGTTGACACAAACTCTCAATTTTCCATTCTTCTTGGGAACGACGACTATGGAAAATAGCCAATCACTGCTTGCCACTTCCGTAATGAACCTAGCCTTGAGAAGATTATCAATCTCCTCCTTGACCTTCTTTGCATAGTTGGGGTTCATCCGGTATCTTTGCAATCGTACTGGCCTAGCATCCGGTTTCAGTGGTATTTGGTGCTGACAGACTTCAGGATCTACTCCCTTCATATCTGTATGTTCCCAGGCAAACACATCCTTATAGTTCTGGAACATTTTCCGTGCCTTTTCCTTCATTGCCGGGCTGAGGTGCTTGTTAACCTTGATCATTCTAAGATTTTCCTGTGATCCTAGGTTCCACTCTTCTACTTCTTGGTCATCTGGAAGCAACCAATTTGGTCTGCCTCCTTTTCGTTTGGTTAATTCTTCAGCGTAATCCCAGGATGGTCCATTCGTTTCTGAATCAATATTCTGATCCAGTGGGTACTCTTCAGAACATACTGGTTCCTCTACTATACCAGTATCACCTGGCTCCACCATCCTGGGTTCTTTCCCCTGTATTGACTTCGGGAAACTAATCAGGAAATTGTCTCTTCTGCTTGTCAGCCTGCTCTTTGTTCAGCAAGACTGCATTCAAGACAATTTCTGCCAAAGGGAATATGTTCATAGCCGTTAGCATTTGCTCGATCTTCTTGGCTCTGTACTTCTGACATGGCTCCTTCAGCCTCAGTTCCTTTTTCCAGCTCCTGGTATTGTTGGTCTGGATTTGGATTCTGCCACTTTCCCCTTCTATGGTCAAAGTTTGGTTTGCATAGTCATGAACAGCATGTGATGTTCTCAACCATGGGCGACCTAGTAGCATCCCATATGCTCCCTGCACATCCAAGACTAGGAAACTGGTTTTGAATTTCTCCCTCCCAACTCTTATCTGCATATTTTCAATCATACCCGTCGCCTGTATGACTCTATGATCGGGTGAAAGCATGAATAGGTGGAATGATATCTAAGCTATCAGATAGCATATCACAAAAACAATCTTGTGGAAAAAAGAATACAAACTAAATAAAATTTATAAGTGATTGCACTTATACATTTTATTCTTTAAGAGCTATCCATTGACATATATCATGATAGAAATTTTATGTGAGCTCATGTCTAATTGTAGGCCAAAGTTTTTGATAGTAGGTGTCCATGGACACAGCTATTTGAGCCACCATTCTATGCTTTCACCCGATCTGCCATTCTTACTTTGAATGGTGCTGGTTTCATATTGGTGATACCCATTCTTTGCTGAAGATGGGTTCCCATTATGTTAACTCCTGCCCCTCCATCCAGGATAACGCTTGAGAGAGATTCCCACTGCTTCCTGACCTTGTAGTCTATCTGAATAAGTGGAACTTCATCATCTCGGATAGCTGTCAGGTCCGCTGTTTTGGCCTCTGCCTCAGCTTTCCTGCGCTGTCTGATAAAGTTGGCCACCTCAGGAAAGGTTTTTCTTATATCCTCCAGCTCTACAGTCAGCTTTTGAATTCTATCACAAATTTTTACATGAATTTCTTCTCTCTCTTGGTCAGATTGATTTTCAGAGCTTGAAGAACTGGTATCTTCACACTGCCATTCTTCTCTTGCAGTGCTAGTCCATGTACCACAACCAGCATGGTCTCGGTCATGGCCAGTACTAACTGATCTTTATCAGTCGATTGGGCTGGTATCCTCTGAATGACTCTAGCTTCAGAACTTTCTGGTTGCTATGGAAGATTCTTAGCTAAATCCTCCGTGATTTTAGCTACTAGTTCCCTCTGCCCTTGCCACTCATCTACCACCTTCTCTTTACCTTTGGCCTTCCAAACTTCCCTTTGTTGAGCCCACTTGCTGCTATTACGATTGACCGGTGCTTCTGAAGTGTCTGAGATTTCTTCAATGACTACTCCCTTGCTCCTGGTAACTACCCTAACTGGGACTGGCCACTACTGCCTCAATAGTAGTCGTTACAGGTGCATCTGGACATTGGGCTCCAAAATGACCATACTTCCCACAAGTATAGCAATTCATGCTCCTGTTCTAGAAATTGCCTCTTCCTCTGCCTCTACCCATTCCTGGTTGGTATCTGCCACGTCCCTGACCAGTACCACTGGTACCTGGTCTCTCCTCTTGAGCTACCTTGACTAGTTCTACCTTCACTGGTTCAGTGTAGGCAACCACTGACAGATCCTTTCCTTTCTTAAAGTGGTGAATTCTGATGCCACAATTATTCCATAGGTGACCAAAGGCCTTGCAGTAGATACATTGTGGACATTCAGTGGAGATATGGTCCTTGGATTTGCATCTTGAACACCAAGTCTCCATCTTTCGAACTGGCTGTCTTGTGTGGCTAATTTTGGCAATCTGCCTAGCCATCTCTTCAATTTCTTGGTCTAGGATCCCTTCTTTGATTTCTCCTTTACTAGTTCATCAAAACTACTCTCAGAGCTACTGGACATTTCACTGGAATCCAAAGTTTCAGTAGCAGAACTACTGCTACTGGTCCTTCACTTCTTGTGGCTCTTCTCCTTCTTAGCGTGCTGTTCCAGCTTTAATGCCCTTTGGACCAAATCATTGAATTTTTTTGTAGGGGCTGGTACCTCTTGTTCCCTAAGCTTCTTGCTTTTGAACCCATTCAAGAATCATGCCCTCAATCTCTTCGTCGATGGTAGTTCTTGCAACTGCCTGGTTAGCTCCTTTATCTTTTCCACATAGCTGCAGACTGACAAAGTCCTATGTTTGATCTTATCTAATTCACAGAGAATATCTTCGTTCCCTCTATTGTCGAAATATTCCAACCTGAAGGCCTTGAGTAATTTGTTATATGATCTGAGCTGGCATGCAGGGTAATGGTAATACCATTTCCTCGCTGCCTCCTTCAAGGTTTGTGGAAAATATTCCCCCCAATCATCTTCATCAATGTTTTTTAGTTCAGCATACTGCTCAAAAGCTTGTATGCGAACATCTGGATCATCCTTTCCCCCCCCCCTTGAATATTGGAAAGGAAATCTTCAGGGAAGCTGTGTAATCATTTTGATTACTACTAATCCTGCCATTTCTCCTCTTGGATTCAGAATGACGCTTGGGAGCCTTCTTGCAATTGTCAACGTCAGCATCCCAATCAGTCTCTATCTCTGTCTCAGTGTCAGTGTCTTCTCTGGCTTGTCTGCTAGAAGTACGGTGACTTTCCTTACTGCCCTTGGTATCCTCATCTCTCTGCCGAGATAGAGAACTCTTGGAACTCTTTGCCTTCCGTGCTTCCCGTTCTGCCCGTAGGCGTCGAGAATGACTGGAGTGCTATGAGTTGTGCACCTCATCAGCCTGACTATGCTCCTCCTGAGCCTCAGTGTCAGTCATCTTGTCTTGCTTGGGGTCAAACTCTCTTCCTGACTCCTCAGGAATGGGGTCAACACGAATGGTTGATCTCCGGCCATGATTGGATTTTGGTGCCATTGCTGAAAACTTCGAACTAGGAGAAGAGTCTTTCAGTCAATGAGCTTCAGCTCGAGCCACCGTGATCGCCAAAATGGAATTGGAGCTGATCTCTTGAGACAGCTAATTCCAGTGTTGGAAGATTTCATCTACTAGTGTAGGAAGATTTCAGACAACAGACTAGACAGGAATCAGAGACTAGACTAGAATGTGGATACTGAAATAAGAATCAAACTTGTGTACTGGAAATAAGGTTCAGATTCAGATTCAGATTCAGAAGACTGGACGAGAAGTAAGTATAACTAAAATATATGTCATGATTGGGATTACAGATCAAGATTGCAGTGAATATCATTTACAGAGAGAAAGTACAACCGAAAATACTGCCAATGATTCTCAAGTACAAGTATAGCCAAGGCGCTAACCCAAATGATAATAATTGCCAACCTAATTACAATGTAATGGGCCCTATTTATACACTTCAGGTTTACTGTAGTAATTACCATAGTAACTACTAAGTAATTCACTGCCCATCCTCTAAGAAGATATTCCCACAACGTGAACTATTCAGTCGTCTACAACCCCACAGTGAAAACATGCGCTAGGTAGGTTTTTATACAACAGTGGCTGAACAAAGAACTCTCCGTCGTCTTGCGCCACTACCATCTCCTGTGGGAGGTCTACCGAGGTATCCATCTCTACAAGATCCCATGGGTGCCATGCCGAGATGTACTCTCCCCTGGGTCTTCCCCCTAGGACTTTCCCTAGTTGAGCCCCTATAACCTGAAGGTGGTTATGGAAGTGTAGAGGGAGGTTCGGAAGCTCCACCCACAAAGGGTATTTTGTGAGGGCATCTCTTTTTGTGTTATACTCCTTGTGCCATTTGAATAAGCACAGGGGAGATGTTCTTAACAGCCATTGGCCGGCACTAAGCACTTTGAAGGCCATTTTTGAGTTTTTGAAAAGAAACACATACTGATTTTCTGGGAGCGCTTAGATGGTTTCCACCTCCATACCTAGAGGACCCTAGTGGTTCTTAAGACTTCCACAGGTGGGCGAGGCCCTTCTAGCATCCCTATCAGTGCTCTGTTTTCTAGATCGGCTTGAGTTTTGCAAACTTGAGCAGCAAGGATAATAACAAGGGGCTTATCGATTGCAGCTTGTCCGAAGCTTCCTAGAGAAGAGCTACCGCTTCCTCCCTAGTTAGGGTCTGTGGGAGTTGCATGTGCGATTGGAGAGGCAAAGCCCTCAGCAGGCAGAGGATGAAACCCAGCTGCTGTATGGGCGGGAGGCGCTGGGTGTAGAAACCTACATCATGACGTGCTTTCCGTGCCGCTTCGAGTCTCCTCGTGCTAATAGGGGGAGGGGAAAATTGCCTCCGTTCAAGAGCGCGGTTAGGTTATGGTGCAAAAGAAGTTCATGCGTGAGGCTGTTAATTCCCTCGACGTGGGGTTCAGTGCAGTTATTGTGCACCAGCAAGTGGGGAAGCCCTCCGGAGGCCCACACGTTAGGAGGTCTGGCGTCAGGGCCTATGAGTGGTGAGATGACCTGGGAGGCCATCTCACCGATGCGACGGTGGGGGGGGGGGGGGGGGGGGGGGCGACTCTGTTTGCTTGTCACGCCATTGCTAGCTCTAGGGTTTCTTCTCGCATCTCTATTGCCATAGCCTGTTTCCTTGTAATAATCTTGATAGCATTTCATCCTCTACTCTTTCATTGTGTCGCTCTCTTCCTTCTCGAAGAGACCAACCATCATTATTCTAAATCTCAATACATCTCTCTCTCTCTCTCTCTCTCTCTCTCTCTCTCTCTCTCTCTCTCTCTCTCTCTCTCTCTCTCTCTCTCTCTCTCTCTCTCTCTCTCTCTCTCTCTCTCTCTCTCTCTCTCTCTCTCTCTCTCGCGGGCATTATCGTAATCTCAAAGTGGCAACAAAAGCTTCTCTTTTTCACAATAACTAAACTGTTGTGCTCAACAATAGACGACATACGTCGAGAAGTCTTTCTCTCCACCAAAATTTTGACCAAGAATTAACACTCTAGCTACATGGCTATAAACATGGTCAATCCATCACATAACAACAAAACCGTGCCTAGTCTATGCTCACATGACTTCATCTTCAAACCTCAATCAAAGGGATAAACAATTTATCAATTCTTTGTATGAGAATAAGTGATAAACTATCTCAAGGTCGTTTGCATGACCAAAATGTAACTCAAAATCAACATTTTCCTCAATTATGAAGATTCAAAAAATTGTAAGGTGTACTAGCTCCACATTGGTCAATTGACAATATTTATTTTTCACAATTGAAATACTAAATCAATTATTACAAAACCATAAGTAATGTAGTTTCTTGGTCAAAACATCATATGATTATTAGTCCATTAATTTATAATGAGCCTTCATGGTCCAAGTAAGAAACTTTACTATAATCAATTGATATTAAGCCACTATGTTTTTTAGACTCATAATTACAAGTGTCAAGGGCTGCTCGGGGGTGCACTATGTAATCATGTTAATGTATAACGTGAGTTCAAAAGAAGGGGTTTTAAAATTCAAAACTTTTAGAGAATTTAACAAAGAAACATTAAATAAGGGATTTTTATATTTAATTTTGAAAAAATTTCCTAAAATAAGGGATCATTTTATTCATTCATACATGTTAAAAGAGGAGTTTTTTTTATATCGTGTGAAAGCACGTTATATAAGGGGGTACTGAACGATGAACCACCCGAGAAGAGGTGTCATTATTATCGAAGTGTCTGAAATAATTAGAATTTATATGAGATAGTAATTTTATAGATGGTCTTCGTGATTGATAACCATCATACAATTAAGAAAGGTGATAATGAGTGGGACTTAGTAATTTTGTATGCTTTCAATTACATGTCCCTAAAATGTTTATACTATAAAAAGATGGAGATATTTATGCTTGGTAATTATCATCATACAATGAACAGAGGTAATATTGATTGGGACTTAGTAATTTTGTATGCTTTCAATTACATGTCCCTAAAATTTTTATACTGTAAAAAGATGGAGATATTTATGCTTGGTAATTACTTAAAGTTTCATTCAAGATGAATTATAGAGAGCAATGTCTTCTAAACTCTTGAAAAGCTCAAATCATATTTTAATCACATGTCTTGTGTGATTGAAATGCAAGACGGTACCAAGTAAATCATTATTATCCCTCTAGACTAGAGGAAGATAATTCTATAATGCTTATAAAAACTGAGCTATATATGAAAGTAGCAACAATGGAAATGCTAAACTCTACAAAAGCTAAAAGATTCAAACATATAAGCAATCACATAAAAATATAGGGTATATGACAAGAGGGTTTAAAGCCAAAATTCAGACGTTTAAGAAGTGATTAGAATTGTTGTGTTAGGTGAAAGCATGTACATGTTGATAGGTTAGGTAGGGAAGAGAAAATTAGCATTCATAATTAGGAGAGCATAATCACACTAGCAAGAGAATGAAGTCAAAATGGAGAATTTATATTGAATTAAATGAAGAAAGTACAAGAGGGCTCTTTTTTGTATCCTTGAGCTAGTGTAGATGGTGGGAGCCGAACTTGGACGAGATTTTCATGTAGTAAAGTTACCAGTATTTCTAGTAATTACCAATCCATAATTGTACAACTGACAATCAACTAGAACCTAGTGTAGATTCCTATAAATAGGAACCACTACTTTCATTTTGGAGATCTATCTTCACTCAGCTGCTCTTGGGAAGAGCTCTATTATATCCATAAGTCTTTGGAACTCTTGTACCATCTTGTAATTTTGTTCTCAATGCAATATCGCTTTTACTTCTGACTCAATGATTTGAATATCCAATTTTCAGTTGCCTGAATTTCTATCATTTGATTATATTCTTTCAATTCAGTTCAATTATCTATTTGGCTTTTCCATTTGTTTATCTGAAGTCTTGTTTTTCTCATTCTATTTGATCTGGTATTTTGCATGTGATTCTGGCATTCTAAACCCGTAATAGCTATCAACAAGTGACCAACACATTCCATTTTGGCAATAATGGTGGTGAGCTAAAGCTCTTGACTAGAGCCAGTTTTCTAGTTTGAATTCAGAGTCAATCTGCTATTCGCAATGCCACCACAACATTCGATGAGCGGAAGAATACCTGTAGCTATAGTTTTATGTTGAGGATCAAGACCACAACATCATAGTGGCTGAAGAATTCAAACAGAGCTCGGATGGAGGATCATGCGGAAACTCATGCCAATCTAGGGAGGAGAGGGAGTGAGGGGCATAGGGCTTCTCAACATTTAGTTCAATCAAGGATACATCATTCAAATTAAAGAGTTGAGATATGTTCTCATTTTCATGGGTCTCGAAATTCAGATCAAAAGGAAAAAGTGAAAGTTTGGGGTCCAATTGGACCCAAAATCACACTCAAATAAAAGAAAAGAAAACACAAACTTGTGAAATTGACCAACATTTGGGGATTTTCAACTTTAAGTAATCCAAACTTAAAACATTTTGGGGATTAACATCAAAATAGTATCATGCCAATCAACTAACCAAGTTTATGTCAAAAATGAGGTCAAACATGGATCAGGATCCATGTACCTCATCATGATTTTTGGCTAAAATTTGAGAAGTAGCTAGCTGAGACTATTTAAAACACTTTCCTGAAAGGCTCATTGGCAAAAAAGTTAGAAAAGTTGTTCAAAAGAGCCAAAATACAAAAATAACAAAAAACATAAAGCACACATAAAAATTCACTATTGGTTGGTAGAAAATGATCCAAATCTAGAAAGTTTTTTAGAGTAGGTTGTAATCATCATAAGCAATCAATAGGCCATATGTAAGATCCAAAAATGATGGAACTTGGATCGTAATCCATGTCCCCCATTTGAGTTCTTGGGCAAAGACTTTACCAGCCTATAGCAGAGATAATTGCAAGCAGTACTTCCCAAAGCAAGGTAACCAAAAGAATCCAAAAAGTAGGTCAAATGGATAAAAAACACTTCCAAGCTAAAGAATACCTAGGGTTTGACTTTTAGCTGGCCTAATCAAGTCCAAACTACACAAAAAGTATATAGCTAGCCTGCCAGAGTACCAAGCAATCTCTGTGTGAAGTCTCATCACATTTTGCCCCAGTAGGGTATATGAATGGCGATCCATGTCTCCCTATCCTAGTTTAAGACCAGAATTGTACCATACCTAGATTTAGCCAAAAGAGCCTAGTGGTATTTTCAAAATAAAATTTGGACTTTATTTGAGGATTTTGCAAGTTGAAATAGGTTTTAAACCGAAAGCGTAAACCTTTTTTGCCGATTCAAGGTTTTGACTAATAGAGCGACTATAAACTCATAGCCACCAAGTGTTTTCTATACAAATCGCAAGGGCTAGAGTAGTGTGACAGGATGGAATTCCTAGTCGAGAATTTAGACACACTTTATGAGGGAACACACATGGGGGCAAGGCCATACCAAACTGCACCAACCATGAGATTGTTGCACTTAAAATATCTGTTTGAATACAAACAGAATGCAAACATTTACAAAGATGATATGGATTTCTACTATGTAAAGTTAGATGAGCGACCTAGTGAGTTTAAGGACTTAGTGCCTATGGACTACAGTGATTATGGATATGGATTTCTATTGCATAAATTGAGAAGAGTGACCCATTAGGAAGAGGATGGGGTCTAGGAGGGCCTCTTTATTTGCCACGAGCTTATGGAAATGATTAACATTTTGATGAGAATAGGTGTACGCCATGTTATCAAGAATGGTGGGTGTGTAAGAGTGTTAAAGGATGCACTTTCCTCCCCAAAAAGGAGGTGGACAATTTTATGATTTTTGGCCTTCCATAACTCGTACATATGATCTCCGATTTGAGCAGAGATGATAGATGTGAAAGCTACATCTTGAGCTCTTCCCATAGATATGCCATATGATATGGTTTCCGTTAGATTTTAAATTCCATTTTGAGGGGAAATTTTGAATTTAAAAGCTATCATTTCATTACTTTCTTAATACTAAAGCTTTGAATTTCTCTTCCTAATGTAGCGAGTTCAAGAACATAGTGCATGTGGACTACAGGGATGATCGATATTTCAATGATGAGGTTATAATGTATTTGGATATGCAAGATCCCTATATTGTGAACAAATGAAGATTGACAAGAACAAAAGAAAAAGTGCATGAAGATAAGCCGCCACGTTGGGCATTCTAAATGTGAGAAACTAAGGCGAGTGAACAAGACAACTCTGGTCAACACGGACGACACTCATGTGGGGTTGTACAAGTATGACAATGTAGAGATAATGCTATATTATAAGTGCGACAAGCCTTACATTGGAGAGTTATCCAAGAAAAAATGCTTGTATATGTTTACATATATAGAAGGCAGAGATACCCATGTAATCATGCATGATAAGTATAGATAGAGATACTCTGTAGTAGAATGTAAAGAGGTAGAGAGATATACATACTTTGAAGGCCTAGTCCATTAGGATTATGTCACTCCAAGCACGTTTATACCTAATGTATCAGAGACTAGACCATAAACAAAAAGAGTGAGGCTTGATAGAACGAGATTCGAAGACTCATTTAGTCAACTATAGTTTTTAGTATTGAGACTGATGGGGTCCTTGAGTTCAAGGATTCCAATGACCACACACAGGTGCAATGAATAACCAAGCACAATCTATATGAAGAGAGCTCCAGATACCTAGACTAAAGCAAGAGATGTGCGACTTGAGGAGAGAGCCATCGATAGGACTCAAAGTAGAGTTCCTAACTGGGGTTATGAGGCTAGAGATGTTCTTGTAAGAGAACCAGGAGTTGTGCCAAGATAGGCTATAGGAATATGTCCACCAAGTTTGATCCCAAAATGTGAACAAACATGGATCACGATCCATGTACCATATGCTACTAATCTCTAGACTAGAACCAAGTCATTAGGTCCCATTTGCTAAGTAAAGTCTAACCCTGAGGTTTCAATCCATTTGAACACCAAAAACCTTGTGAAAATGCTAGAAATCTTCAAGTTTGTGGAAAATATTAAAAATTTGCCTTAGGATCCAAACTAATAATTCAAATCACATAAGATTTCACTTATAGCATCTTGTAAGCATGCTAAACCAAATGGTGAAGACAACATTTCAAAATTTGTTCCAACATGGATTGGATCCATGTATCACTGGCCCAAAATGGACTTGAACTTGTTTGACCTAGTGCCTGTTGATGTCCTAGTCACAATGGTGAAGTTTTGGCAAATTTGGAATTGTTTTGATCAAGTTATGCTCATTTTTCGATTTATGATCAAGTTTTCATTATTTTGACCTTTTGATAATTGTTGAATCAATTTTTGGTCCCTAAACAACTAAATTTTGATGGCAGAGTGTCATGCATATGAGCCTAGAAGGAGTGGGAGGTAGCACAATATGAAGTCATCGACATCTCATCCAACAAGAATGCTCATGTAACGGATGAAGAGATTTCCAAAATACTGGAAAATTTATTTATAGGCAAGTTCAAGTAGCCAATGGAACCAAAGTCAAAGCAACAAGTTTCCCTAAGAGCTATGTATGCTGCACCAAAGACCTGAAGTCCTAGATGGTGCAAGGTGCCTTTAGCTTGACAGTTTATTTAGATTACCTCCTTGGGGACAAATTTCCAAAGAGCAAACAAGCTCATGATCTCAATCATGTACAATGGAGAGGCCACATTGATTGACAAATACAAAGATGCTATCGGAGTCAAAATCACTGGTGATCCAATATGCCAAGATCTCCATTTTCCATGAGTAAGCCACAACTCGCTACACAAGACAAAGTCCATTGATAATGACAAGGAATTTATCAAACATCAAGGGAATAAACTCACCTACAAAGATCTCATTTACTCTGAGGTAGAATTGCCTTGCAACTGATTTCACAGCACTTCAGAGTCCAAAAGCCACATTGGTACACAGAGGCAATGCTCCATGTGGCAATTGTGATGTCCATCATATTATCAGAAATAAGAGTGATCAAGTGTGCTTTGGGAAGACACATCATAGAAAATTTGGTGGAGGCTAACTTGAAGTGCAACTATTGCAGCAAAATGGATATGAATGTAGGGAAAATCCTAACTAGGATAGATTACCAAGCATGAAGGATGATTGAGGTTTTACCTCAAGATAAGTCACAAATAAATATTCTACATAAATCCAAGCATGCAATAAAAATAGCAGGGAGTCCATCAACCACTCCTAGAAAGAGAAGAACAAGAGGTTAAAGATCTAGGGCAAGAAATCCTAGTAGTGAGGACATCGATTCATACTTTGAGCTTCACGGAGAAGTCCAAGGAAATAAGATATATCCACAGAGTATCGATCCTCAGAAGAAGAGAAAGATATTGAAGTACCTCTGATAAAAAAAAGAGATATCCAACAGATATGATCCCTTAATCTTAAGCCAAGAGGTCTATGGAGGAAGCACAATAGTTGCAAGAGGAGGAAAGATTGACAAAGATAGTGGAAGAAAAAAAGATGATGGATGAATCCGAGGAAGATCAACCTCGCTCTGATCATGAAGATAATGTTGAGATCGACACGAAACTTGATAAGCTGAAGGAAGAGCAGTGATAGAAATCCCGGGTAGATGCTAGGTCTGTAGGATCCACTTGCCAACAAATCCACAAAATTCTAAAATGGAAAGCTGATCAAAGGGAGGAGAAAGACTCACATTCGGAAAAATTTGGACTCACAAAGGGGCCTTATAAGTAGTTTGACTTCCTCTGTCATGTCCAAAATGGGCGTGCGGTAAAAATTTTTCAAATTAACTCTAAACTTGGCAGAGAGTTGGCAGTTAGAATCTACTCTTCAAGCTCTTTCCATTGATATATAGAACGCCAGGAAATTCCTCATATTTTGAAAGATTCTATTTTTAATTCTCTAGATTCTAAACGAAGTTGTCACATCACAAGAGAATAAAAAATAGAATCCTCAAAATATGAGGAATCTCATGGCGTGCTATATATCAATAGAAAGAGCTTGAAGAGTAGATTCTAAATGTCAAATCTCCGCCAAGGTTAGAGTTTATTTGCAAAAATTTTACTACACGTCCGTTTCGGACATGAGAGAGGAAGTCAAACTCCTTATAGGGCCCCTTTGTGAGTCCAAATTTTTCCTAATGAAAAAACAAAAGACCATAGACTTGGAATCTCCCTTGGACTATCCTAGAAGCCAACAATCTACTCACAAGAAAACTGCTAAGGATACAACTACAATCATAAAAAATGAGAAGAAGATGGAGGAAATATAGCAATTCTCTCTAGAGCAGACATCCTCTCCTCCTACGGATCAATATCAAGAGAAACCTGAAGTGCCAATGGAAAATAAAGATCAAGACCACATTGAAGAAAAAATTACAACTTGAGGAGTAAAGAAAAGAAGATATTCCAAAGACTGACCAGGTTTCTAAAACTTCTTAGCAAAGGGAAACACAACAACTCTCACACAAGAGGATGCATCTACAATGGAAAGAATACTTAGAGATTTTTTTTTCTCAAAGAACACTTCAAAACGAACAAGATCCAACTCAAATGCCAAAAGTTAATCATTGAGTTGCAAATTCAGGATGTAGAGGATGCCAAAAACATTACACTACATGCTTACCAAGAAATAAAAGAGGTCAAGCTACAAGTCGGTAGCCTACAAGAACGAAAAAATCAGCTTCAAACTACTCTAAAGAGAGAGAAATAAGATAATGCATGCATCTACATGGATTTAGAGAATCAATAGCAGACAATCCAAAGGTCCAGGTGTAGCAACATACATTAAAAGAGGCTCTAGAGGGGGGGAATAAGAAATACTCCAAGTTGTGAAAGACTTACGATGTAGTCAAGCACACCATCTCCACCCTCCTATCCATTCAAGAGTTGCCTACACTAGCCTCTACATCACAAGTGTCTATAGAAATGGGTGAGGAAATCAAAGGTTTGAACACTGTGCTCGAACAAGAAAAGTTGCAGGGACAGCTACTCATGGCTTGATTGCTCACAACTAACTCGCAAAGGGACAATATAAAGGGCTTCAAAAAAAATTATCCAAAGAAAAAGCTGATCTTACTACTCAAGCACATATGTGTTACCATATACATGCGGTAGTGATGTGTGTGAACACACTAGGACCGCCCGGGCATTTTTTCCCTCTTTAGGAGGTTTTTTCCCCCGAGCATTGTATATACGCCCATCATTCTAGGGCTATCTATATTTCCATTGCACACTAAGCAATACACTCTCTATTTTGTGCCTTGAGCTTCCTTCATCTTCTCCAAGATGTGTGTGTTTCTCTGCAACCCTAATTCCAACAATTGGTATCAGAGCAAGTTGCGTCCTCCCGGGCTTAGTCGCCAGCTGCTCCAGGGTGTCCTGCAGCTCCGCTCCCATGCTAAGAAATATGCCAAGAAGATGCAGATCAAGATTATTGAAGGCCTACTTGATTAATGGTCAATGATCAGGGCTTGTTAACAGGCCAATTTTATTGATTAATGTATGCCAAATGCGGCTTAAAAGGGCCAACATATACCTTAATGATGCCAAAAATGATTATGCTTGAAGTGAGCACAGATGAGAGATTATGATCTAGAACTGTAGTGCTTGATGTGCTCTATTGGCTTGTCTTTACGGCTCGTCGATAGGAGCTACGATGAAGAAGTTATGGTAGTTTAAAGTTTAAGTCGATTGCAGATCTGTACCGGATTGGGCAACTGCAGCTGAGGTGTCAGAATTGAAATGAATGCACAGGCCTGAAGAGCTCACTTTGTAGAGCGTGTTGGTTTTTTTTTAGATCAGCGAGATTGGAGTTCCGGTTGCCAAGTTATTGGCCGATAAAGATTCACCGGGGGCTGGTTCCATAGCAGTCCAGTCCGCTCGATCGGTGTGCCATTTAGGAATTTTGAGCAGTAGCCAGGGGTTTGAACGCAATAAAATAAGTGCTCGAGGTAACAGTGCTTTGGTTGAGATGTATGTTGGATGTGATGCACTTCAGAGAGCACAATAAATGCTTAAGTGGAATCTCTTTTAAGGTCGTCTCTTGATACGGGCAAAAGATTTCATGATGAGGTTGCTCGACGGGGGCTGCTGAAGAAAGATGATATGCTTGGCATTGCTACAGCCGATATGTATGCCAAATGTTTCCCTTAAAATGGTGCCCAAGGGCCATAAGCTATGGCCGACCTCAAAGGGGCATGGCCGCCCACTCAAATAAATTGGCCGCCCAAAGTCAATTAATCTAATGGTCGCTCGAGAGCAAGGTGGTCGCCCAATAAACGAAGTTGTCCTGCTTGGTGTTGCTTGGTTGATAATGTATGCCCCAATGTGATGCCTTACAAAGGCCGCCTGCCCAAAAGCCATTGGTCGCCCAAAATTTACCCTAAAAAAGGGCCGCCCACCCAATTGAATGAAAGTGGCTGCCCAGTGGGGAAAAAGAGAGGCAAGTGAAAAAGCAAAGGAGGAGATCAATAGCGAAAGGCGACGAGCAGTAGCAAAAGAGGCTCGCGCTGCAGGGAAAGGCGATGAGCACTAGGAAAAGAGGCTCGCGCTGGCGGAACCGAACCTCGGACGAGGGAGCCCATGAAGCGGCGAATGGCGAGTAGGCCTGGGCAAAGATTTTCGGCCCCGAGTTGAATGAATTTGGCGCTCCTCCCCAGTGGCTTCCACGTCATCAAAAAGCTGTTCCCATTAGCGATATCGCTAATGGGATGGCGGGCAAGTTTTTTTTCCAGGCAATCCATGCAACCTAGAAGAGAGGAGAAGAAACGAGGTTACGAGGGGGAAAATCTCCGGGAAGCAAAGCTTGGAGGGGAGGAGGAAGGCGAAGCTCTCTCTCCTCTCTCTCGTCCTCGGCTAGAGGAGGGCATAACGAGGAAGCCACGGTGGAAACAAAGAGGAACGGGGAAATCTTTTCTCGCTCTCGGCTCATCGTCGACGATTATAAAGCATCGAGAGGCAAGGCAAAGGCTATCTCTCTCACTCTCATCCTCGGAGCAAGCAAAGCTTGTTCTCTCTCTCTCTCTCTCTCTCTCTCTCTCTCTCTCTCTCTCTCTCTCTCTCTCTCTCTCTCGCTGTCATGATCGGCAAGCTAAACAAGGCAAGGTTTCTCTCTCTCGTGCTTGAGAAGGAGAGGATCTCGGAGTTGCTGTAGCATGAGCTAGGAAGAGGGAAAACCAAGGCATGCCAGGCAAGTGTAGCGGCCAAGCAAGGTCAAAGCTTCGGACAACAATTGAAGAGCAGAATTAAAGCTTGCGGAATCCAAGGGCAGTTGAAGCAGATTAAACGACGGGAAAAATTTTCCTTCATGGTCATTGGTCTAAAGATTAATTAATAGTCTTATTAAGCCCTGGTGGCGTTAACAACCCGATTAAATTGTTAGGGAGCTTAAACTCCTATTTATCATTTCACCCAAGTGTTGGTGTTGATAACAGCCCGGCTTGGCTACCGATTACATTGTACTCAGAGTTCGAATTGATTAATTGAAGACTACGGTGATTGCCAAAGCCATATGCATCTATTTTTCTTGTTCTCTCTCACACCTCCCACA
Organism: Adiantum capillus-veneris; assembly: GCF_014529385.1. Taxonomy (NCBI): domain Eukaryota; kingdom Viridiplantae; phylum Streptophyta; class Polypodiopsida; order Polypodiales; family Pteridaceae; genus Adiantum; species Adiantum capillus-veneris. The sequence continues at coordinate 58,048,077 of NC_140932.1, forward strand.
ACCAGAGGCCCGGCACCTGCCCGGCTTACGTAGCGAACACTTATACCTCGACATCTTTGGTGAACCCGACGCGAAACGAGATGGGGTGGGAGGTAAAGATGGAGAATTTAGAGCAGATGATGAAGATGATTGCAGAGTTAAGTGCGAACAATTTTGATGATAAGTCAACAGTTCCAGATTTTGCGAAGATGCTTCAATTGGTTCAAGGATCTCTGCTTGAAGTGGAGACCGTAAAGAAGAAACATCAAATTGATGAAGCTTTGGATGCAGCTTTAGATGCAGTATACGACGAGAGGCGACTCTTTGATGGGATACGATCCAGAGGGCTACCTAGAGTGCTATGAGCTGGAGACCAAGGTAAGAGGGATACCAGAAGAGTTGATGGTCAAATATTTTGAGCAGTTAGTGAGTTCAGATGTGAAGTAGCAGATTCAAGAGGTTACCAGAGCCTGTAGTGGAAACTGGGAGTATTTCAAAGAAGCTATTGTGCAAGTAAGTTATCAGCAGTATGAAAGCTATCAGGAGCAGAGTACAAGTCTACCGGACTACGCAGATATCCGAGGGCAAGTACGATCCCAGTTAGAAGTTGTGATTGATGAGTTTATTGTGCAGGATGCTACCTTCTTACAGGCTAATGATGAAGACATAGTCAAAGCTGTGTATGAAAAGTTGGGGTTTGCAGATGCCGTGCATGAAGTAGAAGCCTTTGAAGGTGAGGCTTTATAGCTTCAAGATACAGAAGTTGATTTTTGCAAAGAATATATACCTGTAGTACAAGAGGAAAAGAGATTAGGAAATCAAAACAATGAAGTGGTTAAAGCTCAAGAGAAAATCGTACAGGTGAATTAATGCAGCCATATTCAAGTAGACATGCATGAAGATTCCGTTACAACTGATACGATTGCTACTGACTCAGAATCAGAGCAAAGTTTTTATGGTACAGATTCTATCATGGAGGTGAATGATGATACTGATACAGGTTTTGCCAAAGAGTTGATTAATGATGCAGATGTCATAGGTCAAAGCAGGTCTGCTGTTGAGAGCAGCAGGACCATGGTTTTTGGTATACCAAATTTATCAAATTTGGATGTACCAGATTTTGAGGACTTGGCTAAGCAAGAGTATGTGCTTGAAGATCTCCAAAATGTTGATTCAGAGGGGATGCAGACTCCTTCATTGAAAAGCTGTTGTGAAGCTGAGCTACCAAAGAGGAAAATTGAACTCGAATGTGATGATGCTGAATCAGAGGGGGTGCAGACTCCTTCTTTGATAACTTTCTGTGACCTAGAGCTACACATCTGGCAGACTGGTCCTGAATTTGATGATGGTGATTTAGAGAGAGAGCAAACTTCCTCTCTATCAAGAATTTGTGACATAGGGCTCACACTATGGCAGGATGATCATCAACTTGATGATGCTGATTCAGAGGGGGTGCATAGTGAAGTGCAATCTCTTGTTGGTGAATATGATTGGTTTCATTGTGTCGATGATACAGACAGAGCAGTAGATGAAATTTTCAATGGACATGTTGAACTTTGTGCTACAGAAGTGCAAAGATATCTGGATGAGGGTGCAAGACTTGAAGAGCAAGTTACAACAAATACGTTTAGTATGCATGTCATATGTGAAAATCTTGGTTTACTGCAGCAGCCTAAGATGTGTGAGATGAAGGAACGTTCTCTAGCAGTGGACCTAGATCTTATGTGCTTACTGGATGAATCTTTGGAAGGGTTCTCAAACACAGATGCTAAGGATACCGATCAATCTAGATTCATGCATGAGCAAGTTTGTTCATATGCAGTAGATGATGACCTTATGCAGTTGTAGATGATGCTCTACTTGATTTTGAGCCTCTACAAGATAGGGATTTGTTTTTTGATGCATCTTTTGAGCCTAATGAAGATATTTTTGTCAGAAACTTGATGTATTCAGATATGCATGATCAAGATTTCAATACTAGCGTGAGTGAAGGTGCACTGCCAATGCTTTTACATGTGATTGATGATCGACAATTAAATGAGCCAATTGCACAAGGGATATGGCAGTATCTGATGCTACCTGATGCTATATGGAATCTGATGTTACCTTATGATGTAGGGGATTTTGAGCAAGCTTTTGACCCAAGAGGTGACAGATATATGCATGGTCTTGGGCAATGGACTTATATGCCATATGATCCAGGCGGTTTGTATGAAGATTTGTGGGTTAATTTATGTTTATGCTGTACTAATTGGCGATTCTTGTACTTTCCCTATGATCCTGGAGGATGGTACAAAAGTTTTAAAGGAATGCTCACAATGGGACAAATGATTGGGTTCCCGTTTGATCCCGGTGGCTATTGAAGTGCAAGTTCCAGATTTGAAGAGTACCAATTATCTCTTGTAGCACGTTTCATGGTACAAAGTTTTATTTTCAAGATTTATGCTGATTCAGGAAAGTTTTGGTTATGCATTCAATAAGATTACATGGCTGGCTTCCAGCTGACTTTTTTGGACAATTGCTGAAGTATCTTCACATCTGTTGAGTTGGTTCTGCTACCAGAACTTGAGGTAAAGGATTTGACAGCCATTCCGTATGCAGACGGAGTAAGGCATACTTGAGCTTGACAGGGTTCCTTAAAGAGACCTTAATGGTCAAGCCGTGTGCATCATTAACTGGAGCACTTGAGTTTGGTGGGGTTCACTAAACAAGTTATCCATGATTGAATTCTTTGAAGATATGGCAGATACATTTCAGAGATTTTTGATGGCAGCTACCTAATGATTAAGCTAGAACAATGATGATAGGGTGTAAGCCTTAGTTCATTTTTTGTATGTTTACCAGTTAAGTGAGTCTGATGATGGCAAGAGCTTAAGGTACCCGTAGCAGATGCAGATTGAAGTGATGTTGGCAAAGACCGGAGGCTGTGCAGGTTCAGAGGGGGTGGATGTCGTGCAGCTCCGCTCCCATGCTAAGAAATATGCCAAGAAGATGCAGATCAAGCTTATTGAAGGCCTACTTGATTAATGGTCAATGATCAGGGCTTGTTAATAGACCAATTTTAATGATTAATGTATGCTAAATGCGGCTTAAAAGGTCCAACATATGCCTTAATGATGCCAAAAATGAGTATGCTTGAAGTGAGCACAAATGAAAAATTATGATCTATAACTGTAGTGCTTGATGTGCTCTACCGGCTTGTCTTTACGGCTCGTCGATAGGAGCTACGGTGCAGAAGTTATGGCAGTTTAAAGTTTAAGTTGATTGCAGATCCGCCATACTGGATTGGGCAACTGCAGCTGAGGTGACAGAATTGAAATGAATGCACGGGCCTGAAGAGCTCACTTTGTAGAGCGCGTCAATTTTTTTTTAGATCAATGAGATTGGAGTTCCGATTGCCAAGTTATTGGGCCGATAAAGATTCACCGAGGGCCGGTTCCGTAGCAGTCCAGTTCGCTCGATCGGTGTGCCAATTAGGAATTTTGAGCAGCAGGCAAGGGTTTAAACGTAGTAGAATAAGTGCTTGAGGTAACAGTGCTTTGGTTGAGATGTATACTGGATGTGATGCACTTCAGAGAGCACAATAAATGCTTAAGTGGAATCTCTTTTGAGGTCGTCTCTTGATACGGGCAACAGATTTCATGATGAGGTTGCTCGACGGGGGCTGCTGAAGAAAGATGATATGCTTGGCATTGCTACGGCCGATATGTATGCCAAATGTTTCCCTTAAAATGGTGCCCAAGGGCCATAAGCTATGGCCGACCTCAAAGGGGCATGGCCGCCCACTCAAATAAATTGGCTGCCCAAAGTCAATTAATCTAATGGTCGCTCGAGAGCAAGGTGGCCGCCCAATAAACGAAGTTGTCCTGCTTGGTGTTGCTTGGTCGATAATGTATGCCCAAATGTGATGCCTTACAAAGGCCGCCTGCCCAAAAGCCATTGGCCGCCCAAAATTTACCCTAAAAGGGGGCCGCCCACCCAATTGAATGAAAGTGGCTGCCCACTGGGGAAAAAGAGAGGCAAGTGAAAAAGCAAAGGAGGAGATCGATAGCTTGCAGGGAAAGGCGACGAGCGGCAGGAAAAGAGGCTCGTGCTGGCGGAACCGAATCTCAGAGGAGGGAGCCCATGAAGCGGAGAATGGCGAGCAGGCCTGGGCGGAGATTTTCGACCCCGAGTTGGATGAACTCGGCGCTCCTCCCCAGCGGCTACCACGTCATCAAAAATCCGTTCCCATTAGCGATATTGCTAATGGGATGGTGGGCAAGTTTTCTTTTCCAGGAAATCCATGCAACCTAGAAGAGAGGAGAAGAAACAAGGTTACGAGGGGGAAAATCTCCGGGAAGCAAAGCTTGGAGGGGAGGAGAAAGGGAAGCTCTCTCTCCTCTCTCTCGTCCGCGGCTAGAGGAGGGCATAGCGAGGAAGCAATGGTGGGAACAAAGAGGAACGGGGAAAGCTTTTCTTGCTCTCGGCTCATCGTCGACTATTATAAAGCATCGAGAGGCAAGGCAAAGGCTATCTCTCTCGCTCTCATCCTCGGAGCAAGAAAAGCTTGTTCTCTCTCTCTCTCTCTCGCTCTCATGCACGGCAAGTTAAACAAGGCAAGGTTTCTCTCTCTCGTGCTTGAGAAGGAGAGGATCTTGGAGTTTCTGCATGAAGGTGGCATGAGCTGGGAAGAGGGGAAACCAAGGCAGGTCAGGCAAGTGTAGCGGCCAAGCAATGTCAAAGCTTCGGATAGCAATTGAAGAGCAGAATTAAAGCTTGCAGAATCCAAGGGCAGTTGAAGCAGATTAAACGACGGGAAAAATTTTCCTTCATGGTCATCGGTCTAAAGACTAATTAATAGTCTTATTAAGCCCCGGTGTCGTTAACAACCCGGTTAAATTGTTAGGGAGCTTAAACTCCTATTTATCAGTTCACCCAAGTGTTGGTGCTGCTAACAGCTCGGCTTGGCTACCGATTACATTGTACTCAGAGTTCGAATTGAAAATTGAAGACTACAGTGATTTCCAAAGCCATATGCATCTGTTTTTCTTGTTCTCTCTCACACCTCCCATAGCCAGAGGCCCGGCGCCTGCCCGGCTCACGTAGCGAACACTTATACCCCGACAACGCCTACTCACTTTCTCCGATTTCAGTGAGGTTTGGCGAGCGTTCGCAGGTCGACAAATATTTTGGGATAGCTCGTAGAGCTTAGTCTGCTCAAATTTCTGATTCGGGCTCATTTAGGCCTTCGTTTCCACTTCAGGTAGGTCTCCACAGGCAATTTTGTCATTTTATGCAGAATTTTTGTCAGTGTCAATTTCGGCATAACAGGTGCCTTACAATCTTCTATGGTTTGTGCTATATAGCACGTGTTGTTCCTGCTCTGTCTCTCCTATTTTCGGGCAGTTTTCACATCAGGTGCAACATTTACCATGGCTGACAACAACACAGATGTGGGCTTATATGCTGCAACACGTTCTTGTGTCAAAGGGCGTCTGGAATATTGTGCAGGGCATTGATGTACGTCCCGATTCTGAGGATGTAGGCGATGTTGAGGATGTTGCAGATCTTGCTGCAAGGATTTCTGCTATTAGAGTTGTTTTGCCTACGGTAGAACAATCACGTTGGGATGTAAAGGATGTGAAGGCTCATGCAATTTTTGTGTTGTCTGTGAAGCCCACCATTGTTCCTCACATTCGTTCAGCAAAATGTTGAGGATGTTGAGGATTGCTGCTGTTAGAGTTTTTTTTGCCTACGGCAGAACAAGCTCGTTGGGATGTTAAGGATGTGCAGGCTCATGCATTGATTGCATTGTCTGTGAAGCGCACCATTGTTCCTCACATCCGTTTAGCAAAATCTGCAAAACAGGCTTGGGATATTTTGGCTGGTCTTTGTGCAAGTCGCAATGAGGCTAAAATTGCTTTGTTGCGTAAAGAGTTGGAGTCAAAGATTATGCATGAGAAAGATGATATGGACACTTTCCTTGCTGGTGTCAAGGATATCAATGAGCAACTCATTTCTGTAGGTGAAGTCATTTCAGACAGTTCCCTAGTGCAGACTGTTCTTGATGCCTTACCAGATTCATACCAGACTTTTGCTAGTACTTGGAGACTTATGACCCAAGGAAATCCTGAAGCTTCAAGTTTGATGCATTATGCACATTGCTATCGCAAGATTCACTTTCCAGAAAAAAATAGGACTAGGTAGCGTGCAGTTGAATAGGCTTTTATTGCTTCTCAAAGAAAGGGTGGTAACAGTAATGCAACCACTTCTTATGGTTCTGATGCGAGTGGTAAAAATTCTGTTCCTAATGCTTCTGTTGGCAGCAATTCATTTGGAAATTCTGGTGATAAGGGCAAAAAGAAGATGCGTTGCCATTATTGTAAAGCCAATGATCATTTGATCAAGTCGTGTCCTAAGTTGAAGGCCAAAGAGGCCAAGAAGAAAGAGGGTGGTTCCACTGCAGATGTTGGTTCCACTACAAATGCAGCCATTGTTGAGTCTTCTACGAAAAGACACTGTGTTGCTGATGTTGATGTAGAATGGGCTTTTAGCGTAGAGTGCACTTACAATCCTACTGCCCATGATGCATGCTTGTCAATTGTGTGTTGCTGCAGATTCACATGTGTGGTATTTTGATAGTGGTGCTACAAAGCACATTACCTCACATCGTGAATTGTTTACCTCTCTCGAGTCTGTCCCTCATGGGAATTCAGTCACTTGTGCCAACAATGCCTCTTATCCGGTTCAGGGAGTTGGAAAGATTGTCCTTACTACTGCAAATGGCAGTTCCTTCACACTTGTTGATGCACTTTATGTACCTAGGATCTAGAAGAATCTCTTGTCTGTATCCGCACTTGCTAGACTTGGACTTGTAGTCAAATTTGTGGATGACAGATGTACAGTTCATGATCTCAGTTTTGGTGATGAAATTGTTGCATCTGGGCTTTTGTGTCGTGGGTTGTATAAGCTCACTTTGTATGACAAGTGTGGACAAAATTTTGCAAATGCTGTTGCAGATTCAAAGGCTATTTTAGATGCAAAACTTTGGCATGCACGTTTTGGTAATCTAAATTTTGCCAGTTTGCTGCGTTTGCAGAAATCTGATATGGTTGCTTCTTTGCCGCCTCTTGAAGCACCTGTCAAACATGTTTATGAAGGCTATATTTTGGGTAAGATGCCGCGTTCTAAGTTTCCAAAGGATGGTTCAGTTCGGGCCACATGCAGGTTGCAGCTTGTGCATAGTGATGTTTGTGGGCCCATGCAAACTCCGTCCTTGGGAAATTACCTGTACTTCATGACTTTCATTGATGATTACTCCAGGCATGCATGGGTATTTCCTCTTAAAGCGAAGTCCGAAGTTTTTATGTGCTTCAAACAATTTCTGGCTATGGCTGAAAATGTCTCGAAATGTACTATGGGCACCCTCCTTTCCGATCGAGGGGGGGAGTATATGTCTCATGAATTTAATGCATTTCTGGCTAGTCGTGGGATAAAACACCAATGTACAGTGCCTTATACACCTCAGCAAAATGGTATTGCTGCTGAGAGGAAAAACAGGTCACTGACGGAAATGGCACAATGTATGGTCAAAAGTCAAGCTTTGCCGCATTCTTTTTGGCTTGAGGCCATCATGTGTGCCACTTATGTACTTACAAAAGCTTTGTAGCCTATTACTCCATGTGAAGCATGGCATGATAGAAAGCCTTCTATTGAGAACATGCGTGTTTTTGGCTGTTGGCATATGCTTTGGTGCCACAAACACAGTGCACAAAATTGGATGATAAGGCTGTCAAATGTATTTTTGTTGGTTATAGTGTTGAAAGCAAAGGTTACAGGTTATATCATACGCAAACAAAGCGTATTCTGGTTTCACGAGATGTAGTGTTTGTGGAAGATTATGTTCAGCCCTTGCTGTCATGTACTAGAGACAGTAATGTAAGCTCACAGGACATTTATGACACTTTGTTGCCTCTTTTCAGTGGTGGAAATACGAATGTAATTTCCAATGAGGCAAATATGCAGCCTATAGGGTTTCTGAAAATGTTACAGATTAGTCTGTTACTGATGTAGATGTACATGATGTACTTGATGAGGAAAGGGCTGAAAATAAGCAGGCTAGAGGTATGCCAAAATGGCTGGTGCACACTTTGCGTGACAATAAATTGGATGCACCTTTGTCTAGTCATACCCGTTCAGGCTCTCGCCATGCATCTTATGCATCAGATTGTTATTCTTTGGCTGTGTCTAGCTTACATGATGCTGAGGAGCCTCTGTCTTTTGATGAAGCACAAAATTCAAAAAATTGGATGGCTGCCGTGCAATCAGAATATGATGCACTTATAGAAAATGACACATGGACTTTATGTGATTTGCCTACCTCTACTGGCAAAAAGGCCATTGGTACGAAGTGGGTTTACAAGTTGAAACGCAAGCCGAATGGTGAGATCGATCACCATAAGGCTCGACTTGTTGCAAAGGGTTATGCACAGCAAAAAGGCATAGATTATGAAGAGACCTTTGCTCCCACTTGTCGTATGACTATTGTGCATTTTCTATGTGCATTGGCATCTCATTTTGGTTGGGATGTACATCAATCAGACATTGTTAGTGCTTTCTTGAATGGTGAAATATTTGAGGAAGTTTATGTCACGCAGCCTCGCGGTTTTGTCATAAAAGGACAAGAGGACAAAGTGTAAAGATGTAAGAAGGCCTTGTATGGGTTGAAGCAATCTCCTCATGCTTGGTATGAGAAAGGTGACACTCATTTGGTTAAACGAGGCTTTCGTAACAGTCCAACAGAAATCACATTGTATGTAAAGCGTTAGGGTGATGTACTTCTCATTGTGGTTCTTTATGTCGATGATTTGCTGATCACTGGACCAAATGAGAGACATATTGCTGAATTTAAGGCTGATTTGAATGCTACTTTCAAGATGAAAGATTTGGGGTTGTTGCATCATTACTTGGTTATACAATTTAAGCAGTGTGATGGTGGTATTGCCTTGTGTCAGAAAAGTTACATAGAGACATTGCTATGTAAGTTTGGACTTGAGGATTGCAAACCTATTGCCACTCCCATGGAAACAGGTTTGAAGTTGAGTCTACATGATGCTGGCGATCTTGCTGATGTCACTCTTTATCAAACTGCTATTGGTTGCCTCATTTATGTATGCAACACAAGGCCGGATATTCAGTTTGCACTCTCACAGGTCAACAGATTTATGCATAGCCTAGGGTCTAAGCATTGGCAGGCTGTAAAGAGGATTTTCCGCTACCTTAGTGGCACTTTACATCTCGGCTTGTTTTATCCCAAGGGGGGATCATTGCCGCGAGACTCACATGATTTTTCGGACTCAGATTGGGCTTGTTGTTTTGGCACGCGAGTGTCCACAAGTGGTTTTCGTTTCCTGCTTGGCAGTTCATGTATATCATGGTTGAGCAAGAATCAACCTACTGTGGCCACTTCAAGTTGTGAGGCTGAGTACAGGGCAGTCTTCACAAATACGATTGAGTGTGTATGGCTCAGATGTTTTATGGATGATTTGGATATTGGACAGGACACTGCCAACACTATCTACACTGACAGTCAGAGCGCATTGGCAGTTGCGAGGAACCCAGTTTTTCATGCTCGCACAAAGCACATTGAGGTGCATTACCACTATGTCAGGGAGAGGCTCTCAGCAGGAGAGATCAGCTTGGCTTATGTGCCAACACAGGACAACCTTGCAGATCTTTTCACAAAGGCATTGTCTCATGAGAAGCTTGAAGCTTTCCACAAATCTTTGGGCTTACTCCCCTTTGTGGACTGATCATGTCCTCAGGGCATGGCACTTCCCTTTACTCATGTGCCAGCTCTCATTCACTTCATCACTCCAGGGGGGATTTGTTACCATATACATGTGGTAGTGATGTGTGTGAACACATCACTACATGTGGTAGTGATGTGTGTGAACACACTAGGACCGTCGGGGCATTTTTTCCCTCTTTAGGAGGTTTTTTCCCCCGAGCATTGTATATACGCTCATCATTCTAGGGCTATCTATCTTTCCATTGCACACCAAGTAATACACTCTCTATTGTGTGCCTTGAGCTTCCTTCGTCTTCTCCAAGCTGTGTGTGTTTCTCTACAACCCTAATTCCAACAATATGAACTCAAAGAAATTACACGCAAAAGCTTTGGAATTGAGTGCTCTCCAATCAAAGGTAATAGTACTAATCATTCAGACACAACATTTTGTCAAGTTTGAAAGCACATACATGCCCCAATGGACCTACCAAGTAAGTTATCTAGGGGATAAATGCAAGATATTGAAGAAGAGAAAGACTTTACAGATGCAAGAAACAAGTTGAAAAGATGGATAGAAGACACGTTAGAGGGATCTCACAAGGAATACATGACTAGTGCCAGAGCTTGTGGCCCTTCTTATGCTCAAACCTTTCAAGCATGTCAAATTCTTTGGACATGAGATGGTGGCCTTACCATTGATGAAGCAAGAAACACTACTTTGGAAAAGAAAGCTACTTCCAGCTCTTGAACTAAATGTCGGGAGTGATTATGAAGATGTGCAAGTCACAACTAAGAAGGTACTACTCGTTCTAGAGAGCCAATCACTCTGGAGAGATAAATGGTTTGATAAAAGGACCCGTGATGAGAGGAACGCTCTGCATCACTTAAGGATCAATGTGACATACTGTTCAATCCCAAGACAACGATTTTGGGAGCCATACAATACATGGAAGAGTAGGAGGCCGGTTTGTTCTAAATGATCTAGTCATGACTAAGTTTGTTCATAACCACAAAGCTACAGAGGCATACATGGTGCATACCCTCAAGGTAATGATCACTATGATGCAAAATGTGCCAAATCTTACTTTTTAGATGACATGAAAAATAGCAAAGATGATGTTTACATGAATAGAGGCTTTTGAAGACATCGACAAAGATGAGTCCCCATGGGGGGTGTTTCTAGAATACACGAAGAGTATCAGCTAGAACACAAAACATGAAGCCCCTTTTAGGAATATCATTATGGGAATGTCTGCTAGGCTGATGTTCGTCCCATCATGCAAAAATTTGAGGAGGTCTTCATGACGGGTTTTTTTGGAGATGGATTCCCCCATCTTTAACCCGTTCACCAAAGACCTACAAGTTAGGCATGTGGCATACCAAAGTACACTGCTCAACAACCCGTTTAGACATTTTTCAATCAAATTTGACATCATCGCTAAAGCTGCAAATCTTTGTTACCATATAAATGTGGAAGTGATGTGTGTGAACACACTTAGGACCACTGAGGTGTTTTTTCCCTCACTGAGAGATTTTTTCCCCCGTGCGTTGTATATAGGCCCATCACTCTAGGGCTATCTTATCTTTCCAGTGCACACTAACTAATACACTCTCTGTTGTATTCCTTGAGATTCATTTGTCTTCTCCAAGTTGTGTGTGATTTCTTGCCCCGGGGAGGTCACCTAATAAAAATGTAACCTATCACGTGAGTTCAACAGAAGGGTATCTAAAGTTCTTGAAACTTACAGAAATATATATACAGAAGGGCATTATTTTTAAAAATTTGAAAAAACTTACAGATTTTAAAAGAAAAGGGTACATTATATTCCTAAAAAAATTCACAGATAAGGGGTTTTACAAACATGTCTTGAACGCACGTGATATGGTAGTTTTACACATATTGAACCCCCCGAGTTTCTTGCAACCCTAATTTGGTATCAAAGCAAGTGGCGTCCTCCCGGGCTTTGTCGCCAATAGCTCCAACACACACTTGATCACTTTCTTCGATTCTTGTGAGCTTTGGAAAGTGTTTTCATGTGGACAAATATTTTAGGTGTGCTCATAGAGCTCAGTCTGCTCAGATTTCTAGTTCAAGCTCATTTTCACCTCCGTTTCCACTATAGACAGTATTGCGCAGGCTATTTTCTCATTTTGTGCAAATTTTTTGTCAGTGCCGTTTTTTGCAAAACAAGTCCCTTACAGTCTTCTACGATTTTTGCTATATCACATGTGTTGTTCCTGCTTTGTTTCTCCTCTTTTCGGGCAGTTTTTGCATGAGGTGCAAACATTTACCATGGCTGACAACAACTTAGATGTGTTCAAGATGTTTGCTGCTTAGGATAGATTGGATGGGGACAGTTACCCTATGTGGGCTTATATGATGCAACATGTCCTTGTGTAAAAGGGTGCTTGAAACATTGTGTAGGGCATTGATGTATGTCCTAGTTCTGAAGATGTAGGTGATATTGAGGATGTTGGAGGTTTTGGTGGCAAGGTTGCTGCTACTAGAGCTGTTTTGCCTATGGCTGACCATGATCATTGGGATATAAAATATGCACTAGCTCATACATTGATTTTTTTGTTTGTGAAGCGCACTATTACTGCTCACATTCCTTCAGCGAAATCTACAAAACAGGCTTGGGATGTTTTGGCTGGTCTTTATCCAAGTTGCAATGAGGCAAAAATTGCATTGTTGCGTAAAGAGCTAGAGTCAAAGATTATGCATGAGGAAGATGATATGGACACTTTCCTTGCTGGTGTCAAGGATATAATGAGAAATTTATTTTTGTAGGCGAAGTCATTTCTGACAGTTGATCCCTTGTGCAGGTTATTCTTGATGCTTTGGCAGATTCTTACCAGATTTCTACTAGTACTTGGAGACTCATGACCCAAGGAAATCCAAAAGTGGTCAAGTTTGATGTATTATGCACATTGCTATTGCAAGATTCACTTTCCAGAAAAACGAGACTAGACAGCGTACAGTTGAACATGCCTTTATTTTTTGCTCAAAGGAAAGGTGGTAATAGCAATGCAACCACTTCTCATGGTTCTTCTACAAGTGGTAAATCACCTATTCCTAATGCTTCTATTGGCAGCAATTCGTCTGGGAATTATGGTGATAAGGAAAAAATAAAGATGCGCTACCATTATTGTAAAGCTATTGATCACTTGATCAAGCGGTGTCCTAAGTTGAAGGCCAAAGAGGCTAAGAATAAAGAGGTTGGTTCCACTACATATGTAGGTATTGTTGAGTCTTTTGTGAAAGGAGACTGTGATGCTGATGTTGATGCAGAATGGGATTTCAGTGTAGAGTGAACTTATGATCCTTTTGTCCATGATGCATGGTTGTCACTTGCTTTAGATGCTCATTTGTGGTACTTTAATAACGGTGCTACAAGGCACATTACCTCTCATCATGACTTGTTTACCTCTCTTGAGGATATCCCTCATAGGTTTTATGTCACTTGTGCCAACAATGCCTCTTATCCTGTTAAGGGAGTTAGAGAGATTGTGCTGACTACCACAAATGGTAGTTCTTTCACACTTGTTGATGCATTGTATGTACATGGGATCAAGAAGAATCTTTTGTCTATATCTGCACTTTCTAGACTTGGACTCGTAGTCACATTTGTGGATGATAGATGTATAGTACATGCTCTAAGTTTTCGGGATGAAATTGTAGCATCTGGCATATTATGTCGTGGGATGTATAAACTCATTTTGTATGAAAAGTGTGGACAGAATTTTGCAAATGCAGTTTGGAGTAAAACTTTGGCATAAACATTTTGGACATCTAATATGGTTGCTTCTTTGCCACCTCTTGAAGCACCCGTCAAACATGTTTTTGAAAGCTACATTTTGGGTAAGATGTAGCGTTTGAAGTTTCAAAAGGATGATTCGAGTAGGGCCACATGCAGGTTGCAACTTGTGCATAGTAATGTGGGCCCATGTAAACTTCGTCCTTGGGAAATTACCTTTACTTTGTGACTCTCATTGATGATTACTAGAGGCATGCATGGGTCTATCTGCTTCATGCAAAGTCCAAAGTATTTATGTGCTTCAAACAATTTATGGCTATGGCTGAAAATGTCTTGAAATGTACTATGGGAACCCTCCATTTTGATCGAGGGGGGAAGTACATGTCTCATGAATTTACTGCAATTTTTGCTAGCCGTGGGATAAAACATCAATGTACAGTTCCTTACATGCCTCAAAAAAATGGTGTTGCTGAGAGGACAAACAAGTCACTTACGGAAATGGCACAATGTATGGTCAAAAGTTAAGCTTTTCCACATTTGTTTTGGTTTGAGGCCGTCATGTGTGCCACTTATGTACTTAACAGGTGTCCTACAAAAGCTTTGCAATCTATGACTCCGTATGAAGCAAGGTGCATGTTTTTGGGTGTTTGACATATGCTTTGGTGCCACAAATGGAGTGTAGAAAATTGGAAGATAATGCTATCAGATGTTTTTTTTGTTATAGTGCTGAAAGAAAAGGTTACAGGCTGTATCATCCACAAACAAATCGTATCTTGGTCTCACGGGATGTTGTGTTTGTGTAAGGTTTTGTTAATCCCTTGTTGTCATGTACTAGAGACAATAATGTAAGCTCACAGGAAATTTATGACACATATTGCCTCTTTTCAATGGTGGAAGCTCGAATGTAAATTCCAACGAGGCAAATGTACAACGTATGGGTTTTTTTGAAAATGTTACAATTAGCCTATTACTGATGCATATGTACATAATGTACTTGATGAGGAAAGGGATGAGAATGAGTAGGCTAGAGGTATGCGAAAACGGTTGGTCCATACGTTTTGTGATAGTAAATTACTATACGTGGAATAGTCTATAAACTCTAGCATTGCCACGGAAAAACAAAGGAAAATGGAGAGAGAAAATATTGTGTACGCGGCAATAATCGCGGCTCAAATCGTGGCAGTGGTTTGAAAGCAATAATCACAGTAATATACCCATTGGTATTACCGCATCTGTTACTGTTGATATTACCGTGCTAATTACCGCTAAACGCCCATTCATAAATAAAGGTGCTCATTTGGGCCACCCAAAATTGGGTGACCCAAATAAACACCTTCACTTTTGACATGCATAAAACAATGAAACATCAATTGTTTTTGAAAGCGTATACAAAAAAACCAAAGAATTGAAAATAAATTTACTTTACCTTGACAATTTAATGTACAGAAGATCAACTATTTAAAAAAGTTACAAATAAAATGTAAATAGTTGTATATACATTGTGCCACATTAAGACTTTAGGAAAGTTTGGATAAATATTTTTCTATCTAATACTCCTTGTTCTTGTTGTCATCCCAGAGGCACGTACATTTGATCACATTGACTCTACATAAACCCAAAAAAAATTAAACAATTATAAACAGCTCAAAAAATTTGATACAAAATTACTTGTTTAATCTTACCGCTTGTAGTGATCCAACTGCTGCGTCAAATTTCTTGTAAGAGATGTGGTTGTTCTCGAACCACCATCGCCAAGTATCAAATTTTGCATGTCTCTCCCGATACTCGACCATCTCTCTGGTTGGTCGAGTAAGAGTGACATTTTCCTAAGTTAGCAATAACAACAACAAATCATCAATTGTAATCTTTATAATGACCGACTTAGGTTGTAATTTAATCAACCTTACATATTTGTCCTTCGAGGCTTTCTTGCCTCTCCCAGGCCATAGTGCGTGGGAGTTTGTCTGGCGTGAGCTTCATGTCGATGTCTATAGGATGAGCCCGTCGCAACCTGATCGCTCTTTTCTTGCATTGCCCACTCTCGCTTCGCATCTGCCATGTTTCCATTGCGATAGCTCCTGTCTGGATCTCTAACTAGGTTGGTTGTTGCATGTCGTACACTAGATCGCTTGGTTTTTACCAATCACTGTTGTGAAAAACGTTGATTGGGGGCATTTGGAAATCTAGCATGCAACACGTCCTCAATGTAGCGTGCATGATCGGATAGTTGGTCTCTAATATTTACAATATAGTTCTTATACGTCGAACGCATAAGAATCTGAAGATGGCAATGAAATGCCCTGCCCTGTGTTGTACCGAAGTCCACCTCCCTACCATATTTTACCTTGTAGTAGTGTCCATGCGTGTCTGGCACAGGTGTATCAATATCTTCGTCCTTTGAGTCAGGGGTGGAATGCTCTAAAATAGGGGACTCCATTCCCCACCACTACCAAAAGAAGAAAAGCCACAAGATCGGCCCCCACCTCATCTCTCTCGACACTCACTGCCTTGAGACAAGCGTCGACACGTGCCGCTAGAGGAAGTACGTCGAGGGTGTTCTGGCAAAGCAAGAGTGGAATGGAGTGGCATAGGACCCTGTGATGCCATGGGAGTGGGACCCTACGATGGAAGGGGAGTAGGATGATAAGAAGGGGCCATAGACTGAGGTGCCGTCGATTCGAGGCTCTAGATGTAAGGAGTACCTCCCTGACTCCCCCATGGTGTGGACTATGGAGAAAGACTGTAGGTCACAAGCTGATGTGGAGTGTAGCGGCCAAAAAATACCTCTGTTGAATGGAGGTAGTGGTCTCGTAAAGAGAGAGCCCGCTGTAGGTTTGTATCTACAATCGGTGGAGGAACCTGAGTAGAGTAGGTGTAGGATGGCCATGCCTGCAAACAACAAAAATAAACCTATGACACTCATGGTTTAGGGTTAGCTAGCCAAAAATAATATTTATTTCTTTGCTTGTTCTCATAGCCTCAAGATTTGGTCTAGTGGAGGCGATGTCCACCCCGGGTGGGAACCCATCTGGATGTGAACCAACCAGAAAAGAGCCAGATGGTTGCTCCCAACCAGGTGGTCTCTTGTCTGACATCTACATTACAAAGAGCAATATGAGATTTAGATTTCCCCCCTACTCACTCATCTATAAATACGTGCATAAGTATATTAGCAAACAAGCATGTAGATACATATACATACTAGTAGACCTAAGTCGAGGCTAGTAGTGCCAAAGGTCAAGTGGCACCTCTTTAGATATCATCACATTCTCAACCGTGGTAAAACCAAAGGTATGTTGTGGTAATCCATGCATGAGTAGATCAATAACCGCAATGCCACAATTAAAAAAGGACTATACCCAAGAGGAAGGGTCTAACCTTGGGGTGCTACGCTCCCGTACTTAGTGCCTATATACATGCATAAACAAATATATATGTACACACAAATATATATACAATTACCTAATGTAGCCATCGTTTGAGTAGAGATAAAGAGTTATGGTTGTAAATGTAGCCATTATTTTGTGTTGTGCGTAGTGCGAGAGTTCTCTTGCTTTTGTAGAGTGCTATGAAGAGCTTCTTGATTGTGCTTCTTACGCAGCATCTCCTCACAGTAGCTCCTTGTTCGAGGGATTACTTTGCACATTGCATGCCTGCCTCCATTATGAGGTACGGTACCATTGACGACTAGAGTCTTTTCCCAAAAGTAGGAGGCTATTCGAGGCTAAAATCTAGTGCTACTAGTAGTTTGGGCATCACTCTGACCAGCAGCAGAACCTATAAATTGGCATAGAGTGCTCAATTTTCAGTGCCTTATGTTGCGTATACTACCGAAGGCTATACGTATATATTATACGGAGTGGTGCAAGCTCTTCATCACCATCTTCATAATTTCTTCTCTTGAGAAGAAGAAGAAGACGAAGAAGAAGGACACTCTCTCTCTACTTGCTTATTATCTTCTCTGTCGTTTCACGGTGTACACGCTCTCCGAAAGCTTTCATGGCGGATACCCTCTACGTAGCTCTCATCACCGCTCTCTTGCGGCAAAGCAAGAATCATTTCAACAATCGACTCTAAAGCACCGTGAGAAGCTCTAAACTCCATAGCCATCATCTCTCTCTTTCTATGTCGTTTTTATGAGTAGTCACCCTCTCGATGATTGTTTTTTCGCATGCATGCATGGATCATCCGAGTACGTACAAAGTTGCCCCATGATTATTTCATCATGTTTAACACATTGATTTATGTACATGATGCGTTTATGGTCACGTGCGTGCATAAAAAGCACTTTTTGTTTCACGTCATAGAGGCGGTAGGAACACTGTTTTGTTCATAAATCACAAACCGCTATGAATCAGCCCAAACCCTTTACACCATAGATAAAACACATCGTTTAGAACATTTTCTCTCCTAGGTGTCATGTGAAAAACATGCACGAGCTAAGAGATATGGTCAAAAAACAACTTGCTCCCTGCTAAACCAATTTGTTTTTACTCCAGGCTCCTTGGAGAACCACTATATTGATTCACCGAATAGGAAAATCCACTTAACCAATCGAAAATCTTGATGAAACTTGATGATCAATGAATTTAGGTCTCCGTTATCACCTCGGGAATGCGAGTTATTAATCGTTCTATAACCGGTTTTACCTACACCTATAGGGGTGCTACCAAGGGGGGTACCATATGAAGCTGTGAGTTAACCGAGTTGTTTTTATATGTTTTATGGTTTGTTTTGGTGAGTTGATTTCACCTAATAGATGGCCATAAAATTATGTGAGAGTATATGGTTAAACATCTCGAACCATATAGGGTTACCGTTTGTTGTGTGAGTACCATATGGGTGAGGTGCTATAATAGAGTGATAGTCTATATTATAGAGCTGAGCTTGATACATTGGTTTAAGGCCAAATACTTTCATTTGCATGTTTTGTACACTCCCAAAAATGTTAAAAAAATTATTTTTTGCATATGTGTGAAGTTATGGTTTATGGTTGACCTAAAGGTCGGAGTTGTTTTGCATCATGTTTATGTTGATGGAATGTTATCACATGATGTATGGGAATTTATGAATTGATGTGGATGCCTCATATGCATGGTTATGATTCCTTTCCACGTCCTAGGTGAAAACTAGCTCTATGTGCTAGGGAGGTGAAGTGCATATGTGATGCATCAACTTTGCATGGTTGGATGTTGTCAAAATTAGATTTTTATATTATGATTAGTTGCTGGTCGGACTCTTTTTATGCATGAAATAATCACGTCTTAAGAGTCGCATGTGTGTGGACTCCGATTGATTGCAGGGGATGTGTCAAACTCCAAGTGTGGGAGTTGGTTTAATGTGGTTATGATTTATGGTTGAGGGTTGAGAGTCCCTTATGGATTATGGTTGCTATTCTATGGTGTAAGCCGGTGTGGGTCATGTTTTTTGTTTTGGATATGGTTATGCTGCCAAAATTTTCGCAGTCATGTTATGTTCTAAAGTGGTTATGCAGGATTGGTTGTGCCTCACCGGAGTTGGTTCACCCTTGTGAAGTGATTGGATTATGGTTTATGGTTTTCGGGCTATATCATGAAGTGATTTGGATGGTTTATGACAGACATGTAAGGGTAAAGACCTTGTACATTCTAACTACTTGGAAAAGATTGTTTGTGCATATGGGAAGTGTTGTTGTGATTGGACTCATGTGTTATATTTTGCATGGCAGCGTTGCTACAGGACTAGGATCACCTACAGCGCTTAGCCTTAGACTAAAGGGTCATGGATCTGGGGCTTTATTGGATTTGGGGTGTTGCTTAGGTCTTCTTCTTTTTGTTAGGCTCATCTATATCGTTACTGCGTTGGGGGTTGAATGACCTGCATGGTGAATGCGTCGGGGATTTTTCCTTGGCTTTGCCTAAACACCCGGTGCTGGGCATTGAAGAGGCTAGTGCCTAAACTGGTATGGTTGGTGTTGATACCCTACCACCTTCTGGTATTTGGGATCCTTTCAGAGCTCGGATTCATGGAGGGAGACAAAGCGGCGTCAGCCTATGTCTGGCTCAGGTAGGTTGCAGGTGTTCTAGATCGCTCCCAATGAAGTGAATTTCTCTATATCTTTAGTAGAGTGGAAGTGGATGGGTAGACCAGTTGATCCCTACATAGGGTCCATAGTTGTGCGCGTATGTCTCACGTGTCAATGCAAGGAACTTGCCGATACACCGTGTGCGAGCCACAAATGGCTCCAAGCACACAACAAGCCTAAACTAGTAAGCTCAAAGAAGGTGATGGTGTGTCACTCACCGCTCTACGCTTGCGTCGTGGAGGATTCCTCGCCGCGAAGAAGAAGGAGCCCCCGCTTCGCCGCCGCCGTGCCTTCGTAATGCTCGATCGCCCACTCTCTCTCTCTCTCTCTCTCTCTCTCTCTCTCTCTCTCTCTCTCTCTCTCTCTCTCTCTCTCTCTCTCTCACATACACACATACACAAGGAGGTGAAGAAGAAGAAGACGGAGATGGAGATGGAGCAAGAGCACTCTTCTATTGCACAAATGAGAGAATGAGTGAATTTTAGGTTTAGTTGACTTTTATATGAGCTCGCCCCATTCACACTTGGGTGCCCATGCTTAGCCAACTAATCCCTTGAATGTTCCAGTTAGAGTGCGCCTCTCATCAGCGATCACTCTTACCCTTTTCCTATTGGACCGACAAGCTCGGTACCTGACTCTACCAAATAAATAATACAATGTCCGCCGTAGGTTACAACGTCCGTCGTAGGTGATAGGGTGTCCGTGAGCCATGAGGGTTAACATGCCCCCCTTCCTGATGTAGATTCCGTCCTCAGAAGCTATTGAGTTGAAGCTCGTTCATCGAGGTGGAAGAGCATTTGAGATGAATGTCCTTAGCCTTCTTCAGTCACTGCAAAATCAAACAACATTGGCACAGTAATTGCGTTCTCATAAGCGATTAACAAGCATATGCAGTTTTAGGCAGACAAATTGATTGGTAACAGAATTTTAAACAATTTGTCAGCAATAAACATTAAATTGCAATGTAATCAAATGCATAAATAGATGTAAAGGTAAAAAATTAAACAAGTCTGGGGTCGCTAATTTAACGGTCAAAAGGCACTAGAGATCGACTATTAATACCATGGGTAAGTTTCTTAATTTTCTCTGGTCAATTAAGTTGTTTAATCGCGAGAGCCAAGTATTTCATGTTCGAGGGCTGACTAGAGGCTATACCTAGAAGACCTTGTAGTTAAGCTACGATAAAAGGAATTTCTCATGAAATCATCTCCTGACTGATTACGTTTTCTTTGACCCCCCAAAGTCTTTTCACAGTGATTCAATTTTGATGTGTGTGCTTATATTGTATGCCTTGGGTTTTTTGCTTTTCAAGGAAAAGCGCCCACACTGGGAACCTCTAGAGCTCTAGTACCATAGGCGATACATGTGAGAGAAGTACCCAATCAAGCTGAGATTTCTCTTCCAGCTTAAGATTTTACATTGTGGCACTTTGATTTGTTTATGTTTGTTCGTTTTCAGCATTTTAATTTTGTAACTTTGGGGGGTCATATAGCAATGGTACAGAGAAGCACAGAGTGCTACTCGAGCTTAATGTATGGCATTCCCCAGCAGCGGCGCCAAAAATGTGCGCGTATATCGCACGTGTCAATGCAAGGAACTTGCCGATACACCGTGTGCGAGCCACAAATGGCTCCAAGCACACAACAAGCCTAAACTAGTAAGCTCAAAGAAGGCGATGGTGTGTCACTCACCGCTCTACGCTTGCGTCGTGGAGGATTCCTCACCACGAAGAAGAAGGAGCCACCGCTTCGCCGCGCTCAACCGCTTCACCGCCGTCGTGCCTTCGTAATGCTCGATCGCCCACTCTCTCTCTCTCTCTCTCTCTCTCTGTCTCTCTCTCTCACACACACACACACAAGGAGGTGAAGAAGAAGAAGATGGAGATGGAGATGGAGATGGAGATGGAGCAAGAGCACTCTTCTATTGCACAAATGAGAGAATGAGTGAATTTTAGGTTTAGTTGACTTTTATATGAGCTCTCTCCATTCACAATTGGGCGCCCATGCTTAGCCAACTAATCCCTTGAATGTTCTAGTTAGAGTGCGCCTCTCATCGGCGAACACTCTTACCCTTTTCCTATTGGACCGACAAGCCCGGTAGATGACCCTACCAAATAAATAATACAATGTCCGCCATAGGTTACAACGTCCGTCGTAGGTGATAGTCCTCCATGTAGTATTGTGGAATTTCTTCAAGCACATCCATCCCATAGGCGATATTAGGATCTATATCTTCCTCATAGCCTTCCAAACAAGAAATAGATGACTCACAACCCACTTGATTCACAAAAGTGATTCTCGGATGTGGTGGTTGCGGTCCTAGCACTGGAGGTGGTAAGGGTGTTGTTTGAACAACATTTTGGTCCCTAGGGACCATATGTTGTGATGTTTGTTCAAGAGGTGGGGCCGGCATCAATGCAGGCACTCGAGGTGTGTCTGTCCATGCTAAGGTTGGTCTATTGGCCATCGCACGCTTAAATACTATGCAATCCTTAGCTTGATGACCACACCTTCCACATGCATTGCAGTTCCCATTGAATTTTACTCTAAAAGTAGGGCATTCTTTGGTACTATGCGGTCCATAGCAGACTGAGCACCATTGTTGCTCCCTTCTTGGATACATATGATTGTTTTGTGGAGCATGATTGTCTCTAAGACTCTCTTGAATAGCCTTGGTGAGATCTGCTAAAGTCATCTCAAATATCTTTGGCTCATTAGCAATAGGCTTTAGGGTCATTGGCTGATGCCCTGATGCTTGCGAGCTAATAGATTTAGGCTCAACAGACACTCTTTCTCCTTGAATCATTAAATTATCCTCCAATTGGATCGCATTGGTGGTGATTGCTTCCCAAGTGGTGATACGTCTAATGACTAGGCCATTGTAGATATCCTCATGCCATAATCCCCTAATGAATCTATTGAGAAATTGGTTATTGTTGAAGCGCTCATTTGGATTACAATGAGAATTCAAATGCTTCAAGCGAATTATAAAGTCTCTCACCGACTCTCCTTCCTCTCGTTGGGCTTTCTGGAGCTGAGAGGCTACACCCCAAAGCACTCCCTCTCGTATGTATTCTTTTAAGAACAGAGTAGGGTAAATCATTTTTTCTTCCACCCTTAGGGTTCTATACCAATCCCCAGCCTTTCCACTTAAGGTTAGGCTTAAAGCATTGCTCTTATGTAGGTCATTGTGTTCTCCTAGAGAATCTCATATTTGTTCAAACACTTCGATATGCTTTCTCACATCCCTATCTCCACTAAATTTTTGTGTGAGCTTGGCTATTTTTACTGCCTTACTTCTAGGCTCTCTATCAGGCGTGTTACACATATTCTCAGCAATAGATCGACCAATAGCTTGAGCAAATGTTGCCAAGTCACCTAAGTGAGCAGGCACCGTGGGTGAAGGTGCTCCAGAGACTACATGTGGAGTAGGTATTGGCATTGGGCTTGGCGCATAGGAAGCCCTTGGGTTCCACGTTGGGTACGATGTTGTGCCATGTGGTGGTCCATAGTTTATATGAGTGGCCCTAGGCATAGCAGACGTCGGATGTAACATGCTAATGCTAGCCGGTATAGTCCCATGGGAATAAGAACTTGTGTATTGTGGTTGTGGAGCATAGGTAGTTGAAACAATGGGAGGGGTAGGGACTACATGAGTGTGAGCCATAGGTGCATACAATTGGTACACACTTGTGGGTACTGTTGCAGGCATTGAGCTACCATGTAGTGGTGCTTTACTAACAAATGAGGTCCATGGAATGTTTGTTGGCATGCCCATCATTAGGGTAGGCATGGTAGCCGTGGTGTATCAAGGGAAAGATGAGCTAGACTTGGAAAAGTAAAGCTATCACTTG
Organism: Adiantum capillus-veneris; assembly: GCF_014529385.1. Classification (NCBI taxonomy): domain Eukaryota; kingdom Viridiplantae; phylum Streptophyta; class Polypodiopsida; order Polypodiales; family Pteridaceae; genus Adiantum; species Adiantum capillus-veneris. The sequence goes on from NC_140932.1 coordinate 58,071,503, forward strand.
TGGGCTCAGATTGCATTGAGACCCCTGGCAAAACAACATATGGGGGATCGATGGGACTCACTGGGGGAGTCTCCATTTGTGATAGAGTGGGTTGTTTCCCTTTGCCCGTGTCTAAAAATCGCATAGGACCCGTCGAAGGTATGTTTATTCCTCGATTTTGCCTCTTGGACTCGAAAATCCTATGGATGACATTGCAGATCATGTGTTGTTGTTCCTCTAGACTAGTGGCACTAGATGTGGATTGTACAACTTCTAACCAACCCACATGGTATGTGTAGCCCATGTATAGGTCGGTCAAAGTCTCCGTGTGTAGGTCATATTCCCAATTTTCATTGAGAAATACCCCATCAAAACTTGGTGTACTAGAGGGTTGCCATGAGGTGGATGCAATGTTGCTTCCCGTGTTTTGACTTTTAGTCACCGCTACCTTAGAGGCGACTTTGGAAGGTGGTAGCTCGGTAGGGCCCTCATTAAATGAGGTAGGTAGAATTTCCACATGGACACTCTGAGGGAGTGTGGGGTCTACAGGAGATGTGAATGGTGATTCTACTTCCCCACCCCCTTCGTTTACTTCACTAGCCGTAGGTTCAGAGCGCGTAGCTCTACTAAAAGTTTCCATCAAACGGCTAAAAACACTAGTTCCAGGTTGTTGGGCCCAGCTAGGCACGGTTTCATTTGTTCCCCCAGGGCTTTGTGTAAGATGCTCTTCCATAATATCGTAGTCAGAGGAAGAGTCGCTAGCCTCTATATTTGGGTCTTGGGTCGCACTACCTTGGGTCCCCGCCGAGGGCGTAGACCCTAGCGTGGAAGGATAGTGAGTACCCTCGTAAATCGAAGCACTAGCTAGTTGTTCGGACTCTAGCACACGACCAAAGCGTAGATACATGTGCTTTGGGTGCCCTACAAGTGTCGACAAGTACCCTCAAAGGTTACTTGCTTTGTTTTGTGGGTGTTTTGCACCCCGTTTTCTACTTGATTTTTTCTTGTTTTTGATGTTTTTTGAATGTTTTTTAATGTTTGATTTTTTTGATTAAAGTGTATGATAGCTCGAAACGAGCGTATCACTTAGAGGGTCGCTGTGTGCTTTACAACACAATTTTCGGACATCTGACGTTCCGTTGGTCCTCAAAAAAACGATTTTTAGCTACGTGTGAAGCTAAAATTCGTTTTTTTAAAAGGCGACTGAGGCCTAGGCCTGAGCGTGAGCTTGGGCTTGGGTATGGGCTTGTGTCTGGGAGATATTCCCGATCCCGGTCCTACCTTTAAATTTTTTATTTTTATTTTTATTTTATTTTATTTTTATTTTTATTTTAAGGATAAGGTCGCCGCGGCCTGCGCGAGAGCACACATACACTCTATCTACCTACTTCTAACTAATACACCTACTCTTACACACTCTATTAACTCTCACTAATCTACTTCCTACTTACTGTACACAGAAAACTAACTACCTTAATACATAGAGAATAAACACAGAACCTTTGAAATCTCCATTAACAAAAAAAACTAACTACCTTAATACAAAGAGAATAAACACAATACCTTTGAAATCTCCATTAACAAAAGAAACACACAATATAACACCAAATCCCTCTTCTCAACACACACACACTCTTTCCCTACCTTTCCTATAATTGAAATTGCACCACGGAGAAGCACAGAGTGCTACTCGAGCTTAATGTATGGCATTCCCCGATAGCGGCGCCAAAAATGTGCGTGTATGTCGCACGTGTCAATGCAAGGAACTTGTCGATACACCGTGTGCGAGCCACAAATAGCTCCAAGCACACAACAAGCCTAAACTAGTAAGCTCAAAGAAGGCGATGGTGTGTCACTCACCGCTCTACGCTTGAGTCGTGGAGGATTCCTCGCCGCGAAGAAGAAGGAGCCGCCGCTTCGCCGTGCTCAACCGCTTCGCCGCCGCCATGCCTTCGTAATGCTCGATCGCCCACTCTCTCTCTCTCTCTCTCTCTCTCTCTCTCTCTCTCTCTCTCATACACACACACACACACACACACACACAAGGAGGTGAAGAAGAAGAAGATGGAGATGGAGATGGAGCAAGAGCACTCTTCTATTGCACAAATGAGAGAATGAGTGAATTTTAGGTTTAGTTGACTTTTATATGAGCTCTCCCCATTCACACTTGGGCGACCATGCTTAGCCAACTAATCCCTTGAATGTTCAAGTTAGAGTGCGCCTCTCATCGGCGATCACTCTTACCCTTTTCCTATTGGACCGACAAGCCCGGTACCTAACTCTACCAAATAAATAATACAATGTCCGCCGTAGGTTACAACGTCCGTCGTAGGTGATAGGGTGTCCGTGAGCCGTGAGGGTTAACAATAGTAGAGCGGAAGTGGATGGGTGGACCGGTCGATCCCTACACAGGGTCCGGTGCTTTGCTAGTTATTTTTTCATTAACTTTTTGATATTATGGTATACTCAGATTTTGCATTGCATTAATACATGGTTGCTTGTCTCTTTTAGATAGGAATTTAAAGATTATCTGTTGTCTTTTTCTCATGTCTCTGTGCACTCTATTACACCCTCCACTATATTCTCTCTCTCTCTCTCTCTTCCTTCGTGCAGCGTGGTGTACACATATATTCACCCTCCACAATGTTTTTTTTTTTTTAAGTACTCTTTCATTCATAACACCCATTCAGGGGCAACACTAGTCGCTAGGTACCTCTGGATGCAGTCCGGATCATGGCCTAAACTCCATGCTTGGTCAGGTGCTTAGAACTCCTCCCTTATGCAATTGATTCTGCAACTCTAATGTATATTGAAAATTGTATAAAAGTGTAAATTGTATATTTTGAATATAGACCCCCGGGGAAGGGTATCTCTCACTTGGTATCAGAGCCAATGCTTAAGGTTATGGGGATAGCCTAAAGCCTAATACTAGTCGGGTTAGTTATACATCATGGCATGCATTCATACATGTTGTTTGAGGAGAGATATTGTATTCATGATGCATCTATAAGTGACATTGGTTGGTGATACTTGTTTGACTTGTCTTTTCGAGTGGAAGTGTTTGGTTTAAGTTATGGTAAAGTGGTTGAAGTGTTCAAATAATGGCGTTGTAATTTCTTTGAATGTTTGTTTTGTAGTAACAAATGGCTCCTAGAGTGAGGTCTGAATGCTTTAGCCAAGGAAATGAGGTTCTGGCCATAGTGTTCAACAATATGGCGACATTGTTATCAAGGGATGAACATGACTCTTTTACTTAAAATCGGGACCACAGTCTTTTGGCATGTCAGGAAGCATAACTTGTTGGAAGAGTGTTAACAGTAGTTACTTTACTGGTCACCAAGAACCCTTCCTTTAATTCTTCATCTATATTGACGACAGTCTAAGAGATTGGTTTGCCAACCTCAAACTACTTCAACTCAGAAGATGGTTAGGCCTAGAAGACATGTTCTACTACTTGGAAATGCGCTCCCAAATCATAAGAATTGCCAAATTTTCTAAGAAGTTTGAAGCTCTTGTAGCTGTCATAGGAAAAGAGAAGTTGGAAGATAACTACAGACCACGTTGTTTCATGGGAGGTCTGAGAGAATACCCTATTATAAGAGTTAAAAGAATATTTAGAGAATTAGCTCCAAAACACTCATAATATTGTAATGAAATCATAAAAATCAAATTTTGATGAATAAAAGAAGCGTACACTCAGTTTTGGTTCACATGTGTACTAAGTTTTCTCTCTCTCATTGTCTTGTTTTAGATGGATCTTCTTAATTGTCTAGATGAACTCCCGAGTATCTTTGCACAAAGAGTTTTTTTCAATTATGCGGATTTAGTCTCCATTGGGGAATTGAAGTGGTTCGAGTTTCAAAGGGGACTAGAGATTACCTTGTACCGAACACTTGCGTAGCATGAAAGTTATATGTTGAAGCTTAGCTTGAACATCGAACACAAGTGCCTAATAGGTTTATGACCAACCCACAGCTTTGGGTGAAGGAAATGATCCAAGAAGGCGATGTTAAAGTGCAAGGATATGTTCTTTACCTAACTATGTTCTCTTTTGGACATATCAAGTCATGAACTCATACTTAGTAAGAAGGCCCTTATGCTGAACCAAAGATACGGCTTTTGCGAGAAGGTCATAATCAGAGTATGGAAGAAGTCAAATGGTGGCAGCCAATTTTATTATGTACCCAGGATTGGTTCAATAGAGTCTATGGACCTATTCTCAAATATAACCTCACAAATGTCACAGTTACCTTTGATGACTATAAGAAACCAAGGTGCATTGGTGAATTTACCCAAGCACAACCAATGGCTGTGAACTCTAGTAGATATTTCTATAGAAATGATGTAAATGACGTGCTCATGTTAACTGCTTTACTGAATTATCACCAAAGGATGTATCATGGAGGGAAGAATGATACAAAAAGAAGGACGTGACTTTTAGTGCACAAGTTGAAGTGCTAAACTTGGACACCCGAGATGTGATCAAATATAGGGATAGAACCTCAACTGTAGAAACAAAGACTTGGTTCATAGGACCCTTTCGTACTAATGTATCTCCCTAGAAACACTATGTATCTTTCTGGCCTTTTGCGGTTTTAAAAATTTGATTTTGATATGTCACATATTGTTTTGAGGATATAATATATGAGTTTGAATCTTGGTCTTATCATTCTAACTAACTTGAGTGATGGGGTGTGTGTGTGGATGATTGATATCTTACCTTGAGAGATATGGGTGGATATACTCTCTTGATGGGATACACTAGATGTGTTTCCAAAAGAATTTTCTTTCTTTGATGACTACTTCGGGTACAGGAAGGCGATTATTCACAACAAAATGGGGGTACTTGTAACAAACAAAACTCTTACACAAGAATGGTATGACTCACACACCAACGAAGAGATGTTCCAGCCGAAGATCACAAAGATTAATGGAATCAACCATCAGACATACTCAAGGAATGGAACAACTATACTCCATTGGTGGAAGGATTTCACAATGGATATTATTGACTGCATTGTTTTAGAGCCATTAGGATCTATTAGAAACTATCAAGACACTCTATAGACTTTTCAAAAACCCAAAGTTTTGTGATACGAAAATTGGATTAATCCCTATTTTCTTCTCATCTTATCTTTAAATGTCTATTCTATTTTGTTTAAGGACTTTGAGTGGAATAGAATATATTACTAAGTGTGACCTTGGTTGATATGGTGCGATAAGTTACCATGTCTCTTGAGGAAATGCGGCTGTTGCTAACGCAAATGCCCTATTGTTCCTCAACACACCATCATCGATAGAGACATAGATGCTATGCTTCGCAAGTCTCAACCTGGAAATTTTATTGGGGAAGGCAAAGATGTAGCCAAAGTTCTTGAAGATTGGATTGAGTGCATGGATGACTACTTTAACTTAGCCCATTCTTCAACAATAAACAAAGCTATTATCGCTAAGTTCAAACTAGAGAATATAGCCAAGCATTGGTGGAGAGACTATTGCACATAAAATAATGTTGATCCTAATGTTGCAACTTGGGATTATCTTAAGACCAAACTTAAGAAGAACTATCAAAACAAAGTCTATCATTCAGATTATATGTATGAGTTTCTTGACTGTACTTAAGGAGCAAGAGATCTGGAATCATACTATCACATTTCTTAACCCTTGTCAAGTATGCTCCAGCAGGGATGACTCAAGAGGTCAAGGTATCTCGATTCGTGTCAGGGTTACATAATCCTAGAAAGACTAGACTCCAGAGTCTTCATCTTACCAATTTTGCAGATGTCCTTGATGTAGGCAAACCCATCAAAATAGAGTTATCTACTACTGGAAAGAGGAAACCAGAACCTGTTCCTGCTCGTGAAATAAAAAAACATCGTCCTGAGGAGGAGAAAAGATCTAGAAATCCACAATAAAGAAGAGAGAACTTATTACGTATAAAAGCCAGATAGGATCATTTGTGCTACACTTGTTTTGATCCTGGTCATCAATCCAAGGATTATTCATTTAATAATTTAAGCTTTACAGGATTGGTGGACAATTATGAACATAGAAACTTAAACCCGAATCGAAATTTTGGAAATTTTAGACCCAAATTATCGGCAATTTAGAGAAACTTCAATTAGCAAAACTTTAACCAAAACCAGAGACAACCTCAAAACCAAGGGAGTTTTAGACCAAGCAATCCAGCTTTTGTTTGGAATGGACCGCATGTCAATAATAACAATAATGGGAATGTTAACCGTCAACCTCATCCAAGAGGAGGAGGAAATCAAAGACCTCAAGGAAGACCTCAAGTTAACAGTGCTCAAGGGGTTAGAGGTGAAGGAAATTAGGCAAACACGTATGTTCATGCTGCAATTGAACATTAGAGAGTAAATGAATAATTTTTTGTAATTCAAACCCCAATGGAGTACCAAGGTAACCATCTTACCTTATTGATTGATTCAAGGAATACACATTCCTTCATATCTCCTAAGTGCATTAGAAACCTCATTTTGCCTGAACACCCTGATACAGACCTTACAGTAGAATTAGCTACGGGTGGGAAGGTTAGATCTTCTACTTCAGTGGGTAACTTGATTTGTTTTGGATGGTCATAATACTTCTGCAAACTTCAGAGTCTTACCTATAGGAATCTACGATAGAATTCTAGAAATGGATTGCTTAAAGCCCATGATGCTCACATACACTATAAAGACGCTTCATTGACTTTCAAAAATGATCAAAACTCTAGGGTTACAGTTACTGGGAAACGGGTGAAGCATAATCTCAGACTAGTGAAATCTACCAAACTTATGAAGAGTCATAGAAAGAATGAGAGGATTTATGCAATAAAGCTTAACCCTAAGGAAAAGAAGATAGATTCATCTAAACCCGAATGGATGACGGAATTTGATGATGTATTTCCTGAAGAACTTTCATAGTTATCACCCAAGCGTGATGTTGATCATGCAATAGAGCTTACTCCACGAGCTCAACCAGCTGCTCGTAGACCTTAAAAAATGTCAGTACCTAAATCTGCAAAACTCAAGGAGCAATTAAGTCAACTCCTTGAACAAGGCTTCATTTGACCCAGCATTTCTCCATGGAGTACTCCTGTCCTCTTTAATCAAAAGAAGGATGGTACTCTACATCTTTGTATTGATTATCATGGATTGAACCAGGTAACAATCAAGAATAAGTATGTAATACCAAGGATTGATGTACTGCTTGACCGATTACATGGATCTTCTATCTTCACAAAGATTGATCTTAAGTCAGGGTATTATCAAATCCAAATCAAGGAGGAGGATATACCAAAGACGGGATTTAATACTCATTTTGGACATTATGAATATTATAGTTATGTCTTTTGGACTTACCAACATTCCTGCAATTTTTAATCGTCTTATGACCAACGTATTTTGAGAGAATCTTGATGATTTTTTTCTTGTCTTCTTTGATGATATCTTGGTCTACTCAAGAAACAGAGAAGAACATGAACAACATGTGCTGCGAGTACTTGAACTTCTCCATCAAAATCAACTTTATGCCAAACGTAGCAAATGCACCTTCTTCACTGACAAGGTGGAATATTTGGGATTTACTATATCCAAGTAAGATCGTTGTTATAGCTTGCCTACACTAAAATCAGTACGAGAAGTACGTGGATTTCTTGGTTTGACAGGATGGCATAGCACATTATTGAAGGTTAGCTAAGATTGTATCTCCATTGACTAATATGCTTAAGAAGGCTAAAGTGTTTACTTGGAATGAACATGCTCAAGCTAGTTTTGAGAAACTCAAAGAAGCCTTGGTGAATGCTCCCATACTACAGCTTCCAGACTTTTCAAAGACATTCATTGTTCTCACTGATGCAAGTGGGAAAGCAATTGGTGGCGTTCTGTCTCAAGAAGGAAACCAATAGCTTATGAATCTCATAAGTTACGTATACATGAATTAAATTATCCTACACAGGGCTTGGAATTATTGGCTATTATGCATGCTCTTAAAGTGTGGCGACATTATCTTCTTAGAAGGAGATTTGAACTACATACAGATCATAAAAGCCTAAGTGGATCTACACCCAAGCTGACCTTAATATGCGGCAACAAAGATGGATGGACTTGCTATGGGATTATGATTTTGGAATTGAATATAAACCTGGGACGGAAAATCTTGTGGCCGATGCTTTGAGTACGAAGAGTAGTGTAGCGGCTATCGCAACCTCTACTACTTCTTTAATTGACCTTATTCGAGAATGTATGGCTAATGACCCATATTACCTAAAATTCTAGTACTTGATGAACTTAAATAATCACACAGAGAAGCAAGAAAGGTAAATCAAAGGCTTTCACATTGAAGGTGATGACCTTTACTTTGGTAATCGTCTTTGTATTCCAAATCAAGGTGGAATCAAACTTCAGATATTACTGGAAGCTCATGATATACCTATAGCAGGACATCCAAGATACATTAAGACTTACTCTACCGTAAGATAGAGTTTCTTTTGGCCAGGACTAAAGCATGATGTGTTGAACTATGTTACAAGATGTTTAACATGTCAATGTACTAAAGCTGAACTAACTCAATATCCCGGTAAGCTTCAATCTATTGATGCTCCACAAATGAAATGGGAATGCATATCCATGGATTTATTACAAGACTTCATACATGTCTGGGATATGACTCTATTTTTGTGGTTGTTGATATGTTTACAAAAATGACCCATTTATTTCTAGTCAAGACAACATTTACGGCTAAGGATATAGCTGGAGTCTTCATGAAAGGTGTTTTCATGTATCACAATTTACCGCGATGGACAATTTATGATCGTGATGCGAAGTTCACCTCTAATTTTTTGAAAGCCTTATTTTCAGCTACAGGAACCCAGTTAGCCTTTAGTACTACTTATCATCCTCAAACTGATGGGCAAACAGAAAGAAAAAATCAAATCATTGAAGACATGTTAAGAGCTTATTGTATGCATGAGCAGAGTAAATGGACTAGATATTTGTATTTGGTTGAATTTGTGTATAATTCATCATTTCAACGCTCAATTGAAATGTCTCCTTTTCAAGCATTGTACGGACAAGAGTATCTTACTCCACTCAAATAGACAGAACCTCTTATACGAGTTCAAACATCCAAAGAAATGTTGGATGAAATGCACTTCAAACCGATCTTATATGACAGGATATTAAGACTACTCAAGATAGACATAAGAGTTATGCTGACCCAAGATGATCTACCAGACTTTTTGAAGAGGGCGATATGGTATTTTTTAGAGTAAAACCCAAATGTAGTTCTTTATCAATGGGTAAGTGTAAGAAGCTAAGTGCTAGATATTGTGGACCTTTTGCAATCACAGAGCGTATTAATGATCAAGCTTATAGACTCTTGTTACCACCACACATAAAGGTACATGATGTTTTTCACGTCAGCTTACTCAAGAAACATGTGTCGAATCTCCAACATATTCTTGATGATTCTCTATTATCTGCCTCTACTGATAGAACTTTTGAAGTATATCCCAAAGTAATACTTCAGAGCAGAACCAAGCCTCTACCTAGTCGGACTATTATTGAACACCTTGTTAAATGGTCAACGTATCCTCAAGAAGATGCCACTTGGGAATGTGATGATGTCATAAGATTGAATTATCCCGATTTCATGTCGAACTGAGGACACCTCAAATTTTTCAAGTGTGAGAGGATATAAGATCCTCAATTTTTGGGTCTCTTCTAAAAATAAGAAAAATAGCTTTCAATATCTATTTTGCCAAATTTTGACTTAAGATGCTTGATTAGCAGTATTGGAAGGTTCTAAAGTAAAAAGCAAGGTCGTTTCCATATTCCAGTAGGTTAAACAGACGTTTGGTTCAGTTTTGGAAAAATCCGTTATTTTTGGCTTTTTCATGTTTTTTATGTTTTTTGCAAAAAATTTAGGTGTTTTTTTTAGCAAAAAGCAAGGTTAGATCCTTAATCTAAGTGTTCCAAGGAAGCTATGATTCAATTTTATAAAAATATGCTTTCTGAGTGTTTTTCACTGTATTTTTAGCTTTTCATGACTTTTAGTGCTTTTTAGTGAAAAGCGAGTCCGCTTTCTTATTCCAATGGACGAGAGAAACCCGTGGTTCAATTTTAGAAAATTTTTCTTTTTATGCTACTTTTATCTTTTTGTGGTTTTCGATGTTTTTGAAAAGCAATGTGCTTGTTATGATGACCTAAACATAAAACTATCAATTTTAGTCTCTGTCGGATTTAAAAATGATCACCCGGAGCAAACACAGAACCAAACACAATTTTTACAGAAATTGTTCAAATAAAAAGCCGTACCATAAACACGCCGGGGCAGTACAGAAAACCCATAATTATGTCGGGACATTACAATACGGCATAGTCTAACTACAGTTTCCATTAGTTGGCCACATACTGTTCAATTGGCCAATTTTGCTGTAAAAATTGAATGATAAGTGGGAGTTCACCACCAAAAGCTGTGCCGTGTGTTTAGAAAATATTGGAGTCTTTTTCCAAAAGCAGAAGGCTATTCCAGGCTAAAATCATGCACTACATGTAGCTTGGGCATCACTCTGACTAGGTTCAGAACCTATAAATTGGCATAGAGTGGTCATTTTTTAGTGCCGTCTGTTGCATCTACGACCGCAAGGCTATACATATCTATTATACGGAGTGATGCAAACTCTTCATCACCATTTCCATAAGCTCTTCTCTCGAGAAGAAGAAGAAGAAGAAGAAGGACACTCTCTCTCTACTTGCTTATTATCTTCTCTCTCGTTTCATGGTGTACGCGCTCTTCGAAAGCTTTCGTGGCGGATACCTTTACGTAGCTCTCATCACCTCTCTCTTGTGGCAAAGCAATAAGCCTTTCGATAGACCCTAATCAACTCTAAAGCACGGTGAGAATCTCTAAACTCCATAGCCATCATCTCGCTCTCCTTCTATGTCATTTTTCTGAATAGTCACCCTCTCGGTGATTCTTTTTTCTCATACGAGTGCATGTATGGATCAACCGAGTATGTACAAAGTTTTCCCATGATTATTTTATCATCTTTAACACAGTGATTTATGTACATGATGTGTTTATGGTCACGTGCGTGCATAAAAATCGCTTTTTGTTTCACATCATAGAGGAATAGAAACACTATTTTGGCCATAAATCAGAAATCGCTATGAATTAGTCCAGACCCTTTACACCAGAGATAAAACACATTGTTTAGAACATTTTCTTTGGTGTCATGTGAAAAACGCGCACGAGCTAAGAGATATGGTCAAAAAACAGCTTGCTGCCCACTAAACCAATTTTGTTGACTCTAGGCTCCTTGGAGAACCACTATATAGACTCACCGGATGACAAACCCACTTAACCAACTGAAAATCTTGATGAAACTTGATGATAAATAAATTTAGGCCTCCTTTATCACCTCGGGAATGCAAGTTATTAATCGTTCTATAACCGATTTTACCTACACGTGTAGGGGTGCTACCAAGGGGAGGTACCATATGACGTTGTGAGTTAACCGAGTTGTTTTTATATGTTTTATGGTTTTTTTAGTGAATTGATTTCAAATATTAGATGGACATAAACTTATGTGAGAGTATATGGTTAAACATCCCAAACCGCATAAGAAGACATGATTAAATTGGCTTTCTTTTGGGGTTACCGTTTGTTGTGTGAGTACCATATGGGTGAGGTGATATGATAGAGTGATAGTCTATATTATAGATCTAAGCTTGATGCATTGGTTTGAGGTCAAATACTTTCATTTGCATGTTTTGCATACTCCCAAAAATGACAAAAAGGTCGGAGTTATGGTTTATGGTTGACCTAAAGGTCAGAGCTGTTTTGCATCATGTTTATGGTGATGGAATGTTATCATATGATGTATGCAAACTCATGGATTGATGTGGATGCCTCATATGCATGGTTATCATTGCTTTCCACCTTCCTAGGTCAAGACTAGCTCTATGTGCTAGGGAGGTGAAGTGCAAATGTGATGCATAAATTTTGCATGGTTGGATGTTGTCAAAATTGGATTTTTATATTCTGAGTAGTTGTTGGTCGGACTCTTTTTAGCCATGAAAGAATCACGTCTTCAGAGTCGCATGTGTGTGGTCTCCGATTGACTGCAAGAGATGTGTCAAACTCCAAGTGTGGGAGTTGGTTTAATGTGGTTATGATTTATGATTGAGGGCTGAGAGTCCCTTATGGATTATGGTTGCTATTCTATGGTGTAATCTGATGTGGTTCATAGTTTTTTTTGGATATGGCTATACTACCAAAAGTTTTGCATCCATGTTATGTTCTAAAGTGGTTATGCAGGATTGGTCGTGCCTTACACCCTGGTTAGGTGGAGTGCTCACCCGTGTGAAGTGATTGGATTACGGTTTATGGTTTTGGGATTGTATCATGAAGTGATTTGGATGGTTTATAACAGACATGTAAGGATAGAGACCCTGTACAATCTAACTGCTTGAAAAAGATTGTTTGTACATTTGGGAAGTGCTTTTGTGATTGGACTCATGTGTTATGTTTCTCATGGTAGCGTTGCTACAAGACTATGATCACCTACAGCGCTTAGTGTTAGACTAAAGGGTCGTTGACCTGGGGCTTTCTTGGATCTGGGTGTTTCCTAGGTCTTCTTCTTTTTGTTAGGCTCATCTACTTGGTTAGTGCATCGGGGGTTGAATGTCTGTGGGAACGGGTGTCTAACCTCACTCCTTCTTATTCCAGACATAGCGAGAACCACAAATATAATTGTCAATCCATGGGATGAAGTTGACTCGACTAGTGCATAGAGGCTACAAGAGGTTGTCATTCTCTTGGAAAATAACAAACAACTCGCATCTAACTCAAGCTACACTCAAGTGACAGAAATCACCAAAAGCTAGTCGTTAATCAACAAACAAATCACAACCATTATAGCATCAGACGATATCCAAATGTTACGAACTTTTAGGACATGTTTATAAGACCTAAGCACACATTCTTATGGTCTCAAATCTCACTTTAGGTCAAGTGAAAAAATCGCAGTTATTAACAGCAGTGAGTTTTTGACCTAGTCATTTTCGACCCAGAATGCATCTAAATGCTTAGCAATGATGCCCCAATACCTTGCGTATTCTTTGTTTATGATTTTAAAGCTTAAATTCCTACTTATGATGAAATTAAGCAGCGGGTCGGCGACGCCAAAAGCTACGGATTACCATAAAATGCTTATGTCAATGCGTAGAGCTCTTACCTGCGGTTGCAATCTGTTGCAAAGCAACAGATTGCACTGCAATGTGACAACCGGGAAGGGAGTAGGAAGCACGAGAAGGAGACAAGTTTGCACCGTTAGCTCATGCTGTGTTTCTATTATCCAAAAACTTAATCAAATCTTGATAAAGTTAGCTTTTATTCTTTAGCTAAGGTCTAAAATGAGTAATGTTCGGCGCCCAAGACCTTTGAAGCTCCACACTTATTGTATCTGCAACCTAGGTAACTAACTAACCTTTTCTCCCGGGGCGGTCACTTTTTAGAATGTGTATGCTATCACGTGAGTTAACCGGAGAGGATTATTAAAAGATCAAAATGTATCAAAATGTATACATACAAAGGGGGGTGGGGGTTTTTTAAATAGGCACGTAGTGTAAATATAGTATGTATATTGAGGTATTATTAATAACCTCTTGAACGCACGTGATATAGGAAGCTTTTGTTAAGTGACTGCCCGGGCCTTTTCTTTACATCTTGGAACTCTTATTGAGACCGTAACACATTTCAATTATCACAATGGCTAAATCAAGAAATTACCATACATGGCCATTTTGGAAAAATGTGAAAAGTGTGTAACTCCAATATTCATTGCTTCTTCATATTCATCTTTGATGTGCATTCATAAGGCTTCGATCTTTAGCAACTTCTGCTATTTGACATCGGCTTAGTTAACATTCCCGCCTTACGATTTTAGTGCCCGTCCTCGGGCACTGTTGAGAAGTGTCTATGGAGGCTATGGAAGGTTTTTGATTGGTTGTTGATGGGCTGATTGTCTTCATTTGTCGTTGAATTTTTTGATGAGGTTCAATTTTCTGCAACATCTGAATTGGTCTGAATATGTCTGATGTGAGAGATGATGTTGCATTTGTCCGTTGTGATAGCATAATCATGAGGCTGCTGTTTATTTATGAAAAGTATGTACAAGAGAAGTAAAATAATGAGGATCTAAATTAGGGTCTAATACTTGGATGACCAAAGGGAAAAAACCCAGTGGAAAAAAAGTACCTTTGGGATAAGCGCATTATTGGAGTACTTATTAGTATGGGAGATATTAATAAAGTACTCAAGGGATTATTTGTTGATAGATATAGAATTAAAAAGGCAACAAATATGAAAGGGTAGCATGATGGAACATTGGTTTGCTTGTTGTAGTCCACTCAAGGTGCATATGTGGAAGCAAAAAGAGTGTCTAATACATATGTCCAATGACGGGACATCCTATTTATGCATACAAAAAAATGCATGGAAAACAATATGCTGTGCAAGAAGGATGTTAAGGGGTTCTTCAGAAAGATGGTGACATGGCTTTGCAAGCTGGCACCCCTTTGAGAATGGTGTTCATTGATGAGGATATGTGCTCTCATCTTATTGTGCACTGTGTGTGAGTGTTGGACTCTACGACACTCCACCAATTGTAAGTTAATAGACTTTGACTCTTATGCTCATCTCATCCAGCATGAGCGACATGAATTTAGATATGCTCAACTCTTCTAGCTTGAGCGTAAGCCTAATAACTACAACTCTTAGCACAGAGTTAAATATGACTTGACGCTTTGGCTCTAGTGCTTTGCTCATTTTATGGCTAAGTAGCCCGACTTTGACTATGCCACAGAGTGTTTTTTGCACCCTGGCCTCAAAAAGAGAATTAGTGAAGGACCAAGTTGGCACTGAAGGTTTCTTTTGTGATACCTGTTTTATCTCTTTTGAATCTGCATTCATGTTGGTTAGGCTGTCCTTCGTTGACTATGAAGACTCCATTATCTATTTGATTCTCCAATTGGGCCTATTGATAGGATTCTTTGATGTTGTTGTAGGCCTTTGTTGGCTGTGGACGTCTGGCTTTTGACTACGAGCATTGGAAGACTTAGGAATCCAAATCTCTTGATGACCTTTGTATCTCCATTGTTGACTTTGCTTTTCTCTAGGTCTTGTTGAGTTTTTGAGATCTTCATGCAGGTCTGGTGTAGTTGCAACTGGCTTGTTGTTGACTGGTAGCCAAATCTATATATAGCCTATGTAGAATCCTTGTTTAAGAGGAAGATTATTTATGATCCATCTTTGTTCTATATCATCTTGAGAGTTGTGGTAGACTTTAGCATATTTCAATGTTGTTCTATTGTATACCTGGTTCTTAGGTGTCCTAGGATATTGTCGAGGTTGATACCTAGTGGGCCGTCTTTCGTGGGAGGGTCTTGTTGTTACTTCATATACTCTAACCTGCGGTTTTGGCACCCATATCTGTCTATTACCTCCATAGTACTCCTGTTCTTTTAAGCTCCATTGTGATGCTATCCATCCCATGTGTTTGTCTTTCTGTGTTGATTTCCCGTTCTTAATCCAAACCGGATCATTGACTTTGACTAAACTGCTCGGAACAAACACTTGCTTGGCTATCTTTTTCTTTCTTGAGTACTTTGGTTGAAATATCTTTGCTTTTTTGGGTGTCTCCTTAGAGGTTTCAGTTGGGTCAGTAGTTGACTTGAAATTTTGAAAGCCTGACTTGCTTGAAGAAACTAATCGATGAGGGTTCTTTGAGGTAGAGGCATATGATGTCACACCTTCTTTGCTAATTGGTGGAAGGTCCACTTTGGGTTTACCTTTATTTGCAATATTTGTCTTTGATGCTTGCGTCTTCTGTAACTCTGAATCTAGCATTAATGGTACCTGTAAATATTATTGGCTACCTCTTGGAAAAGAGAGTGTTAGCATTGTATCATCTTTGTAGGACTTGTGTTGGTCTAACCACTGATGTCCAAGGATGACATCTGCATGCATGTATTTTGAAGGCTTTACCTAAAACTTTACCTGCTCTTCATGATGTTGGATGCTAAGTGTAGCAACCATTTCTTCTTGACCTGTATGCCTACCTAGCATTGTTTTGCTATCATGTTTGCATGGAGTAATCTGTAGGATCCTTTGGATGTTCTCTGCAACCATATTGCAATTTGTCTCTCTATCCAGTAGAGCATTGCATTTGAAACTTGCTCCATTTACACTACTGAGAACTATAGCTATTCTCATTGTTGGCTCTATTGAAGATTTATGTCCTTCTTTTGTCATGGTGTCATCTTGATCTAAATGTGTCTGTATGGAGGGTAACTTGAGACTCTGTTTTCCAATATGACTTACATTGGCTGATTTGGCTGGCAATGTCTGGATATTTGGACTTCCTATTGCTTTTTTATTTTCAGCAACCCCATTCTTCTTAACTTCTGGCTTTGGTTTCATTCTCTGCTCAATAGATTGTGTGGTTACTCTTTTCTCTGTTTGATCTTCACTTCTTGATGCCTAATCTGCTTTAAGCTCTTTTGAAGTTCTATTCAATGGAGATGAATCATATTCAATAAGATCTTCCATTTGAATTGTGCTTGACGACCTTGTGTTTTCGCCCGCGGGTGACCAGTCTTGGTCTTCATTCTTTGTTGTCTCTGAAGACTCCGTCATGTTTTCTCTGTATCTCTAACATCTTCTGGACCATTGGCATTCCTAGTATGATGTCATCTGGAATATCTTCTGATCACATAAAATTGGGCTATGATGATCTATAAACTTACTTCAATAGTAGTGGAGATGATTCCCCAACATTCTGTTCCTTTGTTTCCTGATATGCTCACAAATTCGGGAGCATCTTCCAGCTCTGGTTGGCCACATCTTTTCCACGTGCGAAAAGACATCAGGTTCTTATTAGCTAAAAGTCTAGCTTTACTTTGCTTGAGAGCTTTTCTTCTTTTCACCAACAATGTTGCACTTGATTGTCTCAGGATTTCTTTCTTTATTGAGTGCCTTTGTTGTGGCTGTGTCCTTTGGTTGAGCTTTATCTGCATTTCCTTTGCTTTGACCACCTACTTCCGTTGATGTCGACTTGTATGACTGTGATAGCGTACTTTTTTGCAATTGTTGAGCATTGTCCTCCTGCATTTTAGTAACCTTTGACCTTAAAAGATCCATTGTACTTTTTGGCAGAATCTGTCTCTTTGGAGGAGATTTTGGTGGTGATCTTTGTGTAGATTTTTGGACTTTACCTTTCATTGATTTTAACTTTTTTGTCACCTGTTTTGGTAGCTTTAGGCTTTGCATCATCTTCCGATAGTCTTTGACTTTAGTTGGGCCATCCATAGGGGTTTGTACAAGGTCATGGTCTTGCTGATATTGGTTACCATGTGCATCTCGATATGCATATGTGAGTTTGGTCACAGGAAATTGTTTGAATCCTATAGGATTTGTCGTCTTTTGACTTTGACATGTGGAGATCAGTTGAAACTTTTGGCCCTGATGATCTTCATAGAAGAACTTGTCTGCAGATTTTGATGGTTTCTGGATCAGTGGAAAAATTCCTCCCAACAACCATATGATCTTTCAATGGTTTTTTCTTTAAAGGGTATGCTAGCTAGAAGTTCTTGGGCTTCTGTATGGTGTAGCATTTCCTACTTCTAGAGCTGGGCTTCATGAATTTGCAGCTCCCTCCTTCCTAGGGTGATCACTATAACCTGCTTCATTGTAACAGTTCAAAATTGTTTGGCTTTGATTTAGTCTCACCTTTTGGAACTGTGAAGGAACACTTTTGGTAGCACTGCTGATGTTTGGTATTTGTAAACCTTCTGCATATTTTCCTATGTATCTCCGTGAAACATGAAAAATTATTCCCCAAGTCCAGATGTAGATTGCATTATCTTTGCCCTAATATTGTCTATCCCATGTGTTTCCTATGATACAAGCTTCTGTGGTTTCAGGACCCAAGGCATCAAAGATGCTAGACTCTCGTCTATATCTATGACTATTTTGATCAAAGTATATGATCGTTGGGTTACAATGTCAAAGCTTAATTTCCGATGGAGGAGAGTTTGGCTCTGAATAGATTTCTGGGTTCACTCGGGTAATATCCTTCATCTCTAGAGAGGATGGGCTATAATAGATTCTTTCTTCTGAAATGAACCATCCTTTCTGATCTATCATTGGACGCACTTCTATGAGTTGGTATGTGGGCCATTCAACACTGGTTGATCCTTTTTGTACAGTTTTCCTTTTTCGTCTACATAGTGTGCATATGAATTATGTGTACCATAAATGCTAATAGCATTTTGTTTGATGTGTCCCTTAGACTCGTGAATGATTGCACACTTGTGGTAGTGGATGCAGAATCATTTGCAAACCTAACAGTCTTTTCAACATTCAATGATATCTGGACACCTTGACCAAATTCTTGCAAGAATTTGTTGTTCAAAGAATCAATTTTAAGCTTTTCAGGTGCCTATGCATCTTTATGCCAATTTTGAACTTGCAATGCTTTTACTGGTGCTTCTAAGGGTAATGCATAATCATCTGATTGCATTAAAAGTGATGAGTTAAATGCACTTACATCGAGATTCATATTTCCAATTTTCTCTATGTCTTGCTTGGCAGTTGATGTGTCCTTGTTGTTTGGATTTCTTGGACAATCTTCAAAAAAATGTCCACCTTTTCATCCACAATCTGAGCAATACGCTATGATTGGTAGTATTTCATTTGGTTCTGTCATATCAAGCTCTAGCTGAGAAGCTTTTTCTTCAGTGCTTGCCAAATTGTCGGCACCTTCTTTCAGAACACTAAGCATCCAGCTATAGATTGCTCCATCTTGACCTTTCTATTGTCTTTGGCTCGGTTCTCCAATTAGATTGGCTTCAATTGGTTGATATGTTGGATCTTCCATTTCTGGCTCTCGATAATAGATCTGGCAACTATAATCCATGTACAATGACCCTGATTGCATATACACTAAATGGATTCTTTGCTGGGTTGTGCAGGTTGTTGAATAACCTCCTCGGTTGACTTTTTGAACTTCTAACTATATTTCATCTTTGAGCTTGCAATACTTGGCTGCATTGAAATATGTGAACATCTGGGAGTTCTTTGAATCTGGCTTTACTTTGATCATTAGGATCTTGGATCCTGTGGTACTTTTGCCACTCATAAGATACTGATGGCCTTTCGGATCTATCTAAAAAATCTTATCTCCAATGTAGCCATATAGATGTAGCATTCGCTTTGTTGCAATTGTGCATGTGTTGCTACTACTACTGGTTAGCTTCAGTTCTCATGCATTTGAACTCTAGTCTCGAGATGAGTCCATGTCGACTGGTTCTGTAAAAACTGTCTCCTAGCAGATTTTTGTATTGCTTAGCAAAAACCATTTCTGCTTGAGTTTGATAAGCCTGCTTTTGCCAAAGTACTTCTGGCAGTTGATTGCTCTTAGACTCACAAGAGTTAATTAACTCTAGCTCAAAAGTGTCAGAATTGATTGCAACGTTTGATTCGATGAAAATCTAGGCTCTGAATAGACTAATATTTAATCCAATTCAATTGTTGCTCCAATTCATTCGACTGAGTCGAATAGGAAGACAATACATATGTCGAGTCAAAATAAGTGTCTAGGACTTCTTCAAAGATAGTGCCCAATTGATCACCTTGATTCACACTCTCTTCAGTGGATACCCTACTAGCGGTCTCTCCAAATATGCCTTGATTTGCTAGTATACGACCTGATCTAAGGTTCATATAGACTTGTGAAGCCCTAGATAGAGTACTTACCAACAGATTGGATTGTTATCCATTTTTCCACTTGACTTGAATTCAGCTCCTTCAAGATCCCAATTCTTTGCCTGCAACCTGGTTCTTCAATCTGTGCTAAGTGAGTCATCAAATGAGAATTCCAAATTCTACCCTTGCAAAGAGCTAAAGGACTAATTTGCAACCTAGAAACTGAGTTATCATGTATTAATTGTGATTCGATGGAATCCAACCTTGACCAGTGACCTTGTATTATGTTGCTCTAACACTGTACAAGCTCAAAAGTCCAAAATCTAGTTTCTGAGACTCAAAAGTAAATAATCGTGATTATTTACTTTTCTCAATTTTTAATACTTTTTGGCTTGTTTTGCCAAGTAATCAACTTCTTAAGGTCTCTGGACAAGTTTCACTCATTTTGAATAAAATTTGTCCAAGTTATCAACTGTTTCGTGTCCATAGACTCTGATTCCAAGGATCTGGCTTAAGTCTCAATTTTGTGATCCAAATTTCACCAAATTTGATTTGTGTGCTCAATATAACATGATAAAACTGGTGGTATGCTTAGTTGGTCAAAAAACTTGAAACATATAGCAAAAGTAAATAATCGTGATTATTTACTTGCATATTTTTTGTCGTCTAAGCACATACACTTGATTAACACTTCAATCTAAGCCTCTGAGTCAAGTTTCACTAAATTTGAACAAGATTTACCAAGTCACACGCAAGTTCTCGACAATCAGTACAGATTTCATTTTTTACCAAGTTTTTGGCCTCTTTTGTGATCCAAACTCTATGAGCCTTCACAAAAGATGTTTGTAATCATGCAAGAGTCTGTGGTATCAACCTTGATCATTTTTGAGCCAAATGCAAAAAATACGATTATTTACTTTTGACCTAAAAATAAACACTTTTTTCACTGGACAGTCTTTTTATGACTATTTTAAGTCTCTGAGTCAAGTCCCACTGAATTTGAACAAGAATTATCAAGTCAGACCCAATTTCTCGACAATAAGTACATATTTTATTTTTTGCCAAGTTTTTGGTCTGTTTCGTGATCCAAACTCTATGATCCTTTACAAAAGATATTTGTAATCATGCATAGAGTCTCTGGTATCAACTTTGATCCATTTTGAGCCAAATGCAAAAAATACGATTATTTACTTTTGACCTAAAATGAATAATTTTTGCAATTTTTTCACAAGACAATCTTTTTATGACCTGTTTTAAGCCTCTGAGTCAAGTCTCACTGAATTTGAACAAGATTCATCAAGTCAGACCCAATTTCTTGACAATCAGTATAGATTTCAGTTTTTACCAAGTTTTTTGTCTGTTTTGTGATCCAAACTCTATGAGCCTTTACAATAGATGTTTGTAATCATGCACAGAGTCTGTGTTATCAACCTTGATCTATTTTGAGCCAAATGCAAAAAATGCAATTATTTACTTTTGACCTAAAATAAACACTTTTTGCAATTTTTCCACTGGACAGTCTTTTTATGACTTGTTTTAAGCCTTTGAGTCATGTTTCACTCAGTTTGAGCAAGATTTATCAAGTCAGACCCAAGTTCTCGACAACCCCTACTCCTAGGTTCTTTTGTAATGGGGTTGTGGAAAATGTCCACAAACATTGGTTTTCTTGTTTTTTATGGTTTTTTGAGACTTGTTTTGTCCATCAATCATTCTCAAAATCCTAATCTAATCCTACAATCCTACAAGGTACTTAGCAAGTACAATCTACTTTCAAGCTACCACTACACAACAAAAGACGACACTCTTAAGGTATGTGGTTCTAAAGAGAAATTTTAACTCTAGGTGAACCTAGAGGAAGTTAATGGACAATTACACATCACGCTCATGTTTTCCCTAGTTTAGGTCTATTCGTCCTCGGGAACGGCACCAAATGTGGGACGTGTGTCTAACCTCACTCCTATCTTATTGCAGACATAGAGAGAACCACGAATATAATTACCAATCCATGGGACGAAGTTGGCTCGGTCGAC
Source organism: Adiantum capillus-veneris (assembly GCF_014529385.1). Taxonomy (NCBI): domain Eukaryota; kingdom Viridiplantae; phylum Streptophyta; class Polypodiopsida; order Polypodiales; family Pteridaceae; genus Adiantum; species Adiantum capillus-veneris. The sequence goes on from NC_140932.1 coordinate 58,093,285, forward strand.
TAGTGCATACAAGCTCCAAGAGGTTGTCAATCACTTGGAAAACAACAAATAAATCGCATCTAAGTGAAGCTACACTCAAGTGACAGAAATCACTAAAAGATAGTCGCTAATCGGCAAACAAATCACAACCATTACAACACCAAACGACATCCAAACATTATGAAAATTTTAGGACATGTTTATAAGACCTAAGCACACATGCTTATGGTCTCAAATCTCACTTTAGATCAAGTGTAAAAATTATAATTCTTAAGAGTAGTGAGTTTTTGACCTACTCGTTTTCAACCCAGAATGCATCTAAATGCTTAGCAGTGATGTCCCAATACCCCGCCTATACTTAGTTTATGATTTTGAAGCTTAAATTCCTACTTATGACAAAATTAGGCCGCGGGTCGGCGACGTCAAAAGCTACGGATCACCATGAAATGCTTACATCAATGCTTAGAGCGCTTACCTGCGGTTGCAACACAACAGATTGCACTGCAATGTGACAATCGGGAAGAGAGTAGGAAGCGCAAGAAGGAGAGAAGTGAGCGCCGTTAGCTCACGCCGTGTTTCTATTATCCAAAAACTTGATAAAATCTTTACAAAGTTGTCTTTTATACCTTAGTCAAGGTATAAAATGAGTTATGTTCGGCGCCCAAGACCTTTGATGCTCCACACTTATTGTATATGCAACGTAGGTACACTAACTGACCTATTCTTTGTACATCTTGGAGCTCTTATTGAGCCTGTAACACATTATAATTATCACAATGGATAATATCAAAAAATTACAATATATGACTATTTTGGAAAAATGTGAAAAGTGTGTAACTCCAATCTTCAGTGCTTCTTCATACTCATCTTTGATGTGCATTCATAAGGCTTCGATCTTTAGCAGCTCCTATTAACTGACGTCGGCTTAGTTAACAATGACCTACATGACTAACGCGTCGAGGATTTTGTCTTCGATTTGCCTAAACACCCCCCGGTGCTAGGCATCGAAGAGGAATGGTGCCTAAATTGGTACGGTTGGTGTTTATACCCTACCACTTGTTGGTGCTTGGGATCCTTTCTGAGCTCGAGTTCATGGAGGGAGGCGAAGCGGCCTCAGCCTATGTCTGGCTCAAGTAGGTTGGAGGTGTTCTGGCTTGCTTCCAACGAACTATATTTTCTTTCTCTGTAGTAGAGTGGAAGTGGATGGGTGGACCGCTCGATCCCTACACAAGGCCCGGTGCTCTGCTAGTTATTTTGTCATAAACATTTTGATGTAATGGTATACCTAGATTTTGTCATTGTATTAATACATGGTTTATTGTTTCATGTAGATAGGCATCTAGACATTCTCTGTTGTCATTTTCTCATGTCTTTGTGCACTCTATTTCACCCTCCACTATATTCTCTCTCTCTCTCTCTCTCTCTCTCTCTCTCTCTCTCTCTCTCTCTCTCTCTCTCTCTCTCTCTCTCTCTCTCGCAACGCGGTGTACACATATATTCACCCTCCACAATGTTATATTTTTTCTATAGTACACTTTCATTCATAACACCCATTCAAGGGTAGCACTAGTCATTAGGTACCTCTAGATGCAGTCCAGCTCATGGCCTAAACTCCATGCTTGGTCGGGCGTTGAGAACTCCTCCCCTATGCAAATGCTTTGAATGATGTAAAGAAAGGCAAAATTTGTATGATGTAGACACCAAAATTTAGAATGTTTTGACTCCGTACAAAGTAGAAATGATTACAGACAAAAAGGAATAGTTAGAGCAGGAGGCCATTTACCATCTTATTTGAAAGGACAATGCAAGAACCGATGCTTTAGGGTACTGGTCCACCAATTCAGCCTCCACCCATGGTTATCTAGAAACGTACAAGAAAGAAGGCTCCATATTAAAAGAGTCAATGCCATCCACTATCTAGATAGGTCAATCAGCACACAAACACAAAAAGCTAAGAGGCTTACCTCAACTGGCAAGAAGATTGACCCTAGCTAGTGGGTAAGTCATTCCAACGAGACATTGAAAGAAAATTGGGTGGATTCCAATCCATCTCTATCAACATTCCTAAAATTTTCTATCAACATGAGTACTAAAAGTCACTTCAGATTGTTAGTTTTCAAAATCAACTCTAATATTTTGGGTGGAAACATTCAAAAAAGGGGGAAGGAAATGTAGGCAATGGGGACAGCTCCCATGTAAGAATTTAGATTGTTGGATGAACTGGTAATTACCAAGCGAACTACTACGGTAGCACAATGGATAATTATTAAGAGACCTACTCCAACATCTATAGATAGGGGACATTACTTCATTCGACGAGCAATCATTTTTGGGATTGAGATGGTATTGTATCGTGCTCTTGCCTAGTGTCTTGGAGCTCACTATGATCTTATACTCTTTTGTCGATAAGCTTAGAGCAATCCTTTGGCTCAAACTGCACATTCTTCTAGTTGTATTCATCAAAATATGATATACTTTCAGTTCCAATTCCCATCTATGCATCATTTCCATTTCAATTACTATTTTCATTTCCATTTTAGTATGTGTGTCTTTGTATGATCTATTGTCTAAAGTTTGCCTATCTGAATTGACTTAGTTGACTCTTAACCCAACATGAAATAGTTGTCTCAAGAGACTTGTTGATTTCAATTTGGGATTATGGATTTTTATACCAAAAGGTGTACTAACAATGACCTACACAATCGAATTGGTAGCACTAGGTGTCCTCACATAAAAATGCATATGTCAATGCATCTCTCGGCAAAGAATTTGTTTTCGTAATGACTGCCAAATTGCCTATGAAAGCGCTCTGTCTGGTAATCTGAAGAATATGTGTAATCTGGCTAAAAAGACCCCTGCAACCTATAACCTTCATGTCAGTGTCACTAGGTGCCGATTTCTACAACCAGGCAGAAATGTGCAAGTCGAATAGCTGCCAAAGGTTCCGTGGCCAAAAACTATGTCGTATGGCATGATTAGTGCACTCGCTGCCGATGCCGGTGTCACTCATGTATGGTAGAGGCACCTTACCCATGTGTGTGGCAAGTATAGCGATCGATCGTGGGAAAATTTCATCCGCATTGTTAGCGTGCAAATGACAAGGAAAATGTGTGCCTCTATAGCCTTGTACGAGTCACATCGTCGGAAGGAAGACCCGGTGACTTTTTGACCAAGGGAAGAGAGGAACAAAATAAGGGCCAGGCACCTCAACAGCTCAGTGGGAATCCAAAATGTCCTCCCTTCACCCCAAAAAAATGTCCATGAGTCCCCATAGCCAAGCTTTGAGAGATCTCCTCTTACCTTTTATACACCCTTAATGGGCATCCCATCCTCCCCTTATACCCCCCACTTTCCCCTTTTCTCTTCTCATGTGGGATAATACCATTTCCACATGGCACATTCCTCCCACTCTTCTCCAAGTCCCTTCTCTCCCCACAAAAATTCCAGCTTGACCCCTTCTCGGGACCAACTTCCACGGATCATATTGTACCGCTACGGGCATCAAATGCGACGTCGTAAAGCACGGTTTGGAGCCCATTACTTTGGCTATCTCTAGAAATCGAAATTCTCAAAATTTCTAATATTAGATAATCAATTTGTCCCTATTTCCTTTGTCACATGTATCTGCAACCACTTTCTAAGTCGAGACCACCCACTTCGGGTGCACATAACTCATGACGTAAAAGTCCGATTCACAAGCTATAAAGCACGATTGAAAATAATATCAAAAAACAAGTTCTATGGACTCAAACAAACCAAAGCACCCCCCCCCCCCCCCCCCAGTAGGGAAAAACCAAGCTTTTGTACATGAATTTTTACATGGTCACTTCTAAGACTTGAAGCACTATGTACACATATATACATGAGGCTAGTTTGCAAGATTTTTTGGTGTGATCTAATGACTTTATGCTCATCGAAAAAATGCATGACATAGCTTGCCAACCCCCCATGGTCTTCTTGATCATTCATGACAAGTAGAGATTTCTAGGGTGATCAACTCCTATAGCTCATTCCCTCAGTCACATTTTTAGATGTCTTCACACTGTCTTCTTCCATTGTAGCATCTCATTTGTCACAATTGTCATCAAACGCGTCACTGTATTTGCTCAATCTGTAACCATTAACATGGTATTTATGGTGTGCACCACCCAAATATGTCAACTTGTATGTCCCATTGTTAAACTTGTTCACAACAGTAAAAGGACCTTCCCACTTAATTTGAAACTTTTTCTGAAAGGTATTGTCCAACTTACTATTGTATTGCAACAAAAGATCACCCTTTTCAATTCCCTTATCCTTGACACATTCATTAGCAAAATTTGGTCATCAAAAATTACAACGGGGCATGAGGTGTAGTTTTGATTTCCACAGAAAATCCCAAAAATAGTCCAAAAACTAAAAAAATGAGCAATTAAGCTCGCAAGTCTTTTTCAAAAATTTATGGCTAAAAAATCTTAAAATTTCTACATCATGCTTCATTCAACAATGAATGATCTTGAAAACAATGGAGAATTGATGAATTTACTATCACATGTTGAACTCAAAAAAACTACATTCCCATATCACATCAATTTTTGACCAAGTAATAAAACATAAACTTTGTGATTTCACTATTGTGATGAAAAATGCAAATAAAACGCATGCTTATAATTTAAAAACCCCAAATTTGCATCTAATTTTTCAAAAAGTTAAGTAACAAGATTAACTCTACTTATGAAGCAAGTTTGAAAGCATATTTCTTCTCTTTGTCATTCACAATTTGTTTTTCTCTCCCTTCTAGAAGACAATATAAGATATTGTGCGAGGCATTTTCTCTAACATCAACAAGATAACCTACCACTTTGAAAACGCTTTCCTCATTGTTGAGACCTTTATCATCAAGGACATAAGAAATAGAGGTTCAATAATTGTTTTATTGTGCCCAAAAACACCTACTCAAATTGACCAAGCATGACCTTCAGGCTTATTGTGTCGTGCATGCTCCCAAAGGATTTGAACATCATGAGTTGATGCTTTTTTTTGTTTATGACAGGTAGCAAGCATACCTCTAGGGGAACAATGACTCTTTGTAAAGGCACCATGGGTAAAGTCTCGGCAATACCTTGAGCTTGTTCTAGAAATTGATGAGCAGCTAACAAATGTCATCGAGGAGCACCACTTTCAAAAGCGAAAAGAGGTGGAATCAGTTGTCTTCTAGAATCTGCTCTAGCGATTGATACACGCATGCTAAGTGCTTGAAAGTGAGGACTGATGGGAGCAAGTTTACTACGTGAGGGAGTGAGTGAACTTGTACGACCTAAACCAATTAGAGAATATGAAGATTGAGCTGGAGATTCTGACCATATTTTTTTAATAATTTTTGCATCTACGGTCTAGGAGATATGGCCAAAATGGCGGACGCCAGTTTTTCAATTGTGGTGGAGACCACCCCCTCTACCTTTACACACACACCCTTCCTTTTCCACATTGAGTCCTTCTCTAAAAATCATTCATTAGTCTTCTCACCCTCCCCTCCTTCCTCCTCTCTCTCAAGCTCATAAAACCATCACAAATTCCTCTTCTAATCACCTCTCAATTCATGCTTAATCTTGTTGTAATTCATAAGTTCTCATTCAACCCCTTTCTATTATTACTAGATATGCATTGATTTTATGTAGATCCTTTACATTTTAAAATAAGGAAGCTCTTGGACTCAAGCTATGGAGGAAGGAGTGAAGACAACACAAGTGATGATGGAGCCAATTAGTTTCAAATTGGTCAACAAATCACTTGGAAGGAGCTTCTTCATTGGTGGAATGTCCCTAATCAAGCTTCATTTGTACAAATTGCACTTGGATCTTAACCTCACTCCTAATCACTCTCTTTCCTATATAAAGAGGCCCCCCCCTTTGTAATTTCAACTCTCCCTCAGCCCCATTTAGTCTTTGTATCACTCATCATGAGCCCATAAAGCTCATTCATTCACTCTATTCTTGCACATTCTAGAGTGCAAATTATTTTATGCTAGTAACCTCCCCTCCTCTTACTTATGTTAATTAAGAGAGATCTTTTATGTGTGTGTGAGAGTGCTTGATGTGATTTTGGCTAATTCTTGAGTTGTTGTTTAGTAATCTACATGCTATTTGTGTTGGGGGTGCTTGAAGTTATCCATTCCTTGTACACACACTAAGGTTAATGCTTCATTCATAGTGATAGCTCTCTCTCTCTCTCTCTCTCTCTCTCTCTCTCTCTCTCTCTCTCTCTCTCTCTCTTTGCGTAGCGGTCCTAGTCCACGCTTCCAAGACTAGGTGGTTCCCTCATCTCATTTCCCTTGTGGTGCAATGGAGTTTGTTTTGGTGTAGAGGCCGCCATTTCAAATTTCCTTCGTCATCAATTGGTGCCCCCACGGAGGAGTTCTCAAGCAGCGCTCTGTCAATCCTATGAAGGAAGGCCCATCAAATTCTTCGAGACTTCCACTATGGTCTCCCCAAGAAGATCAAGAAAAGAAGCGTCTTTATCGACAAACGGCACGTATGCGGGTAAAGAGAGTTAACTACATACACCCTTCTTTGCTTCAAGGAAAATCTTGTAGTCATCTAGTCCCTAGGTCAAAGCATTGTGTTGAGTGATTCGTGGCTAGTGTGAAGACACTTCCTTTGAAGCCTCGACTTCAAGTGGTGAAAGCACTCTCAAAATCGGGTATTAACAAGTTTTTGGAGGGGGAGCTACACATCAATGGTGTGCGGTATTGGCAAGAGGCTACATATGGTGATGCACTCCAACTACTACTAGCAAGAAGGCTCAAGGTGGTTGAGAAGGTAGCCATTGAACCCTATGAACTTTACAAAACTGAAGATGGTCACACCAAAGCTAGGCTAATCAGTGGTGAGCAAATTCTTCGCATCTCTCAAATGGTGGGATCCAAGAGAGCTGAACTTCAATGAAGTGCTTCATGGAAGTTTGTATTTAATGCACCAATGAATAATCCCATTTTCTACAACTTTCAATTAGTTCAAAATATTAGGGTGAATGTGCGCATTGATAGAAAGATTTTTTTCCAACAAAGATTGGTCTTCTATTTTGGAGCTGAGAGGTTGAGAGAGATGTTGTTGTCCCCTTACCCTATAATATTTCCTATTTTGGAGTATAATGTATCTTTTGATGTTCACACCTTCATCTTGCTTTAAGCATACTCTATGAATCATAGGGATTTATATGGACCTTTCCAACCTCTTGCTAGACAAACGGTGCATATAATAGCTAGAACAAATCTTAGGTTCCAAAACATCATAAGGAACTTACTAGGCCCTCGTCGTCTAGCTGAGATTAATGCATCTATCAATCCATTTATTCTACCCTTAATAAGATATGATTTGGGCCTAGACGTTTTCATCTTTGTGCTATATTGAGAGGAAGGCAACCCATTTTATCATGGCTTTCCCTAATTTTTTTGGGCGTAGTGGGAAAAATGCTGGGGATTTTTTGGATAACTTGGAGATGGCTTTCCTTGTCTCTGGGAGGGATGACGAAGCATTGAAATTGAGAGCTTTTCCTTTGGTGCTCAAAGAAGAAGCTAGGGTATGGTTCCAGGCTCTAGATCCAACCCAAAGAGCTGAATGGGAGGGATTGAAGGCGGCTTTCCTAGGAAGATTTCAACAATCCAATTCGGCAGAAGAACTATGGCAACGGCTTCTGGCCCTTCATCAAGTTGACCCTCATGGTTATGCAACCTATGAGGAAGTTTTTCTGAAACTTTGGGGGCAATGGTCAGACTCACTAAACCTTGGTGAGCGAGCTCCCAATTGCCTCCAAAAAGATCGATTTATCTCAGGTTTGTACCCCTTGCTAAGAGAGAAGGTAAAGAGCAAATTTCCAAATACTTTTGAAGATGCCTTAAGAATTGCCAAGGAAAAGAATCGAAAGATTCTCTATCAAACCCAAGCTGGCCAGCTAGCTTTGGGAGGCAATATCACAACTATAGAAGCTTCTCACGTACCTCCAAATGTGCCTAATGCACCAGGCCTCAATAGAGGTCAACAAGAAGATATGCTTCAACAAATAAACAATCTCACAAACCAGTTAGAGGGTTTGAGAGTAAATCTTGTGCAGGGTGCAAGAAGGCCTATTGAGGGGAATGGTGGGAATCGGCCACCAATGCGACGTCAATCAAGGGAAATGTTGTGTTACAATTGTGGGGAAAATGGCCACGGCATGTATAATTGCCCTCATCCCAGAAGATATGACTACCCTGTCAGAGGTCCTCGACAACAAGTAAGTCCTCCCTGTGCTAGAGCTCAAGCACAAGAGCAACCGCAACCTCAAATTTTGCAGCCACCTCGTGCTCAGGCTCAAGCCCCTGCTACTCAACCAAATGTGAGCATCATAAGGATGGAGGAGGTCGTCAAGGGCAGAAGCAACCAGGAAGAAATAGTTAAAGGGAAGATGAAGATAGATGAAGTGGCTACAATGCCTATCAAGCGTGTGCGTGTCCAAGATGAAGTAAGTAAAGAAACAAGCAAAGACGCAAGCAATGAAGCAAGTACATCTCGGGCAACTAAAGATGAAGCCAAGAAGAGAAAGACCCGTACTAGGTCTCAAATTGACATCTCTGATTTCCCTATGGGATCTCGGACACAACCTTATGACTTGACAGCTGATGTGAGTTCTCAAGGACCAAAGATTACTTGGCCACAACTACTTCATATCTCCCCAAAGCTGCGACGACAGTGGTCAAAAATGGTGAGCACGAGGGCAAAGCGAAGTAAGCTAGTAAGTGTAATCAAAGCCTATGGTCTCAAGGATATAGTGCCTTTGGTGGAGGCTCAAATCAAGGGACAACGGATTCCAAAAACTTACATTGACAGTGGAGCAGAGGTTTGTGTCATGACAGAAAAGCTAATGCATCAATTGGGGTTAGAGGTAATGGAATCATCAAACTTTAGGGCAAAAATGGCCAATAATGTCTCTGTCACTTGTGTGGGTGTAGTGAAAGCTTTGAGAGTTTCTGTTTTTGGAATCACTACAGAGGTTGATGCTTATGTGATGCCAGTGAAGGGAGAAGGATACCCCCTTATTTTAGGACAACCTTGGCTCATGGGTATAGGAGCTAGGCAATATTGGGCAACAGGAGACTTGGAGTTGAGGGCTTGTGTGGGTGGTCATAGTCGGAAGGTGGTTTATAACTTGAAGAATGGGCGACAAGAGAACCTTGAACTAGAGACGTCAGCTGATGAGTGGAGCTCAAGTGGATGCTCCTCATCCATGGACAAGGAAGAGAGTTCAAGTGAAGAGGGTGATAGCACTCTCGATATGGGCGTCACCATAAAGGAAACTACCTCATCAGAAGACAACCCAAGGATCCAAATGGAGAATGTGTGGGATGCCAGCCTAGAGAAGATTTTATCCAAGGATATAAAGGAAGAAGAAAGGGAGGGTTATGTAAATGTTCTCAAGAAGCATGCATCATTGTTTATTTCTGATTACACTCACATTACAGGTGTCACTGCAGTGAAGCATCATATCCATCTAAAAGAAGGAAGCAAGCCGGTAGTACAAAAACTAAGAAGATTAGGAGTTGTGCAACAAAATGCACTATTGTCCGAGGTGAAGAGACTCTTAGAAGCAGGATTCATATACCCAGTAGAAGATTCAGAATGGGTCTCCCCAGTAGTGGTGAGGCCAAAGAAGAATGGTAAATGGCGAGTGTGCGTGGATTACAAGCCACTAAATGCTGCAACAAAAAGGGACCACTTCCCTCTCCCATTTCAAGATGAGATTCTAAATGAAGTAGCAGGCCATGAGCGATACACAGTGTGTAATGGCTACTCCGGCTACTTTCAAATACGCATTGGAGAGGAGGACCAGAAAAAGACTACTCTTATCACACCATGGGGCTATTTTGCATTTCGAGTCATGCCTTTTGGTCTCACCAACGCTCCAGCCACCTTTCAACGATTCATGAATATGGTCTTCCAACCTTACTTTGGTAAGTCCATAAGGGTTTTCATAGATGACTTTTGTATTTACAGCTCCAAAAGTATGCATCTCGGCAAGATTGATGAAGGATTTACTCGTTTAGCTAAGCTGGGTGGACAACTAAACAAGGACAAATGTCACATTGGGGAAAGCAAGGTTACACTATTGGGTCATGTAGTGTCCATTGATGGAATCGAGGTAGATCCCGAAAAGATAGAAACATTGCTAAATCTACCTTCCCCAACTTCCATCAAACAATTAATCTCTTTCTTGCAAAAGCTAAGATATTTGAGTAGATTTATACACTTACTCTCCAAAGTGATATTTCCTCTACAACAGCTGACCCATCAAGAGACGCTTGTTTGGAGTGAAGAAAGTGATGGGCATTTTAGAGAGATAAAAAAAATGTTAGGGTCACTCCCTATAACCCTTCAACCTTGGTGGGAAGAAACATTCTTTGTAAACCCTAGTGTGGGAGAAGAGACCATTGGTGCTGCCCTCCTACAAAAAGTTCCAAAAACATCCTTTATGAGGCATGTGTATTTTGCTAGCTGCCTCATGGAAAACACAGAGAAGGCCTACACCCTGATGGAACAGCTAGTGTTAGCCCTCATGTTTGCGGTAACCAAATTTCAGCCATACTTGCTGACAAAGAGGTTTGTAATTATCACTGTGGAGGATATATTTCCCTATGCACTACAACATATGGAAATATCTGACAAAATAGAAAAGTGGGTGGTGCGACTTCAAGAGTTTGATTATACAATACAGGTTGAAAGAACAACTCGAGCATGCTTAGCCGACGTTTTAACAAACAAGTGCTATGAAAAGTTTTCCATTTGAAGAGAAAGGAACTACCGCCACCTCCAGCTCTAGAGGCTCTGGTCAATGCTTATAGCCTCTACTTTGATGGAGCATACAAGAGAACCAAGGATAAGGCAGTTGCAGGCATCGTGGTCTTATCTCCATTGGGAGAGAGGATCCATGGTGAAGGGATCACTCTAGAAGATGTCCACTCCAACAATGAAGCAGAATATCAAGCTCTAATTCATGGCCTTTGTTGGTGCCTGGATAATTCAATTGAGAGATTAAATGCTTTTGGTGACTCCATGCTTTTGGTAAGGCAAATGCAAGGTACATGGGCTTGCAAAAATGCCAGTCTCTCTACTAAAATGAGAGAAGCCAAAGCTCTTATGAGGAGATTTAGGGAGGCACAAGTACATCATGTTCCAAGAGACCAGAACAAGGATGCAGACCACCTAGCATCATCGAAGTTAAATGAGTCAATAGTAGGAGCAGTGTCCATCCAACTTCCACTTCAGCAAGGCAAGGAGGACTTAGAAGATATTATGCACATTCTGGAGCAAGGAGAGGCTCCTAAACACTTGAATGCAGGGGAAAGGCAATGGTAAGCTAGGAAGGCTACCAGGTATCGCATAGTAAATGATAACTTGTATTGTCTTGGTAAGGATGGTGTGCTTAGGAGAGTGCCTTTGAAGAGTGAAATTGAAGATATTTTAAAAGCTTGTCACGATGATATGTGCGGAGGAAACTTTGCACACGACATCACTAGTAGAAAGGTTCTACAAGCTGGGTTTGCTTGGCCAAGTCTTCATCGTGATGTCAAATACTGGTGTCAAACATGTGATGAATGTCAGAAAGCAGGACCACGACGGCCCATAGTTGAACCTCATAACCCAATAAAGGTATATGGGCCCTTTGAGAAGTGGGGAATTGATGCCATAGGGCCTCTACCACGCACTCAGTCAGGTAAAGAGTACATCATTATGGGAGTAGACTACATGACTAGATGGGCTGAGGCTATGGGCTGAGACTATGCCGACCAATAGAATTACTGCTAAGGATGTGAGTCAGTTCACCTTTGACCACATCTGTTGCTGGTTTGGCACCCCTTTTGAAATACTATCTGATAGAGGACCAGGGTTTAGAGCAGACTTGGTAGGAGAACTCATGCAGAAGCTAAATATTCAGCATCAACACTCTACTCCTTACTACCCTCAGTGTAATGGCTTGGTGGAAAAGGTAAATGGAATCATTTGCAAAATTCTCGCCAAACAGGTACATGCCAGGCGCCAAGATTGGGACAAACACCTGAATGGAGCTCTATGGGCCTATAGAACCTCCTTCAAAACCGCATTAAGGTACACACCCTTTCATTTGGTTTATGGAAAGAAGGCGCTTTTGCCCATTGAAGTGAAGTTAACAAGTCTTCGAATATTGGGTAGCCAGGTAGGCTCTCAAAAGGAGAAATTACATCGAAGGATCATGGATCTAGAGAGGCTGCAATTGGATCGTGAAGAAGCCATCAACCACTATTCTCAAGAAATAGAGAAGCGCAGAGAAAATTTCAACAAAAAGCTAGCATCTAAAGACATCAAAAAGGGATCTCTGGTGCTTCGATATGACAATCGCTTCGACACTCGTAAGGATGGAAAGTTTCTTTTTCGATGGGAAGGCCCGTTCTGGGTCACCAAAAAGTTCAAAAATGGCTCTTACAGACTTCAAGACATTGAGGGTAAAGTGCACAAGACCAGGACAAATGGATGGCGTCTAAAGCCTTATCACATCAGAATAAGGTCAGCCCAAGATCAAGGAAAGTAGGCTAGAGGCATAAATACCTCTAGCCAGGTTTGGGGGGCTATGATCCGAGCCTATCACAAATTTTTTGTTTACTATATTTTGTTGGTTTTCCCTGCTTCTAGAGGTTTACAATAAAAGAAAGAGTGAGAACAACCTCTTGGAAAAATTCAAAAAATGACTAGATGGGAATTTTTCCTTGACTAGTTCACCGGAGGGGAAAGGTAGAACCTAGTGGTAAAGGGAAGGAAAAATATGTAAATGTGAAAAGAAAAGATATAATGTGGTTGTGGAGCCATGCACCCATGATTCAAGGGTCATGAGTGACTCATATCATCATGGCTTTGGAGCCATATGATGATTCAAACAAATGGGACCCAGGTGGAAGACTTGGTAAAGGAAGGAAACAGACACATGCTTTTGCTGAATTTTTAAAAAATACTTCCACTCCGATCCAAGAAAAGTTGTCTCATCAAAGTTGTAGCTGATGAGCCGGAGATTCTGACCATATTTTTTTAATAATTTTTGCATCTACGGTCTAGGAGATATGGCCAAAATGGCGGACGCCAGTTTTTTCAATTGTGGTGGAGACCACCCCCTCTACCTTTACACACACACCCTTCCTTTTCCACATGGAGTCCTTCTCTAAAAATCAGCCATTAGTCTTCTCACCCTCCCCTCCTTCCTCCTCTCTCTCAAGCTCATAAAACCATCACAAATTCCTCTTCTAATCACCTCTCAATTCATGCTTAATCTTGTTGTAATTCATAAGTTCTCATTCAACCCCTTTCTATTATTACTAGATATGCATTGATTTTATGTAGATCCTTTACATTTTAAAATAAGGAAGCTCTTGGACTCAAGCTATGGAGGAAGGAGTGAAGACAACACAAGTGATGATGGAGCCAATTAGTTGCAAATTGGTCAACAAATCACTTGGAAGGAGCTTCTTCATTGGTGGAATGTCCCTAATCAAGCTTCATTTGTACAAATTGCACTTGGATCTTAACCTCACTCCTAATCACTCTCTTTCCTATATAAAGAGGCCCCCCCCTTTGTAATTTCAACTCTCCCTCAGCCCCATTGAGTCTTTGTATCGCTCATCATGAGCCCATAAAGCTCATTCATTCACTCTATTCTTGCATATTCTATAGTGCAAATTGTTTTATGCTAGTAACCTCCCCTCCTCTTACTTATGTAAATTAAGAGAGATCTTTTATGTGTGTGTGAGAGTGCTTGATATGATTTTGGCTAATTCTTGAGTTGTTGTTTAGTAATCTACATGCTATTTGTGTTGGGAGTGCTTGAAGTTATTCATTCCTTGTATACACACTAAGGTTAATGCTTCATTCATAGTGATAGCTCTCGCTCTCTCTCGCTCTCTCTCTCTCTCTCTCTCTCTCTCTCTCTCTCTGCGTACCGATCCTAGTCCACGCTTCCAAGACTAGGTGGTGCCCTCATCTCATTTTCCTTGTGGCGCAATGGAGTTTGTTTTGGTGTAGAGGCCGCCATTCCAAATTTCCTTTGTCAGCGCGTGTGCGAAAATGCAAAATCGATTTGCACACAACCATGCAAAGTACACACGTGAAGATAAAGCAAATTCACATAGAGAACAAGGAGATGGTGAACATGAAGATGGAGATGGAGATGGAACAAACATACCTAGATACGACCTCTGGAGAGAGCAAAACCTTCTTGTTGTGTTTTGAAATACAAGATTGCAGCAAAGTTGTATTCTAAAATACACCTATGCTACAAACTTGTATTCTAAAATACACTTGTGCTACAAACTTGTATTCTAGAATACACTTGTACTTCAAACTTGTATTCTAAAATACACTTGTGCTACAAACTTGTATTCCAGAATACACATGGGTTACAACTTTGTATTCTAGAATACACTTGTGTTGTAATTTTGTATTCTAAAATACAAAATTGTTACAATCTTGTGTTTTAAAATAGAGACGTTGGAGAGGGGGAATGGGGAGCACGCCCAGCGCGCCAACACGAAATGCCACTATGTAGCTCAGGGTATTCACAACACCCCTTTCCTCTCGAAAACACCTTCAAAAAAACCAATTCACACTAGCAGGGCCTCGCCTGCACTTCGCCCAACGCACACACTCTTTACACAATCCTCAGACATCTACCACTCCGATCTTCCCCACTTCTCGCACTTCCACACCTCGACACCTCTCTCTCTTTCTCTCTCACACACACGGGGGGCCTGGGGGACGCACACGCTCACATACACCGGCACCACACAACCCTAGAGACGAGCAAAGAAGAAATGGGGGAAGGGGGGAGATACGACGCCAAAAACGACAATGATAGCTTTCCCTTCAAAAGAAAACAACTCATGTGCAAGATCTCCATGGCCTGCTCTTGGCCGCACCATGGCCATCAACCATCTGTATAGAGGGGCACACACCTCCCTCAAAGCTTGACTCCGTCGGCACATACCTCGACGGAAAAATTCACTACTGACTTCACTTCGACACAAGTCGCTTCTCTTGGCATCCCTCGCTGGCTACATCTAATGCAAGGCCTTCGCTCTTTCGAGCCGCGTCCCAGCAATCCACAATCTTGTGCGACTTTGACTCCTCGACATGTTCGAAGCTCCTCCTCGTGGTAGCTCTTGCTAGCCTCTTCTTTTGCAAGTCGCTCGCTTTTCTCACGCCGCTTCACGGACCACACATACTTGTCTTGATTGCCGAGCGCGCAAAGCATTTCCTCTTTTCTCCTTCTTCCCCTTGCTTGCCAAAAGAAAAGCTCTCTCTCGTCGAAGGCCAAAACCCTCCTCTTCTTTTGCCTCTCTCCTTTCCAAAAAAAAAAACACTCCAAGCAATAGCGCCGGGCGCTATTTGCTTCTTAGCTCTCACTCTCAAAAGCCTTTTTTTCTTCCCTCCATTAGCTTTTGAGTTTCCCTTTTGCTTTTAGCCCCCAAACTCCAACCAGTGTTTTCCTTTTTAATGCCACCTTCAGCCATCTCTTTCTTTTGCACTTATACCCAAGGGTCTTTTTTGTATTCATTTCCTACGGTGTCGATGCTTCTATGCGGTCGAATTTGCCAAATGAGCTTCCTCGGTCACACCACATGGGAACTTCATCTGCCAGCTCCGAACCTTGATGCCTTGACGGCCTCAAACGGCGTGTTCCAAACATCAGAAAAAGCATCCGACCATCCGCGTTCCCTACGAACTGCCGACCTCGACCAAGCATATCTTCATGCTCCGGACTCCAATTCAGGTGCCGTCGACTCTGACTAGCATCACATGCTGCATACTACCCACCAAACACCTGGCGAGCTCGAGAAAACACCAAATGGCATGTTTGCCAATGCGGCCCAACCGCCTCGAAACTGACCCTGTCAAAACTGAATGTCCATAACTTTCCATCCAGAAGCCCGATTCTCAATCCGAAAAGACCGGCGTGCTTCACAACTCGAGCACTACAGGTGTATCATTTCACACCCACCTTGAACAACCACCTGTGCCCGCCCAATCCGACAAGGATCTGCAAACACATTCCACTTCAACTGGCCATATCTCGCACATTCGGGCTCCGTTTGACGAGCAGTCTGGACCAGCTTCTAGAGCACATCAAGCATCACATTTCGGCACACAAAACCATCACCTCGGACACATGAGGCCAGCATCCAATTTAGCACCTGGCACCATACCATCGGCTTAAAAAGCCACATCAAACATACATTTCCACATCCACCTCGCTGCAACCACACTTCATAGCCTCACTACCACCATACCATGCACCAACTTGCATATATATCACTGCATGGGCCATCTTCTACCGTCGACAGCATCTGGCTGTACCATCATTGCCCACCCCCTACTCGTTGCATACCAAAACGGCATAACCACACCAACATTGAGCTAACCTCAAACCACACCACAACGTGTATGTACAATATATACATAGCTCCTGCTCTGCTGGCCTTCCTTTAGGCGGGTTGCCCAACCCCCTGCTTTATCCACTATCATCCACCAGGGTCAAACACCTGGCACTGGTCTTGTCCATCCACAAGTAGCAATTCCCTGTAGTGTTGCACCCCAACACAAGCACAATAGTGCACCCAAAGTGCACACAACATAGCTTCACTGCTCCACGCAGCCACTGGCATCCAAGCACTCAAAAGAGCACTATCGTGCTCACCACTTTGCCCAACAACCACACCAACAGACATACCAGCATTGATGGACAAACCAACGTCGACAGACAAACCTGACCCTCCCACCCAACCATGTAAAGTGGAGGACCCCTCCACAAACTCGTGTAACTGGCGACAAGCCCACTGCAATGCTGCACTCATAAGCATGGCTGTCACGACCCAATGGCACATCTCCATTGACAGCTTCATAGCACCCATAGCCTGCTCTTCCTCTTTACCCATGGACAAATGCACCTGTTCATCACCCAAAGGCCTCTCTAACGGCATCATACCATTGCATTCCATGCCTGTGGCATCCTCAAACACCGTATCCTCATGCTCATCTGAACCAAGAGAGCCACATGGCTCCATCAATGCCTCTTGCAAACCATCCTTTTCAACGTGTTTACTCTCCACCTCCATGGCAGCTTCCTCTTTGGCCAAGCTTCGTACTTGCCTCACAATCAAAGCACACTGCACGGCCACTTTAACCAACATCACCATAAGTATGGTGCCGCACAAAACCTTTGCATGCATATCCTCAACCCCCATCTTGGGCACTTCCACCTGCTCTTCAGCCACATTGGCAACCATCACATCTTTATATACCAAACCGGGCAGCTCTACCTGTACCATCTCAGGCTCACTAGAGTCCATCTCTTCGTCATAGGACGTGGACCCGTCCTCTTCACCTGTATCCCACAAACTCGAGCTCAAACTCCCATCACCATCACTGCCATAGGCTGACTCGGCACCTGTATTCACATCCTTTAGCAGCTCCAAAAAAGCTTGGCTACTGCCAACTTGGCTCTGCACACTCTCACCTTCTGAATCCAAGCTCTTGGTACCTACAACCTGGCCATAACCTTCCATCTTCTCGAGCAAAGACTCCACAAGAACAGGCTCTACTAGCTCTTCAAGCTTTACTTGGCACTTCGCATCTGCCATCTTTGTTGCACACAGACTCTCTTGAACACATGGCTTACCCTCGTTGGCAAGCACATCCACCATTGGCACTATCATCCTGCAAACAAGCACCTCCGAACAAGAAAAATTCACCATTGGCCTTACCTCAACAGGCTGCGGACTTCGCATCATTTGCACCATCCTCGCTGGGCCCAAAGAACACCCTGCTGCTATAATAGGCGCATACTCTGCTGGCTTAAGCAAGCCGAGCTCCATCTTTCTTTTCATTTTCTTGCTCTTGACCTTGGCCACTTGGACCGCTTCACCATAACTTCGCGGCTCTTCATCATCAACCTTCTCACGAACCACAGGATGCAGACACGCAAGAAACTTTTCCATCTTGAAGCAATCGCCATTAACCACATGTGTAACAGCCACCAATTGCCTCCAGGAAGCTTCAAGCTCAGCCACAAAAACCTCAAAATTGGCACTTATGTCTTGCCGCAGGCCTTTAATCTGCGCTTTCACTTCATTCACCGACACGACCTTGCAAAACCGCAGTAGAAACCGCTCTCTAAAACCTGTCCAAATCTTTTTGTCTGCTGCCTGCAGACCATCAAACCAAGCCTTCGCTTTTCCTCGCAGCACCAAGGGCACCGTACGCACCTTGTCATCATCACCTGTCATCTGCAATGATAGCAGGAACAACTCAAAATCCGTCAGCCAATCGTCCGCATCCTCGCTTCCACTGAAGATTGGGCCACTGCTTTGCCACATCCTTGCTTCCAATCACATCACCAAGGAGCTATCAGTGCGCTCCTCCGTGGGGGCACCAGAAGATGGAGAGGGGGAATGGGGAGCACGCCCAGCGCACCAACACGGAATGCCACTATGTAGCCCAGGGTATTCACAGCACCCCTTTCCTCTCGAAAACACCTTCAACAAAACCAATTCACACTAGCAGGGCCTCGCCTGCACTTCGCCCAATGCACACACTCTTTACACAATCCTCAGACATCTACCACACCAATCTTCCCCGCTTCTCGCACTTCCACACCTCGACACCTCTCTCTCTTTCTCTCTCACACACACGGGGGGGGCGGGGGACGCACACGCTCACACACACCGGCACCACACAACCCTAGAGACGAGCAAAGAAGAAAGGGGGGAAGGGGGGAGATACGACGCCAAAAACGACAATGATAGCTTTCCCTTCAAAAGAAAACAACTCATGTACAAGATCTCCATGGCCTGCTCTTGGCCGCACCATGGCCATCAACCATCTGTATAGAGGGGCACACACCTCCCTCGAAGCTTGACTCCGTCGGCACATACCTCGACGGGAAAATTCACTACTGACTTCACTTCGACAGAAGTCGTTCCTCTTGGCATCCCTCGCTGGCTGCATCTATTACAAGGCCTTTGCTCTTTTGAGCCGCGTCCCAGCAATCCACAATCTTGTGCGACTTTGACTCCTCGACATGTTCGAAGCTCCTCCTCGTGGTAGCTCTCGCTAGCCTCTTCTTTTGCAAGTCGCTCGCTTTTCTCGCACCGCTTCACGGACCACGCATACTTGTCTTGATTGCCGAGCGCGCAAAGCGTTTCCTCTTTTCTCCTTCTTCCCCTTGCTTGCCAAAAGAAAAGCTCTCTCTCTCTCGTCGAAGGCCAAAACCCTCCTCTTCTTTTGCCTCTCTCCTTTCCCAAAAAAAAAAAAAAAAAAACACTCCAAGCAATAGCGCCGGGCGCTATTGCTTCTTAGCTCTCACTCTCAAAAGCCTTTTTTCTTCCCTCCATGAGCCTTTGAGTTTCCCTTTTGCTTTTAGCCCCCAAACTCCAACCATTGTTTTCCTTTTTAATGCCACCTTCAGCCATCTCTTTCTTTTGCACTTATACCCAAGGGTCTTTTTTGTATTCATTTCCTATGGTGTCGATGCTTCTATGGAGTCGAATTCGCCAAATGAGCTTCCTCGGTCACACTGCATGGGAACTTCATCTACCAACTCCGAACCATGATGCCTTGACGGCCTCAAACGGCGTGTTCCAAACATCAGAAAAAGCATCCGACCATCCACGTTCGCTACGAACTGCCGACCTCGGCCAAGCATATCTTCATGCTCCGGACTCCGATTCAGGTGCCGTCGACTCCGACTAGCATCACATGCTGCATACTACCTACCAAACACCTGGCGAGCTCGAGAAAACACCAAATGGCATGTTTGCCAATGCGGGCCAACCACCTCGAAACTGGCCCTTGTCAAAACTGACTGTCCATAACTTTCCATCCAGAAGCCCGATTCTCAATCCGAAAAGACTGGCGTGCTTCACAACTCGAGCACTACACGTGTATCATTTCACACCCGCCTTGAACAGCCACCTGTGCCCGCCCAATCCGGCAAGGATCTGTAAATACATTCCACTTCAACTGGCCATATCTCGCACATCCGGGCTCCGTTTGACGAGCAGTCTGGACCAGCTTCTAGAGCACATCAAGCATCACATTTCGTCACACAAAACCATCACCTCGGACACATGAGGCCAGCATCCAATTTAGCACCTGGCACCATACCATCGGCTTAAAAAGCCACATCAAACATACATTTCCACATCCACCTCGCTGCAACCACACTTCATAGCCGCACTACCGCCATACCATGCACCAACTTGCATATATATCACTGCATGGGCCATCTTCTACCGTCGGCAGCATCTAGCTGTACCAACGTGCTAAAACTTGCATTCCGGAATACAAGATTGAAGTACTCTTGTCTTCTAGAATTAAAAAAACTTGAATCCTAAAATACTTACACGCAATAAATGAACAAAAATCTTCATACTCGTGTATTCTACGATACAAGTGTATTGTAAATTTGTATTCAATTGATGTTCATTGATACAAAGCAGTTTGAGAAGATGCAAATACAAGTAAGTACTGCTTGAGGTGGTCAAGGTGACTAAGAACAAGAAAATAAAAAATAGCGAACTACGTATCAATAAATTAAACTTGGAGGATATGAAAATACTTGTTTCTGGTCTCACTTTTAAGAAGTTTGGTCATCTTTGTCAACAAACCATACAAACTTTGATGGAAAAATTTTAAGGATTGTAATTGAAAGCCTTGAGTCTTCGATTGTAAGATTTTGAGGATGTAATTGTTTTTGTAGTGGAATGTTGTGTAGTTTTTTTAGGAATATTTGCACTTTTTTATCTTACAAAACTTTCTATATTGACTTTACTTCAAAAAATTGAAGTCTTTTTTACAATGTTTGTTGTTATTTTTTTAAGTTGCTCCAAAAATTGATGTTTTTTTAGTTTTTTGAGGACTTTTGGCCAAATTCAAGATGAGATGTATTTTTCGCGATTTACGTGTACTTTTTGAGTGTTTATACTTTATCTAAGCTTTTTTTGACACTTTCTCATAGTAGCTTAAAGCCAAAACTCTGTCCAATTGCAAACATTGTAGATCCAACAGCCTTTTCTACCAATTATCTCTTTGCTCTTCATCTCCCAATGACAACAATTTTAGTGCAGGAATATCCACTTTGATTGGGCAATAAAGCTTCCTTTACATAGACCAAGTGGTAAGGAGAGAATCATGCGCTTGTTTTGATAGAAGTTTTGTAGGCCCATAATTGACAAGGCAACTCTGAATCCCAAGTTTTCCCATCTGAGTGAGTCATCTTTGTCAAGATTTTCACCAACTCTCATTGAGACCATTGCATTGTGGATGATAAGGAGAATTTTATGTTGGAATTAGGGTTGCAGAGAAATACACATAGCTTGGAGAAGACGAAGGAAGCTCAAGGCACACAATAGAGAGTGTGTTACTTAGTGTGCAATGGAAAGATAGATAGCCCTAGAGTGATGGGCGTATATACAATGCACGGGGGGAAAAACCTCCTAAAGAGGGAAAAAATGCCCCGGCGGTCCTAGTGTGTTTACACACATCACTACCACATGTATATGGTAACAAATCCCCCCCTGGAGTGATGCGGTGAACGAGAGCTGTCACATGAGTAAAGGGAAGTGCCATGCCTTGAGGACAGGATCAGTCCACAAAGGGGAGTAAGCCCAAAGCTTTGCGGAAAGCTTCAAGATTCTCACGAGACAATGCCTTTGTGAAAAGATATGCAAGGTTGTCCTGTGTTGGCACATAAGCCAAGATGATCTCTCCTGCTGAGAGCCTCTCCTTGACATAGTGGTAATGCACCTCAATGTGCTTTGTGCGAGCATGAAAAACTGGGTTCCTCGCAATTGCCAATGCGCTCTGACTATCAGTGTAGATAGTGTTGGCAGTGTCCTGTCCAACACCCAAATCAGCCATAAGGCATCTAAGCCATACACACTCAACCGTAGCTGTGAAGACTGCCCTGTACTCAGCTTCACAACTCGAAGTGGCCACAGTAGGTTGCTTCTTGCTCAACCATGATATACATGAACTGCCAAGAATGAAACAAAAACCACTTGTGGACACTCGCGTGTCAAAACAACCAGCCCAATCTGAGGCCGAAAAAGCATGTAAGTCTGGCGGCAATGATCCCCCCTTGGGATAAAACAAGCCAAGATGTAAAGTGCCACTAAGGCAGCGGAAAATACTCTTGACAGCCTGCCAATGCTTAGACCCTGGGCTATGCATAAATCTGCTGACGTGTGAGACTGCAAACTGTTGGGGTATAAAGCCCAATGTGGTCGCCCAGGTAAGTGGGCGGGCCGCCAGGTATGTACACATATTCTTTTGTAAAAACCTAATAAGAACTCACTATGCTCTACATGTTACTGTTAGAGCGAGTTCACCATATCGTCGTGCTCTTCTTCTCGCACTCTCTCTCGTGTCGCACTTCCGCTCGTACTCCTTCAACTGGTATCAGAGCTCAGATCGAGGCTCGGGGCAGCACTGCAGGAAGCTAGAGTCACCAGCTCAGATTGGAGTGAAATTCGATAGGCAAAGACACGGCCCCAAATCTTGTGTGCTCAGAATTTCATTCTGAGGTCATCATGGTCACCGTTCGGCTTCGACAAAGTTCTGCGCAGGCCATTTTCGACTACGTGGTCTCAGCGGGTGCAGATCCGACTCTGCAAATTTGGGGTTTTCGCCTACGACTGCAGGTGGTGAGGATATCGACACTCCCAGAGTGTTGATTTGTGGTTGTCTACACATCGAAGGACGGCTCACAGTTCTTGGAGGCGTGTCACATATGACACAGGCGCATCTACACACAGACTGTAGGCGACATCCACTAGTTCATCAGGTAGCTTGTGTTTGCTGCTTGATATTCCAGATTTCATCCTGACATTGCAGGTACTTCCACATGGGATGTATTGTCACAGATGATGTATGTCTGTTGAGGGTTTGCTGGCTGTGAGTCACGCAGCAAACAACCGCCGCAGCGATTACAGCATACAGTTGGAAATTTGGGGATGTATGACTTTGTGGGAAGTCTATGTACTGTCAGATTTACTGCAGCCTTTGTTGAGGGTCGAGTGAGGTTTTATTGAGCTAGGGGATTCTCGAATGTTGAGATCCTTTGGTGATACAGGTCTTGGAGCGATCCCTCGAGCACCCTTAGATAGGCAGCTAGGATGTATTGACTGTGAGTTAGACAGTTGGGATTGCATCTTTTCTTTACTGCCATTGAGGCATTGTCGTAGCCTATGCTTACAGGACAGTGATAGGACAGTCAGAGACAGTACAGGTGCAGGACAGGTTTACCCACAGCTTACAGTGTTAGAGAGACAGTGGTTTTTTGAGCTGTTTTTTGGTCTGTTTTTAGTACACTAGAGCCATTTTACAAAGGAGACTCTGCCAAAATTTCTGCAGAATCTCAAGCTTTCTTGGTTCATTTGACAGGTTGATATTGGTTCAGAGGTCAATTTACAGGGGAAACTCTGTCGAATTTTTCCCAGGAAAGTAAACTACTGTGAAGCGTAGCTATGGCTGGATCACAGGACACTGCTCTTTACAATATCAAGAAGCTGGATGGAACCAATTTCCCATTGTGGAAGAAGCAGATTTGGCACGTGTTGGTACAAAAGAAGCAGATAAAACCTATAAAGCTCAAGGGGATAAAACCAGAAGATATGGACGAAGATGAATGGAGCGAAATGGATGAATTGGCACTTTCTACCATTATGCTGACTTTGGCATAAAGCGTTTACTTCAATGTAGCAGACAAGATGTCGGCTTATCAAGCATGGTTAAAGCTTAGTGGTCTTTATGAGAAGCAGAGTGCAGCTTCACAGGTATACTAGCTTAAGAAGCTTGTTGACTTGAAGATGAAAGAAGGGACACCTATGTCCAATCATTTGAATGAATTCAACACAATCTATAGTCAGTTGTCAGCTCAAGGTGTCAAGTTTGATGAACCTGTTAGAGCTATGTTCCTGTTGATCACATTGCCGAAAAGTTGGGACACTTTTCGCACAGCTTTGAGTAATTCTGCACCTCCAGATGGTTTGAACATAGCAGGTGTAGAAGGAAGTCTACTTACTGAAGAAACCAATAGAAAGACAATGGACAAAGGCAAAGGAACATCCTTAGTTGTCAAGGGAAGGACCAAAGAAAAGTACAAAGGTGGAAAGAGGAATCAGTCTCGTAGCAAGTCCCGCAGTGCTAAAGGCAAGAGTGACGTAGAATGCTACCATTGTGGCAAGAAGGGTCACATGAAAAGAGACTGCAGAGAATGGAAAGCAGAAAAAGGCAAAGAGAAAGCTGAAGACCATGGTGAGAAGAACAAGTCCTCAGTGAAGATTCAAGAAATAAATGTGACAAACACTGTTGCAGAGGATGACAGTCTAGTGTCAGGAGACATCTACTTCTTGAAGAATACAATGGACTCAGCTCTTCTTACAGCATCTGATGGAAATGCACTGAGTGACTGGATTATAGACTCAGGGGCATCACTTCATGTGTCTCCAAACAAGGAGTGGTTTACCTCTTATGTGACCACTAAAGATCATGTTCGGCTAGGCAATGGGCAGACATGTGAGATCTTAGGTGTTGGAGATGTTCAATTGAAGTTTCAGAATGGCTCTTCTTTCACACTGAAGAATGTGAGACATGTTCCCGCAATTACAAAGAGCTTGACCAGCACAGGTTTACTTGATGATGCTGGCTACGTCACCACTTTTGGACAGAACATGTGGAAGATATCCAAGGGTTCTATGACAGTAGCACATGGAGTAAAGTCTGGAGGACTTTACATGATTTATGTATCAAAGGTCTCTAAAAATGTAATCAATGTAACCGAGCAGCCGAACGTTTCTTTGTGGCATAGCCGGTTAGGACATATGTCCAAGAAGGGAATGGAAATCTTGTCTCGTTCTGGTTATTTGCCTGGCTTTTCATTTAATGATTCTGAATTCTGTGAACATTGTCTGTATGGTAAGCAAACACAGCAGCCACATAAGCATAGAAGCAGTAGAAGAGATACACAGTTGGCACTTGTTCATAGTGATTTGTGTGGACCTATGCCTAACCTATCTCTAGGGGGAGCTTCTTACTTTATGACATTTATAGATGATTACTCGAGGAAAGTATGGGTTTACTTTCTCAAGCACAAGGATGAAGCATTTAGTGTTTTCAAAACGTTTGTGACACTTGTGGAGAATCAGAGTGGCAAGAAGCTTAAATGCTTACGCACTGACAATGGTGGAGAGTATGTTTCAAAGGCCTTTTAGGACTTTTGTGAGTCAAAAGGTATAAAACGTGAACTTACTGCTCCTTACAATCCTCCTCAAAATGGTGTTGCTGAGAGGATGAATAGGACCATACAAGAGAAGGTCAGAAGTATGTTGTCTAATGCACAACTGCCAAATGGGTTTTGGGTTGAAGTTGTATCAACAGCTGTTCATCTTGTAAATAGATCTCCTAGCAAGGTTTTGCAGAAGGATTCAGTGCCAGAGATGGTATGGTCAGGCAAAATTCCCTCATACAAGCATCTCAGAGTCTTTGGCTGTGAGGCATATACTCACGTTCCAAAGGAATTTAGGAACAAACTTGAGCCAAAGAGTAGAAAGTGCATCTTTCTAGGCTATGGTAATTCTGGGGAGATGGGGTACAGACTTTGGGATCCCGAATCCAGAAAGGTTTTCCGCAGCAATGATGTTCACTTTAATGAATCCAAATATCATTCTAAACCAAAGAGGGTTGAGGAGATTAGAAGAGTTGTCTTCCAAGAAGATGGACCTGCACGTGCAAGAC
This sequence comes from Adiantum capillus-veneris, assembly GCF_014529385.1. Lineage (NCBI taxonomy): Eukaryota > Viridiplantae > Streptophyta > Polypodiopsida > Polypodiales > Pteridaceae > Adiantum > Adiantum capillus-veneris. The sequence goes on from NC_140932.1 coordinate 58,119,087, forward strand.
AAAATGTCAGGGCTCAAGAGGAGCAAGGACAGGATAGAGTGGAACCACAGGTTGTGGCTGAGCCTGAGCCACCTATTGTGCGTAGATCTAGACGTGTCATGCGACCTCCTGATAGGTTTGTTCCATCTATGAACTATGTCATGTTGACTGATTGCAATGAGCCTTCATGTTACAAGGAAGCATTGCAAATGAAGGACTCCGGGAATTGGTAATTGGCCATGCAGTCAGAGATGACAGCTCTGCATAAAAACAAGACATGGAAGCTAGTTGAATTACCATAGGGCAAAAAGGCTCTACCTTGTAAATGGGTTTACACATATAAGATCACCGCTCATGATAGTCAGGCAAAGTACAAAGCAAGGCTTGTTGCCAAGGGCTTTAAGCAAGAACAAGGCATTGACTTTGATGAAGTCTTCTCTCCGGTGGTCAAGATGACTACATTGAGATTCTTTCTTGCATTGGTTGCCATATTAGATTTGGTGTTGCACCAAATGGATGTCAAGACAGCGTTCTTGCATGGTGATTTAGATGTGGAAATTTACATGCAGCAACCAAAAGGGTTTGTGGAGAAAGACAAGGAAGATTGGGTATGCCAGTTGTTAAAGAGTCTTTATGGCTTAAAACAATCACCGAGGGCATGGTACCATAAATTCCACAAGTTTATGCTTTCTCAAGGCTACAAACGTAGTGAGTTCGATCACTGTCTATATACAAAGAAGGCTAAGGATGGTAGTTGGCTGATCCTTATTTTGTATGTGGATGACATGTTGATTGCTGGCAAGCACTTGGAAGAAATTTCAGCTTTGAAGTCAAAGATGGCAAAATCGTTTGACATGAAAGACATGGGTGAGGCAAGTCATATACTTGGTATGCGCATTGAGAGAGACAGATCATAGAAGTTGATTTGGTTATCTCAAACAGAGTATATTGACAAGGTTTTGCAACGTTTCAATATGGAGAAGGGAAAGGCACTGAGTGTTCCATTGCCACCATATGTGAAACTTAGCAAACAAGATTGTCCTGTGTCTGAGGAAGAACAGGCTGAAATGGATAAGATTCCATACGCGTTTGCAGTGGGTAGTTTGATGTATGCAATGATTGCTACTCGCCCAGACATTGCATTTGCAGTGGGAGTAGTAAGTCGATACATGTCAAACCCAGGCAAGAAACATTGGGAGGCAGTGAAAGGAATATTGAGATACCTGAAAGCTACAAAGAGTATGCGTATATGCTATGGGAGTCAGGAGCCAAGTGTAAAGGGTTTTACAGACTCAGATTATGCAGGTGACTTAGACAACCGAAGGTCTACGTCAGGGTATGCCTTTACATTGGCTGGTGGAGCAGTATCATGGCGTTCTAGATTACAAGATTGTGTTACTCAGTCTACTACAGAGGCTGAATATGTTGCAGCATCAGAGGCATGCAAAGAATCAATTTGGCTTAATCGACTAGTAACAGATTTGGGAATCAAAGAAGAGATGCCTGTGTTATATTGTGATAGTCAAAGTGCTATACAATTGGCTCGCAATCCAGTTTATCACTCAAAGACAAAGCATGTGGATGTGAAGTATCATTTCATCAGGGAAATGCTCGAGGATAAGCAACTTCAACTTGTCAAAGTTCACACCACTGAAAATCCTGTTGATCTACTTACAAAAGGACTTCCCTCACTGGAGCTTTGCGCATTTTCGCAAGCAGTTAGGTGTAGGGTAGTATATCACTTCTCTACATCTCTTGTATATTAGCTTGTATAGTAGCTTCTCTCACACTTAAAGTACCACATTGGACTTTAAGTGGGAGGTTGTTGGGGTATAAAGCCCAATGTGGTCGCCCAGGTAAGTGGGCGGGCCGCCAGGTATGTACACATATTCTTTTGTAAAAACTTAATAAGAACTCACTATGCTCTACACATTACAGTAGAGCGAGTTCACCATATCGTCGTGCTCTTCTTCTCGCACTCTCTCTCGCGTCGCACTTCCGCTCGTACTCCTTCACAAACTGAATATCCGGCCTCGTGTTGCATACATAAATGAGGCAGTCAACAGCAGTTTGGTAAAGAGTGACATTAGCAGGATCACCAGCATCATGTAGACTCAACTTCAAACTTGTTTCCATGGGAGTGGCAATAGGTTTGCAATCCTCAAGTCCAAACTTACATAGCAATGCCTCTATGTAACTTTTCTGACACAAGGAAATACCACCATCACACTGCTTAAACTGTATACCCAAATAATGATGCAACAGCCCCAAATCTTTCATCTTGAAAGTAGCATTCAAATCAGCCTTAAATTCAGCAATATGTCTCTCATTTGGTCCAGTGATCAGCAAATCATCCACATAAAGAACCACAATGAAAAGTACATCACCCTCACGCTTTACATACAATGTGCTTTCTGTTGGACTGTTACGAAAGCCTTGTTTGACCAAATGAGTGTCAGCTTTCTCATACCAAGCACGAGGAGATTGCTTCAACCCATACAAAGACTTGTTACATTTGCACACTTTGTCCTCTTGTCCTTTTATGACAAAACCGCGAGGCTGCGTTACATAAACTTCCTCAAATATGTCACCATTCAAGAAAGCAGTAACAATGTCTGATTGATGTACATCCCAACCAAAATGAGCTGCCAATGCACATAGAAAACGCACAGTAGTCACACGACAAGTGGGAGAAAAAGTCTCTTCATAATCTATGCCTTTTTGCTGTGCATAACCATTTGCAACAAGTGAGCCTTATGGTGATCGATCTCACCATCCGGCTTGCGTTTCAACTTGTAAACCCACTTCGTACCAATGGACTTTTTGCCAGTAGAGGTAGGAAAATCACATAAAGTCCATGTGTCATTTTCTATAAGTGCATCATATTCTGATTGCATGGCAGCCATCCAATTTTTTGAATTTTGTGCTTCATCAAAAGTCAAAGGCTCCTCAACATCATGTAAGCTAGACACAGCCAAAGTATAACAATCTGATGCATAAGATGCATGGCGAGAGCCTGAACGAGTACGACTAGACAAAGGTGCATCCAATTTATTGTCACGCAAAGTGTGCACCTGCCATTTTGGCATACCTCTAGCCTGCTCATTTTCAGCCCTTTCCTCATCAAGTACATCATGTACATCTGCATCAGTAATAGGCTGATCTAGAACATTTTCAGAAACCCCCATAGGCTGTACATTTGCCTCATTGGAACTTACATTCGTATTTGCACCACTGAAAAGAGGCAACAAAATGTCATAAATGTCCTATGAGCTTACATTACTGTCTCTAGTACATGACAGCAAGGGCTGAACAGAATCTTCCACAAACACTACATCCCGTGAAACCAGAATACATTTTGTTTGCGGATGATACAACCTGTAACCTTTGCTTTTAGCACTATAACCAACAAAAATACATTTGATAGCCTTATCATCCAATTTTCTACGCTGCACTTGTGGCACGAAAGCATATGCCAAATAGCCAAAAACACGCATGTGCTCAATAGAAGGCTTTCTATCATGCCATGCTTCATATGGAGTAATAGAATGCAAAGCTTTCATAGGACACCTGCTAAGTACATAAGTGGCACACATAATGGCCTCAAGACAAAAAGAATGCAGCAAAGCTTGACTTTTGACCATACATCGTGCCATTTCCGTCAGTGACCTGTTTTTCCTCTCAGCAACACCATTTTGCTGAGGTGTACAAGGCACTGTACATTGGTGTTTTATCCCACGACTACCAGAAATGCATTAAATTCATGAGACATATATTGCCCCCCTCAATCAGAACGGAGGGTGCCCATAGTACATTTCGAGACATTTTCAGCCATAGCCAGAAATTGTTTGAAGCACATAAAAACTTCGGACTTCACTTTAAGTGGAAATACCCATGCATGCCTAGAGTAATCATCAATGAAAGTCACGAAGTATAGGTAATTGCCCAAGGACGGAGTTTGCATGGGCCCACAAACATCACTATGCACAAGCTGCAATGTGCATGTGGCCCGATCTGAACCATCCTTTGGAAACTTACAACGCTGCATCTTACCCAAAATACAGCCTTCACAAACATGTTTGACAGGTGCTTCAAGAGGTGGCAAAGAAGCAACCATATCAGATTTCTACAAATGCAGCAAACTGGCAAAATTCAGATGACCAAAACGTGCATGCCAAAGTTTTGCATCTGAAATAGCCCTTGAATCTGCAACAGCATTTGCAAAAAATTTTCCACACTTGTCATACAAAGTGAGCTTATACAAACCACGGCACAAAAGCCCAGATGCAACAATTTCATCACCAAAACTGAGATCATGAACTTTATCTGTCATCCACAAATTTGACTACAAGTCCAAGCCTAGCAAGTGCGGATACAGACAACAGATTCTTCTTGATCCCATGTACATAAAGTGCATCAACAAGTGTGAAGGAACTGCCATTAGCAGCAGTGAGCACAATCTTTCCAACTCCCTGAACTGGATAAGAGGCGTTGTTGGCACAAGTGACTGAATTCCCATGAGGGACAGACTCAAGAGAGGTAAACAATTCACAATGTGAGGTAATGTGCTTTGTAGCACCACTGTCGAAATACCACACATGTGAATCTGCAGCAACTGACAAGGATGCATCATGGACAACAGGATTGTAAGTGCACTCTGCGCTAAAAGCCCATTCTGCATCAACATCAGCAACACAGTCTCCTTCCACAGAAGACTCAACAATGGCTGCATTTGTAGTGGAACCAACATTTGCAGTGGAACCACCCTCTTTCTTCTTAGCCTCTTTGGGCTTCAACTTAGGACACGACTTGATCAAAGTGATCATTGGCTTTACAATAATGGCAACGCATCTTCTTTTTGCCCTTATCACCAGAATTGCCAGACGAAGTACTGCCAGCAGAAGCATTAGGAACAGAATTTTTGCCACTCACAGCAGAACCATAAGAAGTGGCTGCATTACTGTTACCACCCTTTCTTTAAGAAGCAATAAAAGCCTGTTCAACTGCACGCTGCCTAGTCCTGTTTTTTCTAGAAAGTGACTCTTGCAACAGCAATGTGCATAATGCATCAAACTTGACAACTTCAGGATTTCCTTGGGTCATCAGTCTTCAAGTACTAGCAAAATTCTGGTAGGAATCTGGTAACGCATCAAGAACAGTCTGCACAAGGGAACTGTCTGAAATGACTTCACCTGCAGAAATAAGCTGCTCATTGATATCCTTGACACTAGCAAGGAAAGTGTCCATATCATCTTCCTCATGCATAATCTTCGACTCTAGCTCTTTACGCAGCAAAGCAATTTTAGCCTCATTGCGGCTTGCATAAAGACCTGCTAAAATATCCCAAACCTGTTTAGCAGATTTTGCTGAACGGATGTGAGGAACAATGGTGCGCTTCACAGACAACGCAATCAATGCATGAGCCTGCGCATCCTTAACATCCCAACGAGCTTGTTCTGCCGTAGGCAAAACAACTCTAACAATTGCAATCCTTGCAGCAAGACTTGCAACATCCTCAACATCGCCTACATCCTCAAAACCAAGACGTACATCAATGCCCTGCACAATGTTCCAGACACCCTTTGACACAAGAACATGTTGCATCATATAAGCCCACATAGGGTAGTTGTCCCCATCCAACCTGTCCTTAGCAGTAAAACATCTTGAACACATCTGTCTTGTTGTTGTCAGCCATGATAAATGCTGCACCTGATGTGAAAACTGCCAGAAAATAGGAGAAATGGAGCGGGAACAACCTGTGCTATATAGCACAAACCGTAGAAGACTATAAGGCACCTGTAATGCAGAAAACGTCATTGACAGAAATTCTGCACAAAATGACGAAATAGCCTGTGCATTACTGCCTATAGTGGAAACAGAGGCCGAAATGAGCCCAAATCAAAATTCTAAGCAGACCAAGATCTACGATCTTACCCAAAATATTTGTCGACCTGCGAACGCTCTCCAAAGCTCACTGAAACCGGAGAAAATGAGCAGGCGTGTGCTGGAGCAGCTGGCGACTAAGCCCGGGAGGATGTGACCTGCTCTGATACCAATTGTTGGAATTAGGGTTGCAGAGAAACACACACAGCTTGGAGAAGACGAAGGAAGCTCAAGGCACACAATAGAGAGTGTGTTACTTAGTGTGCAATGGAAAGATAGATAGCCCTAGAGTGATGGGCGTATATACAATGCACGGGGGAAAAAACCTCCTAAAGAGGGAAAAAATGCCTCGGCGGTCCTAGTGTGTTCACACACATCACTACCACATGTATATGGTAACATTTTACATGTGCTATATATTGAGCTTTTCACAAGGAAATCAAACAGCTCTCCTCTAAATCCCGGTCCTCTATCAAAAAGTAATTCTAGTGGTATGCTATATTTGCAGCACATATGTTCATATACAAACTTTCCAATATCCTAACTAGTAATCTGTTTGACAGCTTTGGCTTCTGCCTAATGTGGCAAATAATCCACTGTTGTCAAGATGTAAGCATTCCTTTTACTAGTCATTCGTAAAGGTGCAAATGCATCAAGACCCCATTTTTCAAACACATCAAAAGCTAGAATTTTCTTGGATAATTCAGGCTTCAAAATTCTCTTCCCCATTTTCTGACCAGACAGACAAGACTTGCACCAGAAGATTCAAAAAGACAAAAGACTACAGATTTAGAATATCCAATGGACTTTGCTTGAATCCAACAGTCTATACAAGGAGAATATGCCAAACATACAACAACCACAACAAAAGAGGGTGACGAGAATGACAAAGAGATGGATTACCATGTCTCTCCAAACCGCCATCCCCTCCTTTGAAAAATCAACAATAAGAGCAAAAAGAATCTTAGACTCCAAAGGAACATCAAAACTACAAGGAAGACCAAAAGCAACCCATGGAGCAAAGAAAAGATGATCGTTTAAGGACCAGGTTGCCTAGAGTTCACAACAAAGGGAGACAAAAACTAGGAGAGAGGTACCACCTCTCGTACAAGAGGATGTGCCAAAAGCTGAGAGACTCCTAGTAAAATTTGATATCAAAGAACATGAGGAAAGGATTGAGCTCTACTTCAAGTGTCAACAGGTGATCTTAAAGCTACAAGTTTAAGATGTTCAAAATCCCAAAGTGGAAACATACAAGGCCAACCAAGAGATAGAAAGACTGAAGCAACAAGTAATTAGTCTACAAGTTGACAATGTATAAGACCTAGGAGACTAAGATGTCGGATCCTACCACCCTATATATAGGCCAACTTGTAGCCCTAGCCATAATAGGAATCCCTAGTACACATTGGTACAATTTGGGCCTCTGGCTTAGATCCCTGACCCCCTAGGTCAAGCCTTGCTCCTTAGGATCCTCATCTTGACATTACTCTCCCCTTGGAGAAGTGTTTTTGTCCTTGAAAACAAGAGTGGTGAGACACTAATGTTTTGCACTATGGCATCCTTTATGGATCCAGATGTTTGCTTGATCAAAACACGGTTTAGTAGGAGGATCAATGAAACCAAGAGTAAACATCTTGATTTTTTGCATTGTTGTCCATTTGCAACCATCATGTGTTACCGACTCCAACATAGTGTGTAGACTCCGTTTAGAACACATACAAGCACGCTAAATGAGTTATTATAACAAAGATGTACCAAAAAAAGTGCCTCTTTTCACTTTCCATGAAAGTAACTAGCTGACATAACTTATCAACAAAAATATAAGTCCTTGAATTGTTCCCAATTTCATCAATAAACAACCCCACCATAACTAGTGCTTAAGGTTGAGAAACTGACTTAAATATAGAGAGACTAAACCTAGTTGCAAACATGCTTTAACTTGTGGTAAGCAAACTCCAATTAGAGGAATAAATACTTTCTATTTGGATTTATTGGTGCTAACATACACACTTCACATATCCTTTAGCACGAGATTATACTTTGTAATTTGCATATCCCCTTGGATACTGACAATATTGAGATCTATTTCCCCACACTTTACAGACAATGAGAGATACCCCTCCCCAGGGCTCTATGCACAAAATATACAATCTACACCTTTATACAATTTTCAATATACATCAGAGTTGCGAAAGCGTTCGCATAGGGGAGGAGTTTGCATCGCCCAACCAAGCATGGAGTTTAGGCCATGAGCTGGACTGCATCTAGAGACACCGAGCGACTAGTGCTTCCTCTAAATAGGTGTTATGAATGAAAGTATACTCAAGGAAAAAGAACATTGTGGAGGGTGAATATATGTGTACACCGCATTGTGGGAAGAGAGAGAGAGAGAGAGAGAGAGAGAGAATAGTGGAGGGTGAATTAGAGTGTTGTAGAGACACAAGAGAATAACAACAAAGAATCTTTAAATGCCCCATCTAAGTGGAACAGAAAACCATGTATTAATACAATGACAAAATCTAGGTATACCATAACATCAAAAAGAATATGACAAAATAACTTGTAGAGCACCGAACCCTGTGTAGGGATCGTTTGGTCCACCCATCCACTTCTGCTCTACTACGGACATAGAGAATTTCACTTCGCCATCGGGAGCGAGCCAAAACACCTCAAAACCTACCTGAGCCAGACATAAGTTGAGGCCGCTTCCCCTTTCTCCATGAACCCGAGCTCTGAAAGGATCCCAAATACCAGTAGAGGTGGTAGGGTATCAACACGAACCATACCAGTTTAGGTGCCACGCCTCTTCGATGCCCAGCATCGAGTGTTTAGGCAAATCCAAGGAGAAATCCCTGACGTGTTAGCCATGTAGGTTTTTCAATCCCTTATGCACGAACCGTGTAGATGAGCCTAACAAAAAAAAGAAGACCTAGACAACACCCCCGATCCAGTAAAACCCCAGGTCAACGACCCTTTTATCTAAGGCTAAGCGAAGTAGGTGATCCTAATCTTGTAGTGATGCTGCCATGAGAAACATAACACGTGAGTCCAATCACAACAGCACCTTCCATATGCACAAAGTAATGAGGGCTACATAGAGGTTTTCACCATGAGAGATTTTAGAGAGCACGTACACCGTGAAACGAGAGAGGAGATAGTAAGCAAGTAGAGGGAGAGAGTATCCTTCTTCTTCTTTTCCCATAAACGAGAGAGAAGAGCTTATGAATATGGTGATGAAGAGCTTGCACCACTCTATATAATAGGTAGGTATTGCCTTGCGGTAGTAGACACAACTGATGGCACTAAAAACTGTGCACTGTAGATGAATTTATAGGCACTGGACAAAGCTAGAGTGAGCCCCACGCCAAAAGCTGGTGCTACCTTCTTATCCTGAATTACCTGCAAGCTTTTGGGCACTTTGCTAAAAACATGCCATAGCTTTTGAGAGTCAACTCTTCCACTTACCATTCAATTTTTACAATAAAACTAACCAATTGAACAGTTTCCTGTCAACTAATGAAATTGTGACTATACTATGCCGCACAATGATGTCCCCACATGATTATGACTTTCATGTACTGCTACGACATATTTACGGTACTGCTTTTTATAAAAAAATAATTCTCATAAAAATCCTGTTTAGTCTCGTTTTTCCTCCAGGTGGTCATTTTTAAATCCGACGGAGACTAAAATTAATATCTTTATGTTTAGGTCATCCTAAAAAGCACATTGCTTTTTAAAAACACCAAAAAACACAAAAAGCTAAATATAGCATAAAAAACAAAAAAATAAATAAATCTAAAATTGAACCACGGGTTCCTCTTGTCCACTGGAATAAGAAAGCATACTCGCTTTTCACTAAAACGCACTAAAAATCATGAAAAGATAAAAATAGCGTGAAAAACACTCGAAAAGCCGATTTTTATAAAATTGAACCATAGCTTCCCCGGAACGTGTATGTTAAGGATCCCGCCATGCGTTTTGCAAAAAAACACCTAAAAGCATTAAAAACATGAAAAAGCTAAAAATAATGGATTTTTTAAAAACTGAATCAAACATTCATCTGATCTACTAGAACATGGAAACGACCTTGCTTTTCACTTTAGAACCTTATAATACTTTCAAGCAAGCATTCTTAAATCAAAATCTGGCAAAACGGACATTGAAACTATTTTTCTTGTTTTTAAAAGAGACCCAAAATTGGGGATCTTAAAGACATTCTTCAAAATGAATGGTATATTGGGATCACAATGTCGTACAATATTGATGAGGAATCATCAATGACATGCATAACCATCTTGGTTAACTTGAAAGATCCACAAGTCCCCAAACAAAGCCATGATCTCTATTGGTGATTGGTAGATCCAAAGTAATTTCATAGAGATATTGCACATAGAGTGCAAAATGCTTCATAAGCAACTAATGTGATGAATATACATGCCATTTAAAATTAGCCTTTGCTAAACACTAGGGCCCATAACACCTAGTGTGCATGCATTTAGCAAAAAAAGATCCAAACTTGCATATCCATGATCATACTTGCCAATTATACTTATGGCAAATGTGATGCTCCTAGCATACATTAAAGAGGAGTGTAAATAGTTTTGAAAAAAAACTAAATACTTTCTATTGTAATCATTTTCAAGCTTTGTTGAAACGTTTGAAGCATAGTAGAAGGTGAAACCTTAATCACTCTAGGTACAAATAATGAAATCTTCTCATTAACAACTCATAGCCTTGCTATATGCATAAACAACCATCCATTAATGTTGTTTAGCCTCACTTGTACCTTAACAAGTCATTCTACATATCCAATAATTTTTTTCCATTGAAATTGTTCCTGATACGACGTGCTAAAAATAGTCTAAAAAATGGATTTGACGAACACCTAGGGACATTCTCGCAACACATAATTGAAGTAGTGACACTACCATCAGTCACAGAGACTCATAATCTCCCCATGTGGAATATGTCTCAACTAAGGATGTCTAAAAAAAGAAAATCCTTCAAGTACGAGATTTACTAGTGTGTGGAGGCAACTTCTAACATGGTGCGACCCACGTGAGAGGGACCCTGATGAATCTTGCTCCACACTGGCTAAACTGAACTTTTTGAGTTCCTAAACCATGTTGTATCCCATGTGACAACATGTGCCAAAAAAAATCCTACAAGTGGGTCCATAACTGCGTAATGCAAAAAATTATTTTGGAACTATGTCTCAAATTTATTGGCTCTTACATGACCTTGTCATCTTGCTAAAGAGAAAAAATGGATGAAAACATAGAAGTTTATGCATCCTACTTGGAAAAGGAAACAAAAACATAGAAACAAAACCAAATCATATGTGTACCTGGAGGTTGAACATAGTGTCACTTATTCGTAGTGAAAGGCACCTGCCCAAATTTGCTGCTTGCAAAGGCCTAGGAACACTAATTGAAAATTTGTAAAATGCAAGTAGTATTGCACATGTAACCTTGGGTGTTGCCTTTGCAACCAAAACCCCTTTGTTAAAATTGACATTGTCAAACCCCCCCTTGGTTAAACTTTGCAAGAAAATTGCTCAACTAGCAAGTGGCCCTTGGCCTATGTCTGTGACCCCCCTTGGGTTTGCCCTAGGCATTGCATTACTTTTGAAGTTGAAATTGTCCACTACCCCTTGGAAGTTTGTGGACTTGTTTCCTTGAAAGTGCAAGTGTGAAGGTTCCAAGAAATGACTATCAATCCTTCATAAGTGATTTAGTAATCACAAGCTGGGTTTTACTCCAAAACTATATTCATACAGGAACTCTTAGTGCTATAGACAAAATAGGAGACCCACTAAAGTTGGAATCATATTCATAACTAGACCTTTTCTAGACCCAAAATTCCATAATCTTGGGTTTTTGTGAGCAGTCATACTGTCTGAAGTACTGGCGTCATCTATACACCTTGGTAGAGATAAACCCTTACGAGTTTAAGACGTTTAAACACTCAAGTTGATTTCACACTTAAAGTGTGTAGTGCTAAAATAATATCCAAAAAATCGCTAATGGGCAAGACTCTTGCTTGTCCATTAGAATCAATGGGTACCCAGCTGAATACAAATTTTTGACCTTGAAAGCAATCATTGATGAATTACAAATAGATGGCTCTTAGAGAAAAACAAGTAATCCAAGTTGTGTGAGTCATATAATGTGGTGAAGACACCCTCCCTACCCTCATATAAATTTAAAAAGTTCCAGCACCTGTATCTACCTCTAAAGCACCTATCGCAACTCCTGAGGAGATCAAGACCTTAAAGAGTAAGCTATAACAGTAGAAGTTGCAACCTGATCAAGTACTCCTCATCTTGGAGAGCCAACTACTCTCGCAAAATAAATGGCTCAAGAAAGGCCCTAGGATGAGACGACCTACCAAAATGCTACACAACACCTCAGGATTTACCCAACCTACTATCCAATCCCAAGCTGGAAATCCTAAGAAACATACTACACATGGAGGAGTAGAAAGCCTTCCATTTTGAACTACTTGGTCATCTCCAAGCTTTCCAAAAACAACTGACCGATATAGGCCTATATGGTCCACACAATGAAGGCAATAATCACTATGATGAGGGATGTGCTAGATTTCACTTGCTAGATGTTGTGCAAGATTGCAAAAATGATCATTACATGCATTGAAGCCTTTGAAGATATAGACAAAACGGAACACCGATTGGAGGTGTTCCTAGAAGGCACCAAGGGCATCAATTGGACCCTAGAATTTGAAGCCCCCTTAATGAATATACTCATATGGATGTATGCCAGGTTGATGTTCCTCCTATCTCACTACATGCGGACCTTTGATGAGGCATTCATGACAGGGTTCTTCCAGATGGATTCCACCATCTTTAACCCTCTTAAGAAGGATTTGTAGGCCATACACATAGCATACCAAAGTACACTGATGAAAAATACAATAAAGATTTTAAGGCCAAGGCTAACATCATTGCCAGATCTGCCAAATTCAACAAAACTACAAAGAAACTGAAGAAAAAACAATTTGACTACTAAAGCATTAGAGACTGGCATGAGGATGTGCAATGGCTAGGAAGGGGGGAGTGTTTTGTTGATGCAACTGATGAGTGGCCTCCAAGCCGACCACACCTTTCTCAAACTCAAATTTTGTTGTAATCTATTCTTCGTTTTTTAAAAAGGCTTTGTAAAAGAGTCCTTATGATTCTAAGTTGAATGATGTACACTCACTATAAGAGACTAAGTCCAGTAACGCAAGCATTTCCACAATTTAACAAAGAAAAACGGAGAGAGAATGTTTTGGGTGTGCGGTAATAGAAGCAAGAATGAACATGGTAATGGTTTATCTATGATATGCATGGTAATAGTTGCGGTAATATATATGCGGCTATTACTATGCCTATTTATTGTTTTTGTTATTGTGCATACTACCATTGCCATACGGCTTTTCAAAATTAAAGACGCTCATTTGGGCCACCCAATTTAATGAGCATCTTTATTTTTGACCTCCATAAAACATATGAAACATCAATTGTACCTTGAAAATTCTTTTTTTTTTTTAAAGCTACAAACTTTCAAATTACAACACATACCTTAGCTTATAAATTGAGGTAAACAGCAACAATACTTTAGAAAAAATATAAATAATGTCAAATTTTCAAATGAGCTTTATATACAAAATAAGGGTCTTTTTGTGCCAAATTTGCACTTATAAAAGAGCAGTACATAATATATGTTTATCTATCCTAATCCTCCTTGTCCTCAAACTCGTCGCCCAAGCTGCATACATTGGATTGCCTTGACTCTATACCGACAAAAACAAAGATAAATCCATAACCCAAACTAACTTTTAATATGATATTCATTGTGTACACTTATTGCTTGTAGTGTTTTGACTACTGAGTCAAAATTATATGATGGTTTTGCAACAACCATTCCCAGTGTCTCTCTCAATACTTGACCATCTCTCTAGTAGGATGGCTCAGAGTGGCATTTTCCTAAGTTAACAATAACAAAAAAAGTTTAATAAGCAAAAACACCTTCTTATCGAAATTTCCACGATTAAACCTAACTTACATATTAAAATTTCTAGTCCACTTTGCCTCGCGAACATAGTGCATGGGAGTTTTTCTAGTGCGAGCTTCATGTTGTTGACTATTGACTAAGCCCATTGCAACTTGCTCAATCTTTTCTTGCAATTCCCACTCCCACTCTGCATCTTTCATGTTGCCACCATGATAGCTCCTATCTAGATTTGCAAACTGGTTGGCGGTTGTGCACCATACACTTAATTGCTTTTTTTTCAAAAGTGTTTTGATATACCCCTCTAACCACTGTTTTGTGGTTGGAGACATTCAAAAATTGAGCATGCAATGCTTCCTTGACATAGTGCACATGATCAAGCACTTTTTCTTTGAATTTGATAAATAAAATCTTATTTGTTGAGTGTATAAGAATATGTAGATGGCGCCAAAATGTTCTACTTGATGCAGTCCCAAAGATGACCTAGCCACCATACTTCACCTTGTAGTAGCACCCATGCATGCCTAGAAGGGTGAAGTTAGCGTCCTCATCTTCTATGGTTGGATTTCCAAATGCTATGAAAGAGGTGAGTTTGTCCCCCCTCCACCACCAAAACAAGAATCCCAATACGAGTCTCCACTATGTTGCCAACTCTCGCTACCCTTAGACGAGCACCATCGTGCGCTGTTAGAAGATACTCGTTGACCACCTATGGACTCTAATGAGGCTCTAGAGAAGCAAGAGTCAAATGGAATGGTTTGGGGTCCTATGATGCAAGGGGTGTGGGTCGGTAAGAAGGGAGGGTAGAAGGAGGTGCCATGAGTGGAACACTGTCAAGGGATATGTTTTCGAAAGGTGAGCCAAGAAGGCATGGGGCCTCTGGCTGTGAGAGGTGTGAGCGAGAGAGAGAACAATAGACACAAAACACCTTCACAATCACCATAATCATAAATAAACTGAACAAAGCTTAATTAATAACCAAGGCGGGCCGTTAATGACACCATCACTTTGATTACATAAGGATACTCCAATCCGTCCGTTAACAATCATGTTACTAGGACTAAGTGTTAAGGGGGAGTTTAAGGTCGTTACAAAAGGTTAACCTGATTTAACATTGTAGTTATTGGAAACAAAACTTTGAGAATCCATGTTTGATGACTTTGATGATGACGGAGCCCTCATCTGTGGCACTCCTCTCTCTTCAATTGCCCTCAAGAGATCTACATAACTTCACTAAGTGTTAATTGGGGAGTTTAAGGTCCTTAGAGAAGGTTAACCTAATTTAACATTGTAGTTACTGGAATTTTTTTTTTGAGAATCCACGTTCGATGAATTTGATGATGATGGAGCCCTCCTCTGTGGACCTCCTCTCTCTTTAGTTTCCCTCAAGAATTTGCAAAACTCCACTCTCTATTTTCCTTCAAGAAGTCTCCAAACTTCCTCTATCTCTATCCTTCCTTATGTCCCTCCGATGCTGAGAGATTAAACTATGGTGATTTGATTATGGGGTGAAAGCATGTTAACATTGTCGTGCTTTCTGTGTTAGTTATCATTTTCAAGTTAGCACATCTTTAAAAAGTTAGACGTCCAATAAAATTTTTACAAAAAATATAAAAATTTATCGAGGGTTGTACATTTGGATTCCTTGTTTTGAAAGAGCTTTCTACCGATATATCATATGTCATAGATATTGGAGATGTAGCTCATGTTATTGTACTAGTTAGCATATGTCAAAATTGTGCTAGTTAGAATTGTCCGAGACATGAAAAAGTGTGACATGTTTTCAGGTATTTTTTGGATGAGCATAAAGTCACTAAGTCGTGCCAAAATGCTTGCCCAGTAGCCTCATGTATATCTGTGTGAGTGTTCCCGTTCTCCGAGCGAATCCTTTCGAGCAAATGTGGATTCCGAGCGAACCACGGCAAAAACATATGGCAGTATTGAGTAAAGGGTCTAAAGATTACACTAATATACCCGCAATACTTAGGCAATTTCGTTAAATAAAGTGCAGAGAAGGAAAACTTCAAATTTGACTATCCCAAAAGATTAGCATCACCAAAATATCTAAAGAGGGTAAGACCGATCACAGGAGAAAAACACAAGGGAAACATGTCTATTATCAAAGCAAAGAGTTTATAAATCATGGCAATATACTCAAGTAGGTAGATGTTGTATGTGGGAAACTAAAGTTTGCATACATAGGCACTTCCAACAAAAAAGGACTATATCAAAAAGCTTCCAATACAATCATCCAAAGCCATTAGCATCACCATAACATGTGAAGAGGATAAGATTCATCACATGCTTGTGTGATTTCGTCTGCCACCCAAAGCCTGAAACAACTCCACTTTTGTCAGTGCAGCTTGGTGGATAAACTCATGAGGCGCAGAATCCAAGCCCAAAACTTGCAGATACACAAAGTACAAGTGCTTGCAAGGAACAAAAGCTAGATGCTTGCTTTCTCTTTTTTGAAAACACTCACATGTGCATGGAGGAAATTCTGAAACTGAAACTGAGTAATGTGCATCCATTGCCCGAGAACCCTCCGTGCTGATATTGAATGTGTGAGACTCATTGCATACGACTATTGTTTCTCGAACTACCTCACCATTCAATTCTCTACCCTTTTCAATATTCTCTTGGAATTATTTAGTCAATCGAGATCTCCACCTAGCAAGCTTCCCGTCTCTATACTTTGGACGAAAAGAGGTTGGCGTGTTTGCAATCCGAGCACCAGTAGTTGGAGTGCGTAGTAAGGTAGGTTCAACACTCTCAAGTACAAATCCATTATTTTTCAACATCTCTATTTCATAGCTTTGCAAGTTAGTGCCTTTGTCAACTGGCCAAACACCAGGGGCGGGTCCTGGCACACCAATAACATGATCACTACAAACCTCCCAAGAATTTTTCGGTGACAAATTGCAAAACCAAATGAACCCATTCACAACACCTCCTGGATATTTTCTACGACCCCAAAAAGATGGAGCAACAATACCATCCTTGTCATTTCCAGCACCTGCATTTATGGCAGCACCACATTGTCCACTAGGCATTTGCCCAAAACATGTCATATTTTTCCCTGGCTCTGTCCTTCTAATGGCCCACATTGTCTTATTTACTATTCTTTCAAGACACTCATTGTCTCCCTCAGATGCTGCAACCACTTGAGCACTACCTTGACCTTTGACAGTCACAGTCACAAATTCCGGCCTATGACTATCCTCTTCCAAAATAAACCCTGGGTCAACATTGGCAGGACGCTTTCTTCGAACACTTCTCTCTCCAGGCCTGGAACGCTGCATTTCAGGAGAGCTTTCCCCTATCTCATCCATGGACAAGTTGGCAAGGTCTGACAGTCGCTTAGTGGATGCGCGTCCTATCGCACTATTGAAAAATATGTCTGCCATGTCTTGCATGCTTGGTCCACTACCTGAATGTGTACCTTTCAAGTAGGCATTGTACCTCACGCTCTGCAACACAGCCAATGACATGTCAGCTCCTGTAGCTTCATAGAGAGAAATTTGATTTTTGAAGCCCACACTGGCCCTCATACTAGCATGTTGTGCCTCCGAAAGATTGGTACTTGGCACAAAAATGCCAGATTCATCTTGAGAGACAAACCAAGATCCCCAATGCGAGGCTCTTACATCCCACCATGCAAGCCAAGTTTGTAGAGCTGGAATCTCTCCTTGCACCGCATGCCCAACAAACCAAAATTTTTTAAGATCATTCTTACAAATCTCTGCCGCCACCTCTGATGGTGCATTTCTCCACTTTTTACACAAGATCTTATGTTCTTCTTGAAATGAAGGCCGGATGCACCTGCGAGTATGACGTACCATGCTTTGTTCCCAATGAAAAGAACAACTCCTCTCCTTTTCTTCAATCTTTGTTTTAGCACCCCCAAAGTAAACAGTACGAATTGCGATCCAATTTGCATTTGCTTCATCTGCCATAAATCCACGATATTGTGGTTTTGAATAACCATTATCTTGGACCATAGAGTTGAGCATCCTCCAAAATTCAACCTGAGCATATTTATTTTCAACTTTGAACTCGCATGTGGCGATTGTTAGCAAAGAGCGCATAAAAGGGTCGTATACATGTGCAGACATTGTTGGCCAGCCTTGAACTCTATGCACATGATCAAAATGGACCCACATGTCTTTCAAGCTTCCACCTGGTCTCATTTTATTAACAAGATCAAGCCCACTCCCAGGCCCCTTTATGGACATTTTGAAAACATGCGGTTCATGTTTCTCACCAAGCTGTCCTGGAAACAAAACACTCTGAATATATGGGTATCGACATCGACTCTTCAACTCCAGCACAGCCTCAAGCCCCATTGAAGTTATATTCTTTTGCTTCTTCACACTTTCCAAGCACTTGTTGGTCCTTCTTTTGTCAGACAGGGGACTGAAAAGATCCAATATCTTTGTGAACTCGTCCTCTTCTATGTGATTTGTCACCTCTTCCTTGTTATTAATCAGCATCTCTAATATCACATCTTGAGCAACTACTGTCTCTAATTGTTTGGGGGAGCAAAAAGGATTCAGGTTTGCTCGAGATATGATCCTCTCATCAATTTGTTTTGCAATGTCCCTATTCACACCCTCTTCATAGGGATGCTTGTGATTTCCCAAGTGAATCGCACATCTTGTTGTTTGAATACGTTCTCTTGGAATACAGTAATAAATTACTGCATAGCATTCTTTCACAATTTCGGGCATTTGACAACAATGCTTACATACTATATTACCGTACTCTGCTTGCACTAAACCTACTGGACAATTCCTCTTTAATTTTCCATTCCACTGTGTCTCATTATGCACATGCAAGCGAGCATAATATGGGCAATCAATGTTTAAGCATCGTAAGTGACCAGCACATCTACTTAGTCGCACAACACCATCAAAACAATCTGAGCTACAAGTGACGTACTCGGTCCATGTGTGCCCATCACTCTTTTGTTCCATACCTTCCATTGAAGACTTCTCACCACATGGTTGAAGCTCAAAAGCAATATAACCATCATAAGCCTTTGGCAATTCTGAAACACGACGAACTTCAATACAACTGCTGAAGGCCACATGAAGGCTACTGTTCAAAGGCAAGCGCTTAATGATGTCAAAGACACTGACAGTAGTGGATTTAGAATCAACATCTTTGTGTCCAATGTCAATGTATACTTTATAGAACTGATGGGTGTGAGTGTCCAAGATAAACCCAGGTACTCCACATGAAAGCATGTTTGCCTCTAGTTTAACATCTTCGTGGCTCAGAGATAAAGGTTTTAATGAAACTGGTAAACCCACCAAATCAAAGTATTCCTTAATAACCTGAAGCTTTACTTCCAACATTTGAGAGTTGGTTGCAAGGCTAAGCTTAGTGTGAGCTGAAGGTCCATAGATGGTAATGTGTCTTGCCATATAGAGAGCACAACTATGAAAGATAGTCTGTTCAAGAAGAAATCTGCCTTAGCACAACTATGAAAGATAGTCTGTTCAAGAACAAATTTGCCTTAACACACTAGAGGAAACAGATTGTAATTGCTCTCTTTTTTGATACATTCTCGTGCCTTTTTATGGTTAAAAAAAAAGAAAAGACTCCTTATATATAGTGGTTTCAAGGTTTTCATGCCTGTCTTTGTAATGCTTTTATTCTCAATATAAATTTTCGTGACTCTTTATGAAAAAAATGGACTCAAAAAACCCTTCAAAAATCGAGGGGTATTTGGCATAACTCCTGTCAGACCATCACGCTTGAGACCACATTAAATACCTCATTTAAACTTTTGGCTTGACAAAAAAATGCCGGTTTAGGGACGTCCAAGATTTGAGCATATTTTGCATTATTGCTGTGAGTTGCAACCTCATTAATAACCACATCGATTTCAGAGCAGGCCTAATTTTTGAAGGCTTCGACGCCCTTCGGAGGAACTTTTATCCTTCAATGAAGGAAAAAAATATTTTTACCTTTCGAAAGAAGGATAGAGTAGCCCTTCTAATTTTGTCTAAATATAACTTAATTAAGGATAGTTAAAAATAAACCCTTCACATGAATGATTAGGGTCACCCTTCAAAAATGAGCCTAAATTCAGAGGGAGAAATGGAGAGAGAATTAATCTTTTTTAATTAGTTTGCTCTCACCCAATACCTCTCTCTGCCCCTCTGTCTCTCTCTCTCTACCTAAATTTTTGCGCATTCTATCTCTCCCCATTTCTCTCTCTCTCTCTCTCTCTCTCTCTCTCTCTCTCTCTCTCTCTCTCTCTCTCTCTCTCTCTCTCTCTCTCTCTCTCTCTCTCTCTCTCTCTCTCTCTCTCTCTCTCCTGCGCATTCGGATCTCAGCGCATTTTGCTCAGCAAACAGGTATGCGTGTTCTGCTCAGCGAACAGCACTGCGCATTCTGCTCAGCGAACAGGCGCATTCTGCGAATTTTGCTCAGCGAACAAGCTACGAATTCTGCGAACAACACTGCGCATTCTGCTCAGCGAACAGGCGCATTCTGCGAATTTTGCTCAGCGAACAAGCTGCGAATTCTACGAACAGCACTGCGCATTCTGCTCTGCGAACAGGCTGCGCATTCTGCTCAGCAAACAGTTCATCTTGCGCAGCTTTGGACAGCGAGCAGAGCAGGTCATTTAACCCAGCTTTGGACAGCGAGCAGAGTAGGTCTGAGATGCCACCAAGGAAGAAAAATTATTCCAGGTATGCCTTTGAAAGAAGGCACGCCGGCGTGCCTTCTTCCATAAAGGATTATTAAACATTCTATTTTACTTTCTATGTCAAGGGCACGATACCTACAAGATGGAATTAGATCACATG